>NC_133655.1:157871232-158554414 GCF_009905375.1 Apium graveolens | reverse complement strand
ACCGTTCAAACCAAAGATTCACAGAAATCATCGAGTTATAATTTGAAAATTCGGTATAACCCTAATAATCGAACTTTGCTATTTAGGTATCGTTTCATCAACTAAACACCATGAATCAACTGTAAATCACATAACCAAGCTATATCAATCATCAAAACATCAAAATAACCCTGAAATCAAAAGGCCTAATTCGAACATAAACCCTAGAAATCAAAAATCAAAAACTACGAATTAAAACTTGAAATTGATGCTAGAAATGGAAAGAACAGATCAAAACCTTTGATTTGGTTACTGGAATCACACGATTTGATGAAGAAATTAGCTGGATATCACGGTTTGATTCTCGACCCGATTCAAGTTCTTCCCGACCTGAATTTCAGAGAAAATTCTGAATTTTAATGATTTATTAATTATAATTAATTAATTTAGGCTATTTATAGTAGTAAAATTAATACTCCTAAATAAAATTAAGGGGCTAATTATACATCTAATAAAAATATTTGGCCCTAATTTTCATAATTTTTGGATATCAAAATTTAATTTATAATTATTTTATATATACAATATATATGTCAAAATTTCCCAAAAATTGTGAATAATTCAAAAATACAAAGAAATGGTATAAATAAAAGTCCTATAATTTTATAAAAATAAAAATGTGATTTTTGTGGGGTTTTTAACACCCAATGGGGCCCGGAAAAGTCATTTTTCGTACAACGAGAAAATTTATAAAATATCTAGATGTTCAGAATAATGCGATTATAAAAGTCGTTTGATGAAAATAAGGCCCATTATTTTATTTGAAATATTGGCTTTAAAATCATTGTTTGGGGTCGTAAAACGTTTGAAATGAAACCTATGAATACGAAATAAAACATCTGGAAAATATTTTATAAATACAGAAATGACAGGGAATACACGTAACACGTATAATTGGGGTTTAACGGATAATCACACATAAACGACACATTAACATACCTTATTTATTATAAATATAATATAATACAGACGTAAATTTCCCAGTCGTTACAGGAAAAGCTCCATGGCGGCGACCATGGAGTTCCTGCCGACGGGAGGTAGAGGACGGGGATGGGGGGAATTACCATTTCCACCCCTATCGTTTACAAAACTTACAAATTTTATATTTCGGTTTTAAAAGCTTGTAAAAATCAGATTCTCGTTTTAGTATTTTCAGAATTTGTATTTTCTTTTTATATTATTTTCAGAATTTAATTTTTAATTATTTTAAAATTCCAAAATTCAGTATTTAATTTCTGAAAATTATTTTTAATTTAAAAATAAATCTTTATTAGTTAATTAATTAATTAATTTTAGTTGATAATAATTATTTAATTAGTCAATTAATTTAAATATTAATTGATTAATTAATTTAATTAGTTATTAATTAATTTTAATTGATTGTTTAATTAGATTAATTATTAATTTTGATTTAAAAATTTCAAAAAATAGTTTCGAGCTTTAAAATATTATTTTCAAATAACTTTTAAGGCTCGATATTATTATAAATTGTTTTAAAGTTAGATACGGGTATTCGAACCCTGTTATTTGATTATAAAATGATTCGAAGTCCCATTTCAATTCCAAAAAATGTTCAAAAATTCGTATTAATACTTGGAAAATCATTTTAACCCGAATCTTCTTCGAATAATTATTTTAATTGAATATCTTACGTGCTATGTGTTATATGTGATCTGATTGATGCATAATATGACTGTACGTGCATTGTTTGACTATTTTTGCTATAACTTTCAATCCGTAAATCGGATTTGGGTAAAATGAAGGGTAGATAAAAGCTTATGACGTCTATGTGACGATTAGAATAATATGAGATTGAATATTAAAGGATAATTGTGATGCCTAGCAGAGTAAATGAGGCATAGAAAAAGAAAGCCAGTGATCCATAAATAAAACTGAAGCGTAGAAAGAAAAGGCAAATGATTGATGAATAGAAGCAAGTTATAGAAGAAGAAGGAAAGTGATTGATGAGTAAAACTGTTAGATGAGTACAAGTAAAGATGGAAATCATCTGTGATAAGGCAAGTACTTCTGAACCTTCTTAAGATATATTGAAAATATTTTTGAACTTTCTCATAACATGTTGCTAGTATTCAAAATAAATCCTAATTTATTGCAAACGCTTTAAACTATTCAACCTTGAACCTTGATCGTATCGTTGAACATGAGCCGTAAGCTTTATTTCTTGTGAATCACCAACGGTTGATTCCCCATATATTAAACCCTACAAATACAATACTATTCCACAAATACATACATACCATGAACCAAGTATTTTAATAGAATTTCTCGAGCATACAAAAACTTATACACCCTTGAATACCCGATCACATCAAATATCTATACCCTGTATTATCATTAAACCATTGTTCTTCATATACTTGATTTTTTATCAGGCTTGAAGCCGTTCTTCATATTTACACCTTGATACACCTTGGTGATACTTGTGAAATGTGTCATGCTCTGAGATAAACGATTAAGAATGTTAATCATGATTCTGTTTTTATTAAATTGCAATGGCTATCATATTGAATTTTTTTAAAATTGGATGGTTTTCTAAATGTGGACCAGATTTGTGGTCAGACCAGATTCGTGGTTATATTAGGCCAATGCGTGCTTTGGATCCGGTATATAGAGCAGAGCTGGGAGCCTTGCTCGGGGTTAGTGCGTGACTGATCAGCAGCCTAACTTTGCTTTTTAAAATGAAAAGTGAATATCTAATTCTAATCATTGCTTATCCAGAAACTTGATTCTTCTGAATCATTTCAATTGGTCATTGTTTAACCTCAGTTATTGTTATTATGACTTGCTGAGCTAGTTAGCTCACACTTGCAAATCTTTTTATGTTATCCAATAGTTGAAAAAGGAAATTGTTGGTAATGAGGATTCCCAGTATAGGGTACGAGCTAGGATTCCAAGTTAAGTTGGATCAAGCTAGTGGGAGCTTTATATTGTAGATGAGTTATGCATAATTGTAAAAATGATATCATTATCTGTTGTAAGTGGAACTAGTTGGGGTTTGGTACGATGTAATAAAAGATAAGGTTGTTGCTTGTTTTTATACTTTAAACTGTTACGATCCGTGGATGTGTAAAGAAGGGTCAATGCATATAATATTTATATACAGGTTTATATATTGGGTGTGTGTGTTTGAACCCCAAACTTCTGACCCAGGTTTGGAAGGCGTCATAGATCACCCATTTCAACTGATCATTGGTGATGCATCTTCACGAGTTCAAACAAGAAAAGCAACTCAAGAAGAATGTTTATATAGCAGCTTTCTATCACAGGAAGAGCCTAAAAAGGTAGAGGAACTCTGTTGGATCCTGATTGGGTTTTAGCTATACAAGAGGAGCTAAACCAATTTGAAAGAAATAAAGTATGAAAGCTAGTACTCAAACCTAAAGAAAGAATTCTATTAATACTAAGTGGGTATTTAGAAACAAAATGGATGAAAATGGCATATTTGTTAGGAACAAAGCTAGATTGGTTGCTAAGGGCTACTGTCAACAAGAAGGAATTGATTTTGATGAAACGTTTGCTCCTGTTGCAGGACTTGAAGCCATCAGAATCTTCTTAGCCTATGCAGCCCATGCCAATTTCAAAGTCTATCAAATGGATGTTAAAAGTGCCTTTCTAAATGGAGATTTGGAGGAGAAAGTCTAGATTAGTCAACCTTCTGGATTTGAAGACCCAATTTTTCCAGAATATGTCTACTATCTTTTGAAAGCACTTTAAGGTTTGAAGCAAGCACCTAGAGCCTGGTATGATAACTTGTCAAAGTTTCTCTTAGAAAACCACTTCACTAGAGGTACTATTGACAAAACCTTATTCTTTAGAAATGTTAATGGCTATAGTATACTTGTTCAAATTTATGTAGATGATATTACATTTGGCTCTACAGATGAAAAACTTTGCCAAAAGTTTGCCAAATTGATGCAAAGTAAATATGAAATGAGCATGATAGGAGAACTAACTTACTTTATTGGTTTACAAGTTAAGCAAGTTAGTGATGAAATATTCATTAGTCAAACCAAATACATTTATGATCTTTTGAAGAAGTTTGATAATGGATTGCACATCTGCAAAAACTCACATCGCCGCTGCAACTAAACTTGAATTAAACACAACTGAAAAGTCTGTGGATATTTTAATCTATAGAGGCATGGTTGGCTCACTTTTATATTTAACAGCTAGTAGGCCAGATATAATGATTGCTAATTGTCTCTATGCTAGATTTCAGGTTGATCCTAGAGAATCTCATTGGATAGTTGGCCGGGCTATCACACAAATTGTCTAGGAAAGCTGATCGGGCTTTTACATAAATTAACCGGACCCGCAAAGAAGAGCTAGGTCTCTGATTACCTATGTTGGACTAATCAGTGAAGATAGGGTGCGCAACCGAATTAGCCACTTATGCAACGGTGTCCAATATATGATTCGTTTTATCCAGTTTTAAAAATCACTTTTACATATCTCTTGTTAAAACAACTTTGTCACAACACACTATTCAAACCTCTTTTAAATTTTTAATCACATTTTAGAGATAGGTACTTTCAGAAGTTACTTTTCCCCAAAACATATTTTAAACAGCATTTTCATATACAGGGGATACGTAACTTAAAACGTTTTTGTTCCTGTTTGAAAATAAAATAACAGTTCATTCATATATACTGAAGTACTGAACCATAAAAGTATGGTCAGGGGTACTTGCCTTGCAGAGTGTTACAACTATCTTTGATTGACCTCGAATCGATTTGGACGCTCAGCTTTATCGTTTTACTATTAGACTATCCTGGATCCAACCTCGCTCAGGCCCTTCGATTGGAACCTTGTGGATCTTGTCGACTAATCACTAGGATATCTTTAGTCCAACGCCAACTCTCGGGCCTTCCGACTAGAACCTAAAGAGTCGAAATACCCTAATTTAGACATTCGATTATGCTTGACATATCCTCGCTAACAAGTCTACCCATTCGATATTACACCCCGACTCATAATTATACATATAATAACATACGCAACAATTAGGGTTCACGTATTCAAGATTCGGTTCTGTACTCATTTTTGGAAAATACATATACCCGTCACTTCGAGAAAACAGGGTTATCATTTTATTACAGGATATTTTATTACAACACGCAAGTACGTCTCGTAAAATAGGGTTGTTAACTAATTTATAAAATATTTTAATACAATATGCAAGTAGGTTTGTATAATGTTTATTTATAATTATATGGCTATAAACATTTGACCGGTAATCCCGATAGTTATAAGATAGATAGCCGTATTTTAGAATTTAATTTTCCGAAAATCGGGCAGCGTCTCCTTTGTTTATCGGACTACCCGTCGAAACATAATCGACGTCTCAACCAACAAACAACCTAACAATTAAACCAACAGTCACAATTCATCATCCAAATTATGTGCTCGACTTCGATATGAAATAACTAATTTTCGTTCCCAAAAATATTTTTATGTAATAATTGTTATTTATATCGATTTAGGACTCAGAATATTTCATCACAGTCCACCGTTGGCTCGCTAGGGCTCATCACCGACGGCGGTAAAATTCGCGGGTACCCGATTAATTCGGGTTTCCAACGCGAATTTCACCGATAAAATTTTCGGAATAATCGAAAATTAACACAAGGAAAATTCGCAGAATCAAGAATTTTTCATTCAAAATTTTCCACAAAACAACTCAATAATTTGAATCCCTCAAAAACTAAAAGAATCGAATTGCACATAATTGAACCAACAGCAGCGCACACAGATATATACAACCCACACGCGCAACTACCAGCAACAAATCGGAACAGGAAATCAGGAAATGCAGCCTCACCATAAACGCACACATGCAAACACCCACAACACGGCAAACACAAACACACACACGAACTATACACACATACACATACAAACCTATAAATTTAAGTATATATATATGCAGGAACCAGAGCTACCAATCCAGAAAGGCAACAACTCACCGGAAAAGTAAGGCGGCGGCCGGAACTGGAGTAACAGGGGAAGAGGAAAAACATAGAGGCGAAAACGATAAAGGAAGAGGAAGAAATTAGAATGAGAGAGTGAGAGATTCGAGAGAGTAGAGAGATCGAGATGGGAGCAGCAAGAGATTAAGAGGGAGGGTGAAGAACAGGGGATGGGGGAGGGTTTTGGTTTAATATATATTTTTCATATCTCTGTTGTCCAACAACGAGGCACTACACGTACACTCTAGTTTGTAGGAATTAGACACGTAACATAGAAAGTGATAATTATTCTTGTTCTGTTCCACTATTTTACAATGCAACTGACAAATGCACAGCTAAATAAAATCCCAAAAATTACCAGATAAATGTTAAAATCCTCAAAATAAATAAAAATTAGGAAAATAAATTTTTCAGAATTTTTAAAGCATTTCAGAAATGCACGACGTACCCGCATTTAACGATTAAACGAACCAACGCGCTGCTGGATTTAATCCAAAAAATTTCCAAAATAATTTTAAAATTCTCAGAATAATCTAAACTTAATAAAACATGAGTTTCATAATTTTTGAGACATTTCCGAATTTGATATATAAAATACAATCAGAAAATCATTCAGGGCTAATAATTAATGAAATATTGATTTCTAAATTTTATAAACTCCTAAAAATAATAAATAAATTGTGAAGCAACAAAAATGATTTTAGAGATAATCCATGTATTTATGAGAATAAATCTTAAATAAATCATATTTAATATATAAAATAACACAGCTTCCCAACTAATTACACAAATGATCTTCGAACATCACGATCTCATATAATTAATAACAAAATATATCCAGTTGATAGAACCCATAAACATATTTTATTTTTTAATTTTTACTACTTACATAATTAAATAATACAAATATATACGAGTCGTTATATCCTTTCCCCCTTAAAAAGATTATGTCCTCAGAATATGATCTAACTAAACAAGTGAGGATATTTGTCAAGCATATATGTCTTTAACTTCCAAGTAGACTCTTCTACTCAAGGATTTATTCAAAGCATACTCACTAAAGATATAAACTAATTCTTGAGGCCCCGCTTTTACGATCTAGGTTCTAGATTGATTCGTACACCTTATCTTGATTCAATTTGAAGATATATTCTGTTGGGCATAAAGACATAAACCATAATATGAGAATGCGGCAGCTATGGCCAATAACACTAACTCATAGGCGACTGTACCTG
This sequence comes from Apium graveolens, assembly GCF_009905375.1. NCBI lineage: Eukaryota > Viridiplantae > Streptophyta > Magnoliopsida > Apiales > Apiaceae > Apium > Apium graveolens. The sequence continues at coordinate 158,547,150 of NC_133655.1, read as the reverse complement.
ATTTTCCTCAGTATTTCAAACGGTCCACTGTATCTAGTAGTCGGCTGCCCTTTGGTTCAAACCTAATTTACCCTTTTCAAGGTAACACCTTTAAACAATACCATCGATCCTATTTCTATCCATCCTATGATGTCGATACAAGTCCGCATTCTTTCTCTGTCTATTCTGAGGTGCTTTAACTCTTTTCAAAACCAACACCACTGCGTCCTTGGTGTGCTGAATTAACTTAGGACTTGACAATATCTTTTCCTCTCACTTTATCTTAATAAAGTGGGGACCCACACCTATGCCCATACAAGGCTTCGCAGGATGGCATCCTATATTAACATGATAACCATTATTACAGAACTCTATCAATGATAAAGGATCATCCCAGTTTTCCTTTAAAATTGAAAACACATACTCTCAACATATCTTATATTGTCTAAATCGTCTTCTCACTTTGACTCTCCGTCTAAGGATGATAGGCGGTACTCATTTTCAACTTAGTTTCCATACATTCGAACACCTCTTACTCATTTCCATCAGTTAAGGCCGGAAAGTAATCTTATATATTCACTTCTTATCACCCTCAAGTATTTGAATTTCAACTTCTGCTCTTTCCAATTCTTTTATTAACTCCTCAGTGATCTTAATTACCTTCAATCCTCTCCTTCTACACAAGGCATATGTTACTACCACCCGTCTTTGCTTAGGTGGTTGTTAATGAAATAATCGGAATCTTTGTTAATCTCAACCAAAATTCATACTTGAAACTTAACGCATAGTTGCCTCCCTTCTAATCTTCGTAGAAAAATCCTTGGGCGTTCTACACAGACTTTCTTAGTCTTTGGCATAGCTGAGGATGTTATCAATAAATACAATTATGCTTATCCAAGCGCTCCTTATATACCATATTCATTAAATCCTTAGAGACGACTGGTACACCTGTTATTCCAATAACATCACCAAAACTTGTAATGTCCATGTCTCATTCTAACTGCAGTCTTTGATACGTCCTCAGGCTGAATCTTGAATCAACCTTCGAGAACTAACACGCTCCTTAAATTAGGTCATATAAGTAATCAATTTTAAATAGGGGTTATTTATTCTTATTGTTATCTTGTTAAACTTCCGATAATCAGTAGATAATTTCATATTTTCTTCCTTCTTCTCCATAAACAACATTGGTGCACTCTATGAGGATATATCTGGTATGATCACCTTATTTTCCAATAATTTTTTCAATTACTTAACTAAATCATTCACACAGGTCATACAACATAGAGTCTTTGACATTGGTTTGGCTCAGGTTTATCAATGAGAGATCTTATCCCATAATCTAGGGTAATCTTAGTGATTCATCTGGAGAGACTTCTTATCTCGTGTCTGCCTTGAAAACTTACATTAAAATTGGCTTTCGCAAACATTATGATTTGCTTCTTCTAGAAATCTATCTTTGCCTTATGACTGGACAACCAATCTGATCCTAGAATCGCATCGAACCCTCCTAGCTCGAAGGGTATCAAATCAGTTGAAAAGGAATGTTTGGGGTTTATAATTGACAGCTAAGACAAAGTTGACTCACTGAAATTCTACCCTTATTAACCGCTTCTATAATTAAGGGCTCGAATAAGTCTTCTAGTATCGAATCTATTTTATTCACACATTCCTTTGATATTAAGGACTTAGACGCTCCAAAATCAAATAAAACTTTAACAGGTACGGAATTGAGAGAAAATGCACCTGCAACTACGTCTGAGTCCCAGGCATTCGATTTCTTGGTCATTTGAAGCTTTTGCCTCTACCGGTGCTGGATGTTGGCCCTTGGGATGTAGTACCTTGAGTAACCATTCCACAACTCCTTACAATATGCCCAATCTTCCCAAAAATGTAACAAGTAACTCCTGGATTTTCTAGATTGCATTTCGACGCATAATGACCCTTATGACCATATTTGAAACATTGAACATTCTTTTTGCACGAACTATTATGTCTCCTGTCACAGGACTTGCAATCCACTACTAACTTGACTGAGTGGGATGGAGTAGAAGCAACTGAAGTAGCACTAGACCTAGCCTGAGAGAAACTCTGTTTCCTGAATCTTTTACTCCTATTTCGGCCAAACTGATTCTGAAACTCCTGACTGGATTTTCTTGGTCCGCCTTGTTAATAACACCTTCAGACTTCCTTTTCTTATCACCCTCTTCCTTAATGGCCAACTTCTGGTCACTTTCAATTACTAGGGCGGCCTGAATTACGAAAGGATATGTCTTGAGTTGCAATGCCATAACTCATCTGCGAATTTCAGGCTTCAACCCTTATTGAAACCTCCTTGCCTTCTGGGTCTCCGTACTAACATACTTAGGAACTAATCGGGCCATTTCCGTAAACTTGGCCTCATATCTAACACACTTTTTCCACCTTTTTCAATTCTAAAAACTCAACTTCTAACTGATTCTATAGACAATCTGGAAAATATTTCTCCAAAAACAATTCTATAAATTTGGCCCAAGAAACATGACCTTCTCCCTCCAATGCACGATTAGATTCCCACCAATAATTTGCCTCACCCTTCAGAAAATAACTCACATAATCCGTTTTAAGATCGTCACTTACCTGAGTGAGGGTAAAGCCTTTTCCATTTCCTTTAGCCAATTTCTGGTACCAATCGGGTCCACTTCACCTCTAAACTCTGGGGGCTTAACAGACTAAAAGGATTTAAAACTAGTAGTTCGGTTTGGCTCTCTTTGCTGATGTTGTTGCTACTGAATCTGTAGGATTAGCTGCAACTGTTATTGCTGCTGCTGGGCGCAAAAAGTCTAGAATTTCATATATAGTTGGACCCTCTGCAAAATTACTACTATTTTCTTTAGACTGGGTAGCTTTCTTGGGTGGCATTTTCCTAAAATATAGCAGGGAATTTATTTGAAAATATAACTAAAATGCATAACAGAAAATATCACCATCGAAACGGTGCACCTGCATCAGGAAAATACTGCCCAGTCAAAGTACCCATGTCTTTATTATCAAGATCCATTTATAAAAGATATCTAGATTAACAACATCAACAATAATGGCAACAACAACAATAGCAGAATCAACAACAGTACAGGAAAACTGAAATATAAAGATACTAAATAGCATAATATAGCTTCTCCATATAATGTCCCACCACTGCTTAAGTGGAACACTAACTAATCCCCATATATCGCACAACTGGGCTGGCTATATCAGCCACCACCTACAGGAGCATTTAGTAAACCGAATCAAACTTAGGGAACTCTGGACTCTACTGAGTCCACCCTTTCGAGTTCCGACCAACCATTCCTCTACTGAGTTAACCTTTCTAAGCTGCAACCTTCAATACTGCTTCCTGAGTCCTCTTTACCATCTTCATTTCTGGAGTAGGAACCAGACATAAAACTTCTATTCTTCCAGACAGTCAACTCTTGTTTACTTTCAATAACCAGGATTGTCTAAATACAGAGGTAATTGGCGAATTCATTAAAACTAGTTTCTTTGAGAGAAACTAGAGTGGGTTTTTTTACTTGGATTTCGAAAATTTTTGATTTTGTGGCTTGGGTAGGCACCTGTTTGGTCACTGTCACGGATTCCATAGCCACAGTTGTTTGCAAAGACACTTATGATGGAAAAGTAGCAGGGATAGAAGTGTTTACCTCACTTACCTGAGGCTGCTCCATAATTGGCATGTAGATGAGGGGAACCTCATTATGGTGATTAGCCCTGTTAAGATCAGCAATAACTCTTCTCTCTTGGACTCAACAATCTAACTTGTTTGTTGGGTTCACAATTGAGAGATCCTCAGAAATAAGTTAGCTATCATTATAAAGAATCTAGCATAATAGATGTTCTTAGACCTCTTTTTAATGTAACCTAATTTACTCCCCAATTCATACATTACAGAAGTACTAAAATTAAAATACATATCACTCAGAAGCTGTTAGTCGCTAAACACGCGCTAAAATTACACGCAAGTATACGCGTTCGCAAGTAGTATAAGATATAATCAGATTCATTCCCACAGGGACTGGTTTAGGTTAACTTTATAATTTATGCACTTAAGCAACAATGTATGGTTATTATTCAATGCTAAGACGATAACAAATTGAGGTTGTTTATAACTAAGAATTAAACTAACAATTATACTAAGGGAATAAGAATGAGTGAATTAATATATATGACAAACATGGGATTCTAACTTCATTAAATATTTCATTCAATAGCCTTTTCATTCTTAACCTTAGCATGTAATGGTGATGACTCTAATAAAATAACATGAAACTGATAAATGCCAACTTTCGTTACACGAATACCATACTACCAGGCATCCAAAAAAGAGATAGAAGCTGAATAGACACCAATTATATTGAGGACTATATGTCTATAAAATTGACAACATAACGGTTTAAGCACAAGTTATCTATCTTGATTACATAGGGCAAGTAAGATGATTAAAATTACCTACGCATCATGCATAAAAAATACATGAACCTATGCTAGCATGGCAAGTTCTAAATCCTTAAATTCACTTTCGCTTCATTAAGAATTAACACACTATCTTATAAGTTCGCGACGCTCATAAGACGAATAAGCACAACCAATACTAGGTTATCATACAATCACCACACACTAAGGCATCGAAACAAATAAACTAAAGAAATCCATAAATAAATCCGCTAGAACCCCATGATAACGATTAGCCCATAATCGGACTCATCATCAATGTGGGTTCTCATGGAAGCATGGTATAATAAACGTAGTCTCTATAATGAATAATCAAACAAAGTTAACACAAGAGTATAGGTTCAACAAAACAAGAAACAAGCATCCAAGATTACAACTCAAAACAAAGATTCACAAGAATAAACTAGATCGTCTTCGCCTTTGTTGAATTGTGCTATACGTCTCTTGTCGTCTTCTTCGTAGCTTCGATATGTCTCTAGCTTGATATCTTATGAAAAATGACCTAAAGTTGTTTATATAGCAGCACCATGCAATGTAGAAGTCTTTCGCTCAAAAGCCAAGTAGAAACAGGATTCTTCAATCCCGACACGGCGCGGCCGCGCGCTTGATCAGCACGGGCGCGCTGGCTCTCTGTAGTTTGGGCGCGGGCGCGCGCTTGATCAGCGCGGGCGTGCTGGGCTTCTACCAAAATTTTGATGACTTCTTTTTCTTGCAGTTTTGAGCCGGTATTCGCGAGCTTTATTCCTTGGACACCATCCTAACACCATATTAGCATAAAAACAATGCTAATTCACCTGATTCTCAGATTAATGCCTGAAATGCAAAAAACACTAGAAAACACATTAAAACACCAATAACTTGAGTATAAATACACCAATTCAAAGCTTAATAGAGCATTATAAAGTGTCATAAATGCCACTCAACATACACCCAAACTTGAATCGATGTTTGTCCTCAAGCATAAACAAACTCAAAAAAAACAAGAAATACAAATGCATGAATGCAACTAAATGAATGCAACGATCCCATGGAATAACTAAACCAATCAACAAGCAACACCTCATCAAATGCATTTTTTTGCATAAAGATCAACCAAACCTCATAAATCAATCTACAAACCAAAGACGTACGTGTGTGCAACTGCTTACAGATATACTATCGTAACTAGATGAACAATCATGACTCACTACCTATCAAAACAATCACAAGTTTATAAATAGAATAAAAGCTAGACTCAAAATAACTTATAATACTTCAATTCTTATATCAGAGTTTAACATAGATTCACGCTTTTATTCACAACAAAACAACACAAGTATGCTTATTTGATCGTGCAATGAGTGAGGTCCACAAAAGACTTATACAATAGTACCCATGTAGCGAGCGTTAGGTTAGCGGATCCCAGACTATAAAAGCCTTAGGTCACTAGGCACAAAGTCCCCTAGAACTTAATAACTCGAGTACTAAAGAGCCCACTCATGATCAATTATACATAACACTTTTTTTTCTTTTTCTTTTTTTTTCCAAATTTCTGAACGAGTGTGTTTCGCTCCATCTCGCTCAACCCTAGACTACTCATATAAATATGAGTCGGTTACTAGCCATTTGACACCTAGCCACACAATTAGCAATGAAATCCAATTTTCTCCAATTTTTTTAAATCTCCATGCTAATTTATTATTAAGAGAATATCCTAAATTCTAAATATAAACAAGCGATTAAACCTTGACAAACAAATAAACCATGACCATTATCTAGAACTTTAGCAACCTATAAGACTTAGTGAAATACAATTGTCTCTAGCATGCAAATTAATTCGATAAGACTTAACATCACTAAATACGACATCACTACACTAGCATCAATATCACAGATTAATCAGAAAAATCATCTAAGGGATCACGTTATTTTGCACATGCATGCAACTACATGAACAAATTATCATAAAAACTACCAAAAATAATAAAAAAAAACTACATGGAAAAATATGCAAACTATATGCACTAAACTATCATGAGTATGCAAACTAAATGTGACTCACACAAACATATTCCTTCAACTACTACCCCCAAACTTAAAATATTCACTGTCCTCAGTCAAGATAATAGTAAGGAATCAGGAATACCTACTGCGAATCAGAATCATCACCCTCAACGGGTGGAGTGTCAGGAGTGTCAGGAGGCGGATACACGGAATCCTCACCAAATACTGGCCACTGGATGTCAATACCGGTGGCTTTGAGAGCTGTCCCAAGTGCCTGGGTGAGATCATGTGCAAACCGACTATAGATATCGTGCATCGGATCCATCCTCTTCGCTAGAAATCCTATAATGTGTCGAACTCAAACCAGCTCCAACATCTGCTCCAGCCTCCTCCTGCTGCTACTGCTGTGACGAACCAGCCTCCTCTCCTAAATGAGCTCTCCAAGCTGCTCTACGGCCCTGCGAAGAACCTCCCGCAGTAGCCTGATCCATGGTTACAACACCTGGAAGATGAAAATATGAATAACCAAGCCCCTAAGGATCGGGCTTCCCTCCATACCACTCCTTCATGCTCAACATCGTAGAACTGTTGATAGGAGCACTTCGAAGCTGAAGCTGCTCATGTGCGGGCCAATGAACACCAACCGCCACGCACAGCTTCGTCACAACGGACATATAAGATATAGCACCTGTGGTACCACCTCTCAAGAATCTCAAAATCCCCTGATAAATCACCATCCCCAAATCAATGTAATCGCTCTGAAGAATACCGCATAGCAGATGAGCACGCTCCATAGTAATCTCATGCACATGCGAAGACGATATGATGTTAACATAAATAAACGAATTCCAAGACCGTGTGAACCTGTTCATGCACGACGCAAGGAACGTGGAGTAATCAGTAGTGCCCCTCTTGAACTTCCAGTGAGTCTTAGGCACACACAGAGTCGCAACGATCAGATCCAAGTTGAAGTCCTCGGATTCTTATCATTCCACGTGTCCTGACCGGGCTTCCTCACGGGCTGCTCAATCACCCTCCTAATGGCATCAGCACTGTACTCTATAGTCATCCCCCTAACTACCGTGAAGCCATTCTTCTCCGCCTTAGCGTTAGCATAAAACTCCCGTACAACACTCATGGGCACAGCAGCGGGAGCCTCACAAAAAGGAACTCAACCCATCTCAAGAATCATCTCCAACAGCTTGCCATCCTTCCCTGATGGCAGAAAACCTCGCTCCTTAGTAATAGGCTTCGAGAGAAGCCTCGTGTACTCTTCTTCAGCCTCAGGAGTAGAAAAACTTGGCCTCACACCACCCACAGATGAAGAATCGGCAGTGCTACTGCCTACTTGTATTCTTTGCCTCTTGGGTGCCATTGGGATTGAATAAGAGAGAATAAAACTAAGTGTTTGAGAGAGATTTGTGTTTGAGAATTTGTGAAGTGGTAGAGAAGTCTGTATATAAGAGTGTGTATTTATAGATGGAGAGATGAGAATTAGATATGGAATAGAAATGGAAATTGATTATGTGAATCGTGGGAATAATGGGTTTGATTTGGAGAGGGAAATTTGGGATGAGGAAGAGTAAAATTCGGTTTGAAATTGATTTTATAGTTAAAATTCCGAAATTCCCTTAAAAACTGTTGTTTTTATTTTTTTTTTTTTCGAACAGGACCCGACGCGGCCGCGCGCTTGGACAGTGCGGGCGCGCGTTTGGACAGCGCGGGCGAGCTCACCTTCTAGAAAACTGGCATGGCCACGTGCTAGATCAGCGCAGGCGCGCTTACCTTTTAGAAAAATAGCTCAGCCACGCGCTAGATCAGCGCGGGCGCGCTTGGCTACTGAAGTTGACTCTAAATTTTTTTCTTTTTTTGACTTTTTTGTGTTTTTCTCATTTTTTCTTGCTTCCTCTACCTACTAATGTACAACAAACTTGAGTTGCCTCCCAAGAAGCGCTTATTTTACGTCGCTAGCTCGACGTAAAACCTTGAGCTCAAATGGACAATAGAACGACACTAACCACCTCGCGGTTTGCCATGTCACTATAGTAATGCTTCAAGCTCTGACCATTTACCTTGAATGCTTGGCCCGGATCACTTTCAAAAATTTCCACCGCTCCATGCGGAAATGCTTTTTTGTTTATAAAGGGCCCTGACCACCTTGACTTCAACTTTCCAGGAAAAAGACGGAGACGAGAGTTGAACAAAAGAACTTGTTGCCCCGGCACAAATAATTTGAGCACTAGACCCCTATCATGCCACCTCTTGACTTTCTCCTTGTACATTTTGTTGTTCTCATAAGCTTGAAGTCAAAACTCGTCGAGTTCATTCAATTGAAGCATCCTCTTCTTTCCAGCTGCATCCAAGTCAAGATTCAATTTCTTCAAAGCCCAATATGCCTTATGTTTAAGCTCTACTGGCAAATGACACCCCTTACCATAAACCAACTAAAATGGTGACATTCCCAATAGAGTCTTGCATGTTGTTCTATACGCCCAAACAACTTCATCAAGCTTCAAAGATCAATCTTTCCTTGATGAACACACAACTTTCTCTAAAATGCGCTTGATCTCTCTGTTAGACACCTCAGCTTGACCATTTGTCTAAGGATGATAAGCCGTAAAAATGTGATGATTCACATTCTACCTTTGCATCATAGCAGTGAACTTGATTGCAAAAATGTGACCCCTCATCACTGATTATGACTCTTGGAGTTCCAAACCTTGTGAATGTCTGCTTGTGAAGACAATTAGGCACCACTTTCGCATCGTTCGTTGGCAACGCCTTAACTTCAACCCATTTTGACACATAATCAACCGCCAACAAGATGTACTGATTGTTACAAGATGAGACAAATGGCCCCATGAAATCAATTCCCCAAACATCGAAGACTTCAACCTCGAGAAGCACATTAAGAGGCATCTCATCCCTCCTAGACATATTAACCACACGTTGACATCGATCACATTTCAAAATGAACTGGTGAGCATCTTTAAACAAGGTTGGCCAAAAGAAACCTGCTTGAAGAATACGAGTTATTATCTTTTCTCCACCATAATGTCCTCCATAAGCCGTTGAGTGGCAATCTCGCAAGATCCCCCCCGTTTTGCTGTAAGGAATATATCTCCTGATGATTTGGTCAGCTCCTTGTCGAAAAAGAAAATGGCTCATCCCATATATACCACTTCACTTCATGTAGAAACTTCTTCCTTTGAGCATAAGATAAGTCGGGAGGCATGATATTACTCACAAGGTAGTTCACAATGTCTGCAAACCATGGTTCTTCTTCTTGCACTCAAAATAGCTGCTCATCGGGAAAAGACTCATTTATCAATGTCTTATCCAATGAAGTAGCATTAGGGTTCTCTAAACGCGAGAGATAATCAATGACTTGATTTTTAGTCCCCTTTCTGTCCTTGATCTCTAGTTCAAATTCTTGAAGCAAAAGAACCCATCTAATCAATCTAGGCTTCGAGTCCTTCTTTGAGACGAGATAACGAATTGCAGCATGATTAGTGAAAACTAACACCTTAGTCCCAAGTAGATAAGATCCAAATTTCTCAAAACCATAGACAATAGCCAAAAGTTCTTTCTCCGTAGTAGTATAATTTAGTTGAGCACCATTTAGGGTCTTGCTAGCATAGTAGACCACATGAAATATGTTGTTCTTCCTCTGCCCAAGAACTGCTCCAACTGAATAGTCACTTGCATCGCAAATCATCTCAAAAGGTTCATTCCAATCAGGTGCAGTTATGACCGGCGCCGTGATAAAACTCTTCTTCAATGTCTTAAAAGCTGTAAGGCACTCGTCATTAAACTTGAAAGGGACATCTTCTCTAGCAAAACTGCATAATAGATTCGAAATCTTGGAGAAGTCTTTGATGAAATGCCTATAGAAACCCGCATGGCCGAGAAAACTAAGAATTCCCTAAACAGAAATAGGTGGAGGATAATTCTCAATGACCTCCACCTTGGCTTTGTCCACCTCAAGACCCTTACTAGAAATCTTGTGCCCGAGAATAATGCCCTGTCACACCATAAAGTGACATTTCTCCCAATTGAGAACCAGATTTATCTCAACACACCTCTTGAGAACGTGTCCCAGATTTTGCAAGCATTCATCAAAAGAATCGCCAAATACAGAGAAATCGTCCATGAAAACCTCCACATTCTGGCCAATCATATCAGAAAAGATGGCCATCATACATCTCTAAAATATGGTTGGTGCACCACACAAACCAAAAGAAACTCGTCTGAAGGTGAAAGTACCAAATGAACAAGTGATGGTAGTCTTCACCTGATCTTCAGGAGCGATACAAATCTGATTGTAACCCGAATAGCCATCCAGAACATATTAGTACTCGTGACCAGCCGATCTATCAAGCATCTGGTCAATAAAGGGAAAAGGGAAGTGATCCTTCCTAGTGGCCTTGTTCAGCTTCCTGTAGTCCATGCAAACTCTCCCCCCCCCCCGTGACTGTTCGTGTAGGAATAAGCCCATTCTTCTCATTTGCTACCACAGTAATTCCACCTTTTTTTTGGTACACATTGAACTGGGCTCACCCATGAACTATCAGAGATATGATAATTGATCCCTGCATCTAGCCACTTAAGAATTTCCTTCTTCACTACTTTCTTCATGATCAGATTAAGTCTTCTTTGCTGTTCGACCGTAGGCTTGCTACCTTCCTCTAGCATAATTTTATGCATGCTGATTCCCTGGATATCTGCTATAGTCCAACCAATTGCTGATTTGAACTATCTCAGAATCCTCAGAAGCTTTTCCTCGTCACTACCTGAAGGTCAGATGCAATAATAACAGGCAAGGTAGATGCATCATCTAAAAACGCGTACCTCAAATGCTCAGGTAAAGGCTTAAGCTCAAGAGTGGGAGCTTCCTCAATAGATGGCTTGAGGCATTTAGGAGCTTTGTTCAATTCCTCCATTCCAAGAGATTCAAAAGGCATATCAATCTTCCTCTTCCAGGGAGAAGTATTCAAATATTGTAATTGTTCTTCACCTTCATCATCTTCACTATCTGAATTCCCTAATAAGGCTTTTTCTAAGGCATCGGACCTTAGCAAGTGATCAAGTTCTGAAGTAACCACATAATCGACCAACTCCACCTTTAAGCACTCCTCATTTCCGTAGGAAATTTCATAGAATTAAACACATTAAAAGTTACATCCTGATCCAGCACTCGCATTGTGACCTCACCCTTCTGCACATCTATCAAGGTTCGGTCAGTCGCCAAGAAAGGTCTTCCCAAAATTATGGGAATTTTCTTATCCTCCTCGAAATCAAGAATTACAAAATCAGTAGGGAAGATGAGTTTATCAACCTTGACCAAGACATCCTCCTCAATACCTCGCGGATATGTAATAGAACGGTTGGCCAATTGCAAAGTCATATAAATCGGTTTTGGATCAGGTAAGTCCAACTGCTTGAAGATTGACAAAGGCATCAGATTGATGCTAGCTCCCAAGTGACATAAGCATCTATCAAAGGACACTTTTCCAATAGTACACGGAATAGTGAAGCTTCCTAGATCTTTAAGCTTCGGAGGCAACTTATGTTGCAGCACAACATTGCATTCCTCCGTGAGAGTGACTGTCTCTAAATCATCTAGCTTCACTTTCCAAGAGAGAATACCTTTCATAAACTTTGCGTAACTAGGCATCTGCTCAAGACCCTCAGCGAAAGGTATGTTGATATGAAGTTTCTTGAACACCTCCAGAAACTTCTCAAATTGCTTGTCCAGCGTTTTCTTCTGCAGCCGCTTAGGAAAAGATGGTGGAGTATAGATTTGTTTCTCCCCTGTATTACCCTCAGGAGGAGTGTGCTCAACAGTAGTCTTCCTTGATTCTACTTCTACTTTATGCTGCTCTACTTCTTTCTCAGCTGTCAAAATTTGATCTAAAAGCTGATGAAGGAATTTTTGTTGGATATCCACTTTCCACAAAAGCCTTCAGAGTCTACAATTTAAGAACAAGGGTTGTCATGGAATCTATCAATGTATCTTTTGATGATAAGAAGATTACTGGACTTGAAGATTTCAATGATCATGATCAACTGAGATTTGAAAATGAAGATTTAAATTCTGATTCTGTAAATTCCGATGACTTAAACTCTGATCCTATAAGTTCTGACGGGTTAAGTTCTGATGTCATTGAAACTGTGGTAACAACTCCAAAAGAAAATGCACTTGTCCAGGGGGAGCAAGCTGAACATCCTACCACAACTCAAGACTCTCAAGAAGCATCAGCACCTGTGTAACACCCCCAGATCCGGGGTCGGGGATCCGGGTTTTCACGGTCTTTCTTTCCACAATATCACTTCACTCAATTAATAATAAATAACCTCATACTGTGACCCCACACTAACACACACCACAACCCGTTATAGTCTCAGAGATGAAATTGAAATAAGTACAAGTCTTTGAATCCACAATTTAAAATTATTACAACCCAAAATGATTACTTGATAATTTACAGTTAATTGCCATTATCTGCCACAAGTTATAATTATACATAATTTGATTCTCAAAAGTAGATGGTCTAAACTACAATGGATCTACCTCTGCAGCTATAGCAGCTACAACATCAGCGGGAAGACGCGGGACGCTTCCCACGCGCTTGCGCTGGGTCTGCTGGAGTCTGGCCATCTCTCCTAACTGTTGTTGTGTGATGAAGAAATAAAGCAAGAGTGAGCCTTACAGCTCGCAAGTTAATACATAGTGATAACAATAATATAAGTATCTAAATGGATACTTGATAGCATCTCTATCATACTTGATAACAATAATATAAGTATCTACAATCGTTGCCTTTTGCACCAGAGTGGCATAGTCCGTAAGCTCAAGGATTGCCACCCTATTCTGAATCCATGGTTTCAGTCCCTGCTGAAACCTCCTAGCTTTCTTTTCCTCGGTGCTTACAAACTCCGGCACAAACCTTGATAATTCAGTAAATTTCGCTTCGTACTCTGCTACAGACAAGTTATTCTGCTTTAGCTCCAAGAACTTGAGCTCCATCTGGTTTTCCATAAACCTCGGGAAATACTTCCCCAGAAACAACTGACTAAATCTCTCCCAGGTTATTATAGCATCTGTCTCCATGTTTTTCTTGGCCTCCCACCAGTAGTTAGCTTCTCCTTTCAGAAGGTAGGTAGCAAATACAGTTTTCTGTGCCTCATCGATACTCAAAATCTCAAAAGATTTCTCCATTTCCTTTAACCATGCCCTTGCCTCAACTGGGTCGGCTGATCCGTGGAACTCAGGGGGCTTAAGGGACTTAAAAGCCCTGAAAGAGTTTGTCACTGCATTGTTACTTCCTTGAGGGGGTGGGTTGGGTTGACGTTCCAAATTCTGTCTTAGGAGTTGCATGAACTGGCTCATGGGATCCATGCCTGGGTTTGGTACTGGTTGCTCAACCTCGGTTTCTCCTTCTTCAGCCTCTATCTCAAATCCCTCAACATCATATGTTTCCTCTTCTTCTTCATACAGGGAGTCATCCTGTTCCACATAATCCTCATCTTCCTCTTCACTGTGTTCTTGGTTTCTATTGTCCTGATTATGGCTTCCCTGGTCCTCAGACCCAGGGTTCGCCCTAGTTCCAATCTTTCTTGGCGGCATGATTCTGATAATAATAAAAACAATTATTGGGAAAAATTCAACGTTAGGTCACAATCATATACAACATTGTGCCTAGCACAGCTCTTATAATGGGGAGAACGTATATCGCAATTCTATTATTTTAAGAAAGTTCTAATACGAAGTGCAGTAATAATAATAATAAAATAGTGATCCCGTCACTATGGAACTGAACTGAAAGGAAACAAATATATACATAATGCGAGAATACATAGTTTGATCTGGTCAAAAGTACAACAGTGCTACAGTCATCTGTCCCAAAAGTGATACACAAGAGTCTATCTGTCTAGTCAGAAAAAGGGATGCTATATACAAGTCAACTATCCCGGAAAATTGGCTCTTACTAAGGCCTCGGCTAACTAGACAACTAGACTATTCCATCATCAATCCTGAATCACACACCGGAACGGGTCAGCTCCCAAACCCTTTCCATCGCACGACGGAAGATATAGTCGGCCTGCCGCCTGGAGATCCTACCATGCCTGTCCCCCTGGAGAGATCTGAGTCTCGCTCGGGACGTGAGCTCTATCCCCGTAAGCTCCCTCCTCAAGGATCGGGGTATAGAAGCCCTGGTCTCATAAGCTCGGGTACGCCTACCCGCCCTCTCTGCATCCAACTCCCTCCTGGCCTCATCCAGTCGGGCCTCGGCAACAGCCACTCGGGTCCTCAAAACATCCTGAACATATCCATGAGCTAACGAAGACTGCCTCTGGGCAGGGTCAACAGGTGGTGAATCCGGAGCCGCTGAGGGTGCCTCCTCGGTCTGCCTAGGCTCGGAAGTATGGGTCTCTGAGCTGTCATCATCAGGAATCCAAGATAGTGGTGGAGGGGTAGGGGCTCTGACCACCGGAAGTGTGGGTAAAGGGATACCAGCATACACTACCATAGATCCAACACGCTCCTCAGCTACTGGGACCTCATCCGGGTCCTCCTCATCTGGAATAGCAATAACCTCTGTCTCCGACTCCTCTGAGGGGTCCTCCTCATCTGAAACAGCAATGACCTCCGTCTCAGGCTCCTCTGGGGGGTCCTCCTCATCCTCCTCCATCTCAGGCTCCTCCTGATCCTCAACATCTAGCAGTGCCTCATCATGCTCACGCTCGAACATCTCGGGGTCCTCCATCTCAGGCGCCTACACATTAAACGAGCTAAGTTACTATCATGATACTTATAAGGGTTCCCGTAAGGGTTTTAACTGTCAGCACTACTTTAAGTAGTCCGACCATGAACTTGGCAAGAGTTCTTATTATCTTTGTGAGTTTGTTATTATATCGTCGCATCATCTCTGAGGTTTATAACGCTTAGGCTCTGATACCATTTCTGTAACACCCCCAGATCCGGGGTCGGGGATCCGGGTTGTCACGGTCTTTCTTTCCACAATATCACTTCACTCAATTAATAATAAATAACCTCATACTGTGACCCCACACTAACACACACCACAACCCGTTATAGTCTCAGAGATGAAATTGAAATAAGTACAAGTCTTTGAATCCACAATTTAAAATTATTACAACCCAAAATGATTACTTGATAATTTACAGTTAATTGCCATTATCTGCCACAAGTTATAATTATACATAATTTGATTCTCAAAAGTAGATGGTCTAAACTACAATGGATCTACCTCTGCAGCTATAGCAGCTACAACATCAGCGGGAAGACGCGGGACGCTTCCCACGCGCTTGCGCTGGGTCTGCTGGAGTCTGGCCATCTCTCCTAACTGTTGTTGTGTGATGAAGAAATAAAGCAAGAGTGAGCCTTACAGCTCGCAAGATAATATGTATAGTGATAACAATAATATAAGTATCTAAATGGATACTTGATAGCATCTCTATCATATGCAAGATAATTACTTACTAGATATAAGTAAAAACAAGGAATGAAGTTACCAATACTTCACCACACTTATATCATATATAAAGCTACTTGAACTGCCACCGTTCAAAGTATTATAGGTTTTAAGAAAACATCCCATAGATGAGACCACAAGTTAAGACTTGAATAGATTCAATCTTTGAAAGATTATTGAATGAAAAAGTTATGAGATACTTTATTTAGTCCCGGTATATATATATCCACATATATATACCCCTTTAAACATTTCCTGAAACCTCTGTTATGTAAAGTATGAACAGAGTTTGAAACATCCAATGAATTTTGGAAAGGAAAAGAATTTTGGCATAAACCCGATATCTCGCTGATCAGGCAAAGATACCAATAAGTAACCTTTTCTACTGTAGATGGATGAATTCCTCACCGGTCATCACCCTGGCCGCATTAGGACCTCGCGCTCGACCGTACCCCGGTCCCTCACGCGTTGATGGACTGCCACCCAGCCACTTACACAATAATAGACCGTACCCCGGCCTGTCGCTTATGCCGACTCAATGAGATGGGCTTACTTCCCGAACGTTGGGCAAGTAATCAATTCATTTACCAAATCTGCAACCTCGTTGCGAATATAAAATACACCACAGAGCCGGATTCCCCAGGTTTTGAGCGAGTATTTAAATCCCCTTTAAAAGGAAGATCTTAAATATAAAAAATGAGTTTTGGGATCCGCTCTGACTTTTAAAAATCATTTTGAAGACTCGAAAACACTTTAAAGAGTGTTTGGAGTAAGGCTGATTTAATGAAGTAAATCAGTCCCCAGAATATTAGAAAATATCTGAATATTATTAATTAAATAATATTCCCATAAAGAATAATCTTTATAAAAATAATTGAAGTAGAAGTATTAAAATTTATACTTGAAACGAGTATTAAATAACCAAAGATATACTTATATGAAAGTATTATCTTTATTTGAATAATCGAAAATAAGTTTGATTATTGACATCTTATTCTTTAATAAAATAAAGAATATATCTCAGCAAATAATCGGAGTCATAGATCCTCAAATGAATATTCAAATAATATTCAATAAATAAAATAAGCTGAGTCATAATACCTCGAATGAATATTATAAATAATATTCATTAAATAAAATAAAGGAGTCATACATCCTCAAATGAATATTCAAATAATATTCATTAAATAATATAAACTGAGTCATAAGCCCTCGAATGAATATTCAAATAATATTCAATAAATAATATAAAAGGAGTCATAAGTCCTCGAATAATATTCGAAATAATATTTTAATAATAAAATAAAGTTTCAAGTTATCGAATAAACCTTATTCGATTAATAGTTTAGAAAACTATAACCATACATATATATAAATATATATAAATATATATAAATATAAATATCCATATTCATATATATAAAATCTACTCGGGATCCTCAACTCCCGGTTTTTGAAAATATTTTCACCTTTGGGTCCCTATACTAAGGGTATATGCAAGATACTGCTATCCTCTAGCATAGGTATTATCAACTGAACCAACAGATATATATTTCAAGAATATGAAACAGACATGCATATATACCATATCACATGCTACAATATATCGCAAGAATTTGCTAAATAACCAACATGCATCTATCGCAAGATAATGCATATACAAGTGTATACATCACAACAACAGTATAACGGATAGAATACTTGCCTGAGCGACTTGGGGGTGAGAAAGGCTCGGGACGAGTCTGATAACCTATAAACAACAAGTAAGTTGGAATTAAACCAAAATCACTTGTAAATCTATACTATAACTAACTTAGACTCTAACGCTTGTTTTGCGCTCACCTGATTTGCTTAAGTCACTCGGGTACCCTCGGCTCCACCATTTTTAATAATTTAACCTTTACGAGTTTTAAAGCGATTCCTTCGCGAATGACTTACCAACTGCCTAACACACTTACCATAAATGTTTCACACATTAAATAACCCTTTTTGGTCTTTAACCTACATTCCAAAGTAAGGCGAGGGAAAAAGTTTCGTTCGCGAAACGCCGTTACTTGAAACGGTCGTTTCTCCTAAACCGTAAATCGGAATCGAACGAACTACATATCAAAACGAAGCTCGTAACATGAGCTATCTAAACATGGCAGTGGTCACAATCTAGCAGGGGGTTCTCGGGTCCTAATGCTATGCACAAAAACAGTCCAAAGAAAATCGGACGTTACGACGGCTATGTTTACGCGATTTCCAATTTTTTTAAACCATCCACAATCAACCCAAATCAACCTCAAATCCAACATACAACCATCCTCCATCCTTATCACATCATAACCACCCCAACCAATTCAATTTAATCTTTCATACTTATGCTTAAACTTAACTTTAATCATTCTTAAGTTCTTTTAAATCAAAACCACAATAATTACCATTCCATTTACTACCATACCAAATCTCAAACTCTAAATCATAACAACAAGATACAATATCAACCCACTACTCAAAATCACCTTATAATATATATGAACCTAGGGTTTGGAAATGGTATACCTTCCTTGAAGTGGTGGGTGGAGCTAGGAAGCCTTAAGAAGCTTTGAGAAGCCTTAGGAAAGCTTGGATCTTCAAGAAAACAAGAAAAAGTTCAAGTTAAAAACTTGAAAACACTATTCATTGTCTTCTTCCTTGATTAAATGAAGAAGTTAGAGAAAGAATTAATGGCTTAAACTCATGATATAGCCATAACTAAGCATAAAGATGATTAGGGAATTTTCTTACCAATTTAGGATGCTTGGATCTTGATTTTTGAAAAATCTAGCCTTTAAAAGTGTAAAAAGCCGAGAGCTAATATGAAGAACAAATGCCTTGGTTGTTTTTGATTTTTGATGAAATGATTTTGCTAGCTTGGTTGACTTGATTTGTATTTGATTTAGCAAATTACTACCTTGCCCTTGAATTTGTGTGGTCCTTATTCAACCACACCTCCTTCCTTCCCATGTCATGCTTACCTCATCCTCATGATGTCATCCTTCCTTCCTTGTCTTCTTTCTATTGGTTGGATGACATCATTCCCATTAATCCCTTTGATTAACTTCCTAATCGTTTGCCTAATGACCGCTGATCTGTTATACGGTTCGCTTAACTTTCGTTCTCGTTTATCGTTTGAAGGATCATACCCGAGATCTTATTACTTAGGTTCCCTTAACCTTTCTCAATACATTATATTCCTTTTTATGATCCTCTATCATAATCCTTTAATTTAAATCCTTTTTATCCTGTTATCTTATACTCAATTCTCTCCGTATCTTGTGCATTTCCGGGAAAAACCAAAGTGTTCGGAATTGGATTCTGACGATCTTTACATACACTTATATACTTCATAGAGTACTAATAATATCCCAGAATATCCATAACAGAACCCCTACATAGTGTGGCGTGAAAAGTTTTCTCATTCAGCTAAAACACTATTCACAAGGGTTACAAAAAGTTGAAAAATTTTGGGGTTATTACACCCTATGGTACCATGCAGGACTTGTTACTGAGATTGAGAAGAGAATCAGATGCTGAAAAGAGGTTGGCCAAGTTGGAACACAGAGTTCAAGTCATTGAAAATTTTGTGGTCACCATTCTTCAAAATCAACATTCTCAAACAAGTCTACTTATGCAGCTGGCAAAAGCACAAGGCTTGACCCCTCTCCTTGATGATAACAAAAAGGGGGAGAATAAAAGGGAAGGGGAAGGAGAGCCATCTACAAACATTCAAATATCCAAAGTGCTAGTTCCTGCCATCACTACTTCTCCAACACTTCAAGTCAAAGGAAAGCTTGATGGAATTGATCTAATCCGGCTAGCAGCTACTGAGATGCAGGTGAAAGAGCAAAGGAGGAGAATTGATGAAAGGATGCAATAAGTGTTTGGCTCTACAACAACAAAATCCTTATCTGTGAAATATAGCACAAAGGTTGAGCTAATCACTATGGAATACAAGCCAGTAAGGAGGAATAAGGTTGGAGAAACTTCCTTCAAGAACTTCAAGCCTGTGGTACTCAAGCCCAACACTAGACTTGACAAGGACTCTACAAAGAATCCCCTTAACTTTGCTCAATTGAAAGAAGTGGATTTTCCTATTCTAAAGCCTGATGAAGACAAAGTTTTGGGTGGCAGCATCATAAAGCACAAAGAGACCAATGATGTAGTGGAAAGAATGAATATGGCTATCATTTATAGAGAGGGAAAGAGTATATGTGTGGTGCAAGGACATCCCAAATTCTGAAAAGCTAAGAGGGAAGAGACCAAAAGGCTGAAGGAAGAAGCTGAAAAGCTAAGGGCTGACAAAAGAGCACAAGCAAAGCTTGAAAAACAGCTAAAGTCAAGTCAAATTGAAGAGAAGAAAGAAATTGAAGACAAGGGTGAAGATGAAGGTATGGGAAACATGTTTAGTGAGGATGTGGAAGAAAGAAGTGAGGAAAGAAAGGAATGGCAGAAAGGGAACAGAAGGAAGGCCAATGCAATAGGGAAGATTGTAGATAACACTGAGGAAATCCAATCAAAATCCAAACCACTACCTTCTATTCCTGAACCCATTGCGTCTGATCCCTATATAAATATCCATGGTGAAACAATCATTCCTAAGGAGGAACCCAATGATTGGGACACCATCAAATTGCCCCCCTTCTTGACTACTTCTCCACCACCAAAGAAACAGAAAAGAAAAACCAAATCAACACCTCCCCTAACCTCAAGAAAATTCACTCAGAAACCTAAGCCTAAGCCACAAGCCTCAAAGGGATTCTGAATGAAGGCTATTCTACCTTGGTTAGAGTCTACTCAGCTATCAAAAGGGATTCTGGCTTTACCAGGACTGCCAAAACTGAGATTCTCAACAAGATTGCCAGCATAAGGAAAACTTGGTGGGAGCCCAATTCCTTGCCTAGAACATTACTCATCCCTGAGCATGGAATTACAATTCATAAATCACCTCATTGGTTAATGGAGTTCAAAGACAATAAAGGAGTCAGAAGATTTTTCAGACTTGAAGACCAACTTAAAATTGCCAGTAATGAAACTCTCAAGGATATGCAATCTAAGTTGGACATCAGTGAAGAAGATGAAGCTGAATTCTACAGACAACTCCAACTCCTAGTAGAGGAAAATGACAGGAGGCTAGGGAAGAAAACAAGGGATCAAAGGAAAAGAAAATAATCTGCTCAGCCTAAAGGAGCATCCTCGGAAATAATGTAATTCTTCAATTCTGTCTCAGTACATACACTTTTGCAGCACTTCTGAATTTCTACTTGATTTCACTTCATATATTTGTTAAGTGTTTTGTTATCATCAAGTTCAATCCAAATTTATTCCTACAATTCTAGTAGACATAAATAGGGGGAGATTGTTAGGAATATGTGTATTAGTTTGATGATAAGTTAAACAAAACACTTAAGTAGGAATCTAGTGTTTGTAGCCTCAACGGATAAGACCATTCTGGCTATCCGTTGATGGAGTAGCTTTACTTAGAAATAAGTTTAGTATTGTAGCACATTTCAATTTCTGTATTCAAGTTATAATTCTTAGATATTGTGGGAAATTATAAGTCATGTTGACTACTAGTGGATATGCAAATAGGAGGGCTAACTATAAATATTTCATGCCTTGTAATTATGTATAAGTGAAGTAGTATCAACTGATAAGCTAAAAGCCTTCAACGGATGAGAAACAGAGCTTCAACGGATGTCTTTAAAGCTTCAACGGATAACATCCATCAACGGATGAGTACATCAACGGATAAAGCTTCAACTGCTAATGCATCAACGGATAAAGCCATCAACGGATGAAAGCTTCAACGGATGCTAAGTTCAATAGCGGTTGACAGTGACAATTCATAAGCTGACAGAGGCACATGGGTTGACAAAGACAATTGGAATATGGCAGCCTCTTGGAGGAATCAAGAAAATTTAGCATTTCCATTCTGGTGCAAACAAGGAAGTATTCAAAGATTCACAGATCAACCTAGATTGCATTGGATAGAGAAATGAAGAAAAAACATGTGAAGAATCTTTTTAATTGTACTTTTGTCTTCACTTGTAAACTTGGTGATATATAAACCAAGTTGTAGCTAGTAATTAAGGTGTGAATTTTCCAGAGCTGTTTAGAAAAACATTGAGAGAAAATCATCTAGTTTGTACTAGGATGCAGCTGTGATCAATTCTTTGAATCACAGATTTTCTGAAATAACACATCTCTGGTGGAACAACAAATCCACTAGAAAAGTTTTTAAGTCTTTTGTGTTCTTTACATTTGTGTTTGAATATATATATCTATCTGCACCAACTCAAAGCAATTCACACACACTTGTTCATCAAAACACATAGCCTTTGAAACTGCTCAAAACTTGAAAAAGTTTTGAGATTTACATTCAACCCCCCTTCTGTAAATCTCATTATTAGTTCCTTGGGAATAACATTTATATAAGTTATATTTAAGTTTATTTTATAAATTAATTTAGTTACAATTTAAATTAAAAGAAAACAAAACAAAAAAAATAAAATAAAAGAAAAACAAAAAAAAGAGAAAAAGAAAACAAAAAAAATAAAACAAAAAGAAAACAAAAAAAAGGAGAAAAGAAAACAAAAAAAGCAAAAAGAAAATAAAAAAAAAGAAATAAAAGAAAGTGAAAATGAAAACATGTTGTACATGTTGTTTAAGTACATAAACATGTACTTGAACAAACATGTCGCCACAGAGATTATCCACTCCCTTGTCGCCACACGAATCAATTAGCTCCCTCATATACTCCTGTCGCCACAGAAAAGATAGAGCTTGTCGCCACACAGAAGTGTCAATCCTCAGTCACACATTTTATTGATAAAGTCTACACTTTGCAGTAGAAGAAAGGAGTCATTCATTTTTTCTGTTCATCTTCTCTCCCAAAAAGAGAAGTGAAAATGGCAGCAAAGATTTACAAAGAAGCTCAAGCTTTTTATTTATCCGTTTAACTTCTCATCGGAGTAACGTTATAATGCCCGATTTAATTCTTGTATTTCATTGGGGCATTATAATCGTTACCCGATAATTAAATTCTAGTACAAATAAAAGCCAGATTATTGTATAGGATTTGATTTGTAAATCTTTGTAGAAGCTAGGAACTTTGTTGTTCTTAGATTGTAGCCGATTAATTTATTTACCGGAGTGTAGCAACACCCCCGAGGATTTATATACGAATATATATTTCCCCGAATATCTTGTGTTCCTTGTTTTTATCGTTCCAAACACTATTCCTCTCAAGAACACGAAACCACTAACCGAGCACTAAATATCTATATCCGCTAAAGATTCGATTTTTTTTTAATTTAGTGATTATCGTATTCAACCCCCCCTTCTACAATAATTCGGGACCTAACAATTGGTATCAGAGCAGACTGATTGATACACAAATCAGGATCCTTAAATAAATTTATTTTATTATTTTTTCATTTACATAAATTTATTTAGTAAATTTGATTTAGAAAATTTATTTTATAAATTTAATTTAAATAAGTTTATTTATGAACTTAATTTAAATAAATTTATTTTATAAATTTAACTAAATTAATTTACTATTTCAATTTTAGTAAATTAAAGTTTTTAATTTAAATTTATTTTAGATTTATTGAGCTGCTATTTTCTGAACACAGGACAATTGAGTTTAGGTGACCATATTTGTTTATATACACAAAACAAAGCAGCCTCTGTTTATTTTTGTATTTGTGGCTTTTAAATCAATAGAAGGAAAATGCAATTACAAGTTGGCAACTTAGTTTTGCACGGGAAATAGAGGAGCTGAAGCCACGCGGGACTCGCGATTTATCTGTGTCACGCACGCGAGAAACAAAACAAGTTGGGCAGCTGCAGCACACGCGCGGTAGTCTACGTGTAGATCTGAGCCTGGCTTGCAACTGGAACACACGCGTGACAATTTGCTTAAACACCTACAGCTGTATCATGTTTATTCCGCAGTCACCGCACAGGGTAAAATGAGTCGCCACAGAAGCTTTTAATAAAAGAGGAAGTAATGTTAGGAATATATGTATTAGTTTGATGATAAGTTAAAAAAAACACTTAAGTAGAAATCTAGTGTTTGTAGCCTCAACGGATAAGACCATCTTGGCTATCTGTTGAAGGAGTAGCTTTACTTAGCAATAAGTTTAGTATTGTAGCACATTTCATTCTCTGGATTCAAGTTGTAATTCTTAGATGTTGTAGGAAATTATCAGTCATGTTGACTACTAATGGATATGCAAATAGGAGGGCTAATTGTAAATATTTCATGCCTTGTAATTTTGTATAAGTGAAGAAGTATCAACGAATATTGAAGACCTTCAACGGATAAGAAACAAAGCTTCAACGGATGTCTCTAATGTTTCAACGGATAATATCCATCAACGGATAAGTACTTCAACGGATAAAGACTTCAACTGATAATGCATCAACGGATAAAGCTTCAACGGATAAAGCCTCAACGGATAAGGCATCAACGGATGAAAGCTTCAACGGATGCTTAGTTCATTAGCAGTTGATAGTGACAATTCACAAGCTGACACAGGCACATGGGTTGACAGAGACAAACTGGAATGTGGAAGCCTCTAGGAGGAATCAAGAAAATGCAGCATTTCCATTCTGATGCAAACAAGGGAGTATTCAAAGATTCACAGATTATCCTAAATTGCATTGGAGAGAGAAATGAAGAAGAAATATGTGAAGAATCTTTTTAATTGTATTTTACAGTTTTGTCTTCACTTGTAAACTTGGTGATATATAAACCAAGTAGCAGCTAGTAATTAGATAAGAATTTTCCAGAGCTGTTTAGAAATATCCAGAGAGAAAATCATCTAGTTTGTACTAGGAAGCAGCTGTGATTTAATTCTTTGAATCACAGATTTTCTGAAATAACACATCTCTGGTGGAACAACAAATCCACCAGAAAAGTTGTTAAGTTTTTTGTGTTCTTTACATTTGTTTTTTAATATATATCTGTCTGTATTAGCTTCAAGTAATTCACACACTTGTTCTCAAAAACACTTAGCCTTAGAAACTGCTCAAAACTTGAAAAAGTTTTGAGATTTACATTCAACCCCCCTTCTGTAAATCTCATTGTTAGTCCACTGGGAATAACAATTGGTATCAGAGCAAGCTCTTAACATTCAAAGAGTTTAAAGATCTATTCTGCTAACATCATGAGTAAGAAGGATATTGGTGTAAAGATTCCAATCCTGGAAAGAGATAACTATCATCACCGGAAAGTGAAGATGCATTTACATCTTCTCTCTCAAGATGAAAGCTACATCAACTGCATTAAAAATGGTCCTCACATCCCACACAAGGTGGCCACAGCTGCTACTGCTACAGTTGCTGTTGGACAGTCTATTCCCAAGCCAAAGGCTGAATGGACTGTTGAAGATATTGAAGAGGTCCACAAGGACAAGAAAGCCATGAACATTCTGTTTAATGGCCTGGATCATGATATGTTTGACAATGTCATCAACAGCCAAACTGCTAAGGAAATTTGGGATACTGTGCAGCTTATCTGTGAAGGCACTGAGCAAGTTAGAGAAAACAAAATGCAGCTTGTTATTCAACAGTATGAATATTTTCACTTTGAAGAAGGAGAATCATTGAATGATACCTTCAACAGATTTCAGAAACTATTGAATGGATTAAAGCTGTATGGGAGAGTGTACCAAGTCAAGGACTCCAATTTAAAATTTCTAAGGTCTCTATCAAAGGAATGGAAGCCTATGATTGTTTCTCTAAGAAATTCTCAAGATTATAAGGACTTCACACTTGAAAGATTATATGGAATTTTGAAGACTTATGAACTTGAGATAGAGCAAGATGAGCTGTTGGAAAAGGGAAAGAGAAAAGGAGGATCAGTTGCACTTGTAGCTGACAGTGAAAAAGTTGAAGCCAGGAATGAGGAAAAGATAATGCCAAGTCTCAAAATTGGCACAAGCAAATCAGAATCAAGCAAGGGTAAAGAGCAAGTTGCTGAGGATGAAGACAATTCCAGTCAGGATGAATCTGATGATATTGATGAACATCTGGCCTTTCTGTCCAGGAGGTTTGCAAAGATGAAGTTCAGGAAAAATACAAAATTCACTAAGCCAAACAAAAACATGGTGGACAAATCAAAGTTCAAATGTTACAACTGTGGCATTAGTGGACACTTTGCAAGTGAGTGTAGGAAGCCAACTTCTGATAAAAAGAAATTTGAGCAAGTTGATTACAAAAAAAGTATTTTGATTTGCTCAAACAAAAGGAAAGAGCTTTTCTCACTCAAGATGATTGGGCAGCAGATGGGGTCAATGAAGATGATGATGTGGAATATGTCAACCTAGCCCTGATGGCTAATTCTGATGAAAATGAAACTAGTTCATCAAGCAACCAGGTAATTACTACTGATCTCTCTCAGCTTTCTAAACATGAATGTAATGAAGCCATAAATGATATGTCCAATGAATTATATCATTTGCGTGTTTCCCTTAAATCACTAGCTAAAGAAAACACTAGGATCAAAGAGAATAATGTGTTTTTAAGTGATAGGAATGTTGTGTTAGAGAATCAGGTTATTGAGCTTGAAAAGATTTAACTTAAATGCTTGACTGTTGAGAGTGAACTAGAAGAAGCTGTTAAGAAAGTAGAAATTCTTTCTAAACAGTTAGAAAGTGAGCAAGAGGTAATCAAGGCCTGGAAAACATCTAGGGATGTTAGTGTTCAAATTGCCAAGGTTCAGGGAATTAAATCATTCTGTGAGGATGCCTGGAAGAAAAACAAAAAGGAGTTAGAATTAATTGATGGATTGTCAACGGATGTGGAATCAACGGATGATGAAAGTTATCCGTTGAAGGAAGAAAAGGAGCATCTGTTGAAGGCTCATCAATTAAAACAGGCAAGTAATTTTAAAAATAAAAACCTTAATAAGAAGAATGATTCAACTCTCAAGAACTTTGTCAAAGAAGGAGCTAGCACATCCAAAGATGCCAGTAAGGTGAATATAGGACACATGACTTTGGATCAGCTGAAAAATAGGCTTAAGTTGGTTGAGGATAAGAAGGAAATTAAAAGAAAATCTAAAAGAAATGGGAAGGTAGGGATTAACAAACATAACAATTACACACCTGATAGGTATGCTCCTAGAAAAAGCTGTGTGCATTGTAAAAATGTTAATCACCTATCTCATAATTGCAAATCTGTTAAAAATGCTCCCATGCCTTCAAATCCCTCCATGCCTAACATGTCTATGTCACCTCTGCATGTTATGCCTGTTATGTCTCATCAGAATCCTCATGCACATTTTGCAAACATGCCATATATTAATAATCCTTATTTTACTGCATTTAGTATGCCTCACATGCCATACGATATGCATATGTGGAATAACATGTTTGCACAATCTATGCCTTATCAATCAAATGTGCTAAATGATTCTGTGACTAACCCTACACTTCAACAAACCACATCTGAGATCAAGGTTGACCCAAAGTTACCTAAGTCAAAAGATGCAGGAGGAATGAAGTCTAGGAAAAAGACTAACAAGGCTGGACCCAAGGAAACTTGGGTACCAAAATCAACTTGATTGATTTTGTTGTGTGCAGGGACAAAGAAGGAATCTATGGTACTTGGACAGTGGCTGTTCAAGACACATGACAGGAGATTTCACCCTGCTCACAGAGTTTAAGGAGAGAGCTGGCCCTAGCATAACCTTTGGAGATGACAGCAAAGGATTCACTATGGGATATGGCTTGATTTCAAAAGAAAATGTCATCATTGATGAAGTTGCATTGGTTGATGGTCTCAAACACAACTTATTGAGCATCAGTCAACTATGTGACAGAGGGAATACTGTTTCCTTCAATTCTGAAGCCTGTATTGCCACAAGTAAAAAGGACAATAAAGTGGTTCTAACTGGAGTTAGAAAAGGGCATGTGTACTTAGCTGACTTCAACTCTACAGATGCAGAATCCATTACTTGTCTTTTCAGCAAAGCAAGTGCAGTTGAAAGTTGGCTATGGCACAAGAAGCTGTCCCATTTGAATTTCAAGACAATGAATGATCTAGTCAAAAAGGACTTGGTTAGAGGAATGCCTCTAGTGGAATTCACAAGGGATGGATTGTGTGATGCTTGTCAGAAAGGAAAGCAAAAGAAAGTATCATTCAGTAAGAAGCTTGAATCTGCAATTGATGAACCATTGCAACTGCTACACAAGTATCTTTTTGGACCAGTCAATGTATTATCAATTTCAAGGAAAAGATATTGCCTAGTGATTGTTGATGATTTCTCTAAGTTTTCATGGGTCTATTTTCTTGGATCAAAGGATGAAGCTAGTGAATTCATTATCAATCATATCAAGCAAGTCAACAATCATCCTGATTTCAAAGCAAGGAATATTAGGAGTGACAATGGAACTGAGTTCAAGAATTAAACCATGAAGTTGTTCTGTGAAGAAAATGGGATCATGCATGAGTTCTCAGCTCTAAGGACTCCACAACAAAATGGTGTGGTGGAAAGGAAGAACAGATCACTAATTGAGGCTGCAAGGACAATGCTTGAAGAGTCAAAACTCCCAACTTACTTTTGGGCTGAGGCTGTTAACTGTGCATGTTACACTCAGAATATTTCTCTAATGAATCAGGCAAAAGGCATGACTCCCTATCAATTATTCAAGAGAAGAAAACCAACTTTAAACTTTCTGCATGTCTTTGGTTGCAAATGTTACATCTTAAGGAATCAATCAGATCACAAAGGGATGTTTGATGCAAAGGCTGATGAAGGAATATTTGTTGGTTATTCTGCTGGAAAATCTTATAGGGTCTACAATCTAAGAACCAACATTGTCATGGAATCTGTGCATGTTGTGTTTGATGATAAAAAGATTGATGGACTAACAGATGAGGGACATCATGAAGGACTCAAATTTGACAACATCGAGATATATTGTGATGATAGTGAAGATGAGAATGATGAAGAAGTCATCTCAAGAAGAATTTAGAATCTGCCTTTGGATAATGCATAGAATGCTGCATCCGTTGAAAGTCATAATTCAGCTTCCGTTGAAAGAAGCAATGCAGCATCCGTTGAAAGATAAAGTGCATCATCCGTTAAAGTTCATAATGAAGCATCCGTTGATCACAGTCTGTCAACGGATAATCAATTCACTTCATCAGTTGATAGAGCTCCCAATTCCTTTCAAAGGATCAGCAACTTAGGGGGAGTTTCAACCAATCAACATTCTATCTCACATCATAACAATACTGAGGCAACCTCATCTAGAGCTAATCTACCACCTCAAAGAAAATGGACCAAGAATCACCCTTTTGAACTGATCATTGATGATGCTACATCTAAAGTACAAACTAGAAGGGCTACTCAAGATGAATGTCTGTATAGTAGCTTTCTATCACAGGAGGAACCTAAGAGAGTGGAAGAAGCTCTATTGGATCCAGATTGGATTTTAGCAATGCAAGATGAGCTAAACCAATTTGAAAGGAACAAAGTATGTAAGCTGGTACCCAAGCCAAAGAATAAGAGTTCTATTGACACAAAATGGGTATTCAGAAACAAGATGGATGAAAATGGCATTGTCATAAGGAATAAAGCCAGATTGGTTGCTAAAGGCTATTCTCAACAAGAAGGAATAGATTTTGATGAAAAATTTGCTCCAGTTGCCAGACTTGAGGCCATCAGAATCTTTCTAGCCTATGCAGCTCATGCCAATTTCAAAGTCTATCAAATGGATGTCAAGAGTGCATTTCTAAATGGGGAATTGGAGGAGAAAGTTTATGTAAGCCAACCTCCAGGATTTGAAGATCCAAACTTTCCAGACTATGTGTATTATCTGTTAAAAGCACTCTATGGACTAAAGCAAGCACCTAGAGCCTGGTATGAGACTTTGTCAAAATTCCTTCTAGATAATCATTTCACAAGAGGTACTGTTGATAATACTCTCTTCTTTAGAAATGTTAATGGCTCTAAAATACTTGTTCAAATTTATGTAGATGATATTATATTTGGATCTACAGATGATAAGCTTTGTAAAAAGTTTGCTAAGTTAATGCAAAGTAAATATGAAATGAGCATGATGGGAGACTTAACTTATTTTCTTGGTTTACAAGTTAAACAAGTTAGTGATGGAATTTTCATTAGTCAAACTAAATATATTTATGATCTTTTAAAGAAGTTTGACTTAATGGACTATTCATCTGCAAAAACTCCCATGGCCACTGCCACCAAGCTTGAACTAAATAAGGCTGAAAAGTCTGTGGATATTTCAAGTTATAGAGGCATGGTTAGTTCACTTTTATATTTAACTACTAGTAGACCTGATATAATGTTTTCTACATGTCTCTGTGCTAGATTTCAAGCTGACCCTAAAGAATCTCACTTAGTGGCTATTAAAAGAATCTTCAGATATCTCAAAGGGACTCCAAATCTAGGAATTTGGTACCCTAGAGAGTCTGGTTTTGATCTAATTGGCTACTCAGATGCAGATTATGCAGGCTATAAAATAGACAGGAAAAACACAACTGGCACCTGTCAATTTCTAGGGAACAAGCTTGTGTCATGGTTCAGCAAGAAGCAAAATTCTGTTTCTACATCAACAGCTGAAGCTGAGTACATTGCTTCTGGTAGTTGCTGTGCACAGATACTATGGATGAGGAATCAACTATTTGACTATGGTTTGACTGTTGACAAAATTCCAATATTCTGTGACAACACAAGCGCCATTGCCATTACTGAAAATCCAGTGCAACACTCAAGAACCAAGCACATTGATATCAAGTACCACTTCATTAGGGAACATGTGATGAAAGGTACAGTGGAACTTCATTTTGTTCCAAGTGAAAAGCAGATTGCAGACATATTTACCAAGCCACTTGATGAATCAACATTCACAAGATTAGTAAGTGAGCTAGGTATGGTTAATTATTCATAAATTTATGTCCTCTATATAATCTGCATTGAAGCCTGAAATGAATTTGCTGCAAGAACAAAGTTGGCTTTAAGAAAGACCTATCCTATCATCAGATATTCCTTATCCGTTGAAAGCCAAAATTGTTCTATCAACGGATGTTCATTATCCGTTGAAAGACAAATACATTTCTGGTAATTTTATCCCTCAACGGATAAAATAGTGCTGGTCATCAACGGATAACTATTTACCTTATCCGTTGAAGTGTCACATCATTTACTTTCAGTAAGTCACAGCCGTTGATTTCTTTACTTAACCGTTGATACAGATATACAATGTTGTATATATTTGTTTTAAAGGCAGTTTAGAATTTCTACAGGTTTATTTATTCTTGAACGACTGTAATTTACTTAAAAGTATCATTTTATTTACGTTTTAATTCAAGAAAGTATAAAAGCCCATTGAACTCTTATTTTCACTTTACGCTTTCTTGCAATTTTCATTCTCCTTCTCTCCCAAAATTCTCAAGTTTTTCTCTGCAACCTCTACTCACAACAATGGCACCAGTAGTCAAAATTATGTCTCAAACATGATTTGTTTATGAAAAGAATAATTTCGTAGCCTTGGTTGAAAAGAATGAAGCCCATTCTGATTATCACAAGATGATGGACTTCATCAAAAACTGCAAACTGAGCTATGCAATGCTGGAAGCCCCAACCATCTACTGTGAGGTGATTGAGGAGATTTGGACAACTGCAGAGTTCAACTCCACAGATATGACTATTGCCTTCTCTCTCAAAGGTAAGGATTATTGCATTAACTGTGATGATATACAGTCTTGCTTTAAGTTGCCTGAGAATAATGCCATAACACCACACACTGATAAAGATGTATCTGCTATGTTAGATTCCATAGGCTATGCTTTTGATTCTGCTAGTTTAGGTAGCATTAGAAGGAAAGGCCTTAGGAAAGAATGGAGTTTTCTTGGAGATGCCTTTATTAAGGTTTTCTCTGGGAAGATTAGCAATTTTGATGCCATAACTTCATCTCTTGTTAATATGCTTTATATGCTAGTTTCTGATAGGTACTTTAATTTTAGCAACTGTGTCATGCTAGAATTAGGTTCCAGATTAGGTAACAAAGCTAATAGACCACATAACATCTACTATGCTAGATTTTTTATGTTATTGGCTAACCATGTTGCTGAAGGATTGGTTATATCAAATGAGAATAATAAACTCAAATGCTGGGCACAAGAGAAAAGGGTCCTTGCAGACCTTTTGAGAATGAACCTCAACAGCCAGGTGCCATTGGTATATTTGCCAATCATGAATGCACCACAGGTAAGTGAGGTAAACACTTCTATAACTCCTACTATTTCCAACCCCATTATTTCTTTGCCTTCTAGTTTGGCCATGGAATCTGTGTCTTTGCCCAAACAGGTTCCTACCAAAGCCACCAAAACTAAAGTTTCAAAACTCAAGTCAAAGAAAACTACCTCTGTTGTTTCTCAAAAGACAACAGTTGTAACAACTACCATAAACCCTGAAGGGAGTGAACAGGGTGTGAGTGGTGAGGGGAGGGGTGAACATCAAGAAACCCCCAGGATAAGGTGGGAGAGGTGAGTGGTACCCAAGCCAGCCAAGCCACAGTCTCTCAAAAGACTGTGGTGGTTCAAAAGGAGTCTAACACATCCCTAGTTGCATCCTCCCAAAAGGGTGCAACTATTGAAAATAGTCCCCAACCAGGGACACAGACCAAAAGAGGGAGGGACACTGAAGCCACACACTCACCAATTAAAACCTTTTCAAGGAAGAAGAAGCCCAAGACCCTAGTTTCCACACAAGGGGCACACACAGCACAGATACATCCACATGTATCTGTGCCTTCACAAATTCAGCTTGATGTGATTCCAGTAAATGTGGAGTCACAACCCCATTCTCTCATAATAGAAATACACCAATCATCAAACTCCCCATCACCCTCTCTGGATGTGGATATGATATTCACATCAATTCCTGATTCTCCCTCATTAAAACTCAGGGAGGAGCCCCACTCAAAACCTGATGATCATCATCTTTTAGATGATTTGTTGGATCATCAGCCAATTCTTTCAGATGTAGTTGAAGAATCTGTGTTACCTCACTTAAAATCAATTCACACAGTTTCAACAATTATGTCACTTTCTATATCTACATCTTTTCCTTCTTCAACGGATATCTCTCATCCGTTGACAAGTGGTTGTTCTTCAACGGATAAGCTTAACAACTGTTATCCGTTGATACCATCAGTTTCCACTTCAACGGATACTCCCTATCCGTTGATGGTCTCTACACACATAACAGAAACAATTCCAACTGTAGAGGACATGGCTACTGTACAATCACTTTTAGGTTTGAGGGAAGGGAATGATCTTTTGAGTGAGAGGCTGGGTTGCTCCCAGGCAAAAGGAGAGGTTGAGAGTCACCATATGCATGCTATTTCTTCCAGCATGGCAAAAGTGAGTGAGGGGAGTGCCACCTTAGAAGGTGAGGGTGAGGGTGTGAGGGTGTGTGTGAGCCAGGGGGAGCCCCTGATGCAAGAAAATAGAGAAAAAGAGAGAAAGGCAGGTACATAAGCTATAAGGGTGGATCCAGCCATTGCTAGTGAGTCAATGAAAGTGGATGATGCAGAAAAGGAAAGACAATTTCAGCAACATTACAAAGCTGAAATTGATAACATTTCCTTGGATACTGACACTTTTACTCATCCTGTTTCAGCCTATCAATTATTGGCTGCTCAGGGCAATGTGGAGGCAGAACATACATTAAACATTGTACACACTTCAGAATCTCTTCTCAGAGACAAAGCTGCTGTTAACAAGCTGCCTTCTCAAGCTGGTGAGCCATCTGAAGAATTTGGAGTAAATTCTAATGATGATGACTCTGATTCTTTGGATGATAGCATGAACTTAGGGGGAGTAGCAGGCCCAAGTTCTATTCCAGATCTTCCTGAATGGGTATGCCCAAAAACATCAACACCAGGAGAGTTTGGTGTCACTTTGGTCAGACAAGTCATGACAATTCAGAAGGCCCTTCAGGAGACTACAGATGTTGGTACCAAGGCAATTCTTCAAGCTCATCTGAAATCTCTGCATCTCCTGCAGTTGCAGTACTTCAAACTGAATCTAAGTGTGGATGAGCTCAAGCAGGATATTGCTGATCTAAAATCCTACAATGCTGAGAAGTTGGATTCAGTCATACCTTATGGTACTATGCAAGATTTGTTGGGGAGACTGAGGAAAGAATCTGATGCTGATAAGAGACTGGCCAGATTGGAAACCAGAGTTTAGATCATTGAAGACTCTATGGTCACCATTCTTCAGAATCAACAAACTCAAACAAATCTACTCATGCAGCTGGCAAATGCACAAGGCTTGACCCCTACCCTTGATGATAACAAAAAGGGGGAGAATAAAGGGGAAGGGGAAGGAGAACCATCAACAACAGTTCAAATTTCTCAAGTGCTAGTTCCTGTCATCACCACTTCTCCAATTATTCCAATCAAAGGAAAGCTTGATGGAATTGATCTAATCCAGATAGCAGCAGCTGAATTGCAAGTCAAAGAGCAAAGGAAGAAGATTGATGAAAAGATGCAACAAATATTTGGTTCTACAACTTCTCAATCACAATCTGTGAAGCATAGCACAAAAGTGGAATCAATTATAATGGAGCTCAAGCCAGTAGGGAGGAATAAGGTTGGAGAGACTTCTTCCAAGGATCTGAAACCTATGGTTCTCAAGCCCAACAACAGATCCAATAAGGACTCTACAAAGAATCCTCTAAAAGAAGTGGATTTTCCTCTTCCAAAGGCTGATGAGGACAAGCTTTTGGGTAGAAGTATCTCAAAACTCAAAGAGACCATGGATGTGGCTGTAAGGAGGAACATAGCTATTATCTTCAGAAAGGGAAAGAGCATATGTGTGATGCAAGGACATCCCAAATTCTCAATATCCAAGAGGGAAGAAACCAGAAGGTTGAAGGAAGAAGCAAACAGCTAAAGGCTAACAAAAGAGCACAAGCAAAGCTTGAAAAACAGCTAAAGTCAAGTCAGGCTGAAGAACAGAAAGAAATTGAAGACAAAAGTGAAGATGAAGCTATGGGGGACATGGTTGATACTGATATGGAGGAAAGAAGTAAGGGAAGAGAAGAATGGCAAAAAGGGAACAGAAAGAAGGTCAATGCAAAGAGAAAGATGGTAGATGAGACTGAAGAAACCCAATCAATATCCAAACCACTACCCTCTATTCCTGAACCCATTGTTCCTGACCCCTTCATGAACATTCATGGTGAAACAATCATTCCCAAGGAGGAACCAATTGATTGTGACACCATCAAATTGCCCACCTTCCTAACCTCTTCTCCACCATCAAAGAAGCAGAAAAGAAGAATCAAATCAATACCCTCTAAAGCCTCAATAAAATTCACACAGAAGCCTAAGCCTAAGCCTCAAGCCTCTAAGGATGATTATGTTCACATCTGTGACATAAAAGAATTTTCAGACATTGAACTCTATTTGGATGAGTTGGAAGAAGTAAGGGGAATAGCTGCCTACAGACAGCTACCAGAAAGACTAGTATTCAAATACAAAGGAGATGGGGAAAGAACCTGGCCTCTTTACAGAATTCTGAATGAAGGCTACTCTACCTTGATTAGAGTCTACTCAGCCATACAAAGGGATTCTGGCTTTACCAGGACTGCCAAGACTGAGATTCTCAACAAGATTACCAAAATAAGGAAAACTTGGAGGGAGCCCAATGCTTTGCCTAGAACATTACTCATTCAAGAAAGAGGAATTACAATTCACAAATCACCTCATTGGCTGATGGAGTTCAGAGACAACAAAGGAGTCAGAAGATTTTTCAGAATTGAAGATCAGCTCAAGATTTCCAGTAATGAAACTCTCAAGGATATGCAATCTAAGTTAGACATCAATGAAGAAGATGAAGCTGAATTCTACAGATAACTTCAACTTCAAATAGAGGAGAATGACAGGAGGCTAGGAAAGAAAACAAGGAATCAAAGGAAAAGAAACTAATCTGCTCAGGCTAAAGGAGCACCCTTGGAAACAATGTAACTCTTCAATTCCATCTCAGCATACACATTTTTGTAGCACTTTTGAATTTCTGCTTTATTACAGTTTATATATTTGTCAAGTGTTTTGTTATCATCAAGCTAAACCCAAATTTATGCCTACAGTTCTAGTAGACATAAATAGGGGGAGATTGTTAAGTTTGATGATAAGTTAAACAAAACACTTAAGTAGAAATCTAGTGTTTGTAGCCTTAACGGATAAGACCATCTTGGCTATCCGTTGAAGGAGTAGCTTTACTTAGCAATAAGTTTAGTATTGTAGCACATTTCATTCTCTGGATTCAAGTTGTAATTCTTAGATATTGTAGGAAATTATCAGTCATGTTGACTACTAATGGATATGCAAATAGGAGGGCTAATTGTAAATATTTCATGCCTTGTAATTTTGTATAAGTGAAGAAGTATCAATGGATATTGAAGACCTTCAACGGATAAGAAACAAAGCTTCAACGGATGTCTCTAATGCTTCAACGGATAATATCCATCAACGGATAAGTGCTTCAATGGATAAAGACTTCAACTGATAATGCATCAACGGATAAAGCTTCAACGGATAAAGCCTCAACGGATAAGGCATCAACGGATGAAAGCTTCAACGGATGCTTAGTTCATTAGCAGTTGATAGTGACAATTCACAAGCTGACAGAGGCACATGGGTTGACAGAGACAAACTGGAATGTGGAAGACTCTAGGAGGAATCAAGAAAATGCAGCATTTCCATTCTGATGCAAACAAGGGAGTATTCAAAGATTCACAAATTATCCTAGATTGCATTGGATAGAGAAATGAAGAAGAAATATGTGAAGAATCTTTTTAATTGTATTTTACAGTTTTGTCTTCACTTGTAAACTTGGTGATATATAAACCAAGTAGCAGCTAGTAATTAGATAAGAATTTTCCAGAGCTGTTTAGAAATATCCAGAGAGAAAATCATCTAGTTTGTACTAGGAAGCAGCTGTGATTTAATTCTTTAAATCACAGATTTTCTGAAATAACACATCTCTGGTGGAACAACAAATCCACCAGAAAAGTTTTTAAGTTCTTTGCGTTCTTTACATTTGTGTTTGAATATATATCTGTCTGTATTAGCTTCAAGCAATTCACACACTTGTTCTAAAAAACACCTAGCCTTAGAAACTGCTCAAAACTTGAAAAAGTTTTGAGATTTACATTCAACCTCCCTTCTGTAAATCTCATTGTTAGTCCACTGGGAATAACAAGTAAATTGTCTGTTGCGATCACACTTCACCTGTTTAGTCGCCATACATTACTTTGTTATGATTTTATCGCCACAGTCGAGGTCGCCATACAAAAATTGGCACAAAACGGTGCAGGTAAATAACTCTCTTGCGACCACGGGCAACCATCTGATCGCCAGAGAAATTTTACTTCAATTTTTCCCCCTAATTAATTATTTTTGATTTATTTATTTTTCTATAAAATTTAAAATTTTCTTAAATAATAATTTACGTTTGATTTAATTTTTAAGAAAATTCGAAATTCTTGAAAATTATTTTTCTCGTAATTATTTATTTTTGATTAATTTATTTTCTAAGAAAATTAAAAATACTGGAAATTTAAATTTCTCTTAAATATTAAACTAAGGGTACTCAAGTATTGGTAGACTCAGGATTCCTCCGGGCTTTTAAAGTGGATTTTAATCTTTCGAAGAAAACGAATACTATGTGCTATTCAGACGGAAAATTCCCGAATATGGAAATTATAGATAATGGTTTTCTTACTCCAATGGAATTGATTTCAAGACCTATAGACGAAAATAGTGGAACTTCCTCAAAGGCTTACTCCATAGGATACCACTGGGTTTTCAGACGCAGGAATTGAATGAAATTTCCAAGGGTACAATTTTTCTCGGAGATTTTAAGATAACTCTATGATTCAAGATTATACAATCACACAATGGTTTGTACCAATGCTATATTTATCCGGGAATCAATGAGATCAAACAGACAGGAATTGTTGAGGTCAGAGAGAATAGTGGGGACAAAAAACATCTCAGTTACATGCAGTATAGTTGAAACCTCAAGACAAAATGTAGGAGTCACTGATAGTTGAATAAGAAGAAGCTCAGGTAGAAGTACTTGAGGGACTGGACGTTAGGGCAGCGTTTCACTTGTCAGGGAAGTTTAGTCGCTTCAGATTCACAAGGAGTACAAAAGCCATATCCAAGGATCAAGCCTATCTATTCCGAAGCAGAGATTTTATAGATTCAGTTTAAGAGGTGATTACAAGACTGAGAATGGGACAGATACAAGATTTGATAGCTACACTTATGACAAGACATATATGTCAAGTAACTATCAGGGGTTTTGCTACAACAGAACAAGAAGTTTGACAAACAAGGATGAGTAGGGATTCAGTTGAAGAGCTGTGACAAAGGTGGAATATTTTCTTAGGGAAGCGGCCAGTCAAAACTTATAGTACACGGGAAAGAGTTGGGATGGATCATATGACGAGAATCATGAATATCTTGCTTTTATAGTAATCTCTGAAGATGGTCCAACTCACATATCTCTGGTTTCAATTTCTTGAACTACTGCAATATCCTGTTCTTAATATTCAATGCATGATAAGATCTTAGTGTTTAAATGTTTAACACTCGCACTAGTATCACACATAGATAATGCTGAACTAGTTCACTAGATTATTCTCTGGTAACTAGGAATGATGTTTAACTTGTGCATGTTACTTTAGATGATCTTAAATATTTATTTGAATATTTTTTGAACATGATTAATTTTTTTAGTGAGGTATATGTTTTTCCAGCATATAAGACCTTTGTTTATGCGTACTCTCTATATCCTATTACATTGTGATTTATTCATTTGATCTGAATTGTTTGTTAAGATGTATTAGCTTACAAATTGGATTGAGATAGCTAGATGAGATTCTTCAACATGATTGGACTAAATAAAATTAGTGATTTATTTGTTAATTCTGTTTATTCTATATCATGCCTATATTGTTTAATTCTTATGCGTAATATTTCTGACTGAATGCCATGTATTCTTAATACAGTGCTTGCTTATTTGTATGCCATGAATACATCTCCTAGAATTTGCATCAATTGTAGAAATCATGTTTAGGATTACAATAGGGCAAAGACTGCTAGTCCTCCTTATGTAAGGTTGGAATCATTTTTCTCCTAGCATAGAGACAATTTTGTCAAGGGTATCAAAATGGAGAAAATGATCAGTCAAAGATAAGAATTAGCATGATAAGGTTGCAGCTGTTGTTATCTTTGTTTATAATAATATCTCTAATCCATTTGGACCCAAACTGATAAGTTGGGTACCAAGAACTGTTAATCCATTTGTGAGTGCAGGACATAACAGGTTAATTGATTCATATGTATTCTTGGTAATTCATACTTAAGGCATTTGATCAAAGAAAGCGCCTCATAATCAAATGTGATTGACAAAAGCTATTCCGACAATAATCTTTGGAGATGACATTAAAGGTTTTCATTGCGGACAAAGCTATACAGAAAAAGGGATGTCATCATGGACTCAATAATTGCTATCACTGATAACAACTAATCATTGGAGTCACTGGTAACAGTTGAAGTATCTTTCTTGATGAAGAATCAAGGCACAAATCCTCTTATCAGACGGTTCTGCATCAAAGGACAAAATGTCAATTCAATGAAGGTTTAGTGTCTCATTCAAAGCAGGAAGGTTGAGAAGATTGCTCTTGTTAAGAGTAAGGAAAGAATATGCTTATGGCTAGAATGGAATCTCAAGAAAGGCGAAGTCAATGGTTTCTACTATAAAGTTTCATCTGACAAAAGCTTAGCTATGACATTAGAAGCTCTCACCCTTGAACATCAACTCAAGGAACTCTTTTGTAAAAAGGGTTTAGTGAGAGGACTGCCTCATCTGGAATTCAGAAGGATGAAATATATATAAGGCATGTCAGGAAGAGAAGTCAAAGACAATATCACATCAAAGTAAAGATATACCTTAGTGATGATTGATGGCTACTCTTAACACAAAGTTGTTGTTCGTGCATTCTCAAGACAAGACATCACAGATGGTGATTGATCGTATAAGATGATCAAGCTGGAAGCAACTGTAAATAAATGGTCGTGTGGTCAGATAATAGGACTGAATTCAAGAAGCAGTTCAGATTAATATTTGTAACATCAAGAACATTCTGAGATATATTCAGCACTAGAAGATCCATATCAAAATGGAGTGGTACAAGGGAAGAAACGAAACTTGATTAAAGCAACAAAGGGCAATATCAAGCTAATCAAAACTTTCTAAATACCAAAGGGCTGGAGCAGTCAAAACAGTTTGCAACAAGTAAGATCAGGCCTTGATCAGGATGTATACATGAAGACCACTAATGAGTTAATGGCCAATAGAAGCAAACACTCGATAACTTGAAAGTGTTTGAGAGAATGTTCTACAAAAGCAAACAATAAAATGTTTTTAGTTGTTTAAAGATCTTGGAATTTGCAGCTAAGACAAGTTAGGATATTTTCTATGGCTACTCAGTGGAGTATACAATCTACATGGCATTTGTGGATGATCAACAGAAGTTGATAGACAGTCTAAGTGCGCAGTTCAACAACTCAATGCTCCAAGTTGTTACAGGAAAAAATATTGGTATTGATGATTCATATCCAAGTAGTGGAATGGTAGTGTAATACACAACTCATTATTTCAATGAAGCCAATCAGCAAGGGTAAGGATTTTCAGGAAATCCCGACAACAGCTTAGAGGGAGCAAAATGAAGGATCAACTAGTCAGACACAACACCACATTGAAAATTCAGAGGACACAACAAGAACTTATCTGCTGAGATAAAGGGTTTGAGGTCAAGTCTATTCCCAGAGTCTAGTTCTTAAGTGATCCAGATGGTGGAGTAATGATTAGCAGGGCTACTGAGTACGAATGATTATTTCTGTAGTTTTCTATCTGAAGAAGAAACTAAGAAAGTTACAGAAGTTTTAATAGATCCGGATTGATTGGGTGATTGCAAAGCAAGATGAACTCAATCAGTCAGCAAGCAGATTATAGGGTAAAGGGGTAATATTCCAGACTCCGAGAGATGGCTAGAGGCCATGAAATCTGAAATGGAATCCATGTATCAAAATAAAGTATGGACTTCAGTTGATCCACCTGAAGGGGTACAACCTATAGGGTGCAAGTGGGTTTTCAAGAAGAAAACTGACATGGATGGTAAAGTACAGACCTATAAAGCGCGACTGGTGGCAAAAGGTTTCAAACAAGTTCATGGTATAGATTATGATGAGACCTTTTCACCAGTTGCTATGGTCAAGTCCATCAGGATTTTGCTAGCAATAGCTGCTTACTACGACTATGAGATTTGGAAAATGGATGTCAAAACCTCTTTCTTAAATGGGAGCCTTGAAGAGGATGTATTCATGATACAACCTGAGGGTTTTGTCGATCCCAAGTTTCCTAAGATGGTCTGTAAGTTGCTTCGATCTATTTATGGATTGAAGCAAGCCTCAAGGAGATGGAACCGTCGTTTTGATGAAACATTCAAAGAATTTGGCTTTATTCAAAATGAAGATGAACCATGTGTTTAAAAGAAGGTTAGTGGGAGCCACGTGGCATTCCTAGTACTATATGTAGATGACATATTACTAATAGGGAATGACATACCTTCTCTACAGGCTGTTAAGACTAGGTTGAGAAATAGTTTCTCGATGAAGGACTTAGGTGATGCTACCTATATATTAGGGATCAAGATCTGTAGAGATAGATCAAGGAAATTAATCGGCCTAAGTCAGAGTACATACATTGACAAACTATTGCATCATTTCAGGATGCAAGAAGCAAAAAGAGGATATGTCCCAATGTCACATGGGATATTGATCTCAAAAGACAACTGCCCTAAATCATTAGATGATAAGGGCCGTATGAGCAAAGTTTCATATGCTTTGGAAATTGGATCTATAATGTATGCGATGATATGTACTCGACCTGATGTTTCGTATGCCTTGAGCATGAAGAGCATATACCAGTCTAATCCTGGCGAGGGTCACTGGACAACAGTCAAGAATATTCTTAAGTACTTGAAAAGGACTAAAGATTCATTCTTGGTGTATGGAGGAGATGATAAGCTGGTTGTAAAGGGTTACACTGACGCTAGCTTTCAGACAAATAGAGATGATTCAGTATCTCAGTCAGGTTTTGTGTTTTGCCTTAATGGAGGTGCTGTAAGCTGAAAGAGTTCAAAGCAAGAGACAGTAGCTGATTCTACATTGGAAGATGAGTATATTTTTGTCAGTGAAGCAGCCAAAGAGGCTGTTTGGATACGGAAATTCATAACAGGACTTGGTGTGGTTCCATCGATCACAGATCCAGTTGATCTTTACTGTGATAATAATGGAGCCATCGCGCAGGTTAAAGAACCAAGGTCCTATTCCTGGGCAAAGCATATACTTAGGAGATATCACCTCCTTCGAGAGATTAATGAAAGAGGAGATATACATATATGTAAAGTGCATACTGATGATAATGTTGCAGACCCGCTGACTAAGGCTTTACCACAGCAAAAGCACGAAGGTCATACTAGTTCCATGGGTATTAGATACATGGGTGATTGGCTCTAGTGCAAGTGGGAGATTGTTAGTGTTTGTGCCCTAGAGACAACACTATTATGTTTATATTATGAAACATTTGGATTATTAATTCTGATTATATGGATTATTCTTTAGTAATTTATTATATCTTTATTTTCTGCCATAAGATGTTAGATTAATAAGTGTCCTTGGAATATGATATGTAATTTTATATCTCTAAGTACGTGACTTAGAAATGAGATTATGAGAATAGTATCGATATTCCTAAAGATCCCTAGTCGAGTATTATTATTAAGGGACAATAATAATGCATTAAGACTAGTGTGAATGTTGACTGATGATCACATCTCATTGATCATAGGTATAGTGATACTAAAGTCAAAATACAGGCACATGTATTATATATATGGTGCTGGAAGACCCAATATAAGATTCTACGTGTCTGTTGTGTCATAAGTAATTCTCAGAGTGATAATGATGTATTGGTCCTTAGACTTGAAATCATTATATTTCTATATGAGAATTAATATACTTTGGTTGCATTAAAAGTTACCTTTGACCGGGTGATGATAAAAGTGTATATTGGTTGTATTTTGAATAATATAAGAAATATGAATGATCTAGAAAGGATTTAACCCTCATATTTTAGGAGTGATATTATTGGCCTCTTGTTTGAGTTAGACTATGAAATGCATGACCATGCTCAAATGTTGATTTGATGTTATAGTCTACTCATCGATCAAGGAAACCTCGATTAAATTATGAAGAGGATGACACATAACATGCCTCGAGTTTAATCTATAATATATGGTTAAAAGGATTATAGTACATTGTACATTATACACAAAAGGTTTAATCGATCACCGATTTAATTATTATTACTTGGGTAACAATGATGTATTACTAGATGCCGCTCATTATTTATGATTTTAAATTAGATTTAAAATTGTTGCCAACGTAATAATAACCTAAAGGGCCGCGATTGGAGGATTATTTAATTTAAATTCGGATTTAAATTAAATTTAAGTAATTCGAATTATTTGTTATTAATTAAGTGTGACTTAATTAATTAAATAAATAGGAAATTCGAATTTAATATTAAATCCGAAATTAAGTTATTGGATGATTAAGTGAGACTTAATAATACAATAATTAGAATTTTGAATTTAATAATAATAATAACTCTAAAATTAAGTTTAGGGTTGGAGGCCCAATAGCTCTTGCCTATATAATATCTTTTTCTAATAGATATAGGGTTACACGTTTTATTTGATAAAACATAAACCCTGGAACTTGAAGAGAGATAGAGAGAGCAAGAAGGCGGCCTCAAGAACGTGCTAGTACCCTCCCATCCTCCGGGCAATCATTCGTGTGGATACCTTCAAGGCATAGATCGTTCCAGCGACGGGCTACGTGGTGATCATTCAAGACCTCTATCTTTCCATTAACGTAAAGCTTCTTAAGGTAAACATACTGAACTACGAATTAAATATTATTTTTCGCATGGATCCTGCGGAGGGTTTCGATTTTTTAAGAATTAAATTTACGTTTTCGTTGCGTTTATGTGCTAAAAACCCTTCAATGGCATCAGAGGTACTTGCGAAAAGTTTTTAATTCATTTATGTGTTTAACCATTTTCGATATATGAGCATGTACGTGATTCGACATGATTTGATGTTGATATAATATGCTTGTATATGTATGGTTTTGAATATATGATATTCATGCGAGTTGTATAATCATAAGATGATTATGTAATCTGTATATATACTGATATATACATGATTTATGTTTGTTCTAATTATGAGAATCATATTAGATACATATTCTGAATTGGCTACTGCAGATTTGCTGAAATCTGGGTCTGGTGTCCGATTTACGCAAACGAATACCCTATTCGATAGGTAAACTAGCGTCTGAACAAAACTGATAGATAAAGCCATCAACGACTCGTCTGTAAGGCGTTTGACGTCGTTTACTGCCTTTAAACAGTTATTCTTGTTTTTCTGATTTGATTCTGATTTTTCTGATTTTTGTCATATTTTTTTTATGATTAGATCATGGATAATATGATAT
The DNA here is from genome assembly GCF_009905375.1 of Apium graveolens. Lineage (NCBI taxonomy): Eukaryota > Viridiplantae > Streptophyta > Magnoliopsida > Apiales > Apiaceae > Apium > Apium graveolens. Next base: position 158,502,479 of record NC_133655.1, on the reverse strand, counting down.
GTTAAGATCAAATTATGTGTTTTAACATGCTTTTATGTGTTGTATGAGCATGGTGGATGGTTATGGCCTTTCGACCTTAGTGTAATGGTTTTGGTTTTGGTTTTAAATACGACTTGCATGGCGTCAATCTTTGTAATCATAAATCTCGAATGTAACTCGAGTTATTCTTGTAAGTTCATTAGATTAGTTTTACTTTCAATCATGTAATGTAATTGAAGACTCAAGAAGGCTATCCAATGGAGGTGATTCAAAGAAGAAGACGAGGCATACAAGAAGTCTAAACAAAGAAGAAGACTTATGTAATAAGTAGTTGTATTTATTTCCATCACCACATTATATTGACCTTGATCTTTATCATGAGCTTGATAAAGATCACATAGGATGGGGCCATAACCAAACACATTTACTTTATTGCACTTTACATATTGATGTATGAATGTATGTATAGAATAGTTAATGATGCATGCTTTAATCAGATTAATCATGCATGAATGTATGTATTAGATACGTCACCCATGTCATGCCTAAACAAGATAAAATCTGTAACGACTCAAGATTTTAAAATTTACAAACGATTATGAGATTCTCGTGTTTATGAAACACGGAATAAAATACGAATCTTCTTTATTTCTGACATGGGGCGATTTTGTCAACAATGGGTTCATAGAACTTGTAAGGCTGTGGGTTTTAAGCGAGACCGATGTGACTCCTCCACTACCTGGAAATCAAACCATTGACGAGTATTGATTTGAAGTACTTTATTCAAGGAAAAATTGGGAATCTCTTTATGATGGGATCATGATCGTTATAATACTTACAAAACCCTAAGGTTTATATTAAGTTATTTAGATGCCTTCCAATATGTCCAACGCGTTAACCCCTAGATCGATAAAGAGTGGGTTCGCCAGAGCGAAGTACTCCCATCTATCATGGGACGACGTGTTGAAGTATATGATACGTTTTAGACCTTTAGGTTTTAACTTAACTAAGTTACCATAATAGGATTGTGAACTTAGAGGCATAGAGTTTGGTGAGATTTATTGGATAAATAAGAATAAATGTTGTTCCACTAAACTATCCAAGAGTTATATAGTTGATATAATTGATAAATGTTGTCTACCTTATTGAATCATGTTTTAGGAGTAAAGCCAAAGCTGAACTAAAACGTTGTGAAAATTTGGATCTTGGCTCACTAGAAAGTATATAGAAGATACTCTTTCCGAATTAATAGTTAGAGCTATTAATTTGAAAAAATAGTGGGAGATATATATTTTGAATATATATGAATAATCACTTGAACATAATTTAATAATCATCTGTAAACTAATTTACCTTATGTATTTTAAACATTGTAGATATCAAATGGCAATCAATTCAAACAACTTCTTTGTGCGATCAGTCCTTGAGAATGACAAGCTGACAGGAAGAAACTTCCTTGACTGGCAGAGGAACTTGAGGATTGTCCTCAAACAAGAGCGCAAGCTCTATGTCATCGATATCCCTCGCCCTGCACCTCTCACTGAAGGAGCATCCCGTGCTCAACATAATGTTTATCAGAAACATATCGATGATGACACGGATGTTCAATGTCTCATGTTAGCGACCATGAGTGCTGAACTTCAAAAACAACATGAGAATATGGATTCTTATGATATGATTGAGCACCTTAAATGTATGTTTGAAGGACAGGCTCGTCAGGAGAGGTTTGATACTTTTAAATCGTTGCATGCATGTAAGAAGGGAGAACGTGATATGGTTGGACCGTATGTTCTAAGGATGATTGGGTATATTGAGTACCTTGCCAAGTTGGGTGCCCCGATTGCTGTGGAGCACCAGATTGACCTAAATTTGCAATCTTTAAACAACAGTTATTCTCAATTTGTGATAAATTACAATATGAATGAGATAGATAAGAACCCCACCGAACTGTTGGCTATGTTGAAAACTGCTGAGACCAATGTTCAGAAGACATCCCATGTTCCCATGTTGATGGTAAATAAGGGGAAGGCCAAAGGAAAGGGTAAATGGAAAGGCAAGAGGAAGATGGGATCTAAATCGAATGCCAATCCGAAACCTGATCCGACCAAGGCTTTGAAGCCTAAAGGTGGTGTTCCAAAGGTTGGTGATTGTCACTATTGCAAGAAACCAGGTCATTGGAAGAGTAACTATCATGCTTATTTGGAGGATCTGAAGAAGAAGAAGGCTGTTGTTACTGCTTCTGATTTAGGTATTTATGTTATTGAAGTCAATTTGTCTACTTCTACATCTTGGGTATTAGATACTGGATGTGGTTCTCACATTTGTATAAATGTGCAGGAACTGCAGGGAAGTAGGACACTGGCGAAGGGAGAAGTCGACCTACGAGTTGGAAATGAAGCAAAGGTTGCTGCTTTATGTAACGACTGAGAAATTTACGTTGTATTATATCATATTTATAATAAAATTTTGTATATTAATATGTCAATTATGTGTGATTATCTGTTAAACCCTAACTGTTACGTGTTACATGCATTTCGTGTCATTTCTGTATTTTTAAGGTATTTTTCAGATGTTTTATTTTGCATTCATAGGTTTCATTTCAAACGTTTTATGACCCAAACCATGATTTTAAAGTCAGTATTTCAAATAAAATAATGGGCCTTATTTTTCATCAAACGGCTTTTACCATCGCCTTATTCTGAACATCTAGATATTTTATAAATTTTCTCGTTTTGCGAAAAATGACTTTTTCGGGCCGCATTGGGTATTAAAAACCCCATAAAATCACATTTTTATTTTTATAAAATTATAGGACTTTTATTTATACCATTTCTTTGTATTTTTGCATTATTCATAAGTTTTGGGAAATTTTGGCATATATATTGCATATATAAAATGTTTATAAATTAAATTTTAATACTAAAAAAATTATAAAAATTAGGGCCAAATATTTTTATTAGATGTATAATTAGCCCCTTAATTTTATTTAAGAGTATTAATTTTACTACTATAAATATCCTAATTATTAATTAATTATAATTAATAAATCATTAAAAATCAGAATTTTCTCTGAAATTCGGGTCGGGAAGAACTTGAATCGGGACGAGAATCAAACCGTGATTTCCACCTGATTTCTTCATCAAATCGTGTGATTCCAGTAACCAAATCAAAGGTTTTGATCTGTTCTTTCCATTTCTAACATCAATTTCACGTTTTAATTCGTAGTTTTTGATTTTCGATTTCTAGGGTTTATGTTCGAATTAGGCCTTTTTGATTTCAGGGTTATTTTGATGTTTTGATGATTGATATAGCTTTGTTAGATGATTTACAGTCGATTCATGGTGTTTAATTGATTAAACGATGTCGGTATAGTGATTCACGATTTCTAGGGTTTATACTGAATTTTCAAATCACAACTCGATATTTTCTGTGAATCTTTGGTTCTTGAAAGGTTAGGGCTTTGATTGTATATGTTCTTAGCTTTGATTTGCACTATGGAACGTTGAGTTTGGTTTACAGAATCAAAAGATAGGTTTTTGGCCGGAGTTGAAGTCGGTTTTGATCGGAGAATGATATCCAGGGATGTTTCTGATTGACTTTGGCCTGAATTAGGTTGGGGAAGTGATTTGCAGTGATTTGGGATTAAAAACGATTTCAGACGATGTGTTTTTGACCCCGAATCAGACTCGCCGAAGTCCGGTGAAGTCGCCGGATTCTGGGTTTAAACCCAGATTCCGGTGGTGTTCTTCACCGACCCGGATTCCAACCCGGTTGACCCGTTTGGTTAACCCGGTTTTGATCTGTTTTGTCAGATGGTTGGTTTCTGACAAATGTTTCTTGATTTCAATTATTTAATTATATTTTTATAAAATAATATTAGTTTTATTAATTCAGAAAATCAATTAAAAAATTAGTTTTAAATTCTGTAAAATATTATTAATAGTTCATAAATTATTTTCTTAATTTATAAATTCGAATTTAGTGATTTAATTAAGTATTTAATTATTTATTTAATCATTTATCTATTTATTATTTAGTAATTAAGTAATTACTTAATAAATAAGGATTAAAGAAATTACTCAAATATTATGATTAAAGATTCGATAATTAGGGGAATAAAACGAATAACTCGTAATTATACGGATGATTGAACGATAAGTTCGATTATTATTATTATTATTATTATTATTATTATTATTATTCAGACGATAGTTAATTATTCGTAAAATATCGTAATAATTACTCATAGCGGGTAATTAAATACAGATAGTTAATTTAAGTCGCATAAATTGTAATAATAACTGTAATGTTTCGATGATTATGCGAGAAATGCGGACAACTCGTAGAAATACGAGTAGTGGATTGTTGAGTTGAATTCTGATGCTGATAATAGTTTATTTATTCGATAGTTATCGTATCAGTTGATTGTATCGATTATTTATTATAAATAATCGATCTAATCAAATAAATTATAATAAATTATAAATATTTGCAATAATTTGTGATTAATCCTAATAATTAGGGATTAATTATTTTAAATTATTAAATAATTACTTATTAATTATTTATTAGTTATTTATTTATTAAATCATTAAAAGTGATTAATTATTCCGATAATTAATCAAATAACTTTCAATAAATTATAAATTATTCATTTTAACTCCAAAAATTATAGAAAAATTATTTTTGACTTTGATTTTCCTTAAATAATTATTTTAGGATTTAAAAATTTGTAATAATTATTTATATTGAATAATAAATTGAATTAACAGTGTTTAATTGATAATAATTCAACCGTTAGTCCGATTCGAGTGAAACGAAAGCCATTTTACTCAGAAAAATGAATTCTTTTCATTAAAAATAATAAAAAGACCTAATTTATTCTAGAAATTAGTTGACCTTATTAATTGCTTGATTATCAGTCGAAATACGTGCCGAGACGAGTCCGAAAAATTCTGGGAAAATGGGAAATGAGGCAGAAGGTGATCAGCGGAGCAATCAGCGAGTCGATTTTGATTCTAAAAATTATTTTAACTATAAAAAAATAATTATGTGCTTATGTGCTTATGTGTATTATGTGGTTAATCGAGTCTTACTTGCTTATATGTAATATAAAAGTCAGTCATAAGCGTATGGGTAGATAATAGGAACGAAATGAAGTCGATTCAAGATGCAATTGAAGTACAAAATGACTTAACCAGTCTATTTTGCTAACAGAAGCTTAGCCAGCAAGGCAGGTCGAGTAGGTGATAGACGAAAGTGATTTAATTGCAGTGAGTCGCGTAGAAGGCAAGTTTCTCCCCTATTCTACTTTCAGAATAGTAATATTCATTTCAAATTCTTATTACGCTTATACTCCTTTAATTCTTTTGTTCATATTTCAGTTCGATTCTAGAATTATTCTCTTCATTTGAATTCATTATTCATATTTCAATTGTTACTCACAATTATTGATATATTCTGGTGATTAGAATATATCAAAGCATACCGATTATTCCGGTTGCTATTCTAGGGACTGGATAATACTACTTTTGGGATTAAGTCTACTTAATCCTAAGGACCGGGACATAACCGGATCCTTGAGATGGGCTGTAGTGCCTGGGTGCCCGACGGGATCTATATAGTGAGATATAGATCTGTATTGTATCCTGGCTGATCAGCAGGGTATAGCTGTGAACTTGAGTCCAGTTTAGTTCATTTGTATTTGGCAGTAATGGCCTTCTTTCTATTCTCGTGGGGTTATATATTTGCAGATATACCCGGGTTACGGATTCAATTACATTGCTTTAACACTATTTATATTTTGTGGACTTGTTGAGCAATTTTTTTGGCTCACCCTTTTGTTGTTATTCACCTTATTGTTTTCAGTTAAGAAGGAATATGAAACCCATCAGGACTCGAGTGGTAAAGAAGCGGGTCAAGCCTCGGGATCCTCTCATATCCAAGGTATAACACCCCCAAATTCAGGGTCGGGGATCCGGGTTGTCACGAGTTCCATTTCTCTTAATAACACCCAATCTTAATAAATAATCAACTACTCTGTACTGTGACCCCACAATAAACACACACATCGCAAGTTATAGTCACAGAGATGAATACCCAAAAAAATAACACAAGTCATTTTATTCCATAATTATAAGCCATTAAACCTCAAAAGGGTTTCTGAATAAATTTACATTTCTTTACCATTATTACAATTCATAAATATACATAATCCGGTACATCGAAAGTTGAAAGCCTAGCCTATTGGTAGTTCCTACCTCAGCTACAGCGACATCAACGCCTATAGGAAACTGCAGAACGTTTCCTATCCGCTCGCGAATTAGGAGCTTGGTCCTGTTCATCTTGTCTATCTGATGTTGTGTGATGAAAGAAGAAATCAAGGGTGAGCAACAAGCCCACCAAAATAATATGTATAATGATTTACAATATATGAGCATTCTCATTGTACTCATGAAAGTCTTGGTCAAGATAGTACTCATGAAAGTCTTGGTCAAGAAGAAATGAACCAAGTTGATATCTTAACGCGACCAAGTCGCAAAATATTCAGTATATATGTATATATACTTTTCAAAATCTTGGAAGTCCTCTTCCATGCATAATATACACAGAGTTCCAGTTTATAACTGTATAAAAATATCGTTGCAATGTGATCTCATATATCTAACCTTGTCTCAACGTTTTTCTCAAAATCTTTGTCATGCATAAGATAATCATTTACTAGATATAAGTTTAAAAGATGAAGTTACAAGATACTCCAATATACTTATATCTTTTCTGAATACTACTTGAACTACCACCGTTCAAGTTATAATTAGTTCATCCCATAGATTAAGCTACAAGACAAAACTTGTACAGAATCAATCTTTAAAATATCATCAAAATAAAATGAAGTTACGAGATACTTCATTTGATGTAAACATCATTTTGAAAACTCGACCCTGCCAACACTCAACAATCGCCCAATCGTAGCCTTTCTATCGAAGTGCTCTGGGTAGTGTTGCAGAAATATCCAATTGGATGATGAACTCATTACGGGAGTTTGTCATGCCAGGAAGACCACTTACGATGATCAGTCGCAGTAGTACAACCCCACCATTTTCTACATATAGAGGAGAACCTGTCGGATTTACTTGTCAACCGAACACTGGACTCCTAAGGAATGGACCGTCTTAGCGGAACTTCCAGGCCATTTGGGCCAATATAATAAGGCTGGGCCGGCGCCACTCGACCAATTACGACACTCCTAGTTCAGATGAAATCCATGACTCTGAAACGTAAAGCTCGTTCCCACTTTCCCCAAGTAGAAACTTGTTGATACGGCTCCACCAAGAAGTCGTATCTAGTTGGAAAGGAAAACTCACCGATATTTCCCAGGCGATGCCTGTTAATGGATTAACTTGTTCCAAAAATTTTACTTCCCGAGTATTGGGTAAGTAATCAAAAACTCTTTTATCAAAATAGCAACCTTGTTGCGAATATAAAACATACCACAGAGCCGGATCCCTCAGGTTTTGAGTGAATATTTAAATCCCCTTTGAAAGGAAGATCTTAAATATAAAAATGAGTTTTGGGATCCGCCCTAACCTTTAAAATCATTTTGAAGACTCGAAAACATTTTTAAGAATGTTTGGAGCGATGTTGATTTAGTAAAATAAATCAGTCCCAATATATTAGAAAATATCTGAATATTATTATTTAAATAATATTTCCATAAAGAATAATCTTAATAAAAATAATTGAAGTAGAAGTTGTAAAACTTATACTTGAAATGAACATTAAATAACCAAAGATATACTTATATGAAAGTAATATCTTTATTTGAATAATCAAAAGTAAGTTTGATTATTGACACATTATTCTTTAATAAAATAAAGAATATTATTTAGTAAATAATCGGAGTCATAAGTCCTCGAATGAATATCCAAAATAATATTCATTAATAAAATAAACGGAGTCATAAGCCCTCGAATGAATATTCAAAATAATATTCAATAATAAAATAAACGGGGTCATAAGCCCTCGAATGAATATTCAAGATAATATTCAATAATAAAATAAAGTTATCGAATAAACCTTATTCGATTCATAGTTTTGAAAACTATTCATATATATATAAATATATATATTATACTCGGGAGCCTCGACTCCCGGTTTTAGAAAAAGTTCACCTTTGGGTCTCCTATACTAAGGGTATATGCAAATTACCGCTTATCTCTAGCATAGATATTATCAAATGAATCAACAGATATATGTATCAAGAATACGAAACAGGCATGCATATACACCATATCACATGCTACAATATATCGCAACAATTTTCTAAATAACCATTATGCATCTATCACAAGATAATGCATGTACAAATGTATACATCACAACAACAGTATAACGGATAGAAAACTTGCCTGAGCGACTGGGGGTTATAAATGGCTTGGGACGAGTCTGGTAACCTATAAACAACATATAAGTTAGAATTAAACCAAAGTCACTTATAAATCTATACTTTAACCAATTTAGACTCTAACGCTCACTTTGCGCTTAATGATTCTCTTAAGTCGCTCAAGTACCCTCGGCTCCACCATTTTTAATAATTTAACCATTATGAGTTTTAAGGCGATTCTTTCGCGAGTACCTTACCAACTGCCTAATCCACTTTACATAAATGTTTCATACCCCAATTAGTCATTTAAGGTCCTTAACCAAGGTTTCAAAGTAAGGCGAGGGGTAATGGTTCAGTCGCGAAACGCCGTTACTTAAAACGGTCGTTTCTCCTAAACCATACATCGGAATCAAACGAACTACATATCAAAATGAAGCTCGTAACATGAACTATCTAATTAAGGCAATGGTCAATACCTAGCAGTGAGTTCACGGGTCCTAATGTTAAGAACAAAAACAGTCTAAAGTAAATCGGACATTACGACGGCTATGTTTACGCGATTACCCAAATTTAAAACACTCCAATTCAACCCACAATCAATCCACAATCACAACCCAATCAAAACTCCATCCATACTAAATCATAACAGCCCCAACAACTCAACATTAACAATTTATACTTATTCTTAAACTTGAATTTAACTACACTTAAGTTCATTAATCAACAATCCAAGAATTACCACTCCAAAACTTCACAAAACTAACTAATCTCTACATTCACAACAAGCAAGCCTCCCATGAATTAAAATCAACAAAACTAAACCTAATTACTCAAATAAAGTTAGGGTTTGGAGGGGTTATACCTTCCTTGGAGAGTGGAGAATCAAGAGAATGGCTTGGAATCACCCTTAAAGTCCTTATCCAAGCTTAAACTAAACAAAACTTCAAGAATAAAAATTTTAGTTCTTGAAAAACACTATTCACTATCTTCTTCCATGATTTTTAGGAAGAGATTGTGAAGGATTTAGGAGCTCAAACTTATAGGATATCCATAACTATGCTTAAGGAGTCTTAGATAAATACCTTGCAATTTTAACAAAGCTTGGAACTTGGTTTTTGATTTTTCTTTCTTTGGAAAAGAAGAAAAGCCGTGAGCAAAGATGAAGAATGGTGAAAAAATTTGTGTTTTTGGTGAAAATGAAGTGTTGGCTTGGTTGGTTGACCTTTTGATTTGTTTTGTTACCTTTTTACCATGGTAATTTTTGTGTGGTTCTAATTCAACCAACAACACACTTGCTTGGTCATGCTTATGTCACCATGTGATGTCACCCTCCCTCCTTTGTCCTCTTCTCATTGGTTTGATGACTTCATCCCCACTAATCTCTTTGATTAGCTTTTAATTATTTGGCTAATGACCGCTGATCTGTTATACGGTTCACTTAACTTTCGTTTTCGTTTATCGTTTGAGGGATCATACCCGGGATCTTATTACTTAGGTTCCCTTAACCTTTCTCAATACATTATATTCCTTTTATGATCCTCTATTAAAATCCTTGAATTTAAATCTTTTTTATCTTGTTACCTTATACTCAATTCTTTCGATATATGGTGGATTTTCGGGAAAAATCAAAGTGTTCGGATTTGGATTCTGACGATCTTTACATACACTTATATACCACATAGAGTACTAATAATATCCCAGGAGATCAATAAAAGAACCCCTACATAGTGTGGCACGAAAAGTTTTCTTATTCAGCATAATCAGCAAAACACTATTCATAAGGGTTTCAAAAATTCCAAAAATTGGGGTTATTACAGTCTCCTCTCCTTAAAAGGATTCCGTCCCGGAATCAGATAGAAAATGAGTAGAAATACTTTCTTAGCATTGCACTTTCTAACTCTTACGTAATTTTCCCATATTGTGGTTCTACCATCAAATTCTGACTAGTTTGATAACTCTTCTCCTAAGCACTTGTCCCTTTTTCAGTCTATAACCCTTTCTGGTTGCTCCATATAGGTTACGTCTGGTTGAATGTCTATGCGCCCATATGCCCCTATTTATCTGTCATCCGAATTAAACTTCCTTAACATTGATACGTGAAACACGTTATGACTTGCTACATGTTCGGGGGTAGGGATAGCTCATATCCTAACTTCCCAATACGTCTTAATATATTCAAGGGTCCAACAATTAGTGGACTTAAACTTTCCTTTCTTTCCAACCCTCATCAATTCCTTTTTAAGGGAATACTTTTAACAATACAAGGTTCCATCCTTCATTCTCTTTGTCCTTTCATTGTCAAATCAGCATACTTCTTATGTCCATCTTGGGCTACTACCAGCCATCCTCTGATTAGATCTATTACATCCCTGGTCCTTTGGACTACTGCGGGTCCGAGCATCTTGCGCTCTACAACTTCATCCTAACATAAGGGAGATCGACATTGTCTTCCCTCAAGGATCTCATAAGGCGACATCTCGATACCTGACATAAGATCTATTATCATGAGAAAACTCATCCGCGTTAAGTGATCATTCCAAATTCTTCCAAGTCTATTGCACAGACTATTATTATAGCTTTTTGCGCTATAGGTTTTGCTTCTCAATACCCACTCTTTTCCAGTTCGTAATCGCTACTACCTTCCGTTCCTAATATTATACTGGTTATACTTTTGCTCGTTAGCATTCTATAACCTTTTAATAACCACGTCAACCTTAGTATCACTAACGCGTTAGAATCGGAATACCACCATACTTGGTACCACTTCCTTTCTAGCTGCCTCCATCTTCGAAAGCTTGGTCCTTCATATAGAAGTAAAAGAATTTATTGAGAGATCACTATGATCATGAACACTTGTTCTATTGCATAGTTAGTATAGAAGGTGGCCAGCCTTTAGTACTTGACAAGTAATTAAACAATAGATGGTATTCTACTAGGCTTCTATCACACAGATAGATAGTCAGTCGGCAATACCTCCCTTCTAGAAGGGTTGTTCTTCTCAGCTTATACAAAATGAAAAGGAGAGAAAAGAATGATTTGAAGAGAATTGTATATATATAAAATATACTGCCATAAAATATCTGGCTTGAAATCTACCTCTGAACTATAGAGGTTTATCATAGGAGAACAAAACATATATGTATATAAATCAACATCAATTATAATAGCATCGCATTTCACATGCCTAAATATTTTTGCTATTCCGTCCATCATTCTATGGACCCATGCTCTTCCTTCAACTTATACTCAATCACCTTTGAAACTCCCTCGACATCGAAAATCGAATCTGGGATCTCATTCTAGACATGATTGTTACTAGAATCCTATGCTTGCACCGCAACCTTCCTCGTATAGTAATACGACTCTCTATTGATAAGAAGGAATAAATATTCAATAGGTAAATAATCGACCTAGTTTTTCTATCAAAGATAACTTATAAGCCAACATGACACGATTAGTGGTACTCAATCTCAACATCCATTCCAATACAACTCTCACGGTTGTAAGTAATTGGCTCATTACTCGTAGAATCATTCCTGCATTACTATGGTCCACCGTTGACCTACTGTAGTCGTTTGTTTTCCATGAAGTCTTAATAGCTAACCATACAGAGTCCATACCTGCCGCATCGGATTCTTCTGAGGAGGTAACATAATTACCATTCATGATTCATGAAGAACATTCTAGATCCTGATGTACATACATGACATGAAGCAGATAAAATTGCAGAAGAGTTTCAATCAAAGCAACGATAGCAGGTTAATACCATTCTTAATCATATGCCTTCGATAGAAGACTTAACTCAAAGGTTCGTTTAGTCCTTTTGAAACATGGTCCAGGCTTATTCTCAAGATAGTACCTTCTAAGATAGATAGCCCGCTCATGGCGATTACACAAATTAAACCTTTACCAAACTACTATTACGGTTGGGTATTACACAGTCATCAGAAGGAATGTCAATCTTTCAAACCATAATACAACCTTCACAGCTTTAACCATCATCACTGTATTCCTCTGGCACGTGTGCTTATAATTGTCCTCTTACACTTAAAGTGTCGGCCACCTCTTTGACCTTTCCTGATAGTAAAATTTCCATACAATCAATGTCATTTTTTAACCACTTCCAAATAAATTTTATACCTCATTTCAATCACTGCTTATGTGAAAATGCTTTTCTTAAGTCCTGGTGAGAAGAAAAAAAATCACCATTTTTTTCCATAAGTCATTGCCTTAGTCTTTAGATGTGAACATTGCCACGACTGACTCTCGATCATACTTAGGACGTCTCTTATCTTGGGTCCTTCTTGTTTTCACCAATCTCGACCCTCATTGGGTCGATCTATACTTTCTTATGGTTCAACACGTGCCCCACCTGGCATTATTATAATTACGTCACATTTCCTTTATCAAAATTTCTATTCTTGAGAACTTTGAATATTACCTATTTCCTTGTAAAACCTCTAAGGTTATCCTTGAATCGTTCCTCCTGTATTCCCTAGATACAGGGCATATCAAAATACCATTTACTAATACTATAACCATTGTCTATGTACTTCTGAAAAAAATTTCTACTGATCTTTAAAGGTTGTTGTTGCCTTAATCCTTCATTCTGTATTACCCAAACTTATAATGTCCCTATTAAGGGTGAAATGCCATCCTTTATGCATTCCTCTATGGTTCATCTCAAGTTATCGAGGTTCCATCCTTAATTCCACCTCTTAAAAAGGTACTTGCATCCTTCCATAGATAAATCAAGTCATGTATCCCTGATAAGTGTGTCTTATTTCAATCATTCCCACCTCGATAGTCTATACCTAATTTCATAATAGCATCCTTATTGAAATTGAGGTCAATCCATATGGCCTCCAAAAGATAACAATGGTTATCTGCTTTTCTTTCCTGATTTGGTAATGATCAAATGGATGTTCTGGAAGATATTGGTCGTGTTCAACGTGAACTTCTTCTTAATAAATCTTTATTTACTTTTGTTGTTTATCTCAACAGTCATCTCAATGTTGGGATATCTTTTGTACTTGGTGTCTCCCTTTTGGGTATCAAGTCACAGGTGTTACATACACTTTCCATTTTTTTTAAGGTTACTTCCTTCATCCAATTTCCTAATTTCTTACTTTCTTGTCTCTTCCACCTATCCGCGTCTCATTATTTATCCTTCGAACTATCTCAAGGTTTCCTCGAATCCTCCCAACTTAAAGGGGATAAAATATATGTATCTCTTATTCCTTCAATCATCAACTTTAACTCATGGTGAATCACCCTCATCCTGATGATCACATACTTTTCTATTTCTATTGTTACGAGTATTTAGGGTTTCCTCATACCCAACTCCCTTATCATTCCTCAAACTGTATTGCCTTTTTATTTCTTTCCACTTCAGTCTCCCTTTATTTTCCTTTCTCTTACAATCATTTCATGAACCAACACAACATAAATATTGATTTCAAACATCCCGTCATTCTGGATTCGTGTCCTCAGAACGAATCTTGACAACTTTTACAACTTAGATTCATAATTCATCATACTCGTCTGCCTTTGTTATGGCTCTAAAGCTTTTACACTATCTCCATAACCTTGGGAAGTACTTTCCTGAAAACAATTGACTGAACTTTAATCAGTTTATTATAACCTCTGGCTCCATGCCTTCCTTGGCCTTTCACCAACGGGTGGCCTCTCTCTTAGGAGGGTAAGTGACAAAAACAGTCTTTTGTGATTCGTCCATCATTTAGAATCTCAAATGATTCCTATTTTTCCTTTAGCCAGGCTCTTGCCTCGACTGGGTCAGCTTGTTCCTTGGAACTCTAAGAGCTTAGCGACTTAAAGGTCCTGAAAGAATTTCTCGCCGCATTGTTTCCTCAGGGTGGTGGTTGGGGATAATAGTCTAAGTTCTGTTTAGGCAGGTCCATGAATTGCCCAATAGGAGTACCATCCTGATTCTCCCTATCTTGTTGAACTTCTGTTTTCTCAGTATGAAATGTTCCAACCTTCTCCCATAATCGGGGTTATCTTATACGTTAAAAATCCTTGTTTTCCACTTCATTATGTTATGGGTTCCTTCTATCTTGATGTCAACCTCCCTGACTATCACGTTTAGGTTTTGCTCTAAATCTTATTCCTCAAACTAGCTTTCATATAAGATCTCATCTTTAAGCTCTTGAACATTTGGAACCCAAATTCTGTAGGAATACCTCATTATTCCCTTATCATCTTTCTCGGTATTAATCTTTTATCTAATTGTTGGCTCTCTGCCTTCATTCATCACTTTTTATGGCACAATATGTTCTTTTCCGATAATTCGGACTGTATTGCAATCTCAAACATCTTTTCGGTACCGGCTCCGGTTACCTTCACTTCTATTTTCATTTTCTCAAAATCTCTCATAAACTCTCCCAAAGACATTATCATCTTGAGTTTCTCCTTTTTTACTAAGGGCATCAGCCACCACATTGGCTTTCCCCGAATGATAAAGAATCTCCCAATCAATATTCTTGATTAGCTCTAACCGCCTCTTCTGGCGTATGTTGAGCTCTTTCTACGTGAAAATGCACTAGAGCACATATGGCTTGTGTAAATCTCGCACTTCTCTCCATACAAGTAGTGCCTCAAATCTTTAGGGCAAAACTATTGCCACGAGCCCAAGCTCATGGGTGGGGATATCGAATTTTATATTCCCTTAATTGTCTTGACGTGTACACGATTACCTTGATGTGCTGTATAAGAAGCACCTTAATTCCTTATGCGAAGCGTCACTACAGATCACAAAACCTTCTTTTCCATCCGGCAATTCCACCATAGGGGCCGTCACCAATCTTTGCTTCAGTTCTTAAATGTTGTTCTCGCATTTCTCTATCCATTCGAACTTCTCAGTCTTATGAGTAAGCCGCGTTAAAGGGGCTACTATCTTTACAAACTTGAACGAACCTCTGGTAGTGACCGGCCAATCCTACCTCTGGTAGTTGCCCTAACCATGGTCATCAATTCCTCAGTGGTCCTTTATTCATTCTTGTCAGGATCCTTCACGGGATCCTTCTCAGCGATAATCCCTTCTAGGACAACATCCTCAACCGCTACATCCTCAATAGGAACATCATCCGGGCCCATGTTAGGACGCTCTATCGGATCCACACTCTGATCTCCAATAACTAATAAAACATCATCGCGTTGTTGCTCCTCAACCTCAGGGTTCGGAGTCCCGCTACCATATACGATAACGAACTACGCTCCTATCACGATATTTATAAGGGTTCCCATAAGGGTTTTAACTGTCCGTACTACGTTAGGTAGCCCGACTATGAACTTGGCAAGAGTTCTTATTATCTTAATGAACTTATTATCTTAACGTCACATCATCTCTGAGATTTATAACGCTTAGCTCTGATACCACTTCTGTAACACCCCCAAATCCGGGGTCGGGGATCCGGGTTGTCACGAGTTCCATTTCCCTTAATAACACCCAATCTTAATAAATAATCAACTACTCTGTACTGTGACCCCACAATAAACACACGCACCGCAAGTTATAGTCTCAGAGATGAATACCCAAAAAAATAACACAAGTCATTTTATTCCACAATTATAAGCCATTACACCTCAAAAGGGTTTCTGAATAAATTTACATTTCTTTGCCATTATTACAATTCATAAATATACATAATCTGGTACATCAAAAGTTGAAAGCGTAGCCTATTGGTAGTTCCTACCTCAGCTACAGCGACATCAACGCCTATAGGAAACTGCAGAACATTTCCTATCCGCTCGCGAATTGGGAGCTTGGTCCTGTTCATCTTGTCTATCTGATGTTGTGTGATGAAAGAAGAAAGCAAGGGTGAGCAACAAGCCCACCAAAATAATATGTATAATGATTTACAATATATGAGCATTCTCATAGTACTCATGAAAGTCTTGGTCGAGAAGAAATGAACCAAGTTGATATCTTAACGCGACCAAGTCGCAAAATATTCATTATATATGTATATATACTTTTCAAAATCTTGGAAGTCCTCTTCCATGCATAATATACACAGAGTTCCAGTTTATAACTGTATAAAAATATCGTTGCAAGGTGATCTCATATATCTAACCTTGTCTCAACGTTTTTCTGAAAATCTTTGTCATGCATAAGATAATCATTTACTAGATATAAGTTTAAAAGATGAAGTTACAAGATACTCCAATATACTTATATCTTTTCTGAATACTACTTGAACTACCAACGTTCAAGTTATAATTAGTTCATCCCATAGATTAAGCTACAAGACAAAACTTGTATAAAATCAATCTTTAAAATATCATCAAAATAAAATGAAGTTACAAGATACTTCATTTGATGCAAACATCATTTTGAAAACTCGACCCTGCCAACACTCAACAATCGCCCAATCGTAGCCTTTCTATCGAAGTGCTCTGGGTAGTGTTGCAGAAATATCCAATTGGATGATGAACTCCTTACGGGAGTTTGTCGTGCCAGGAAGACCACTTACGATGATCAGTCGCAGTAGTACAACCCCACCATTTTCTACATGTAGAGGAGAACCTGTCGGATTTACTTGTCAACCGAACACTGGACTCCTAAGGAATGGACCGTCTTAGCAGAACTTCGAGGCCATTTGGGCCAATATAATAAGGCTGGGCCGGCGCCACTCGACCACTTACGCCACTCCTAGTTCAGATGAAATCCATGAAAGGAATATGTCCTAAGTCCAATCATGTATTAGGATTTAGGAATAAATTTTTATATAATCTGTTTTGATTTCATTGATATTAATAAAAGACTTGTTTTGTTTTTATTACGGGCTCTATCTATTTAAGTGTTTAAATAAGATATACTATAGTTTAGAGTAAAGCTTTTTATGGATTATGATGAGATCATAATAGTGAGATCTAAAAGATGATAACTCTAAACTTAAATAGTTCCTGATCATAGGATTACTAACTTGTAATTAATAATTCGCAAAGATCGGTACATACTATGCTTGCTTCATTTTGAAGGATGTCTGTTCTCATAGATATTTGTGTGGTGACACTATAACTAGTATGTAGGTGCTTATTATAGAATAAGTTCACTGAACATGACTCGCACAGCTGAACAACTGATGAAATTCACTCACGTGTCAGCAGTTGTTCACATAGTGATAGTTGTACAAGTATCCTTAGACTTGAGGTCATCATAGTCATCTTGTGTACACTGAACTATGCTTTGGTTTAGTTCTTAGTCTCCAGGGACAATTATTAGGGCTCTATTGGGTATAGGAATTTGTACACGAAGATAGTGTATGATCAATAAAGAATCTACCCCTTTCAGTGAAGGAAGCGAATGTTCAAGGCTGATCCACTTATGCTAGTTCAGGAATCTCTGGCCAGAGTGAATGAAATTGGAAAGGAGTTTCTAATTTGCATAGAACTAAGCATAGTAAATGGTAAGCAACTGATTAAATTAGATAGGCTTGACACAAGATCCATGCCTTATATTTAATCTGGACATTGTAGGGTAGAAGGAGTTTATTGTAAGGTAACTATTCACTGAATAGGTTCTTGGTATTCTAAACAGTGAATTCGTATTATCCGGATAGTCGTGATATGCTGAGAAGTATCCCTCACGATGTAGAATAAATGTGATTAATTAATTAATCATATTTAATAAATTAGAGAATTTATATAAATAATGATAAAATAGTTTTATTATTATTTATTTCTACTACCGGCTTAATATTGAACCTACAGGGTCACACCATAAAAAGAGAATGATTTAATGGTGGAGGAATTAATTAATAATGGCTAATAATTATTTATTTGTGAAATAAATAATTAATTGGCAAATTTAATAATTGATTAAATGAGATTTAATTGATTATAAATTAATTAAGAAAAGTTCTTAATATTATTAATTAAGGATTTAATTTTTTGGAAATTAAATCAAGAGAAAGAATTATTTCTAAAGTGTTTAGAAAAAGGATTAATAATTAAAAGTTGTTTTAATTATTAATGAGAATAATAAATGGGATAATAATAATAATATTTATGGAAAATTTCAGCTAAAAATTTTGCCTATAAATATACTATTATAAACCCTATTTTTATTCCAACCCAAAAGTTTTAAAAAAAAAACTAATTCTCTCCACCTCCTCCTCCTCCTTAACGTCGTTTTCTTGGTGGATACCGGTGGAGTGCTTCACGTTTGAGGAGCAGCTGCTAAGGATCTCCGATCGTTGCTTTTGGATTGCTATTAAAGGTTAGTAATCGATTCATCTGTTTTAATCACGATTTATATGCTTTTATTTGGATTTTATATGTGTAAAAGTGCTTTTACATGCTTCCGCTGCGATTAAAATCCAACATTGGTATCAGAGCTTAGGTTGTATGCATATAGATCTGTGGTAAAAATTTCAGAATTTTATGTGCTTGTATGAATTAATTATGATTTTTACAAGTTATATTATGGATTAATTTTGTCTGATGAGAAATCATTTCTCATAATAATTTTGAATGTTGATCTGGGTTCTAGAAGTGTTGTAGATCGTCTGAGTATTTTTTTCATAATTTTATGATGTATAGATTTTTTATTATGAATTTTTGAAGTTGTTGTAATTAAATTCGTAATTAAATAATCATATATATATATATAAATTGTTAGTATGTATGTATATACATCTGTTGAGTATATATCTGCTGTTGTATGCTTTCACTATTGAATGCAAGCAAAGCAAAGGTACAGAACTGTCAGGCACGGCGTTCGAGAAAGACAGACACGGCGGCTGCTGCAGGCGCCTGTGGCGCACGCGCGCGCGGAGGTGTCCCGCATTCCGGGAATGCGTTACACCCTGTGGCGCATTCACGGAATGCGTTACACCTTTTAATGGCTTAAAAGGGTTGTAACGCATCACCGGAATGCGTTACAGAGCTAGTAACGCGTTCCTGTAATGCGTTACAGCCCGTCTGTTATTTTTAAATTTGATTTCTGGGAGTTTCGTAACTCCGTTTTGGGCGTGCACTATATCTAGGATTCGTTTTTCCGAGACGGATCTAATGTAGTGATCAAATTTTAGTTTATATAAAAGTTTTGAACTGTTTATATTTCCGAAAGTGTTTTAAAGCTGTTTTTAACTGTTTTAACTGCTTTTAAATGCTTCATGTGATATATAGATGTATAATGCTTAGACCAATATGCTAGATGATGTAACATGCCTACCTTGATGTTTATTCATGTTTATATATGTGATATATGCTTAGTTTATCATGCGATGATAGATTTAGGTGAACTTAAATGAACATAAGGCGTTTGTTAGACAACCTAGTATAGTGAAATTGTTTCATAACCTTAATGATAATATTATGAATACAATCATGAGATTCTTGTGTTTATGAAACACGTAATTGAATATGAATTTTCGATATGAGAGAAAGGATGATTCTGTCAACAACAGATTTCTATCTGTAAGAAAGGGTTATTAAGTGACGCCTCTTGACAATGCTCCACCCGATCTGGGAATCATCTGATTATTGATTATTGATTTGAAATATTTAATTTAAAAGGAAGAATCTCTTTATAATATTATTATGATTGTAACGTAATATAATCCCTCTAAAATTAAATAATATCAAGTAGTAATTGGCCAATGACACAACGGGCTTGTGTCGGTCATAGCCTTCCAACATGATAGAAATTAGTTCTTATTTTTGAATCATTGTCGGTTCGTGCTACAACCGAGGGCTTTGATTTCGAAATAAGAAATATTTTTCTATTACATAGAGATGTGTACGTTGAATTAGAATCTAAAGGTCGGTACGTGCCACAGCCGTGGGTCGTTGGAGACTGATTCAATTGTACGGAATGTTGGGTTAGACTTGACTTAGAATATTGAGTTTGTCGTGCCACAGCCATGACTCAATTATTCAAGAGGCTAAAGTTTGATTAGGGAATAACATAAGATGTAATTGACAAGAGTTGTCTGCCTATTGAACATTATATGGCGGTTCGTGCTACAGCCGGGGTTGTGTAATGGAATGTAGGATCCCTATTCCCACTAGCATTATGAATGCTTAATTTTTCACGTAGGGGGTTGAATAAATTAGATAAACTAGTGGGAGCCACTTATGAATAAAGACCCGATTCATATAGTGTTTTAAAATGAAATCGAATATTTGCTAAGTGTTGTTATGTGTTTATCATTTACAGATTTACTTTGTACGTTATGTCTTCTGCACTATCACTCAGGAGCATACTAGATGCTCACAAGTTGACTGGTCCTAATTATGCTGACTGGCTTCAAAACTTGAGAATTGTTCTCAGGATTGAGAAGCTGGAATACGTGATTGACTCACCTAAGCCTACTGAACCTGCTAGCGATGCACATAATGATGAACATGTTATGTATCGTAAGTGGATAGATGATGCAAATGTTGCTCAATGCATCATGCTAGCCTCCATGAACATTGAGCTACAGAAGTAACATGAGCATATAGATGCTCACATTATCCTCATGCATCTACAAGAGTTGTATGATGTGGCAGGGAGGACAGCTCGATATGAGATATCGAAGGAGCTGTTCGGTTGTAGGATGTCTGAGGGATCATCTGTGAATGACCATGTACTTAAGATGATCAATTTGATTGAACGTCTTGGATAACTTGGTTTTGCCATGGATGGGGAGCTGAGCCAAGACTTGGTCTTGCAATCGCTTCCGAGTTCGTTCTCGCAGTTTGTTGTGAACTTTCACATGAATAAGTTGGATGTCAGCCTGCCTGAACTCCACAACATGTTGAAGACTGCGGAATCGAATTTCCCCCCAAAGAAGAGTTCTGTTCTTCTAATTGGTGAAGGTTCCAATTCTAAGAAAAGGAAGAGGAACCCTTCCAAGAAGAAGAAAGTAGGTGAGAAAATGCCGGTTCCACCAAAAGCTGAAGACCCCAAGAGCAAAGTTGTTTGCTTTCACTGTAACAAGGTGGGGCACTGGAAGAGGAACTGCAAGGTTTACCTTACAGAATTGAAGAAGAAGAAGGGTAGTGAGACTACCGCTTCTGATTCAGGCATATTCATGATCGAAGTTAATATGTCACTAGGTCAAATTTCTACTTGGGTATTAGATACCGCCTATGGTTCTCATATTTGCAATTCGTTGCGAGGACTAAAGGGAAGTAGGAATCTTGAAAAAGATGAGGTGATTCTACGTATGGGCAATGGAGCAAGGGTTGCGGCCATAGTTGTAGGATCATTTAGTTTACATATGCCTACGGGCAAGACTATTAATTTGAATAATTGTTATTACATTCCCTCTATTGTGAGGAATATTGTTTCTATCCCTATGTTGGATTTGGATGGTTTTTCATTTATTATTAAGAATAATGAATGTTCTATCCTTAGAGATAATGTTCTTTATGGACGTGGAATTTTAAATAATGGTCTGTATGTATGTGACGTAGAGCATGATTTACTTCATATTGAACAAACTAATAAAAGAAAAGGGATGATGAAAATCTCACTTTATTGTGGCACTACAGTCTCCATTTAGTAGACATGGAGAGAGGGCTGCAAATTTGTTAGGAATGGTACACACAGGTGTATGTGGACCAATGTCTACGCAAGCCATAAGTGGATTTTTCGTACTTCATTACTTTCATAGATGATAGATCTAGATTCGGATATGTGTTTGATGAAACACAAGTCTGAAGCCTTTGAAAAGTTCAAAGAGTATAAGTATGAAGTGGAGAAACAAACCAAACATAGTATTATAATTCTTCGATTAGATCGAGGTGGTGAATACTTGAATGGAGAGTTTCTGGATTATCTCAAAGTAAATGGTATAGTCTCCCAGTGGACGCCTCAAGATTGGTATCTGAAAGAAGAAATCGAACTTTGTTAGACATAGTTCGGTCCATGATGAGCTATGCAAATCTTCCAGTATTCCTATGGGGCTATGCATTGGAAACCTCAGCATATTTACTGAATAAGGTGCCTTCCAAATCTGTTCCTCAAACTCCGTATGAGATATGGAAAGAAAGGAAACCGAGTCTTAAACACGTTAAGATTTGGGGATGTCCAGCTTATATCAAGAAAGTTGACCCAGATAAGCTGGAATATCAATCCGTAAAATGTAGTTTTGTGGGATATCCTAAAGAGACTTTAGGGTATTGCTTTTACACCGATCATCAGGTGTTTGTCTCCAGACATGCTACCTTCTTGGAAAAGCAGTTTATCCTTGAAGGAAACAGTGGGAGCAAAATTGAACTTGATGAAGTTCAAGAAGCATAAACTACTACGGATCAAGTGGAAACACCTGTTCTGACTGAACAACCTTCTATGGAACAACCCATTCGTAGGTCAGGGAGAGTGTCTCGCCAACCTGAGAGGTAATATGGCCTTGTCATTGAGAATGACAATGAGTTGTCGATCATTGATGATGACGACCCTGTGACCTATAATGAGGCTATGAGTAGTGTTGACTCAGAGAAATGACATAGTGCCATGAAATCCGGAATGAAATCTATGTATACGGGACACAAAAGAATGATTAGAGCAGATGGCCAGGTGGAAACCTTTAAGGCCAGGCTTGTGGCAAAAGAATTCAAACAAAGGCAATGGATTGACTTTGATGAAACCTTTTACCTGTAGCCCTGTTATAATCAGTTCGGATTTTGCTTGCGAATGCTGCTTACTACGACTATGAGATCTGGCAAATAGCCAGATGGTTTTCTTTCCAAGAGAAATGAAAACCTAGTGTGTAAGCTGCTGCGAACCATATGTGGTTTAAAGCAAGCTTCTCGTAGATGGAACATCCGTTTTGATGAGACAATCAAAGAGTTTGGTTTTATGAAAAACGTAGATGAACCATGTGTCTACAAAAGGGTTAGTGGGAGCGCGACAACATTTCTTGTGTTGTATTGAAATAGAATTGACACACATAACAACATAGCAGACCCACTCACAAAGCTACTTTATGAAAGTCACTTTGATCGTCATAAAGACAAGATGGGTATTAGATACCAGAGTGATTGGCTTTAGTACAAGTGGGAGATTAAAAGGAATATGTCCTAAGTCCAATCATGTATTAGGATTTAGGAATAACTTTTTATATAATATGTTTTGATTTCATTGATATTAATAAAAGACTTGTTTTGTTTTTATTACGGGCTCTACCTATTTAAGTGTTTAAATAAGATATACCATAGTTTAGAGTAAAGCTTTTTATGGATTATGATGAGATCATAATAGTGAGACCTAAAAGATGATAACTCTAAACTTAAATAGTTCCTGATCATAGGATTACTAACTGGTAATTAATAATCCGCAAAGATCGGTACATACTACGCTTGCTTCATTTTGAAGGATGTCTGTTCTCATAGATATTTGTGTGGTGACACTATAGCTAGTATGTACGTGCTTATTATAGAATAAGTTCACTGAACATGACTCGCACAGCTGAACAACTGATGGAGTTCACTCACGTGTCAGCAGTTGTTCACATAGTGATAGTTGTACAAGTATCCTTAGAATTGAGGTCATCATAGTCATCTTGTGTACACTGAACTATGCTTTGGTTTAGTTCTTAGTCTCCAGGGACAATTATTAGGGCTCTACTGGGTATAGGAATTTGTACACGAAGATAGTGTATGATCAATAAAGAATCTACCCCTTCCAGTGAAGGAAGCGAATGTTCAAGGCTGATCCATTTATGCTAGTTCAAGAATCTCTGGCCAGAGTGAATGAAATTAGAAAGGAGTTTCTAATTTGCATAGAACTAAGCATAGTAAATGGTAAGCAAGTGATTAAATTAGATAGGCTTGACACAAGATCCATGCCTTGTATTTAATCTGGACATTGTAGGGTAGAAGGAGTTTATTGTACGGTAACTATTCACTGAATAGGTTCTTGGTATTCTAAGCAGTGAATTCGTATTATCCGGATAGTCGCGATATGCTGAGAAGTATCCCTCACGATGTAGAATAAATGTGATTAATTAATTAATCATATTTAATAAATTAGAGAATTTATATAAATAATGATAAAATAGTTTTATTATTATTTATTTCTACTACCGGCTTAATATTGAACCTACAGGATCACACCTTAAAAAGAGAATGATTTAATGGTAGAGGAATTAATTAATAATGGCTAATAATTATTTATTTGTGAAATAAATAATTAATTGGCAAATTTAATAATTGATTAATGAGATTTAATTGATTATAAATTAATTAAGAAAAGTTCTTAATATTATTAATTAAGGATTTAATTTTTTAGAAATTAAATCAAGAGAGAGAATTATTTCTAAAGTGTTTAGAAAAAGGATTAATAATTAAAAGGTGTTTTAATTATTAATGAGAATAATAAATGGGATAATAATAATAATATTTATGGAAAATTTCAGCTGAAAATTTTGCCTATAAATATACTATTATAAACCCTATTTTTATTCCAACCCAAAAGCTTTTAAAAAAAACCTAATTCTCTCCACCTCCTCCTCCTCCTTAACGTCGTTTTCTTGGTGGATACCGGTGGAGTGCTTCACGTTTGAGGAACAGCTGCTCAGGATCTCCGATCATTGCTTTTGGATCGCTATTAAAGGTTAGTAATCGATTCATATATTTTAATCACGATTTATATGCTTTTATTTGGATTTTATATGTGTAAAAGTGCTTTTACATGCTTCCACTCCGATTAAAATCCAACAATCCATGACTCTGAAACGTAAAGCTCGTCCCCACTTTGCCCAAGTAGAAACTTGTTGATACGGCTCCACCAAGAAGTAGTATCTAGTTGGAAAGGAAAACTCACCGATATTTCCCAAGCGATGCCTGTTAATGGATTAACTTGTTCCAAGAATTTTACTTCCTGAGTATTGGGTAAGTAATCAAAAACTCTTTTATCAAAATAGCAACCTTGTTGCGAATATAAAACATACCACAGAACCGGATCCCTCAGGTTTTGAGTGAATATTTAAATCTCCTTTGAAAGGAAGATCTTAAATATAAAAATGAGTTTTGGGATCCGCCCTAACCTTTAAAATCATTTTGAAGACTCGAAAACATTTTTAAGAATGTTTGGAGTGATGTTGATTTAGTAAAATAAATCAGTCCCAATATATTAGAAAATATCTGAATATTATTATTTAAATAATATTCCCATAAAGAATAATCTTTATAAAAATAATTGAAGTAGAAGTTGTAAAACTTATACTTGAAATGAACATTAAATAACCAAAGATATACTTATATGAAAGTAATATCTTTATTTGAATAATCAAAAGTAAGTTTAATTATCGACACATTATTCTTTAATAAAATAAAGAATATTATTTAGTAAATAATCGGAGCCATAAGTCCTCGAATGAATATCCAAAATAATATTCATTAATAAAATAAACGGAGTCATAAGCCCTCGAATGAATATTCAAAATAATATTCAATAATAAAATAAACGGGGTCATAAGCCCTCGAATGAATATTCAAGATAATATTCAATAATAAAATAAAGTTATCGAATAAACCTTATTCAATTCATAGTTTTGAAAACTATTCATATAAATATATATAAATATATATATTATACTCGGGAGCCTCGACTCCCGATTTTAGAAAAAGTTCACCTTTGGATCCCCTATACTAAGGGTATATGCAAATTACCGCTTATCTCTAGCATAGATATTATCAACTGAATCAACAGATATATGTATCAAGAATACGAAACAGGCATGCATATATACCATATCACATACTACAATATATCGCAAGAATTTGCTAAATAACCATTATGCATCTATCACAAGATAATACATGTACAAATGTATACATCACAACAACAGTATAACGGATAGAAAACTTGCCTGAGCGACTGGGGGTTATAAATGGCTTGGGACGAGTCTGGTAACCTATAAACAACATATAAGTTGGAATTAAACCAAAGTCACTTATAAATCTATACTTTAACCAATTTAGACTCTAACGCTCGCTTTGCGCTTAATGATTCTCTTAAGTCGCTCGAGTACCCTCGGCTCCACCATTTTTAATAATTTAACCATTACGAGTTTTAAGGAGATTCTTTCGCGAGTACCTTACCAACTGCCTAATCCACTTTACATAAATGTTTCATACCCCAATTAGTCATTTAAGGTCCTTAACCAAGGTTTCAAAGTAAGGCGAGGGGTAATGGTTCGGTCGCGAAATGCCGTTACTTAAAATGGTCGTTTCTCCTAAACCGTACATTGGAATCAAACAAACTACATATCAAAACGAAGCTCGTAACATGAACTATCTAATCATGGAAATGGTCAAAACCTAGCAGTGAGTTCACGGGTCCTAATGTTAAGAACAAAAACAGCCTAAAGTAAATCGGACATTACGACGGCTATGTTTACGTGATTACCCAAATTTAAAACACTCCAATTCAACCCACAATCAATCCACAATCACAACCCAATCAAAACTCCATCCATACTACATCATAACAGCTCCAACAACTCAACATTAACAATTTATACTTATTCTTAAACTTGAATTTAACTACACTTAAGTTCATTAATCAACAATCCAAGAATTACCACTCCAAAACTTCACAAAACTAACTAATCTCTACATTCACAACAAGCAAGCCTCCCATGAATTAAAATCAACAAAACTAAACCTAATTACTCAAATAAAGTTAGGGTTTGGAGGGGTTATACCTTCCTTGGAGAGTGGAGAATCAAGAGAATGACTTGGAATCACCCGTAAAGTCCTTATCCAAGCTTAAACTAAACAAAACTTCAAGAACAAAAATTTTAGTTCTTGAAAAACACTATTCACCATCTTCTTCCATGATTTTTAGGAAGAGATTGTGAAGGATTTAGGAGCTCAAACTTATAGGATATCCATAACTATGCATAAGGAGTCTTAGATAAATACCTTGCAATTTAACAAAGCTTGGAACTAGGTTTTTGATTTTTCTTTCTTTGGAAAAGAAGAAAAGCCGTGAGCAAAGATGAAGAATGGTGAAAAAAATTGTGTTTTTGGTGAAAATGAAGAGTTGGCTTGGTTGGTTGACCTTTTGATTTGTTTTTTACCTTTTTACCATGGTAATTTTTGTGTGGTTCTAATTCAACCAACAACACACTTGCTTGGTCATGCTTATGTCACCATGTGATGTCACCCTCCCTCCTTTGTCCTCTTCTCATTGGTTTGATGACATCATCCCCACTAATCTCTTTGATTAGCTTTTAATTATTTGGCTAATGACCGCTGATCTGTTATACGGTTTGCTTAACTTTCGTTTTCGTTTATCGTTTGAGGGATCATACCCGGGATCTTTTCACTTAGGTTCCCTTAACCTTTCTTAATACATTATATTCCTTTTATGATCCTCTATTAAAATCCTTGAATTTAAATCCTTTTTATCCTGTTACCTTATACTCAATTCTTTCGATATCTGGTGGATTTTCGGGAAAAATCAAAGTGTTCGGATTTGGATTCTGACGATCTTTACATACACTTATATACCACATATAGTACTAATAATATCCCAGAAGATCAATAAAAGAACCCCTACATAGTGTGGCATGAAAAGTTTTCTTATTCAGCATAATCAGCAAAACACTATTCATAAGGGTTTCAAAAATTCCAAAAATTGGGGTTATTACACAAGGTGTTGATCCCAATTCAGGAAGAAAGCTTTGAGTTGCCCGAGCAGGTGGAGTGTTGATAAATAGTGTGTGTGTTTGAATAAAAGATGAACTTAGTTTAAAAATGAATTAGACAATGGTTTGTAATAAAAAGAGTTTGTGAGATTTTGAATGTTGGTTTGTAATAAAAGTAGTTAGCAGTTCTTGTTTTCATACTTCAACCTAAAAATATCATGGTTAGTGTTAAAGGGGTTTTGTGTCATTTCTTTATTATTTGTTAATCAGATTATACAGGTTTGGTGATTAGCTAGTAACCCCCAGACTTATACCCCGGGTCTGGAGGGCATTACAGGTTTGGCATCAGAGCTGTAGGTTTCGTCCCTGAAAACAAGAACATTAGGGTTAAGATAAGATAGGGAGATCACATAGGATAGGAATAGTAAATAGGGAGATCACTGTTAGGATTTAGGTCAGATTAGATTAGGAAGTATAAATCTTAGGATTGTTTAGTGACCTTTTCTTTTCTTTGGTATATTATCAGATGGCATCTTCTGGCTATTCTGCATCTTCCGAGAGTACAGTCACCGGGCCAGCAGCACCAGTTTTACCTCCAGTATCTGAGTATATGTTTCCTCCTCTACCACCTCCACCACCATTGCCACAGGAGCCGGTACCAACAGTACAGGGGATAGTTCATGACCCCATAAATATGTTTGATCCATATGAGTTCTTTGAGCCGATGGTTCCTTTACCTGTTGAGCATCAGTTTATACCGGGTATTGAGCATGAGTTACCACCACCACCATTGTTACCTCTTAAACCAGTGCATGCCCCAGAGACGGACATAGTTCAGATGATTCCAGTCGAGGGGATGGGAGAGCATAATGTGGATCTACAGTTAGGTTTACCACAGCAGGGTACAGGTATTCCGAGGGTTCCTTCACAGGAGTCAGTAGGTCAGGTTGATCAGCCGTATATGGTACCATACCATGAGTATAGAGTTATGAGGGATGATGTGGAGTATTGACGGGCACAGTGTCGAGAGATCATGCATCTGTTTGATCAGAGGGACAGAGGACCGTTAGCGGCCCTATAGCCGGATTACTATATGAGACAGAGATTGTAGTCGGTGTTGATGAGCGCCACTTTGGAGCTTGATGATTTGACCCATGAGGGACCACCTTCTTTCGCAGAGTTTTACCGGATTTTCCGCTTGGCACAGACTTTGGTCCAGGCACTTAGAGAGGAGCTTAGGCGTATTCCTCCTGGGTTTTGAGATAGTGACAGTTGAGATAGTGACTTCAGAGTACAGATGTATATAGAGGCAGCATAGTATAACCTAGTGAGTAGTGTGTATGCATGTATTAGTAGATTAACCTGTAGTAGGATTTTGACCTGTAGTGGTAGTATGACTTGTAGCCGTAGTGATTACCAGTAGCACGAGATTTTTGTACCAAGCATTTACACCTGAGGCTGGTGTCACATATATATAAACCGAACTTTTCATATTTCTTTTATTTAAATTTCGGTCTTTACAGTTTTATAGCATTTACTTTCACTTTATTGTTTTATAGCTTTCCATATTATAATCCTGTTAAAAAAAAGAGGGAGAGAGAAAAGAATAACCATTTTAATTAACTGCTTACATTTCCAGTTTTTATATTTAACAACTGTTTTCTTTATTTAAAGCATGTTGTTAATACAGAATAATTTTTTTCTTACCTACTGTCAATTGTTTATTAAACTGTTAAAGAAATATCACCTGTTTTATTATCAGAAGAAGATGGCACCAAAAAGAAAGACTAGGGCTGAGACCTCTAACAGCAATTCTGAAGATCAGACTAACGAGACCATGAACCAAATGTTCCATCTGATGCAACAACATATGGTTATGATGCAGCAGCAGATGCAGCATCAACAACAGCAGATACAACAATAAATGTTACAACAGCCACCTCGTCATGAACCTCAATTACCACCAACATTACCAGTTGTTACTTTTAAGCAGTTTCAGGCAGTTAAACCTCCAGAATTTGATGGGTCTACTGATCCTATTAAAGCTACCACCTGGTTAAAAGAGATAGAGAAAGCATTTGCACTAGTAAAGATAGGTGAGGACCAGAAGACTGATTTTGCTAGTTATTTGTTGAAAGGAGAAACAAATTATTGGTGGGAATTTAAAAAGGCTTTAGAGGGTGAAGATGTTATTGCCTGAGATAGGTTTAAAGAGTGGTTTTTAGAGAAGCATTTTCCTCGCTACATGAGAAATCAGATGCAGATAAAGTTTTTGGAACTGAAGCAGAGAAATATGTCTGTGACAGAGTATGAAGCCAAATTTAATGAATTGGCTAGGTTTGTTCCGGAACAGGTGGACACTGAAGAGAAACGAGTTCAGAGGTTTCAAGAGGGATTACGACCATGAATTCGTGGACAGGTTGTAGTTTTTGAATTAACAACATATACCGCTGTAGTCCAGAAAGCCTTGATCATCGAAGGAGAAAGTGAAAGATCTCAACGAGATAAAGGACAGGGAAGTTTCCAAGACTGTTCCAACAGGAAGCCGGGATTTCAAGCCCGGGCAAATTTGAATTTCAAAAGGATAGGACAAGGTACACAAAAAGCAGGTAATCATTTCCAAGCCTCCAAACAACAGGGAATTGTCAAGGTTCCAGTGTCGTATTGCAAAACTTGTGGACACAAGCATACCGGCGTATGCGTTAAAACAGATGTGACATGTTTCAAATGCAAGCAGAAAGGGCACTATTATAACGAATGTCCAACAGGAAAAACAGCAGAAATCACTTGCTATCAATGCGGAAAGAAAGGGCATATCGCTAGAAATTGTAAAGGACCAGCCATGGCAGCCAGTATTCCAAGAGTATTGGCATTACCTCCGCCGCCGCCGCCTAATCAACCCAAAGCAAGAACTTTCAACATGACAATGAAAGAAGCAGTGCAGAGTCCGAGTGTTATTGCAGGTACGCTTTTGGTGAATTCAGTAAGTTCAAAAGTATTAATTGATTCTGGAGCTACCCGTTCATTTATTTCTGAAGAATTTCTTGATAAATTATATTGCGAAATCGAATGGTTGGGCGAGACGTTAATTATAAAATTAGCGAATGACGACCAAGTTCCAGTGGATCGGATATGTCCTGTGTGTGATATAGAAATAGTTGGACATCATTTTTCTGTAGACTTAATTCCTTTTAAGCTAGGAGAATTCGATATTATTTTGAGAATGGATTGGTTAGCATGTCATAATGCTCAGATAGACTGCGCGAATAAGAAAGTCAAATTGCGAACTACGAAAAATGCAACGGTAATATTCAATGGTGAAAAACAGCGAAAGAAATTTCTTACAATAACGTAGACCAAACGATTATTTCGACAAGGATGTGAGGTGTACATAGCTTACGTGTTAGATACTGAAAAGGGAAGTCCTAGAATAGAAGACATTCCAATTATGTGTGAGTTTCCGGACGTCTTTCCAGACGAGCTTTCAGGGTTTCCGCCAGATCGAGAAATCGAGTTCACGATTGATCTAGCACCAGGCACTGAACCAGTGTCGAAAGCTCCATATCGAATTGCTCTAGTCGAGATGAAAGAATTATCAACGCAACTGCAAGATCTGCTAGACTGAGGCATCATACGACCTAGTGTATTCCCACGGGGTGCACCGGTGTTATTCGTGAAGAAGAAGGACGGTAGCATGCGATTATGCATCGACTATCGGGAGTTGAATAAACTCACCATCAAGAACAAGTATCCGCTACCGAGAATCGATGATTTGTTCGATCAGCTAAACGGAGCTGCATGGTTTTCGAAGATAGATTTGCGATCAGGCTATCATCAATTGAAAATTAAAGCCAAAGATATTCCAAAGACTGCGTTTCATATGAGATATGAGCATTACGAGTTTTTGGAAATGGCATTCGGTTTGACAAACGTGCCAGCTGCATTCATGGATTTGATGAACAGGGTATTCAAGAAATACTTGGACAAATTCGTGATTGTATTCATTGATGACATCTTGATTTATTCCAAGACGGAAGAAGAGCATGCAGAACACTTGAGGATAGCTTTGGAAATTCTGAGGAAAGAGCAACTATACGCGAAATTCTCCAAATATGAATTCTGGTTGAAAGAAGTACAATTTCCAGGGCATATCATCAGTAGAGAAGGCATCCAAGTCGATCCAGCAAAGATTGAAGCTGTGTTAAATTGGGAAAGACCAAAGACACCGGCAGAGGTTCGAAGTTTCTTGGGATTGGCAGGATATTATCGAAGATTTGTTAAAGATTTTGCGAAAATAGCAACGCCGTTGACCAAGTTAACTCGAAAAAGTGAAAAGTTTATATGGAATGATAAATGCGAAGAAAGTTTCCAAGAACTGAAGAATCGGTTAGTAACCGCACCGGTACTAGTATTGCCAGACGAGCAAGGGAATTTCGTCATTTACAGCGACGCTTCGTATCGCGGACTAGGATGTGTATTGATGCAGCACGGTAACGTCATCGCATATGCTTCGAGACAACTTAAACCTCATGAACAGAAATATCCCACTCATGACCTAGAATTGGTAGCGATCGTATTTGCATTGAAACTTTGGAGACATTATCTCTACGGTGAAAAATACGAAATTTACACGGATCATAAAAGTCTGAAGTATATCTTTACGCAAAAAGAATTGAACATGCGTCAACGTCGATGGATGGAATTGATAAAGGATTATGATGTCACAATCAGTTATCATCCAGGGAAAGCAAATGTTGTAGCAGATGCGCTGAGAAGGAAAGAAAGATTGAATCGGTTAACTTCATGCGAAGAATTAGCTAGGGAATTCGACAAATTGGAGATCGAGGTTCGTATTCCCAATGAATCTGTAGAAGATATCTACGCTATGACTTTCCAACCAGAGTTTCTAGAGAAGATTCGTCGTTGTCAAGAAGAAGTGATGAGTCAAGATGACGACCTAATGGGAGAAGAGATCACAACTCAGAAGGATAATGAAGGAATTTTACGCTTTGCATTGAGAATCTGGATTCCTAACATGGCAGAATTAAAAGAAGAAATATTGCGAGATGCGCACAGTTCGAAGTATTCCATTCATCCAGGAAGCACAAAGATGTATCGCGATCTGAAGGAAAACTTTTGGTGGCCAAATATGAAAAAGGAAATAGCAGAATGGGTAAGTAAATGCTATACATGCCAGCGAGTTAAAGCGGAACATCAATGTCCGAGCGGATTATTACAACCGTTAGACATTCCAGAATGGAAATGGGAACATCTAGAGATGGATTTTGTAGTAGGACTACCGAGGACTAGGGCAAATCATGATGCGATATGGGTAATCATTGACAGACTCACGAAGTCGGCACATTTTCTACTAATTAACGAAAGATTTTCGCTTGACAAGCTAGTGTATTTGTATCTCAAGGAAATTGTGATGCGACATGGAGTTCCAATATCTATCGTGTTTGATCGAGATCCTCATTTCAACTCAAGATTTTGGAGACAATTTCAAGAATGCCTTGGAACAAAATTAAACAGGAGTACCGCTTATCATCCGCAAACCGATGGGCAAAGTGAAAGAACTATCCAAACGATTGAAGATATGCTACGAGTTTGTGCGATCGATTTCGAAGGCAGTTGGGATGAGCATTTACCTTTGGTGGAATTTTCTTATAATAACAGCTATCACGCAAGCATTGGAAAGCCACCGTACGAAGCATTATACGGAAGAAAGTGCAGATCACCAGTACATTGGGATGAAGTTGGAGAACGAAAGATTTTGGGTCCAGAATTAATCCAACAGACTAAAGAAAAGATTGAACTTATTCGGAAACGACTAGATGCAACACAAAACAGACAACGCAAATATGCAGACCAAGCAAGGAAGAATATGGACTATCAGGAAGGAGAAAACGTATTACTTAAAATATCTCCATGGAAAGGATTGACCAGATTTGGCAATAAGGGTAAATTGAAACCACAATACGTCGGACCGTTTGAAATTTTGAAGAAAGTGGGAAAAGTTGCGTATGAATTAGCTTTACTGCCTCATATGCAACATATTCACAATGTGTTTCACGTGTCGATGCTTAAGCGATATAATCCTGATTCTAGGCATGTAATAGAGTATGAACCGATAGATATCCAACCTGATTTATCATTTGTAGAACAGCCTGTAAGGATTTTAGATCGGCGAGAGAAAGTATTGAGAAATAAGTCTGTATATTTAGTGTGAGTGTTGTGGAGAAATCCTATGGTTGAAGAATCAACATGGGAACTTGAAAGTGAAATGTTAGAGAAATACCCTCATTTGTTTTCGTAGAAGATTCTGGGGACAGAATCCTATTAAGGGGGAAGGATGTAACGACTGGGAAATTTACGTTGTATTATATCATATTTATAATAAAATTTTGTGTATTAATATGTCAATTATGTGTGATTATCTGTTAAACCCTAATTGTTACGTGTTACGTGCATTCCGTGTCATTTCTGTATTTTTAAGGTATTTTCAAATGTTTTATTTCGCATTCATAGGTTTCATTTCAAACATTTTATGACCCAAACCACGATTTTAAAGCCAGTATTTCAAATAAAATAATGGGCCTTATTTTTCATCAAACGGTTTTCACCATTGCCTTATTCTGAACATCTAGATATTCTATAAATTTTCTCGTTTTACGAAAAATGACTTTTCCGGGCCCCGTTGGGTGTTAAAAACCCCACAAAAATCATATTTTTATTTTTATAAAATTATAGGACTTTTATTTATACCATTTCTTTGTATTTTTGCATTATTCACATGTTTTGGGAAATTTTGGCATATATATTGCATATATAAAATATTTATAAACTAAATTTTAATACTAAAAAATTATAAAAATTAGGGCCAAATATTTTTATTAGATGTATAATTAGCCCCTTAATTTTATTTAGGAGTATTAATTTTACTACTATAAATAGCCTAATTATTAATTAATTATAATTAATAAATCATTAAAAATCAGAATTTGCTCTGAAATTCGGGTCGGGAAGAACTTGAATCGGGTCGAGAATCAAACCGTGATTTCCAGCTGATTTCTTCATCAAATCGTGTGATTCCAGTAACCAAATCAAAGGTTTTGATCTGTTCTTTCCATTTCTAGTATCAATTTCACGTTTTAATTCGTAGTTTTTGATTTTCGATTTCTAGGGTTTATGTTCGAATTAGGCCTTTTTGATTTCAGGGTTATGTTGATGTTTTGATGATTGATATAGCTTTGTTAGATGATTTACAGTCGATTTATGGTATTTAATTGATTAAACGATATCGGTATAGTGATTCATGATTTCTAGGGTTTATACTGAATTTTCAAATCACAACTCGATGTTTTCTGTGAATCTTTGGTTCTTGAAAGGTTAGGGCTTTGATTGTATATGTTCTTAGCTTTGATTTGCACTATAGAACATTGAGTTTGGTTTACAGAATCAAAAGATAGGTTTTTGGCCGGAGTTGAAGTCGGTTTTGATCGGAGAATGATATCCAGGGATGTTTCTGATTGACTTTGGCCTGAATTAGGTTGGGGAAGTGATTTGCAGTGATTTGGGATTAAAAACAATTTCAGACGATGTGTTTTTGACCCCGAATCAGACTCGCCGAAGTCCGGTGAAGTCGCCGGATTCTGGGTTTAAACCTAGATTCCGGTGGTGTTCTTCACTGACCCGGATTCCAACCCGGTTGACCCGTTTGGTTAACCCGCTTGACCCGTTTGGTTAACCCGGTTTTGATCTGTTTTGTCAGATGGTTGGTTTCTGACAAATGTTTCTTGATTTTAATTATTTAATTATATTTTTATAAAATAAAATTAGTTTTATTAATTCGGAAAATCAATTAAAAAAATTAGTTTTAAATTCTGTAAAATATTATTAATAGTTCCTAAATTATTTTCTTAATTTATAAATTCGAATTTAGTGATTTAATTAAGTATTTAATTAATTATTTAATCATTTATCTATTATTATTTAGTAATTAAGTAATTACTTAATAAATAAGGATTAAAGAAATTAATCAAATATTATGATTACAGATTCGATAATTAGGGGAATAAAACAAATAACTCGTAATTATACGGATGATTGAACGATAAGTTCGATTATTATTATTATTATTATTATTATTATTATTATTATTATTATTATTCAGACGATAGTTAATTATTCATAAAATATCGTAATAATTACTCGTAGCGGGTAATTAAATACAGATAGTTAATTTAAGTCGCATAAATTGTAATAATAACTGTAATGTTTCGATGATTATGCGAGAAATGCGGACAACTCGTAGAAATACGAGTAGTGGATCGTTGAGTTGAATTCTGATGCTGATAATAGTTTATTTATTCGATAGTTATCGTATTAGTTGATTGTATCGATTATTTATTTGTAAATAATCGATCTAATCAAATAAATTATAATAAATTATAAATATTTGCAATAATTTGTGATTAATCCTAATAATTAGGGATTAATTATTTTAAATTATTAAATAATTACTTATTAATTATTTATTAGTTATTTATTTATTAAATCATTAAAAGTGATTAATTATTCCGATAATTAATCAAATAACTTTCAATAAATCATAAATTATTCATTTTAACTCCAAAAATTATAGAAAAATTATTTTTGACTTTGATTTTTCTTAAATAATTATTTTAGGATTTAAAAATTTGTAATAATTATTTATATTGAATAATAAATTGAATTAACAGTGTTTAATTGATAATAATTCAACCGTTAGTCCGATTCGAGTGAAACGAAAGCCATTTAACTCAGAAAAATGAATTCTTTTCATTAAAAATAATAAGAATACCTAATTTCTTCTAGAAATTAGTTGACCTTATTAATTGCTTGATTATCAGTCGAAATGCGTGCCGAGACGAGTCCGAAAAATTCTGGAAAATGGGAAATGAGGCAGAAGGTGATCAGCGGAGAAATCAGCGAGTCGATTTTGATTCTAAAAATTATTTTAACTATAAATAATGATTATGTGCTTATGTGTATTATATGGTTAATCGAGTCTTACTTGCTTATATATAATATAAAAGTCAGTCATAAGCGTATGGGTAGATAATAGGAATGACATGAAGTCGATTCAAGCTGCAATTGAAGTACAAAATGACTTAACCAGTCTATTTTGCTAACAGAAGCTAAGCCAGCAAGGCAGATCGAGTAGGTGATAAACGAAAGTGATTTAATTGCAGTGAGTTGCGCAGAAGGCAAGTTTCTCCCCTATTCTACTTTCAGAATAGTAATATTCATTTCAAATTCTTATTACGCTTGTACTCCTTTAATTCTTTTGTTCATATTTCAGTTCGATTCTTGAATTATTCATTTGAATTCATTATTCATATTTCAATTCTTACTCACAATTATTGATATATTCTGGTGATTAGAATATATCAAAGCATACCGATTGTTGCGGTTGCTATTCCAGGGACTGGATAATACTACTTTTGGGATTAAGTCTACTTAATCCTAAGGACCGGGACATAACCGGATCCTTGAGATGGGCTGTAGTGCCTGGGTGCCCGACGGGATCTACATAGTGAGATATAGATCTGCACTGTATCCTGGCTGATCAGCAGGGTATAGCTGCGAACTTGAGTCCAGTTTAGTTCATTTGTATTTGCCAGTAATGGCCTTCTTTCTATTCTCGTGGGGTTATATCTTTGCTTTAACACTATTTATATTTTGTGGACTTGTTGAGCAATTTTTTTGGCTCACCCATTTGTTGTTATTCACCTTATTGTTTTCAGTTAAGAAGGAATATGAAACCCATCAGGACTCGAGTGGTAAAGAAGCGGGTCAAGCCTCGGGATCCTCTCATACCCAAGGTGTTGATCCTAATTCAGAAAGAAAGCTTTGAGTTGCCCGAGCAGGTGGAGTGTTGATAAATAGTGTGTGTGTTTGAATAAAAGATGAACTTAGTTTAAAAATGAATTAGACAATGGTTTGTAATAAAAAGAGTTTGTGAGATTTTGAATGTTGGTTTGTAATAAAAGTAGTTAGCAGTTCTTGTTTTCATACTTCAATCTAAAAAGATCCTGGTTAGTGTTAAAGGGGTTTTGTGTCATTTCTTTATTATTTGTTAATCAGATTATACAGGTTTGGTGATTAGCTCGTAACCCCCGGACTTATACCCCGGGTCTGGAGGGCGTTACACTTTAGTTGTAGGGACTTATCGTTTATCGTTGCCCACTGGGCTTGTTTTAGAATTAGATAACTGTTTTTACGTGCCTGCAATTTGCAGAAACATTATTTCGGTTTCTTGTTTGGACAAGAAAGTTTTTTCATTTTTGATTCAGAACAATAGTTATTCCTTTTCATTCAATAATGTTACCTACGGGATTGCACGTTTGTTTAATGGTTTATATGTTCTTAATATAGATACTCATGTCTATAACATAAATAATGATAATAAAGGTATTAAGATGAAAGACTCAAATTAAACATACCTTTGGCATTGTCGTTTAGGTCACATAAATGAGAAACGCATTTCCAAATTACATAAAGATGGTTACTTGGATAAGTTTGATTTTGAATCATACAAAGAATGCAAATCTTGTCTCATTGGCAAAATGGCTAAAGCTCCTTTTACCGGACAAGGTAAAAGGGCCACCGAACGATTAGGACTTATATATAATGATGTATGTGGTCCAATGCGTATGATGGCAAGAGGTGGCTTTTACTACTTCATTACTTTTACTGATGATTTCAGTAGATATGGATATGTGTATCTTTTGAAGAACAAATCCAATTCTTTTGAAAAGTTCAAAAAATACAAGGCTGAAGTGGAAAAACAAACAGGGGAAAGTATAAAAGTTCTACGATCAGATCGTGGAGGAGAATACCTAAGCCTCGAGTTTAAAGGTTTTTTGAAGGAGTGTGATATCGTATCACAACTTACTCCTCCTGGAACGCCTCAATGGAATGGAGTTTCTGAGAGGAGAAATTGTACCTTGTTGGATATGATGCGATCGATGATGAGTCTAGTAGATCATCCAATAAGTTTTTGGGGTTATACTCTAGAAACGGCTACATATACACTAAACTGAGTTCCAACTAAATCGGTTCAAAAGACTCCATATGAGATATGGACTGAGAAACGTCACAGCTTGTCTTTTATGAAAGTTTGGGGATGTGAAGCGTTTGTGAAACGCTTGGTGTCTGACAAGCTGGGAGCAAAATCGGATAAATGTTATTTTGTGGGATATCCTGAGGAAACTAAAGGGTATAATTTCTATAATCCTATTGAGAACAAAGTGTTTGTTGCTCAAACCGCTCTATTTCTTGAAAGAGAGTTACTTTCAAAGAAAATTAGTGGGAGGACTATAGATCTCAATGAAGATCGAGTTGTACAAAATAATATTGAACCAGAGTTGGAAAATGGGCAGGAAGTACATCAAGATGTTCCTGCTCCGGAAACACAGGTTGTTCGTAGATCTAGTAGGGCTCGTCATGAGCCAGAGAGATATTATGGATTTCTCTTGACTGAAGATGATGATGTAATGCTCATAGATAATGATGAGCCTCTTACCTACCAAGATGCTTTGAACAGTCCAGACTCCGAGAGATGGCTAGAGGCCATGAAATCCGAAATGGAATCCATGTATCAAAATAAAGTATGGACTTTAGTTGATCCACCTGAAGGGGTAAAACTAGGGTGCAAGTGGGTTTTCAAGAAGAAAACTGACATGGATGGTAAATTACAGACTTATAAAGCGCGACTGGTGGCAAAAGGTTTCAAACAAGTTCATGGTATAGACTATGATGAGACCTTTTCACCAGTTGCTATGGTCAAATCCATCAGGATTTTGCTAGCAATAGCTGCTTACTACGACTATGAGATTTGGAAAATGGATGTTAAAACCTCTTTCTTAAATGGGAGCCTTGAAGAGGATGTATTCATGATACAACCTGAGGGTTTTGTCGATCCTAAGTTTGCTAAGATGGTTTGTAAGTTGCTTCAATCTATTTATGGATTGAAGCAAGCCTCAAGGAGATGGAATCGTTGTTTTGATGAAACAATCAAAGAATTTGGATTTATTCAAAATGAAGATGAACCACGTGTTTACAAGAAGGTTAGTAGGAGCCATGTGGCATTCCTAGCACTATATGTAGATGACATATTACTAATAGGGAATGACATACCTTCTCTACAGGCTGTTAAGACTTGGTTGGAAAATAGTTTCTCGATGAAGGACTTAGGTGATGCTACCTATATATTAGGGATCAAGATCTATAGAGATAGATCAAGGAAATTAATCGGCCTAAGTCAGAGTACATACATTGACAAAGTATTTCATCTTTTCGGGATGCAAGAAGCAAAAAGAGGATATGTACATACATTGATAAGCTGGTTGTAAAGGGTTACACTGACGCCATCTTTCAGACAGACAGAGACGATTTAGTATCTCAGTCAGGTTTTGTGTTTTGCCTTAAGGGAGGTGCTGTAAGCTGGAAGAGTTCAAAGCAAGAGATAGTAGCTGTATCTACAATGGAAGCTGAGTATATTGCTGCCTGTGAAGCAGCCAAAGAGGCTGTTTAGATACGGAAATTCATAACAGGACTTGGCGTGGTCCCATCGATCACAGATCCAGTTGATCTTTACTGTGATAATAATGGAGCCATCGCACAGGTTAAAGAACCAAGGTCCCATTCCCGGGCAAAGCATATACTTAGGAGATATCACCTCCTACGAGAGATTAATGAAAGAGGAGATATACATATATATAAAGTGCATACTGATGATAATGTTGCAGACCCACTGACTAAGGCTTTGTCGCAGCAAAAGCACGAAGGTCATACTAGTTCCATGGGTATTAGATATATGGGTGATTGGCTCTAGTGCAAGTGGAAGATTGTTAGTGTTTATGCCCTAGAGACAACACTATTATGTTTATATTATGAAACATTTGGATTATTAATTCTGATTATATGGATTATTCTTTAGTAATTTATTATAACTTTATTTTCTGCGATAAGATGTTAGATTAATAAATGTCCTTGGAATATGATATGTAATTTTATATCTCTAAATATGTGATTTAGAAATGAGATTATGAGAAT
The DNA here is from genome assembly GCF_009905375.1 of Apium graveolens. Lineage (NCBI taxonomy): Eukaryota > Viridiplantae > Streptophyta > Magnoliopsida > Apiales > Apiaceae > Apium > Apium graveolens. Next base: position 158,461,397 of record NC_133655.1, on the reverse strand, counting down.
AGTATCGATATTCCTAAAGATCCCTAGTCGAGTATTATTATTAAGGGACAATAATAATGCATTAAGACTAGTGTGAATGTTGACTGATGATCACATCTCATTGATCATAGGTATAGTGATACTAAAGTCAAAACACAGGCACATGTATTATATACATGGTGCTGGAAGACCCAATATGAGATTCTACATGTCTGTTGTGTCATAAGTAATTCTCAGAGTGATAATGATGTATTGGTCCTTAGACTTGAAATCATTATATTTCTATATGAGAATTAATATACTTTGGTTGCATTAAAAGTTACCTTTGACCGGGTGATGATAAAAGTGTATATTGGGTATATTATAAATCATATGAGAAATATGAATGATCTAGAAAGGATTTAACCCTCCTATTTTAGGAGTGATATTATTGGCCTCTTGTTTGAGTTAGACTATGAAATGCATGGTCATGCTCAAATGTTGATTTGATATTATAGTCTACTCATCGATCAAGGAAACCTGGATTAAATTATGAAGAGGATGACACATAATATGCCTCGAGTTTAATCTATAATATATGGTTAAAAGGATTATAGTACATTGTACATTATACACAAAAGGTTTAATCGATCACCGATTTAATTATTATTACTTGGGTAACAATGATGTATTACTAGATGCCGCTCATTGTTTATGATTTTAAATTAGATTTAAAATTATTGCCAATGTAATAATAACCTAAAGGGCCGCACAAAGAATGATTGGAGGATTATTTAATTTAAATTCGGATTTAAATTAAATGTAAGTAATTCGAATTATTTGTTATTAATTAAGTGTGACTTAATTAATTAAATAAATAGGAAATTTGAATTTAATATTAAATCTGAAATTAAGTTATTGGATGATTAAGTGAGACTTAATAACACAATAATTAGAATTTTGAATTTAATAATAATAATAACTCTAAAATTAAGTTTAAGGTTGGAGACCCAATAGCTCTTGCCTATATAATATCTTTTTCTAATAGAATTAGGGTTACACATTTTATTTGATAAAACATAAACTCTGGAACTTGAAGAGAGATAGAGAGAGCAAGAAGGCGGCCTCAAGAACGTGTTAGTACACACCCATCCTCCGGGCAATCATTCGTGTGGATACCTTCAAGGCGTAGATCGTTCCAGCGACGGGCTATGTGGTGATCATTCAAGACCTCCATATTTCCATTAACGTAACGCTTCCTAAGGTAAACATACTGAACTACAAATTAAATATTATTTTTCGCATGGATCCTGCGGAGGGTTTTGATTTTTTAAGAATTAAATTTACGTTTTCGTTGCGTTTATGTGCTAAAAACCCTTCAGGTCTACTAACAAAAACTAGTGCAAGATTATTTGTTAAGTAATTGCAGAGTAGGTATGGAGGAGCATGTTGGAAAGTTGCAATTTTTTTGGGATTACTTTAAGCAGGCCATTAGAATAATTCTTTTAGGAGTTCAAGCAAGCCAAAAGAACAATTCTTTTAGGAGCACAAGTAAACCAAAAGAATGATGGAAATACAACGGCTATATAGATATAGATTACGCAGGTTGTAAGAAAGACAGGAGAAGCCTCTCTGAAGCTGTCAACTTAAGTGACAGGAGAAGCATCTCAGGAAGCTGTCAACTTCGTGGACGAAGATTGATTTCTTGTTATGATAAGAAACAACCTTAAATCCAACAACACTGTGAAATACTCTATGACAAGGCACCTTTACACCATGTATCATTTAATTCGAGAACATGTCTTTTAGTTAAAGAGTTACTGACAGAAATATTTATTAAATCACTTGATAAAGTTAAATTTTCAAGACTGGTTTGTAAGTGTGGGATATCATTCAATGCATATTAGGTGGAAATCCCATATGTAAGGAATTCTTCATATTAGTTCACAAGTATTAAATCTTCAATATTTAAAGGACTTGTGAATTTATCGATAATCCAGTACCTCGTACTTAGTGCTACTATCTTGATTATCATGATTACAATGTCATATACATTTGTAGTAGTTAAGTAGTACATCATTAAGTTTGAATACTATTTTAATTGATTTAAATTATGACTGTAGATAATTCCATTCCATAGCAGTCTCATAATTTAAATTATATTAAAATAATATGCATCATAGTTATTTATATCTTGTACGAATAATTATGATACTTTTAGTATTAGTGACATTATTTATAATTTTTGTTCTAAGTAATCAATGCTCATTTCTAAAATCACTAATATTGAAAGTTGAAGTATTTTCTAAGTTATGAGTATAAAACTCTCAATATTTTATATGCTTAGAAAGTATTCTAAAATGACTAATTATCCAAAGATTGATTACCATGTATATAAGTCATATATCCTATTGGTTATTATTCAGGATAATTATAAAAATATTTAAGTGCTAATATCTACCTCATAGATATTTAGTATTTATTTATTTAGTATTTATTTTGGGTAGTTTGGATTATGGAAATTGAAGCAATTCAATGATGTTATTTGCTCCATAATTCAAACTAACTTAAAATAAATAAGCAGCATGATTGATTATAACTAAATTTGTCAATAATTGATATCTAGTATATTGATTATAACTTATATGTTATAAGTTAATTATGAGATTTTGGTTTTAGTGAATTTAGCAATGCTTATATCTCAAGAATTCACTGAAATCAGAATCATGTTTATAGCATGATTAGTTGTGTGCTAATTCTTGACTCATATCAGTTAATGATACTTAGTTAAGAGTTTAACTATGAACTAATTGTGAAGTATTAGTATTTGTGACATTACTTATAACTCCTCTAAGTAATCAATGTTTATCCTCAGTCACTTATACTAATATAAAAAGTGTAAAAATATCTCTTGAAGTACAACTATGGTCAATGAAGATTTTGCTTTATTAGAATTAACCATATGTTGTCAAGTTAGAATAATTTTTATACTTATTTGCAAATTCCTAAACACTTTGATAATAGATGCAATAATCAATGGATCAAAGTATATGGAACTTAGAATATTTTTCTAAGATTGCAAACAAGACAATGTTGGTTAATGTTGCTTTATTTATCGAACCAATATTGTTTGAGATATTACAGTTGTTAGGAGTTAACAATTGTACGATATATAAAATTGAATGTTGATGTCTTTTTGATAGACAGTTGGTATTTAATTCATTGATATCTTATTTTATTATTTAAAATAGGATGCAACATAATTATTGGTATCTAAAGTACTTGACAAGTATCATACAATGATATATTGTTAATATTTTATTGCAGATAATTGTGAGATTTTGAGTTCTAATGAATTTATATGAGTTGCTATATCTGAAAGATTCACTATAATTTGAAATCAGCAGCATAGTCAGTTTTATTAAGGTTATTTATCAATAAACAATTTTGTTGATTATAATCTTAAAAAGATAGATTATAGAGCTTTTGACGTGAATGAGAATTGCTTAGACTTTACCCTAAGTGATCAATGCTTTTACAAAAACTCATTCATATTAAAAGACAAAATATGTCTTTCTCTTCTTATTACTGCTAGGTCGTCAGTCTGTGTCTTATCAAATCATTTATCTTTTTAGGCATAAAAACAGACTTGTGCACTAAAATCAAATTTCATTCTACATTGGTGATTGCTTATTTCATTAAAATCTTTTGAAATCACTATTGTACATCATTTCTCTCAAAAGATTAAATGCATAATTTTCATTCTTTATAGATCTTAAGTGCATTTTATCTCTATATTGCCATATGCTCTGTGATACAGGTTCAGCCTCCAATGGCATTCTTTCATTGATAGTCATGAGGTTGAAAACCCACAACTTATATCCCAGACTGTAAAGACAAACATAGAAACAGAACCAACCAACACTCTCTTACCCGTAAAATGAAGTATGAATGAGCGTGAGGGAGAAAGTGCCTTAGTGCACCACATAAGGAAGGTTCTGAAGTCAACCCAGCAGCTCTGTCTCCTAAAAAGATGAGTAGTATTTAAACCGGGGCAACTGCTAGCCCCCATACATCCTCTCAAAAAGATGTAATGGCAGAAAAGGCACAAAACAGTTACTAGATTCATCCTCTCAACAAGGTGCGTCTATTGAAATTCGCCTGTCGGCCAAGGCATCCAATGTAGTGTCACCACCTCAAATATAAGCAATTCTTGATACACAAGGATATGTTACACACACAAAGGATGAGTTCACGGAAACAAGAGTTTCGCTCATTTTACGGTCAGATTTGATTGTTCAAGGTTCTTTAATTGACCAATTGCCTTTACAGGTGTTAGGAGAGGATACTGATCCAATAGCCATATGTCAGTGGTCAGTGTCTACCTCCCCAGGACTAATAAACCTGGATGCATCTGCGGATAATAGATCTGACATAGGTGCAGATCGGCAACTTGTTGACAATGATTCAGATATAACCTGATGAGTCACAAGGAAATGTCTTCACAGATATAAGAATGGAACTTTGATCTTTATTCTAAATTCTTTGGATCATTGTTTACCTTCCTAGAGTTCAAATCTGGAACCCTAAAAGGGAAACTAGCAACTTATAGATTATGACTCAGATTCATCTGACGAGTCTAACAAGGATGGGGATTTGCGAACTCCCATTGCACCACCTGTGACCTCCTTAAGGATGGCTAAGGTGATTTTCCTTGCAGGTACAACTGGATTTTGGAGCTATGAGAGGATTGATACACTTGTGAGAATGAGTGCAAACGCGAGTGGAGAGAAGAGTGAAACACTTGTGAGGCACACGAAACAGAATCACACACTCACAGTGATGAAGAAAGACAAAAACCATATCCCATTCCCTATCCCTATATCCCATTCCCTATCCCTAAATATGGTTCTTGATACTTCAGATCTCAAATTTGTTTATGATTGGAACCTAACTCTTAGGGACCTAACATTTACAGATCGGATTAGAATACTTCGGGACCTTTGGGAGCTAACAATTGGTAACAATTGGTGATCTCACGGTTGGGAGGTATAAGGAGTTGGGAAGATTGGTGAACATGATGATCAACAGTGAAGTCATTCTTGTAGCATTTAAAGGGACATGGTTGATCAGACTATGACTTGTTATTTCTTTTCCAACCAAGTAACATATGAGAACTCCTTCAGACAACAGCATACATTCCTTCTCTAAGGGGGAGATAAAGCTTATATAATAGTTTGGAGGATTCCTCAACTAAGGGGGATAAATAGCAGGAAGGAGGAAAAAGGTAATGCATATGTACACTACACCGCACCATTGTTGTTTGTAACTACGGATCCTATTGTACGGGAGATGTGGTAAACACAAGGTGATTTCCTAGTAATAAGAAGAAGTGGTTTGGTTCATCACTATTCTTCATTAGAGGAGAAGCTGTTTTCCAAAAGGGAAGTACCATTAGTTCTTATCAGCGGATCCTATTGTACTTAAACGAAGGTGATCTCTTTTAAGCAGTTGATTCTCATAGGGGGAGAAGCAAGAGAGATATGCGCTTCTCAACAGGAAATGTGGTTGTACAAAAGAAGCTACTGATGATTACTTCAAGACTGAGAAGTACTATCTGGCAGAGATTTGGAAGAACCAAGGAAATGAAGATGAAACTACTTGAAGATCAGTTCAGTGCTAGAGGAACAAGCATCTTCCATTTCAGTTACTCAAGAAATCTGGAAATGCAGTATTTGATCCAGAAAACCAGTAGCATTATTTATAAGTCCTGGTACATTACTTTTTCTAGTTGTTAGTTGAGTTATCCTCTCTATTTAATTTGTTTGTTAAGTTTAACAATTAAATAGGGGGAGATCATTGGTGAGACTATGTAACTGTATGAACAGTTACGTGATAACTCAACACAATAACAACACTAGAATATGACAGGTTAATAATACTACGTCTACACAAGAAATTAGGAAGAATGAAGACAAGGAAAATACAAAGAATCAGAAGATTAGATGAAGGCCTGAAGTCTGTCTACAGGTCACTGAAAGAAGTTCATTAATATGATCATGCCTCAGTGAAGAACAAAGGTTAAAGACTTTCAGGGTTTCAGAAATATTGAAGATTCAGTATACAAGTACTACCGAAAGATTTCAGTGTATTGGCATTGATTGAAGATAGACAGTGTTCGAAGCATGGGAATCTGAAGAATTGAAGACATGGCATAGACAGAGGTTAATGAAGACGTTATCTAAAGTACCAGAAAGGATTCCAGTGAAAGTACAGTTGTTTATTGACAGTCAGTGTCTGAAGCAATAAAGTTGAGGCAAGCTTAACAATGTAATCAAGGTTATAATACGAAGACCTGAATCGGGGTTAGTCGTCTGTGAACCAGACCAGTTGCACTAGGCGTCAACAGCTTGTGAAAGGAATCTGGGTATTATTTATTGAAGAATTGTTAAGTTGAGGAACGTACTTGGATTGAACGTTTATCTGTTAAAGTACGAGAAGTGGTGCGCGGGATATACAGCTAAACAGCTCAGGGGATTGGCGAAGCTAAAAGTTTAATTGGTAAATTAAATAAATTTATTTAGTGGACTTTAATATAATTTATTTAATAAACTTAAAATAATTTATCTTATAAACTTTAAATAAATTTATTTTATAAATCTAAATTAGTTTATTTATATAAGTTATATTTAAGTTTATTTTATAAATTAATTTAGTTACAATTTAAACTAAAAGAAAACAAAACAAAAAAAAGAAAACAAAAAAGAAAACAAAAAGAAAACAAAAAGAAAACAAAAAGAAAACAAAAAAGGAGAAAAGAAAACAAAAAGAAAAAGCAAAAAGAAAATAAAAAAAAAAGAAATAAAAGAAAGTGGAAATAAAAACATGTTGTACATGTTGTTTAAGTACATAAACATGTACTTGAACAAACATGTCGCCACAGAGATTATCCACCCCCTTGTCACCACACAAATCAATTAGCTCCCTCTTGTACTCCTGTCGCCACAGAAAAGATAGAGCTTGTCGCCACACAGAAGTGTCAATCCTCGTCCACACATTTTATTGATAAAATCTACACTTTGCAGCAGAAGAAAGGAGTCATTCATTTTTTCTGTTCATCTTCTCTCCCAAAAAGAGAAGTGAAAATGGCAGCAAAGATTTACAAAGAAGTTCAAGCTTTTTGTTTATCCGTTTAACTTCTCACCGGAGTAACGTTATAATGCCCGATTTAATTCTTGTATATTCATAGGGGCATTATAATCATTACCCGGTAATTAAATCCTAGTACAAACAAAAGCTAGATTATTGTATAGGATTTGATTTGTAAATCTTTGTAGAAGCTAGGAAGTTTGTTGTTCTTAGATTGTAGCCGGTTAATTTATTTACCGGAGTGTAGCAACACCCCTCGAGGATTTATATACGAATATATATTTCCCTGAATATCTTGTGTTCCTTATTTTTATCGTTCCAAACACTATTCCTCTCAAGAACATGAAACCACTAACCGAGCACTAAATATCTATATCCGCTAAAGATTCGAAAGAATTTTTAATTTAGTGATTATCGTATTCAACCCCCCTTCTACGATAATTCGGGACCTAACACTCTGTAAAACCTATGTTTACTGATCTATAAAGTAAACACTGGTCCTTTGTCCTTAAGTAGTGAAAAAAAAGATCTAGGATTTCTTGTAACTCTCTCAAGAAAGAAGCTGTGTTTTTTATCAACAAAGAACCCAGAAAATTGTAGCAAGACATACTTGATTTTAATATAAAATTAAGTGAGTTTTGAGGATACTGTGTTTATGTGCATGTTTATTAATTATGTTTAAACACTATATCTCTACAAGTTAAACTACTTTTTTCACCATATCCAAAATAGTTTTAAAAAGCTTAAAAATATTCAAAATACATTCACCCCCCTCTGTGTTGTATTCATTACCTAACATTATGGTCCACGATTTCGGTTCATAGGGTTTAGGTCGTAGACCCTAGATGAAAATTAGGGTTTAGGCTCTCTGGTATAGGGAGGCCCTAAACCCTAAATTGGCGTACCTTTCTTCCAAAACCCAAAAGTATTATTGAACCCTAAAAATTAACTTATGACTAGAGCTGGCAATTCGTTCGTTTTGTGTTTTCGTGCTTCGTGTCATGAATGCCCAACCCAAACCTGAACTGTTAAGGATTCGTTTCATTTTGTGTTCGTGTACCTTCATTTCGTGTACGTTTTGTGTCGTGTTTCGTGTAATTTAAAATTTATAATAAAAATAAAGATAAATAAAATATATATTTAAATATAAATTTTTCATTAGTCAAGTGTTACGTTAATAAGTCATAAAAACTCAAGTGTATTCAATTGTTATGAAATTTAAATTTGAATCTATTTTATATACATATTATATGTAAAATATTATTATAAAATATATGTATTCATTTAATTTTGATAAATTTATTTAAATATTTATTTATTTCGTGTACTTTCGTTTCGTGCCGTGTACCGAAGTGTAAACTCAAAACCGACACTAAATTCATCCGTGTAATTTCGTGTTCGTGTACTTTCGTGTTCGTGTACCAAAAATGTCAAACCAAACCCATTATTTTCGTGTCGTGTTATCGTGTCGTGTACGAAATTATCGGCTCTACTTATGACCAATGAATGTCATATACATTTTTCAACATGTAATGACATTCAAGAGAGTGTTTTGGGCTTTCAAGCCATGCATTGATGGATTCGAGCATTATAGGCCAGACATTCTAATATACAGTTAAACCTCGATGAAATAATAATTGATAAAGTAATAATCTCTCTAAAATAATGTTGTGCAAGACATGCCTGTATCATAACAAGACTAAGTCATATTGACAACCCTAAGATTAGTTGTATTGTAACCTTAATCTGTAATTTATACTTGTAACACTTAATGTCTGTAAAATGTAAATGGAGCAGACCGGAGCATTTTTCCCTAAACAGTGTCAAGCCTAAGAATTCTATCTGGAAGAAGATCAAGAAGGTCATGCCTCAGAAGAATTATGAAGAAGCTTGGAGTTGAATAATGTTGTTTGGTGAAAAACATTCTAAGTCAAGAACTCTACAAGTCACAGAATTAGTGTTATAGAGAAGTCATTCGAGAACTCAGAAAGACCTATCGAGAACTCAGGAATTGTCTATCGAGAACTCAGGAAATGCTATTGGAGATATCGATAAGTCAGATACCTATTTGAGAACTCAGAGATATCGACAAGTATACATTCATTAGAGAACTCTGAGTTATCGATAAGCCAAAGTCCATTAGAGAACTCTGAGTTATCGATAAACCAAAATTCACTAGAGAACTCAGAGTTGTCGATAAGTCAAGTCAACAATAAAGTTTCAGAGATATCGACAAGCCAACATGCCTATCGAGATGTCAAGTTCTCTACAGCTTAATTGGAGATCTTGAAGTGAAGGAATTTCTCTAAGTACAGAATTGCAGAACAGTTCAATATCCAAGGTTGCAAATCAACAGACAATTCACACAGCTGGATTGACAAGTCTACAAAAAGCAGCTTGAGAGATGTGCAAGATTAATGGTGAAGATTAACTGACAAAGGAGGATCAACCAATACACATTGGATGAAGATATGCTAATCTAGATATGGAAATCTCACTTTTCCTTTAAATAGAAGTGATTAGTGACAGGTTAGAAAAGTGATTAGCACTTCTTATTGTTAACTATCATATAAAGTTAACTGAGGTCCTTTGTTTAAGAGAGGGCTGAAAAGAGATTAGAAATTGTATTCTCTCTTAAGAAAGAAGCTAAGTTCTAAACCAAGAACTTAGAGATTTTGTAGCAAAACACTGCTTGATTTTTAATATAAAATTAAGTGAGTTTTGAAGATCTTTGTTTTACATATTTGCATTGTTATTTATGTTTAACATCTATTCTATAAAATCATTGATAACAACCAACTGCTAAACCCAAAGTCGATCAAAAAGTAAAAACATTTAAGCTAAAACACATTCACCCCCCCCCCTCTGTGTTGTATTCATATCTAACAAGTGGTATCAGAGCAAAATCTGAAAGTAAACAGATTAGATCTTGGAAAAATGAATACACAGAAAATCAGTAGTATCAAGATTCCTCCCTTTGATAAGGCCAACTACACTTTATGGAAAAAGAAAATGTTGCTGTTTATAAGAATGGCCAATCACCTTTACATTCAGATCCTCAAGAATGGGCCCTTCACTCCTATGGTTAGAGTTGAGGAAACCACAGATGGTGACATGGTTATTCCAGCTCATTATGCTCCTAAGGATGCCTCTGAGTATAGTGAAACTGAAATAGAGAAAGTTTCCCTAGACAGTGCTTTGCAACTGATACTAATTGAGTCACTTGACAATGTAATGTATAATAACATTGTCAACTGTGACACTGCTAAACAGATCTGGGAAAAGATTGAGATACTTTGTGAAGGAACTGAGGAGGTAAGGTCAAATCAAAAAAGGATATTGATTTTTCAGTTGAGGATTTTATGGCTAAACCAAAGGAATGTATTACTGATGTGTTTGAAAGGTTTAATAAGCTGATAAATGACTTGCAGCTTCATGATAAATTTTATGATGATGAAGAAGTGAATTTGAAGTTCTTGCTTACTCTCCCTGATCATTTGGAACAAAAGATCTCTGCAATCAGAGAAGGAAGGGATTTGAGTAGAATCACACTGGAAGTGCTCTATGGGGTTCTGAAAACTTATGAACTTGAAATGATTCAAAAGAAATCATTAAGGGCTGGTCAAGGATATGTAATGAATGACTCAAGTGCACTGATTGTGAATGATGGCCATACCTCTAATGATGAGCAAAGATCCCAAACTCCAGTAATTTCTACAAGTGAGAAAAGAGTCAATGACACTAAAGAGCAAGTCATACTGGAATTGGATGAAGAAGATGAGTTCTACACTCTTGATGAGCTTGATAAGCTAGAAAAATCAATGGCTTACTTGGCTAGAAAATTCTCTAACATTAGAGTGAAGAAACCAAGATTTTTCAAGAGTAAAGGACAGTTCTTCAACAAAGACAACAACTGGAAAGGAAAAGGGAAGTACACTCCTGATAGCAAAACTGGCTACAAAACTGGATCTGTTGATAGATCAAACATAAGGTGCTTTAACTGTGATGAGTTGGGCCATTTTGCTACAGAATGTAGGAAACCCAAGAAGGCAAAGAAAGACAAAGCCTATCTTGAATTGGAAGCAAAGTATGATGCTCTTCTAAAGAAGCAACAAGGGAAAGCTTATATTGCTGAGGGCAAAAGCTGGGATGATTCAGATAATGATGAAGATGAAGAAGTTGGAAACTATGCACTCATGGCCTTAGAGCAAGGAGATTCTTCATCATCTAAATCACAAGTACCAACTCTTACCACAATTGATTTAAATATGAGTCAATATAAGGAAACTATTAAAAAGATGAGCACAAAAATGTTCCACATTCATACAAGCATGGTTGTTGCAGATGAGGAAGTTAGCAGATTGAAAAAGATCAATGAAAAATTTGAGAGTGAAAAACAAGAGACTGAATTGTTGCTGGTTAAGCTTGATATTGCTAAGCAAGAAAATGCATATTTAAAGAACAAATTAAAGTGTGCAAGTAAAATTGAAGCAGTATTGAGAGAAAGGCTGGAGAAGAATGAAGTGAAGCTGAAATCCTTCAAAAATGCTTCTGAGTTGATTGGCCAATATCACGAAAAGAACATGCCATGTGCAAATATTGCCATTGGTCTTGATTATGAGGGTTTGCATAACAAAAAGAAGCCTGTCAATGACAAAGGAAAATCAACTGAAACTGAGAATGTTCCAATTATTTTGAAGAAAGTTGAATCACCTTTATTCAAGGCATGTGAGGTGAACTTCAGTGAAGAAGAGTTAATCATCAAACAGGAGATAGCTGATGAGGACAAGGAAAAGAAAAATGATGAGACAACTCAGTCTTCCATCTCTGTTGAAACACTTAAAGCCAATCAAGAAACTAAGGAGCCTGTGAAGGAGATTAAAGCTGAAGAGGTCAAAAAGAAAAAGAAGAATAGAAATGGAAAGATTGGGATAAACAAAAGCAATAATTTTGCTTATGTTGCAGATGCTCCTAGAAAGAGGTGTGAGAATTGTGGATCAATGAATCACCTAACTCACCTGTGTAAAAAGATTGTTAGCAATCCACCTGAAGGAGTCTGCAAGTACAATGAAGTTAAGGCTAATGATCCATATTCATTCTGTGACAAGTTTGACTGCATTCCTTGCAACATGAAAGTGATGAAGAGTTGCCACAAATTAAGAATTGATCTCATAGAATCAAAAGTTGGTTCTATATCTGAAAGGGAAAATGCTCAACAGTCTATGAATTCCATTTTATCTGAAATTTCTCATTTTACTTCTGCAAAATCAGTTAACAAGAAGAAAATGTCAAACACAGCTTTGGTAGCTAAACACACTTAATCCTCATTGTGTGCAGGGCAAAGGAAAGAAGGTCATATGGATCATTGATAGTGGATGTTCCAAGCATATGACATGTGATAAGGCCCTGCTATCACAATTTGAGGAGATGGCTGGCCCTTTGGTGACCTTTGGAGACAACAACAAAGGATTCACAATGGGATATGGCAAGATTATTTTTGGAAATATTGTCATTGAAGATGTAGCACTAGTTGCTGGATTAGAAGTAAATCTTCTAAGTGTTAGTCAATTTGCAGACAGAGGTTTTCAAGTTATTTTCAACAAAAAAGATTGTGCTTTTATTAGCAAAAAGACTGGTGAAATTGCTCTTAAAAAAGTAAGAAAGGGAAGCTTGTTTGTTGCAGACTTAGACTCAATAAATAAGGATGGAATGTGTTGTTTCTACACCAAGGCATCAGAAGAGCAAAGCAAATTGTGGCATAAGAAGCTATCTCACTTAAATTTCAAAGCAATCAACACCTTAGTCAAGAACGAGCTTGTGAGAGACATGCCCAGTCTGGAATTTGCTCAACTGGAAGTTTGTGAAGCTTGTCAGAAAGGAAAAATGAAAAGATCAAGTCACAAGTCAAAATCTGTGAATTCTATAAGTGCACCTCTGCAACTTATTTACATGGACTTGTTTGGGCCTGTAAATGTCTTGTCCATTTCAAGGAACAAATATGCTCTTGTCATGGTTGATGATTTTTCAAGATACACTTGGGTTGAGTTCATGTACTCTAAAGATGAAACTCCAAACATTATAATTGAGCACATCAAGAAAATTGAGAAGCAAGCTGAAGGAAAAGTTAGTGTGAAAAGATTGAGGAGTGATAATGGAACAGAATTCAGAAACTCAACATTAAGTGAATTCTGCAAAAGTAAAGGCATTGTTCAAGAATTTTCAGCAGCTAGAACACCTCAAAAGAATGGAGTAGTTGAGAGGAAAAATAGAACATTGGTTGAAGCTGCTAGAACTTTGCTACAAGATACTCAGTTGCCAACTAGTTTTTGGGAAGAGGCTGTTAATACTGCATGCTACACTCAAAATAGATATCTCATCAACAAAGCTCATGGAAAATCACCTTACGCAATCATATCTAACAAGAAGCCTACAGTGAAGCATCTACATGTGTTTGGAAGCAAGTGTTATATTCTAAAAGACAACTCTGAATATGTGGGAAAATTTGACTCTAAAGTTTTCGAAGCAATTTTTCTGGGATATTCATTGGAAAGAACAGCCTACAAAGTTTATGTGATTGATCAAAAGAAAATTATGGAAAGCATAGATGTGACTTTTGATGATGACAAGTGTCCAGGCTTGGAATGCCTTGATGTAAATGATGTTGAAGCCCTTGCATTTGAGAATCTAACCATTGATAGTGATTCTGATGAGGAAGATGAAGTTGTGGCATAACAAATGACAAATGAAGAGACCTCTGAACAAAATCATGTGAATGAAAGCTCTCTTCAGACACCTGAATTTGATGGCACAAACTCAGGGGGAGAAGGAGAGAATGGAAATGACAGTCATGGTAATACTGAAGAAAATGATGAAGGCACTAGTCAACAGACACACACTAGAAAGTGGGATAGGAGTCATACAGTAGAAGCTATTATTGGTGATCCCTCATCTGGTGTGAGAACTAGAAGTGCAACTGCTAATGAATGCCTACATGCATGTTTTCTATCTCAAGTAGAGCCCAAGAAAACTGAAGAAGCCCTAGTGGATCCTGATTGGATATGTGCTATGCAGGAGGAGCTGAATCAGTTTGAGAGGAACAAAGTTTGGAAATTAGTTCCTGCACCAAAGAACAGAAGCATAATTGGAACTAAGTGGGTATACAGGAACAAAATGGATGAAAATGGAATTGTTACTAGAAACAAAGCAAGGCTGGTTGCTAAAGGCTACTCACAAGAAGAGGGAATTGACTATGATGAGACTTTTGCTCCTGTTGCAAGACTAGAAGCAATAAGAATTTTATGGCATTTGCTGCACACTCAAATTTCAAGGTGTATCAAATGGATGTCAAGAGTGATTTTCTTAATGGTGAACTAGAAGAAGAAGTTTATGTACAACAGCCACCTGGCTTTGAAGATCCAAAATTTCCTAACTTTGTTTACAAATTACTCAAGGCTCTATATGGATTGAAACAGGCACCTAGAGCCTGGTATGACACACTATCAGAATTTCTACCCAAACATGGTTTTACCAGAGGTACTATTGATAAGACTCTCTTCTACAAGAAGCATGGTGAAGATATGATCCTAGTTCAAATCTATGTGGATGATATCATCTTTGGATTTACAAATGAAAAGTTTTGTCAAAGATTCTCTAGGCTAATGTAGAGTGAGTATGAAATGAGCATGATGGGAGAATTGAGTTATTTCCTTGGCCTTCAAGTTAGTCGAAGAAGTGATGGTATTTTCATCAGCCAAACCAAATATGTGAATGACTTATTGAAGAAATTTGGTATGGTGGATAGCTCACCTGTATCTACACCAATGTCTACTGCAACCAAGTTGGATGAAGACAAGAAAGGCAAGAGTGTGGATATTTCAAGCTACAGAGGGATGATTGGATATTGCTTTATTTGACTGCTAGTAGACCAGACATCATGTTTGCTACTTGTCTATGTGCTAGATTTCAAGCCAATCCAAAGGAATCACATTTGATGACTGTGAAAAGGATTTTCAGATACTTAAAGGGAACTCCAAACTTGGGATTATGGTATCCTAAGGGAACTCGTTTTGAAGCTGTTGGATACACAGATGCAGATTTTGCTGGATGCAGGGTTGATAGGAAAAGTACTAGTGGAAGCTGTCAATTTCTTGGTTAAAGACTTGTATCCTGGTATAGTAAGAAACAACAATATGTGTTAACTTCCACAGCTGAGGCTGAATATATAGCTGGTGGAAGTTGTTGTGCTCAGGTGCTTTGGATTAGAAATCAGCTAATGGACTATGGTCTAGTGTTACACAAAATTCCTATTATGTGTGACAATACTAGTGCCATATCTATAGTAGCTAATCCAGTTTATCATTCTAGAACAAAGCACATTGATGTTAGGTATCATTTTATTAGGGAACATGCTGCAAATGGTACCATTGAACTCATTTTTGTTCCAACAGAGAAACAATTAGCTGACATTTTTACTAAACCTTTGGATGAAGCAACCTTCACTAGACTTGTGAGTGAAATTGGAATGCTCAACTCTTCATCCTAAGGCAAGAACTCAGCTAATGTGTTGCAGCAGATTAATTTCTAATAAATCAACCTAGTTTGATTTAATTGGAAATTAACTGAAATATGAATTATAAATATTTCAGAATCTCTGTATATTTTTTTTAAACTTAAAAATTAACTTAGAATATTTCAAATTCTAAGTAAAATGCTTAGTTGTTAATTTACATCTTAAATGTGTGAAATTAACACAAGACAGAATAACAGTACTCAAAGGTATAGAGAACTGAGTTCTCGATAAGTCAAAATGACTTATCTACAAGTCATTTTAGAGTTCTCGAGTGAGTCCTCGATAAGTCTATTTACAGACTTCTCGAATGACTTCTCGATAAGCTCTAT
This sequence comes from Apium graveolens, assembly GCF_009905375.1. Classification (NCBI taxonomy): domain Eukaryota; kingdom Viridiplantae; phylum Streptophyta; class Magnoliopsida; order Apiales; family Apiaceae; genus Apium; species Apium graveolens. Next base: position 158,445,392 of record NC_133655.1, on the reverse strand, counting down.
TATGACTTATCGATAAGACCATGTAGAGTTATCTAATAGTGTTAATTCACAGAGTTCTCGACAAGGATATTTTGAGACTTATCAATAACTCAGAAATAAAATAATTTAATTCAATGAATTATTTTAGACAAATACTTTTGGAAAATTTATTCTGATTTCAATTTGATTCAATTCAAATAAATTAGAATCATTTTTAGTCCATTTTCGGACAAACTGGGCATTTATCAGAGTTCTCGATAAATCATTTCTTAGTTCTCGAAAAGAATTAATAAAATGACTTATCGAATGTACCTTTTTCAAATTCAAAATTACTTCTCGATAAGTTTAATATCAAACGTTTATTTGACTTCTCGATAAGTATTTTACTTTTTCTATAAATACCAGACATCTCGATACATACACTGTACTTACAGTTTTTCGAGATCTCAAGTGACCTAGCTTTCAGACAAAAGGCGATTTCTCTCTCGTTTTTGCTCCTTTCTCAAAACTTTTTCTTACCCACTACTTCTACACACTAAAATGGCACAAAACATTGTTAGAGCTATCATTCCAGAGAAGGGAACCAACTTTATTGCTTTTCTTAATGCTAACCAAGCCCCTGATAGTTTCAAGGGGTTTGTGAAGTTTCTTTTTGAATTCTATATTGCAGGTGCTTTAACTGCAAGTCCTGTGCTGTATTTGGATGTTCTTCATAAATTTTGGACATCAGCTATAACCAGGACAGTTGTTCTAGAGAATGTCACTTCTATGGTGGTCACCTGCACAATTGGAGGCCAAGAAATTGAGTTTTCAACTGCTGATGTGAATACAGCCCTGGGATTGCCAACTGAGAACTATGGAGAGATGCCAACTACAGATGAGCTGAGTGAATTCATGGACTTCATCAACTACAATGGCTCAATCAACTTGGCAAGCCTGAACATGACAAACCTTAGGAAGGAATGGTCCTTTGTGTTTGATTCTGTAGTGAGGGCTTTCACCTACAGAAAAACTGGTTTTGACAACATCTCAAGTGTGGTGCAGAAGTTGGTGTTCTCAATAGCTCACAACAGGCATCTGAATGTTGGGGCTCTAATTCTGGAGGAGCTGGCTACCAGGCTTACTATGCCTTTGAAGAATAGAGGTAAAGAAATCTTTTTGCCAAGGTTTATTATGTCTACTTTAGCTCATAAAGTAAATGACATACATTTGTTAGCTGGTATTGATAGTAGTAGAATTGGCAATTGTAAGCAAGTGTCCAAAATAATATTTGGATCACTTACTACAAAGAATAAGGTGAGTGTAAGTCTTATAATCACTCCATTTATGTTGGAGAGATTCAGGACTTATCCTTACCCTATGCCAGACATGAGGGCTCCTCAATTTGCTAGTTCAGCTATGGTTCCTGAGCCTGTGGAAGTACAAACACAGGCACACCAACAGGGACCTTCCAAAGTTGCAGCCCCTTCTTCTAAACCACTAGATGTTAGCAAACCAACCACTTTAGTCTCTCAAAAGACTGAAGTGAGTAAAAAGAAGAGAAAGGAACCAACCCTTGCTGTTGTAAATGAGAGTGAAACAGTTCAAACTGAACCAGAGTCACCCTTAGTCAAGAGAGCAAAGAAGAGTAAGATACATGAGTTGACCACTCAAAACACCTCTGTGTCCTCCCAAAAGGGCACAGTTGAACAAATGGGAGTAAATAGTTACTAGATGCATCCTCTCAACAGGGTGTATCTATTGAAAAGAGCATTCACCCCAATGCATCCTGTACTGAGTCAGCACAACCTGCACCTAGAGTGTATGGTAGAAGAAATAAGGATGGCACACACATTGAGGGCACATCATTTGAAGCTCCCTCATCCATTCAGGGGGGCTGCCAACACTCACAACTGAGCAAACTTCTCTAATCTCTCAAATTTATTCATCATATAGAGCACTTGAATCTGATTCTCAAGTGCACCAACACTCAAGTGACATGGTTCATGAAATTGTGATCACCACCCAGAACCAACATCTAGATGGTGAGAGGCTACTAGTTGGGGTAGACCTTGATGACACCATAAAAAATATGGGGGTTTCATCAATTTTTACTGATGACCCCATGGTCACTCTTGCACCTTCATGTGCACAATCATCTTCACAGATGAATAGGTTTGAGGGTAGTACTCTTGAGGGAGAGCTATCTAAATCCTCTCCAATTCAGTTGGAGGTTCCTCTAGAAGGAACAACTCCCCACAAAACCCTAGCTGAATTTGCCTTGGTAGTTGAAGCTAGGAGTACAATTGCCAATGACCCTGTTATGGGAGAGGCAAGTTCATCACATTTATGTGACAGTGCTCTGCAAGGTGCACAAAGGTTTGAGGCTGGTGTACATGACAGTAACCCAATCAAATCCTCTCCAATTCCAATGGAGGTTCCCACTACATGTGGTGAATAACAAACTGTCAAATACACAGATTTATATGTGAGTCAAACTGTGATTTCAGTCACAAGTGGTAATCTGGACATTTCTCAACAGCCATCCACATCTCAATCCAGCCAACCACATGTTATGGCTCAATGGATACAAGATATAGAAGCTCAGCCTTCTACAGTTGATGACATGTTGGTAGATCAAATCTCAGGCTTGGTCAATCTCTCTCAGCAATTGCTCACTTCAAATATGGGGAACCAGTACTATCAAGCTATACTGTTATGCTTCAATGAAGAGGTTGAACAACAGAAGGAGAAGATAGTAGATGAGGCTGAAGAGGATGGCAATGTAGATGCCTGGTTGTCTGATGACCATGTGGCAGAGATGGATGAAGTTTTGGATAGATTCAGGAGGGAGTACATAACTATCATGGGAAGCAATGCTAAATCTCTCACTCCTCCTGAATTCTATGATGCCATCATGGATATGCATAAAGCTCAACTCAAGGCTTTCCATCTCTTTGGAAAGGCCCTTGAAGTAAAATTGGCTGGACATGAAGATAAAATCAGGAAGCTGATCAAGGAAAAGATGGATGACATTGTGCCTTCTTAAAAGGACATCAAGAATAAATTCCAGTCTTTCACTGAGCAAATGTCAGGGATGAATCTAGCCTCCATGGAGAAGGAAGTGTCAAATATGAAGAGTTCTTTCAAGGCCCTGTTTGAAAAAGTTCAAGCTCATATCACAAATTCAAATGATACCAGGGTCAAGATAAATCAAATGCATACTGCTAGGTATGAGCCTTCATTTCTTCTCATGGAGGGTGTCAGAAAAGCTGTTGATGAACACTTTGGGTCCTTCTCAGCTACAACAGTCTCCACTACCTCTACTCCTCAAATAAAAGAACTTCAAGATCAAATTTCTTCACTTCAAGCTTCCAACTCAAATTTATCTTCACAAGTCAGAGCTCTAACCACATTGGTTGAGAGTCAACAACATGATATTCAGGCCCTAGTGGAGTCCCATAAGCATTTACAAATACTGAATACAGTTGCTTTGGGAGCCATTATGGGAAAACTCAACATACCACTGCCAACAATACCTGAAGCTGTAAGACCTGAGATTCCTACTCCCCTACTCATGCCTGTCACCAAGACTAAGGGGGAGATAGATGCAAGGCTAGCACAATCAAAACTCAAAAGTCAAGTACAAGGTCTAGGACAAGAGAGGCTCCTTATGGCTGCCCAAGGTCCAGGAATGACACAAGAGTTTGACAATTTGCTCACTGGACTAAGGAACTCTCTCAACAACAACTTCTTCACTTACAAAAAGACCTTGGAAAAGACTATCAATTACATCAGGGTGCTGTAGATCCCAGTCAAGGACCAGTTTTTGGAGAAAAGGATAGTGATCAATCTTAATGATTTTGGTGTAGACAGATGTATGCAAGTCAATATCAATTATCTAATTTCTAGAAGAGCATTTGAGGTGGATATTTTGATTAACAAGGTCAGGATAATCACCAATGAAGAGAAAATACTACTAGTAGAGTTGAAGAAGGCTCAAGAAGCTGCATTCCCAGAAGCCTATCTACATCCAAACAAATGCGTGCACTATATCTGCTCTATAACCAAGCAACTGAAACATTTCCAAGTACCTAAAAACTGTGTCATGGCCAACAGAAGACTGATAATGGTGCTTGAGTCTGGGCTGAAAAGTAAGAAATTGAAGACTAGTGAAGATGAAGCTATGATCAAGATTCTGAGGAGATACATTGATAACCCTGAAGCCAATTTGCCTAAAACTCAAATCAACAAAGATGACTTGGGTGATGATGAGCAGAAGAAAGATGGTCAAAACCCTTCTGGCTCAATCTCAAGTCAATCTAGCAAGGCAATTGGTGGAAAAAGTGATAGTGAGAAAGAGAAGGAGAAGAAAAGTGGATCTGAGACTCAAAGGAGGGGTGGAAGGAGACAAAGACAAAAGAATGATACCTCACAACCCCTCCAAACCCTAAATATCCAAATACCAATTGCTAAACCTTCACATTCAACCTCATCAAAAACTGTTCAACCTCAAACCTCTAAGTCTAAATATTTTTACAAGCTCACTGCAAACTCTCTCCTCAAAACTCAAATCACTCACAACCATACTTCTCTGAAAAGACTCAAAACTGTACCTTCATTCAAGCCACCCCATAAAACACACTTCAAAACAATTAGAATAGGTCCAAAAGAAGCCAAGGTTAAGAGAAGATTCAGAAGACAAAGAAGACAAAGAAGAAGATAACTGATAGCTGAATTTCTCAATGATCATGGATTTGGTGAAAAGGCCATTTGGAACAGATATGATCAAGATGATTTCCAACCTCTAAATGTTGTTGATTCAGATGAAGACTACTTCCAACAGCTAGCTGAAAGAATGGTCAGAGTTTGGGTTGTTAACATCAAAGAAGTTAGAATCTACTACAGTGATGGGTCCTTTGAACATCTTGGAAATAGACTAATGGATTCTCTCTCAATTGTTGAACTAAAAAGGGTGATAAGCTTGATGAATGGTAAAGATTCAACCACTAAGGCATGGAGAACAGTATTGACAGTGTTTGTGGTTAACAGAGAGGAGATGAGATGAGCATAGAGCTTTGCTAGCTGAAAAGAGGAGAAAGTGTAAGCATTACATTGATGAGTATATTTGTAGATCAGAAGAGTTGAAGGCAGCATGCAAGAGTAGAATATCAAAGGATGGAAGATTTCTGAATGTAAAAGCTGGCTCTTTGTCAAGATACAGGATTGGGATGTTAGCTAGTTATCCTAAGCCAGATTTGCTGAAACTAATAGAGGCTCTAACTGACACCCCCATCCTAGAAGAATTAGAAATACTTGTACCGATTAAGAACATAATTGAGAAAGGATCAGAAAGCTCAATCTTTACTTAATTACTGTAAACTGTCAAATGTTCAATGTACAAGTGCTGTATCAGCTTTTGTATTATTTTATTTTCATTCTTTAACTTGGGGTTAGTCTTGTTAACAGGCATGAATTTGTGATAAGCAATCTTCTAACAAATTGGGGGAGATTATTGTGTAAGACATGCCTGTATCATAACAAGACTAAGTCATATTGACAACCCTAAGATTAGTTGTATTGTAACCTTAATCTGTAGTTTATACTTGTAACACTTAATGTATGTAAAATGTAAATGAAGCAGACTGGAGTATTTTTCCCTAAATAGTGTCAAGCCTAAGAATTCTATCTGGAAGAAGATCAAGAAGGTCATGCCTCAGAAGAATTATGAAGAAGCTTGGAGTTGAATAATTCTGTTTGGTGAAAAACATTCTAAGTCAAGATCTCTACAAGTCACAGAATTAGTGTTATAGAGAAGTCATTCGAGAACTCAGAAAGACCTATCGAGAACTCAGGAATTGTCTATCGAGAACTCAAGAAATGCTATTGGAGATATCGATAAGTCAGATACCCATTCGAGAACTCAAAGATATCGACAAGTATACATTCATTAAAGAACTCTGAGTTATCGATAAGCCAAAGTCCATTAGAGAACTCTGAGTTATCGATAAACCAAAATTCACTAGAGAACTCAGAGTTGTCGATAAGTCAAGTCAACAATGAAGTTTCAGAGATATCGATAAGCCAACATGCCTATCGAGATGTCAAGTTCTCTACAGATTAATTGGAGATCTCGAAGTGAAGAAATTTCTCTAAGTACAGAATTGCAGAACAGTTCAATATCCAAGGTTGCAAATCAACAAACAATTCACACAGCTGGATTGACAAGTCTACAAAAAGCAGCTTGAGAGATGTGCAAGATTAATGGTGAAGATTAACTGACAAAGGAGGATCAACAAATACATAGTGGACGAAGATATGCTAATCTAGATATGGAAATCTCACTTTTCCTTTAAATATAAGTGATTAGTGACAGGTTAGAAAAGTGATTAACACTTCTTATTGTTCACTGTGTAAACCAAAGTTAACTATCATAGAAAGTTAACTGAGGTCCTTTGTTTAAGAGAGGACTGAAAAGAGATTAGAAATTGTATTCTCTCTCAAGAAAGAAGCTAAGTTCTAAACCAAGAACTAAGAGATTTTGTAGCAAAACACTGCTTGATTTTTAATATAAAATTAAGTGAGTTTTGAAGATCTTTGTTTTACATATTTGCATTGTTATTTATGTTTAACATCTATTCTACAAAATCATTGATAACAACCAACTGCTAAACCCAAAGTCGATCAAAAAGTTAACATTTAAGCCAAAACACATTCACCCCCCCTCTGTGTTGTATTCATATCTAACAAATAATATTTTTCTACGGTCCCAACATAATGGACACGGTATGTTTTTATTCCCGGTAAAGTAATAAACTCGCTAAAGTAATATTTTTTGTTGGTCCCGACCCTATTACTTTAAAGAGGTTTAATTGTACGTCACTCACCTCTACGAGCCTTATCCCGGTGTACTTTTGAGTGCCATGTCAGTGAACGACTTCAATCATATTATTCAGCTAACATTTATAATTGTCGAAGCTGAGAATCTGTCTTGTTGGGGGTGGTTCATGGATCTAGGTTCTTTAGATTATGTCGACGCAAAATTTTGAGCAAGTTTGTACAAGTAGGAGGCGTGACATTTGTGTCACTTCTGACAGACATGCCGGGATCATGATAGATATGCAGCAGACTGGATGGTGTTTACCACATGATCACGATTTGTTCAGTATCAGACACCTTACTGCAATTTTTGTAAACACATAGGAAACCGGGCTTAAAGAAATAATTGGTTGAATTGGTTTCTCAAATGCAACAAAAAAATTGATTTTTTTATGGAACTAATTGGTGGCAATAGAGCCAAGGACAACAAAATTGTTTGAAAATAAGGCTTTGTAGTAGTGGACTTTAGCACATGATGGGGAAAAAGGTTTGGCATCATGACCACCAACTAAGACGAGAGTTGGAACAATGCAATAACTGAAGCAAGAAATCTTCCTGTCACTTCTTTAGTTAGATCATTGTTTGAAAATGTAGTTGGTTATTTTGATGCACGGTGTGTGGAGATATCAACATATCTCTCAATGGAGGTATCTTCGCCAAGTATGCAAACATAAAATTGAGTCGGGTTATAGAAAGAGCAAGTGAACATCAAATCAAATTGTTTGATCGGGAAACATGGCTATTCCAAGTGACTACAAGAAAGTATGGACTAAAATGAGGAATAACCATACTATTCGCCTACGTGAGGCCACTTGTAGTTGTAAAAAGTGGCAACACTATCATATCCTTTGCTCTCATGTGAAAGCTTGTTGTGTGTATGTGAAAATGAGACATGATAATCATTTTGACGATTGTTATACATTGGAAAATGTCTTAAAAAATTTATAATGGCGTGTTCGAACCCATTCCCAACAAAGGTGATCCATGTTGGCCAACAAAAATAATTTTCCAAAGCTTGTTCATGACGAGGATGTTCAAAAAAAGAAGGGAAGAAGAAAGTCTACAAGATTTAGAAATGAGATGGATTTTCAAGCGCCCCGAGGGAAGAAAAGCGCCATGGCTCCTTACATGTTAAATAAAATTTTAAGTTATTATAAATGATGAAGACTTTGTAATTTAAGTTAAGTTGGTTTGAAGCTGTTATTTAATTTCTTTCTTGTTGCTCCTACTAGGTCAAGACCACTTATAGTACTTAGTTTTTGAGCCATACTATAAGGTAGCGGCTTCTACTAGGTAAGATAGTAGCTTTGATGACTTGTACTACAAGGTAGCAATAATTTTTATTTAGCTTCTATAGAGTACTTTAACCCTTTAGTTGTACATCCTGCTCATCTCTTCTCGTACTTCAAAAGAATAGACGTTCAATCCAAGTACGTTCTATATATTAACAATTCTTTTATTGATAATACTTAGATTCCTTTCACGAACCGCTGATGCCTAGTGAAACTGGTCTGGTTCACAGACGACTAACTTCGATTCAGATGTTCGTATATATCCCTGATTACATTGTTAAGTTTGCAGCAACTTTATCACTTCGAACACACTGACTGAAAATAAACAAATGTACTTTCACTGGAATCTTTTCTGGTACTTAGAAAATATCTTCATTACTACTACAATCTTGAATAGTTCATTCACTATTTTTCACTGATGCTTGAACATATAAATGAACTCTTTTCAGTGAGTATAAATTTGAGACTACAATTGTCTTCTTTAACCTTTGTCTTTATCTTGTCTTCAATTCTTCATATTCCTATGATTCAAATACTGTCTATTTTCAATCAATGCTAATACACTGAAATCTTCTGATGACACTTTTACACTGAATCTTCAACACTTCTGAAATCCTGAAAGTCTTTAAATCTTATTCTTCATTAAGACATGAACATATCAATGAACTTCTTTCACTGACATGTAAACAGACTTCAAAACTTCTTCTAATATTTTGATTCTTTGTATTTGCCTTGTCTTCATATCTTCCCGATTTCTTGTGTAGACGTAGTGTGATTTACCTGACATGTTCTAGTGTTGAGTTATCACGTCTACTGTTCATACAATTTCGCAATCTCACCAACAAGATGTCCAATATACCAAGTGTAACGACCGAGAAAATTACGTTTGTATTATATTCTAATTAAGATAATTATGTGTATTATTATGTAATTAAGTGTGTTGAGTCATAAACCCTAACTGCTATGTGCTACGTGTTGTCTGTTTTGATCGGAATGTGTTTCGGGTATTTATTAAGCGTTTTATTATAAGTTATATGATTTATATCAAAACCCGTACAACTCAAACAGTATTTTAAAAGCCCGTATTTCAAACAAAATTATTGGCCCTATTTTGCCAAGAACGACCTACACCGTATCGCTATTCTGAACCCCTAGACGTTTTACAAATTTACCTTTTTCGCGAAAAATGACTTTCCAGACCCCTTCGGGAGTCAAAAACCCCACAAAAATCACATTTTTATTTTTATATGATTATGAAATTATCAAACATCATTTTTCTTTACATTTTTGTAATATTCATAATTTTTGGGAATTTTTGGCATTTATATTGTATTTATTGGATAATTAAAAATTCATTATTGATACCCAAAAATTATAAAAATTGGGGCCAAATATTTTTATTAGATGTGTTATTAGCCCCTTAATTTTGTTTAGAGGTATTATTTTCATTAGTATAAATACCTGTTTTATTATTAATAAATTAGTTATTTATTATTAAAAATCAGAAAATAATCAAGAACAAGAGTGTTGGTGAAGAACGGGGTAGGAATTAATCCACAGATTTGAAGGTGTTTCTATTCACCAAATCGAACATGTAAGTAGTCGTTGCAAATCTTATTCGATCTAGTTTATGATTCTGCTATTAATTTCAGTTATTAATTCCTTGGTTTTTGATTTGTGATTTAAGGGTTTTATGTTGAATTTAGGTTTTGAGTTGGGTTGATTGTTTGATGTTTGTGTTAATATGAACGGATAGATCGTGTAGTTGCGAGTAGATTCATGCCAGTTTTACGTGATTTGGCTTCGGTTTTACGGTCGCCGAAAACGGTGTCACCGCCGCCCGTGCTTGAACTTCCCGACATCGTGATCTTTGAACGAAGAAGGAGAAGGGCAGGGACGTTGTTATGGTGTTGTTGCTGACTGAAAACAAGAAGAAATGAGATCAAAAAACCACGGGATTAGCCACGTTCTGCGTTGTCGGAAAAAGCCGCCGGTGCCGGGTTCTAGGCAACCGGACGGTTGTTCTTCGTCGATCCGAGTCGACCCGGTTTCGACCTGGGTCGTATCAACCTTGAATCCAATACCTGATTTGTGTTTCTGATTATTTAATTATTTACTTTTATTTTATAAAATTAGAAAATATTTTAATAATTCTAAAAATTAATTAAAAAATAGTTTTAAAATCTGAAAAATGTTATTAATAATTTCTAAATTATTTTATTAATTTAGAAATTCGGAGTTATTTATTTATTTATCTATTATTTAATAATTAATTAAATAATTAATTAATAAGATTAAAAATATATCGAATAATACGATTAATAATTCGATAATTGATCGAATAATGCGAGTAACTCGTAGTTGTACGAGTAATACTTCGATAGGTTGGATTTATTATTCGAGCGTTAGTTTATTTTCGAACAGTGTTGTAATAATTATTCGTATCGAATAATTATTCGTAAATGATCGATTTAATCGTATAATTTGTGATTAATTGTAATAATTTGTAATTAATTATAAAAAATAGGGATTAATTATTTTAAATTATAATAAATGTTAAATAATTATTAAAAAAATATAATTAAGATTTATTTAATTATGATTAATTAATTATAATTGATTTATAATTAATTAAATATTGTTTAATGTATAGTAATTAAACCGTTAGTCCGATTTGAGTGAAACGAAGACCCTTAGACTCAGAAAAATGACCCGATTCCATTAAAAATAATTATAAATCATAATTTCTTTCGGAAGCGAGTCGTCTTATGGTAATTAATTGTTTGTAGGCCCTATTAGGGGTAGAATCGAGTCCAATAAATCTCGAAAAATGATTAATCGAAACAGATAGTGTTTGTTAGTGTGAGTTTAAGTCTAGTATCGATTCTAAAAATAATTACGAGTCTAAAATCAATTATGCGCCTTATGTGCTATGCGCTTTACGTAATTATATAAACCTTATATGTTATATATATATATATATTATACGAGTCTGATAGAATCGTATGGGTAGACGATTATGGCTTCGTGGTATCAATTCGAGACATGCATATGAAGTAAGTTATCTAAACGAATATCTTTCCATGATAGATTCAGTACCAACAAGGCGAATCAAGCCAGAAGCAAAATGCAGTGAGGCATACGAGGTGAAGTGCACACCAAGCAAGTTATTCCCCTATTGTAAGTTCAGAATAGTGAAATATACCCCACTTTCCATATCAATTACACCTTGATAATTCTTGTTCATATACACGGATACACAATTATTGATTCTTGTTTCTATTTCATTTCGATTCTTGATTTCTCCCAATTTATTAAATCCTCTATTCATATTCCAATACTTTTACCCTTGTTACATATACTCTGATATATCCTGATGTTGGGATACATCAAAAGCATACCGATTATTCCGGATGCTAAGCTATGGACTGGATGTAGGGCTGTTCACGAACCGAGCTGAGTCGAGTTTTGATCGAACCGAGCCGAGTTTTATTTTTTTCTGACGAACCGAGACGAGCCGAGCTTTCTTAACGAACAAAAAACCTTGTTCGAGCTCGAGCTCGTTAATGAACGAGCCGAGCACGAGCTTTTATCGAATAAAATCGAGTCGAGCCGAACCGATCCGAGTCCAGCCGAACACGAGCTTTTATCGAACAATACCGAGCCGAGCCCAAACGAGCCAAAACGAGCCGAATATGAGCTTTCCCCATCACAACGAGCCGAGCCGAGCCTTGTCGAGTCGAGCCGAGCTTAGTAAAAATTCGGGTCAAACCACGGTTGACTGTTAAAATAATAACCCAAATACATTTATTTTTTTCTAAAAATTTTGTCGCATCACTAAAATATATAGATCTTAACATCCGTACGGTTGGATCATTCGTCAATAATTTTAAAAAAATAAAATATCAATACAAGGATAAACACTAGTTAAAAGTACCGATCAAAACACTTGTTGATTGTTAAAATAACAAACCAAATATATTTATTTTTTTCTAAATTTTTTGTCATATCACTAAAATATATAGATCTTAACATCCGTACGGTTAGATCATTCGTCAATATTTTTTAAAAAATGAAACATTAATACAAGGATAAACACTAGTTACAAGTACTGGTCAAAACACGATTGACTGTTAAAATAATAACCCAAATACATTTATTTTTTCTAAAAATTTTGTCATATCACTAAAATATATAGATCTTAACATCTGTACGGTTGGATCATTCGTCAATAATTTTTAAAAAATAAAACATTAATACAAGGATAAACACGAGTTACAAGTATCGGTCAAAACACATGTTGATTGTTAAAATAACAAACCAAATATATTTATTTTTTTCTAAATTTTTTGTCATATTACTAAAATATATAGATCTTAATATTCGTACGGTTGGATCATTCGTTAATATTTTGTAAAAAATGAAACATTAATACCAGGATAAACACTAGTTACAAGTACTGGTCAAAACACCTGTTGATTGTTAAAATATCAAACTAAATACATTTATTTTTTTCTAATTTTTTTGTCATATCACTAAAATATATTGATCTTAACATCCGTACGGTTGGATCATTCGTCAATAATTTTTAAAAAATGAAACATTAATACAAGGATAAACACTAGTTACAGGTACCGGTCAAAACACCTGTTGATTGTTAAAATAACAAACCAAATACATTTATATTTTTCTAATTTTTTTGTCATATCACTAAAATATATAGATCTTAACATCCGTATGGTTGGATCATTCGTCAATATTTTTTAAAAAATGAAACATTAATACAAGGATAAACACTAGTTACAAGTACGGGTCAAAATACCTGTTGATTGTTAAAATAACAAACCAAATACATTTATTTTTTTCTAAAAATTTTGTCATATCACTAAAATATATAGATCTTAATATCCGTACGGTTAGATCATTCGTCAATATTTTTTAAAAAATGAAACATTAATACAAGGATAAACACTAGTTACAAGTACTGGTCAAAACATGTTTGACTGTTAAAATAATAACCCAAATACATATATTTTTTTCTAAATATTTTGTCATATCACTAAAATATATAGATCTTAACATCCGTATGGGTGGATCATTCGTCAATAATTTTTAAAAAATAAAACATTAATACAAGGATAAACACTAGTTACAAGTACTGGTCAAAACACCTGTTGATTGTTAAAATAACAAACCAAATATATTTATTTTTTTCTAAATTTTTTTTCATATCACTAAAATATATAGATCTTAACATCTGTATGGTTGGATCATTCATCAATATTTTTTAAAAAATGAAACATTAATACAAGGATAAACACTAGTTAAAAGTACTGGTCAAAACACCTGTTGATTGTTAAAATAACAAACCAAATACATTTATTTTTTTCTAATTTTTTTGTCGTATCACTAAAATATATTGATCTTAACATCCGTACGGTTGGATCATTCGTCAATAATTTTTAAAAAATGAAACATTAATACAAGGATAAACACTAATTACAGGTACCGGTCAAAACACCTGTTGATTGTTAAAATAACAAACCAAATACATTTATATTTTTCTAAATTTTTTGTCATATCACTAAAATATATAGATCTTAACATCCGTATGGTTGGATCATTCGTCAATATTTTTTAAAAAATGAAACATTAATACAAGGATAAACACTAGTTACAAGTACTGGTCAAGACACCTGTTGATTGTTAAAATAACAAACCAAATACATTTATTTTTTTCTAAATTTTTTGTCATATCACTAAAATATATTGATCTTAACATCTGTATAGTTGGATCATTCGTCAATAATTTTTAAAAAATGAAACATTAATACAAGGATAAACACTAGTTACAAGTACGGGTCAAAACACGATTGACTGTTAAAATAATGACCCAAATTCATTTATATTTTTCTAAAAAATTGGTCATATCACTAAAATATATAGATCTTAACATCCATATGGTTGGATCATTCGTCAATAATTTTTAAAAAATGAAACATTAATACAAGGATAAACACTAGTTACAAGTACTGGTCAAAACACCTGTTGATTGTTAAAATAACAAACCAAATACATTTATTTTTTTCTAAATTTTTTGTCATATCACTAAAATATATTGATCTTAACATCCGTATGGTTGGATCATTCGTCAATATTTTTTAAAAAATGAAACATTAATACAAGGATAAACAGTAGTTACAAGTACCGGTCAAAACACCTGTTGATTGTTAAAAAAAAATCGATACGACTAAAATATATAATTTCACGAAATCGTATATACTTTAGTATAATTTCATGAATTAAAAAAAATACAATAATCTGAAATATAAAATTATATTTTTAGAATTTCTTTTTCTTTATTGGGCTGAATTCAAATAATGCAAGCCCAACCCAGAGAAAACCCTAATCCATGATATGTTCGTTTATTCCCTGTTTCCCAAATCAGTCAATCTTATCCCCAAACGGCCAAACCCACTAAACGACTAAATCCCTAAATCCCCTCTCTCAAAAATTGTTTTACGCCCTTGATTTCAAGTCCTGCTGCAACTCTCAATTCTCAGGTAACGCCTTTTTGCTAAGTTGTTATTGAATCTTTTTTTATTTACTGGATTTTGAGTTGTTACTTTTCCATTTTAAATAGCTCTCTTCATCTTTAACAAACAGTAAATGTAAAGGTCATATTCACTTGAATCCTTTATGAAGTTCGTAGTAAAATCTTGGCTAGCCAGGGGTCACTATTTGACAAATATTACAAGAATACATGTTCTTTCTGAAAGTACAACTCTGGTTTTTAATAACAGTTAAACAGTCCTCTCTAGTTTTGATATACTTTCAAGTATATCATGTGTTCCGTTGCTTATTACTATAAGAGTGTTTTAAATTTATCAGTAATTAACTTGTTATTTACAATTTATGCTACTGTTTATTCATTCATACCATATTGTTTAATGGTGTGCAGACGTGTAGATTTGTAATGACACCTTCTCGGAAAAAGAAAAATCAAATTGAAATTATTCCGGAGAATGCTGAATTTGAAGAGTTGAGAAGCCTTGGCGATGAATCGGAATCTGAAGATGCTGGTGAGAATAATGGCGCATCTGAACAGCGTGAACAACCTGAACAAGAGGAAATTTCGCGAAAAAGAAAAAGTGCCAGCCTTGAAACTCAAGAGTCTACTCATCCTTACCAAAAGAAGCAGAGGAAGAAGAAATCCCGGTGCTGGCCATATTTGGACACGATTGAGGAAAACAATCAGAAGATTGCAATTTGTAAAATTTGCAAAAAAGTAAGAATGAAATTAGGCAGTACGGGTTGCACAACCACGCTAAACAGGCACGTGGATAAATGTTTGAGGGAACATGGGCAAACAAATCAAGCAACACTATAGTTTCAACCGAGCGATGCGGTATCATCTGAGGTAACACTTGGCACTTTTAAATATGATCATGCTGAAATGAGAAAAAATAGTTTCTCATTATATTTTGGTAAATGAACTTCCATTTAGGCATGCAGAAAGCTTTATGTTTGAAAAGGTAATGAGAATAGCCACCTCTTACTGGCATAAAATTACTAGGCATGTTGTTAAAAAGGATTGTATTAGTACTTACGAAATTGAGAAAAGTAAGTTAAGAGAATTGTTCAAATCTGTTAGAAAGATTATTATTACAACCGATATGTGGACTTCCTCACATCAGAAACTTGGTTATATGGTTGTCACCGGTCATTGGATCGATTCTGATTGGAATCTTAATATGAGGGTTCTGAATTTTTGTAATGTGCCTCCCCCGCATACTGGATTTATAATTTCAGAAGCTTTGTTCAAATGTTTGAATGAACTGGGAATAATTGATAAAATTGGGACGTTAACCGTCGATAATGTTGCTGCAAATGACGTTGCTTTACGATATCTTAAGCAAACTTTTAGTTTTAGAAGGGTATTATCAATTGAGGGGAAAATGTTTCATGCACGTTGTTGTGCACACATATTGAACCTATGTGTCCAGGATGGGTTAGAACCAACCAAAGAAATAGTTGATAAAGTCAGGGATGGGGTTAAGTATATAGCAGCCTCTGAAAGTCGTAGGATTAAGTTTGCTGAAATTTCAATGTCCTTAGGTCTGAAATGTAAGAAACTGATTTTGGATGTTTCAACTCGCTGGAACTCGACATATAATATGATGTCATGTGCGATCGAGTTCAGAGATGCATTTCTCGTGTATAGCACATCTGATCAGGGGTTTAAGGAGTATCTCAAGTCCAGATGACTGGGAAAGAGTTGTAGGTGTGTGTTCATTTCTTGAAGTTTTTGTTAGGTCCCAATATATTTGTAGAAGGGGGGGTTGAATACAAACAGTACCGAATAATCGAATAAATGCGGAATAAAAAATATGAAACAAAATTCAAGTTAAATAAAAATATTATTAAACTTGAAAGGTGTTACAACAACTATATCGATTACAAGGAATTAATCTCAAATTAATTATCACAAATTTAGAATAAATTTGACATGAACTTTTTCTATTTTTGGAATAATTAGAATCAAATGATAAACGCGATTTGAGATTAAGTTCTAGGGATTTTGATCCGCTAGATTGTTACACAAGAGCAAGATAAAGATTTCTAGTGGATTGGATTTAACTTTACAATCTAGAAATTTAATCTTGAAGTATGCAGATGAAAAGATGAAATATTGCTTCTTGTTTTTCTTTTCTGCTTTGTTCTTGACTTCTGTGTTGTTGGATATTTTTAATGTGTTCTGCTTCTGCTTCTTTTTAATCAAACAACCAATTAGAATGAACTGGAATGACAATCCTGAGCTCAGCAAGACAATCGGTAGGACTATCAAATGAACTAGCAAGACTATCAGAATGAACTAGCAAGACTATCCACCTCCCAGTATAACTTTCGGCAAGACAATTGTTTGTACTAGTATGACTTTTGGTATGACTATCAATTGTCATACCGATTGTCATATTAGTACAATCAGTTTGTCTTGTTGAATTTAAATGAATTTTAATCCAATTTAAATTCTGAAAATTCCTAAAATTAATTCAGAATTAATTAATCAATTAATTCAATTAATAAATAAATTATTCTTCGCATATATAATTTATTTTCTTAATTAAATTAGATGACTTAATTAATTAATAGAGAATTAATTCTAGTCTTCAACATCACTCATTCTTCTGCAAATCTTCTGAAAATCACTGAAATATATGAATCAATTTCCACCACTTCAATGTTGACACATGATGTACTGTCTGGTTCATGAGTGACTAACTTCCGTGACGTTTCTTCATGTCTTGACTTTGATACTTTGATTTTCTTCAGATTAAATCCCTGTAATTATCTGATACCCTGACGAGATCTCTGTCACTTGATTAAATCCACAATCTTGATTTATATCACTGAGGCATGATCAATTTCTTGAACTTCTTCCAGTGAATTAATTCCTCAAGTCTGTAGATGAACCTTATTTCTGAATCCTCTGACAGATGTTACTCTGTGAGATCTCTTTGACGGTTGATCCACTATTTACTTATTACATTCTTATTTGAGTTGAGTTAAATCCTCGAATATACAAATAGGCTATGACATATGCCTTACAATCTCCACCTATTTGTTTGTTAGACAATAACACACAAATACCTAGAGGATAACTCAACTAACAAATAAGAAAAAGATATAAACAGAAATGCAAAGTAAATAGCAGAAAAGTTCTGGACTAGATTTAACATTTTCCAGATTCCAAATAGATGTTCCTCTAGACTGAACATATCTTCAAGTAGTTTCATCTTCATTTGTACAACCACATTTTTTGTTGAGAAGCCCATATCTCTCTTGCTTCTCCCCCTATGAGAATCAACTGATTAAAGAAGATCACCTTCGTTTACCACCTCTCCCGTACAATAGGATCCGCAGATAAAAACCAATGGTACTCCCCTTTTAGAAAACAGTTTCTTCCCTTACTAGAAAATCACCTTGTGTTTACCACCTCTCCCGTACAATAGGATTCGTAGTTACAAACAACAATGGTGTGGTGTAGTGTATATGTAGGATCTTTTTCTTCCTCCCTGCTATTTCTCCCCCTTAGTTGAGGAATCCTCCAAACTATTACTTAAGCTTTTATCTCCCCCTTAAAGAAGGAATGTATGCCGTCGTCTGAAGGAGTTCTCATATTTTACTTGGTTGGAAAAGAAATAACAAGAAATTTCTCTTTCTTCCTCACTGTGAGTGTGTGATTCTGTTTTAGTGTACCTCACATGTGTTTCACTCTTCTCTCCACTCGTGTTTACACTCATTCTCACAAGTGTATCACTCCACTCATAGCTCCAAAAATCAGCTGTACCTGCAAGGAAAATCACCTTAGCCATCCTTAAGGAGGTCACAGGTGGTGCAATGGGAGTTCACAAATCCCCATCCTTGTTAAACTCGTCAGATGAATCTGAGTCATAATCTACAAGTTGCTAGTTTCCCTTTTAGGGTTCCAGATTTGAATTCTGGGAAGGTAAACAATGATCCAACGAATTTAGCATAAAGATCAAAGTTCCCTTCTAATGTTTGTGAAGACATTTCCTTGTGACTCATCAGGTAATATCTGAATCATTGTCAACAAGTTGCCGATCTGCACCTATGTCAGATCCACTATCCGCAGATGCATCCAGGGGATTTAAGCCTGGGGAGGTAGACACTGACCACTGACATATGGCTTTTGGATCAGTATCCTCTCCTAACACCTGTAAAGGCAATTGGTCCATTAACGAACCTTAAACAATCGAATCTGACCTTAAAATGGTCGAAACTCTTGTTTCCGTCAACTCATCCTTTGTGTGTGTAACCTTTCCTTGTGCATTAAGAATTGTTTATATTTGAGGTGGTGACACTACATAGGATACCTTGGCCGACATGCAAATTTTAATAGACGCACCCTGTTGAGAGAATGAATCTAGTAACTGTTTTTGTGCCTTTTCAGCCATTACATCTTTTTGAGAAGATGTATGGGGGCTATCAGTTGTCTCGGTTTAAATACTACTCATCTATGTAGGAGACAGAGCTACTGGGTTGACTACAGAACCTTCCTTATGTGGTACACTAAGGCACTATCTCCCTCACGCTCATTCATACTACATTTAGTGGTAAGAGAGTGTTGGTTGGTTTTGTTTATGTGTTTGTCTTTACAGTCTGGGATAGACGTTCTGGGTTTTCAACCTCATGACTGTCAATGAAAGAAAGTCATTGGAGAATGAACCTGTATCACAGAACATATGGCAATAGAGAGAAAATGATTTACAATAGTGATTTCAAAAGATTTTACATGAAATAAGAAATCACTAATGTAGAAAGAAGTTTGAGTTCAATGATAGCATTATCAATATACCACTGCACATATAAAACAATATGTTTGTGCCTAGTGATAAGATAGTTATTAATATGACGACTCTACTTATTCATATAAAACTGTAACTGCAGTTAGAGTGCCATACCATGTCCTTGACGATTGCTTGAGCAGTATACTAGTTCATACCAACCTGAAGTGAGATTGTGAAGAAGAGATTGCATAGTCCAATAGATCTGCAACTGCAAAGTCCATGAACTGTGGTACACTGACTTCCTCTTTTGACTCACCGAACAGGAGTACACTTGTACACATCTTACTAGAGTTCAATTCCAAGTGTAATGTGCAGCAGGTGCTTGATATGTTGTAATATTCCCAAGTCTCGTCACTGGTGCTATATGTTGGATACTGCTTCCTGATAATAACCTAGCACAATATACAAAATTATAATGATAACATTCCCAGCTTGCAAACAGCCATATCCCTCAGATAAACCTTTGCTGTTATCTCCAAAGGTAACCATTGGGCCAGCTTTCTCAATCCACATTTGATAGCAGTTCTCTATCTCCGGTCATATGTCTTGATGATCCACTTGTCAAGAATCCACACTACCGGTTACACCTGTATACTGCCCTGCACTTCAAATGGATTAGACCTTCTTCGGAACCCAAACTTGGTTGGGCCCGGCATACTTGTAGAATTGTCCTTTGTCAGGCAAAACAACATTTTTAATTTTAATGGTCTTAACATCCTCAATGACTGAATATTTGACCTTGTAAATAGCCTTAACAAATTTCTGTTTAGGCTTAGGCACAAATGTCTCCTTTCTAGCCTTAGAAGGACTAGCAGTCTTAGACCTATCATGCTTTCTATTATTCACATGCTGACGAGGAGTAGTCTTATCACTAGAAACATGCTTACCATTAAAATAAGCATACATCAATTTAAAAGCACAAGACATACA
Organism: Apium graveolens; assembly: GCF_009905375.1. Lineage (NCBI taxonomy): Eukaryota > Viridiplantae > Streptophyta > Magnoliopsida > Apiales > Apiaceae > Apium > Apium graveolens. Next base: position 158,424,961 of record NC_133655.1, on the reverse strand, counting down.
ATTAGCAACACTACATGCTTTATGAGAGTGATTAATAGCAGGCAATTTATGCATGGTAGAGATGGCATTTTTGTTATCCAACTCATATGTGTCTGAGTTAGTCTTAGTTGCTTTCACAACTTTGACTGGAACTTTCGACTCACTTGACTTGGAAACAATCTTCTCATTAGCATGATCCTCAGCACGTATTTCTTCTTGAATAACAGAAGAGGTCGCATCAAATGGTTCAGCAATTGATGGCTTATAGAGGGGTTCATCAACACCCTTAAGCACATGTGGTACTTCCCTCCCTTTAAAACATACATGAGGAGGGGAGTTTATGCCTAATTCTCCAATAGCAACACTGTAATCATAACCTATTCCAGATGTTTTATTAACAGCTTGCTTACTGTAGAACTCTTTAGCCTTTGAACAAGAATTGAAGTAGGCTCTAACCTTAGTCTCAAGACCGGTGATCTTGTCTTTGAGAATAGTTTCGAGTTTTCTATAACAGTCAACTCTATTCTCTAGAAAAGATACTTGTTCTTTTAATTTGTCTTGATTAATGTGCACAAGTCTTAATTCATTGACCTCTTTCTCAAGGTCTGTGATCTGTAAACTTAACAGTTCATTATCACGACGTGCACAATCTAAGTTACCTCTTAGATGATAAACCATTTCAGCATCAGAAAGTTTTACCTCTATTCTTGACGATGAAGCTTTTCCATCAATAGCCATAAGAGCAAGATTTCCTTCTTCTTCACCTTCACTGTCAGTATCATCCCAGCTTCTTCCCTTTGCCAGATAAGCCCTTTCAGAGTTTTTTCTTACTTGCTTTGGCTTCCTACATTCTGTGGCAAAGTGTCCCAACTCATTGCAGTTATAGCATCTAATGGTGCTCCGATCAACCATCCCTATTTTGTATCCACCACTGCTGATGTTAGAGGATGAAGATCCACCTTTCTGGAATTTGTTGTAGTTGGACTTGTACTTAAGCTTGGGATTCCTCTTGAATCTGACATTGGAGAATCTTTTGACAATTTGGGCCATTGACTCATCTTCCAATTGCTCCAGCTCTTCCAAGGAATAAAAATCATCACTTGATTGATTTGTAGTAGGAGGATCATATTCTGCTACTAACACATTTTCCTCAGCCTTGGAAAACTGTACCATTCTCTCCGACTGTTGAGATTGTTGTTGTTGTTGACCATTCTATCTTTCCCGTAGACTTCCTTTTGCTGAATCTGCTCCAACTCATAGGTTTTCAACACACCATAGAGTCTATCCAAAGAAATCTCACTCAGATCTCTAGCTTCTCTAATGGCAGTGATTCTATGTTCAAGATGAGTTGACAGTGTTAAAAGGAACTTTTTGTTGACCTCCCTGATTGAATAATATTTCCCATTTATGTTCAGGTTGTTGATCAACGCATTGTACCTCTCAAACACTTCACTAATTCCTTCTCCTAGATTTGATTTAAAATATTCATACTCAGAGGTTAGGATCTCCAACTTGTTCTCCCTAACTTCCTATGTGCCTTCATTAATCACCTCAATAGTTTCCCACATGTGCTTGGAATTTTTACAGTTCATCACATGTTTGTTCATCAAGGGATCAAGGGAATCAATTAATATTAATTGAAGGCTGGCATCCAAGGAGGCTTCTTCTTTTTCAGCAGGAGAAAAATTCTCAGGCTCTTTTGGATAGGTTCTAGCTTTGGTAATCACAACATCATCTACTATCACCTCTGGTTCAATAACCATTGGAGTTGTTGGACCCTTCTTTAACAAGTTCAGATATTTGGGATTTGCAACTTGTAAAAATAAGAGCATCTTCTTCTTCCACATGATATAATTTTCTTTATCAAATAGTGGAATTTTAACGGTTCCAACTTTTTGTGAAGTCATTATGAATTTTTGAATAAATAAAAATTCAAGGAGTTGAAAAATCACAAAAGTCTAGGATCTTGATTTGTTCGTTAATCAGAAGGCTCTGATACCAATTGTTAGGTCCTAATGTGTTTGTATAAGGGGGGGTTGAATACAAACAGTACCGAATAATTGAATAAATGCGGAATAAAAAATATGAAACAAAATTCAAGTTAAATAAAAATATTATTAAACTTGAAAGGTGTTACAACAACTGTATCGATTACAAGGAATTAATCTCAAATTAATTATCACAAATTTAGAATAAATTCGACATGAACTTTTTCTATTTTTGTAATAATTAGAATCAAATGCTAAACGCGATTTGAGATTAAGTTCTAGGGATTTTGATCCGCTAGATTGTTACACGAGAGCAAGATAAAGATTTCTAGTGGATTGGATTTAACTTTACAATCTAGAAATTTAATCTTGAAGTATGCAGATGAAAAGATGAAATATTGCTTCTTGTTTTTCTTTTCTGCTTTGTTCTTGACTTCTGTGTTGTTGGATATTTTTAATGTGTTCTGCTTCTGCTTTTTTTTAATCAAACAACCGAATAGAATGAACTGGAATGACAATCCTGAGCTCAGCAAGACAATCGGTAGGACTATCAAATGAACTAGCAAGACTATCAGAATGAACTAGCAAGACTATCCACCTCCCAGTGTAACTTTCGGCAAGACAATTGTTTGTACTGGCATGACTTTCGGTATGACTATCAATTGTCATACCGATTGTCATATTAGTACAATCAGTTTGTCTTGTTGAATTTAAATGAATTTTAATCCAATTTAAATTCTGAAAATTCCTAAAATTAATTCAGAATTAATTAATCAATTAATTCAATTAATAAATAAATTATTCTTCGCAGATATAATTTATTTTCTTAATTAAATTAGATGACTTAATTAATTAATAGAGAATTAATTCTAGTCTTCAACAGCACCCATTCTTCTGTGAATCTTCTGAAAATCACTGAAATATATGAATCAATTTCCACCACTTCAATGTTGACACTCGATGTACTGTCTGGTTCATGAGTGACTAACTTCCGTGACGTTTCTTCATGTCTTGACTTTGATACTTTGATTTTCTTCAGATTAAATCGTTGTAATTATCTGATACCCTGACGAGATCTCTGTCACTTGATTAAATCCACAATCTTGATTTATATCACTGAGGCATGATCAATTTCTTGAACTTCTTCCAGTGAATTAATTCCACAAGTCTGTAGATGAACCTTGTTTCTGAATCCTCTGACAGATGTTACTCTGTGAGATCTCTTTGACGGTAGATCCACTATTTACTTATTACATTCTTATTTGAGTTGAGTTAAATCCTCGAATATACAAATATGCTATGACATATGCCTTACAGTTTTTTCAGACGTCACGAAAGTTGTTTCTGGAACACAATATTCTACTTCAAATATGTTTTTATCTGAATAAGGAGGGTTAAGTAGATAATAGACAAAAAGGCAATTGATCCAAATATGCATATTCGAGAGATGGCGCGAAAAATGGAGCTGAAGTTTGAGAAATACTGGGGGAAATGAACTTGATAATGTCAATTGGTGCAGTCATGGTTCCACGATTTAAAATGAAACTTCCAGCCTTTTTCTTTCCTACGCTTTATCCAATTGCTGGTGATTCTGATAAAAATTTGTCTTATTTAGCAAATGCCTTACATGATTTGTATGTAGAATATTGCAGGGAAGACAGAGATGCTAATAAGGAAAGAAATGAATCAAGTGAAATTTCCTCCTCTGATGCAAGTTTCATGAATGAACAAAGGGAAACACCTAAAGGAATAAATGATTACGAGAGTTTTATTCGAGAAAGTGGAGGTATTGTTGAACCCACAAAGTCAGAACTTGAGGAGTACTTGAGTGAGAAAATTATTGTTCCAAGTTCTAAATTTGACATCCTAGCGTGGTGGGAAACTCTGCAAAATTTCCTATTTTGTCCAAAATGGCATCCGATATTTTGAGCATTCCTATTAGCACTGTGGCTTCAGAATCTACATTCAGCGCTGGTAGTAGAGTAATTAAACCGCACCGCTCATGTTTGAAGCCCGAAATAATTGAAGTATTGTTGTGCGGAGCAGATTGGGTGCGCGAATTGTATGGCCTGAAAAAATCTAAAGAGGTATATACGAATCTGATTTGATACCCCTGATAGTTTAAATGAGTCTAGTTACAAAATAAATCTGCTTATAAGACATGATCTTAGGTCTTTATCAATCAGTCCAGTAGTATATATACTTAATAATTGCATTTTTTGATTCTGACATTATTTTAATTTGACCTTTAAAATATTTTTAGGATGAGGACAAGGATATTGTGATTCATTTGGATTAAATGACGAGTTGAACATGAAGTACGAGACTCCTGTAAGTACTTTTTATGTTTCTGTAAGTCCTGTAATTATATTACTTTCTGTGGTAATATAATTTGTAACACCCCCAGATCCGGGGTCGGGGATCCGGGTCGTCACGGTCTTTCTTTCCACAATATCACTTCACTTAATTAATAATAACCAACCTTATGCTGTGACCCCACACAAACATACACCACAACCCGTTATAGTCTCAGAGATGAAATTCAAATAAGTACAAGTCTTTGAATCCACAATTTAAAAGTTATTACAACCCAAAACGATTACTTGATAAATTTACAGTTAATTGCCATTATCTGCCACAAGTTATAATTATACATAATTGATTCTCAAAAGCAGATGGTCTAGTCTACAATAGATCTACCTCTGCAGCTATAGCAGCTACGACATCAACGGGAAGACGCGGAACGCTTTCCACGCGCTTGCGCTGGGTCTGCTGGAGTCTGGTCATCTTTCCTAACTGTTGTTGTGTGATGAAAGAAGAAAGCAAGGGTGAGCAGCAAGCCCACCAAAATAATATGTATAATGATTAACAATATATGAGCCTTCTCATAGTACTCATGAAAGTCTTGGTCAAAAGAAATGAACCAAGTTGATATCTTAATGCGATGAAGTCGCAAAATATTCAGTATATATATATATACATATATACTTTTCAAAATATTGGAAGTCCTCTTCCATGCACAATATACACAAAGTCCCAGTGTATAACTGTATAAAAAAAATATCGTTGCAAGGTGATCTCATATATCTAACCTTGTCTCAACGTTTTTCTGAAAATCTTTGTCATTCATAAGACAATTATTAATTAGATATAAGTTTAAAAGATGAAGTTACAAGATACCCCAATATACTTATATCTTTCCCAAATACTACTTGAACTACCACCGTTCAAGTTATAGTTAGCTTCAAAAGTTCATCACATAGATGAGACTATAAGGCAAGATTTGAATAGATTAAATCTTTAAAATATTATCAAAATAAAATGAAGTTACGAGATACTTCATTTGATGTAAACATCATTTTGAAAACTTGACCCTGCCAACACTCAACAATCGCCCAACCGTAGCCTTTCTATCGAAGTGCTCTGGGTAGTGTTGCAGAAATTATCCAATTGGATGATGAACTCATTACGGGAGTTTGCCGCGCCAGGAAGACCACTTACGATGATCAGTCGTAGTAGTACAACCCCACCATTTTCTACATGTAGAGGAGAACCTGTCGGATTTACTTGTCAACCGAACACTGAACTCCTAAGGAATGGACCGCCTTAGCGGAACTTCCAGGCCATTTGGGCCAATATAATAAGGCTGGGCCGGCGCTACTCGGCCACTTACGCCACTCCTAGTTCAGATGAAATCCATGACTCTGAAACGTAAAGCTTGTCCCCACTTTCCCCAAGTAGAAACTTGTTGATACGGCTCCACCAAGAAGTCGTATCTATTTGGAAAGGAGAACTCACCGATATTTCCCAGGCGATGCCTGTTAATGGATTAACTTGTTCCAAGAATTTTACTTCCCGAGTGTTGGGTAAGTAATCAATTCATTTATCAAAACAGCAACCTTGTTGCGAATATAAAACACACCACAGAGCCGGATCCCTCAGGTTTTGAGCGAGTATTTAAATCCCCTTCGAAAGGAGGATCTTAAAAAAAATGAGTTTTGGGATCCGCTCTAACTTTTAAAAAAATCATTTTGAAGACTCGCAAAACATTTTTAAGAATGTTTGGAGTGAAGCTGATTTAATGAAGTAAATCAGTCCCCAGAATATTTAGAAAATGTCTGAATATTATTATTTAAATAATATTCCCATAAAGAATAATCTTTATAAAATAATTGAAGTAGAAGTATTAAAACTTATACTTGAAATGAATAGCAAATAATCAAAGATATACTTATACGAAAGTAATATCTTTATTTGAATAATCAAAAGTAAGTTTGATTATCGACACCTTATTCTTTAATACAATAAAGAATATTATTAAGTAATAAGCGGAGTCATAATACCTCGAATGAATACTATAAATAATATTCATAAAATAAAGGAGTCATACATCCTCAAATGAATATCCAAGTAATATTCAATAATAATATAAACTGAGTCATAAGCCCTCGAATGAATATTCAAATAAATTCAAATAATAAAATAAACTGAGTCATAAGCCCTCGAATGAATACTCAAATTAATATTCAATTAAGTAAAATAAAGGTATCGAATAAACCTTATTCGATCCATAGTTTTAAAAACTATATCCATATATATATAAATATATATATATATATAATATACTCGGGAACATCGACTCCCGGTTTAGAAATATGTTCACCTTTTATCCCCTATACTAAGGGTATACGCAACTACTTGCTTATTTCTAGCATAGGTATTATGCAACTATAAGCATTGAAATCAACAGATAGATAACCAGATTACGAAACAGACATGCATATATACCATATCAGCATGCTCCAATATATCGCAAAATTTGCTAATAACAATCATGCACTATCACAAGATAATGCATATACATATATTTACATCACAACAACAGTATATCGGGTAGAAAACTTGCCTGAGCGACTGGGGGTTACGAATGGCTCGGGACGAGTCTGGTAACCTATAAACAACAAGTAAGTTGGAATTAAACCAAAGTCACTTGTAAATCTATACTCTAACCAACTCAGACTCTAACGTTCGTTTTGCGCTTACTGATTCTCTTAAGTCACTCGAGTACCCTCGGCTCCACCATTTTTAATAATTTAACCTTTACGAGTTTTAAGGCGATTCCTTCGCGAGTGTCTTACCAACTGCCTAACACACTTACCATAAATGTTTCATGCATTAATTAACCCTTTTTGGTCTTTAACCTATGTTTCAAAGTAAGGCGAGGGGAAAAGTTTCGTTCGCGAAACGCCGTTACTTGAAACGGTCGTTTCTCCTAAACCGTGCATCGGAATCGAACGAACTACATATCAAAACGAAGCTCGTAACATGAGCTATCTAAACATGGCAGTGGTCACAATTTAGCAGGGGGTTCTCGGGTCCTAATGCTATGCACAAAAACAGTCCAAAGAAAATCGGACGTTACGACGGCTATGTTTACGCGTTTTCCCATTTTTTAAACTATCCACAATCAACACAAACCATCCTCAAATCCAACACACAACAAACACCCATCCTTATCACATCATAACAATCCCAACCAATTCAATTTTAATCATTCATACATATGCTTAAACCTAACTTTAATCATACTTAAGTTTCTTTAAATCAAAACCACAAAATTACCATCTCATTTCACTACCATACCAAACCTCAAACTCTAATCATAACAATAAGATACCATAACATCCTACTCATCAAAATCACTTATAATATATATGAACCTAGGGTTTGAAAATGGTATACCTTCCTTGGAGTGGTGGGTTGAGCTAGGAAGCCTTAATAAGCTTGGAGAAGCCTTAGGGAAGCTTGGATCTTCAAGAAAAACAAGAAAAGTTCAAGTTAAAAACTTGAAAACACTATTCATTGTCTTCTTCATTGATTAAATGAAGAAGCTAGAGAAAGAATTAATGGCTTAAACTCATGATATAGCCATAACTAAGCATAAAGATGGTTAGGGAATTTTCTTACCAATTAAGGATGCTTGGATCTTGATTTTGGAAATTTTTTTCTTTGAAAAAGGCAAAAAGCCGAGAGCTAATATGAAGAACAATGCCTTGGCTGATTTTTTTTGATTTTTGATGAAATGATTTGCTAGTTGGTTGGCTTGGTTTTGTTTTTGATTTAGCAAATTACCACCTTGCCCTTGAATTTGTGTGGTCCTAAATCAACCACACCTCCTTCCTTCCATGTCATGCTTATGTCACCCTTATGATGTCATCCTCCCTTCCTTGTCTCCTTTCTATTGGTTGGATGACATCACTCCCATTAATCCCTTTGATTAACTTCCTAATCGTTTGCCTAATGACCGCTGATCTGTTGTACGGTTCGCTTAACTTTCGTTCTCGTTTATCGTTTGAAGGATCATACCCGGGATCTTATTACTTAGGTTCCCTTAACCTTTCTCAATACATTATATTCCTTTTTATGATCCTCTATTATAATCCTTTAATTTAAATCCTTTTTATTCTGTTACCTTATACTCAATTCTCTCCGTATCTTATGGATTTCCGGGAAAAACCAAAGTGTTCGGAATTGGATTCTGACGATCTTTACATACACTTATATACCACATAGAGTACTAATAATATCCCATAAGATCAATAACAGAACCCCTACATAGCGTGGCATGAAAAGTTTTCTCGTTCAGCAAAAACACTATTCATAAGGGTTTCAAAAATTCCCAAAAATTGGGGTTATTACAGTCTCCCCTCCTTAAAAGGATTCCGTCCCGGAATCAGATAGAAAACAAATGGGGACACTCTCTTAGCATCACACTTTCTAACTCTCGAGTCAATTTTCCCACATTGTGGTTCTACCACCAAACTCTGCCTAGTTTGATAATCCTTCTCCTAAGGACTTGTCCCTTTTCACTCTATAACCCTTCCTGGTTGCTCCATATAGGTTACGTCGGGTTGCATATCTATGCGCTCATATGCCTCTATTCATCTGGCATCTAAATTACACTTCCTTAACATTGATACGTGAAACACGTTACGAACTTGCTACAGGTTCTGGGTTAAGGCTAGCTCATATGCTAACTTCCCAAACGTCTTAATATATCCAAGGGTCCAACAAATTGTAGACTTAGCTTTCCTTTCTTTCCGAACCTCATCAATCCTTTCCAAGGGATACCTATAACATTACTAGGTCCCCTATTTCATACTCTTTATCCTTCCGTGTCAAATCAACATACTTATCATGTCCATCTTGGGCTACTACCATCCGTCCTCTGATTAGATCTATCATATCCTTGGTCTTTTGGACTACTGCGGGTCCGAGCATCTTGCGCTCTACAACTTCATCCTAACATAAGGGAGATCGACATTGTCTTCCCTCAAGGATCTCATAAGGCGACATCTCGATAATGACATATGATCTATTGTCGTAAGATAACTCAATCCGAATTAAGTGATCATTCCAAATTCTTTCAAGTCTATTGCACAGACTCTCATCATAGCTTTTAACATTAAAGCTTTTGCTTCTCAATACCCATTCTTTTCCAGTTCGTAATCGCTACTACCTTCCGTTCCTAATATTATACCGGTTACACTTTTGCTCACTAGCGTTATATAACCTTTTAATAACCACGTCAACCTTAGTATCACGAATGTGTTCCCATTCTGAATACCACCATAACTTTACTACTCCTTTTTCAGCTGTTTCTATTTTTGAAAGCTTAATCCTTCATATAGAAGTAAAAGAATTTATTGAGAGATCACTATGATCATGAACACTTGTTATCTCACATAGTTAGTACAAAAGGTGGCCAGCCTTTAGTACTTGACAAGCAATTAAACAATAGTTGGTATCCTACTAGGCTTCTATCACACAGATAGACAGTCGTTCGGCAATACCTCCCCTTCTGGAAGGGTTGTTCTTCTCAACTTACATGAAATGAAAAGAAGAGAAAAGAACGAACTGAAGAGAATTGTATATATAAAAAAAAATATACTGCCACAAAATATCTGGCTTGGAACCTACCTCTGAACTATAGAGGTTTGTCATAGGAGAACAAAACATATACGTATTTATATCAGCATCAAGTATTATAGCATCGTATTTCCCATGCCTAAATATTTCTATTCCGTCCATCATTCTATGGACCCATGCTCTTCCTCGAGCTTATACACAATCACCTTTGAAACTCCCTCGATTTCGAAAATCGAACCTGGGATCTCATTTTAGACATCACCGTTACTAGAGTTCTATGCTTGCACCGCAACCTTCCTCATATAGTAATACGACTCTCTTTTCATAAGAGGGAATAAATATTCAATAGGTAGATACTCTACTTAATTAGTCTATCAATGATAACTTATACACTACCACGACCCGTTTAGTGGTACTCAATCTCAACATCCATTCCAATACAACTCTCACGGTTGTAATCAGCTCGTTACTCGCAGAATCATTACTGCCTTACTATGGTCCACCACTGACCCACTGTCATCATTCACTTTCCATGAAATCTTAATAGCTAACCATACGGAGTCCATACATGTCATATCAAATCCTTCTAAGGAGGTAACATAATCACCATTTCTGATTCATGAAGAACACTCCTGATCTCAAAGGTTCGTTTAGTCCTTTTGAAACATGGTCCAGGCTCATTCTCAAGATAGTACCTTCTAAGATAGATAGCCCGCTCATGGCGATTACACGAATTAAACCTTTATCAACTACTATTACGGCTGGGTATTGCACAGTCATCAGAAGGAATGTCAATCTTCCAAACCATAATACAACCTTCACAGTTTTAACCATCATCACTGTATTCTTTTGGCACAAGCGCCTATAATTATCCTCTTACCTTTAAAGTGTCGGCCACCTCTTTGGCCTTTCCTGATAGTAAAATTTCCTTACAGTCAATGTCACTTTAACCATCTCCAAATAAATTTTCTACCTTATTTCAATCACAGCTTATGTGAAAATGCTTTCCTTAAAATCTGATGAGTAAAAAAAAAAATCACCATTTTTCCATAAGTTATTGCCTCAGTCTTTAGAGGTTAATCACTGTCATGACTGACTCTCAATCATAATTAGAACATCTTTTATCTTAAGTCCTAATTGCCCTGAATAATTTCGACCATTACTGGTTCGATCCATACTTTCTCGTGGTTTAACACGTGCCCCACTTGGCAACATTATAACTACGTCATATTTCCTTTATCAACATTTCTATTCTTGAAAATTTTGAATATTACCTTTCTCCTTGTAAAACCTCTAAGGTTATCCTTCAATCGTTCCTCCTGTATTCCCTAGATACAGGGCATATTAAAATACCATTTACTATTACTAGAACCATTGTCTATATACTTCTGAAAAATTTTTCCACTGATTCTTAAAGGTTGTTGCTACATTAACCCTTTCCAAATCATACTGTCAAAACTCATACTGTCCCTATTAAGGGTGAAATTCCAACCTTTATGCATTCCCCTAGGATTCATTTTAAGTTACCGATGTTCTATCCTTAATTCCACCTTTAAAAGGTACCTGCATCCTTCCATGGATAAATCAAGTCATATATCCCTGATAAGGGTGTCTTATTCAATCATTCCCACCTCGATAGTCTATACCTAACTTCATAATAGCATCCTTATTCAAATTGAGGTCAATCCATATGGCCTCCAAAAGATAACAATGGTCATCCACTTTTCTTTCTTGATTTGGTAATGATAACATGGATGTTCTGGAAGATATTGGTCATGTTCAACGTGAACTTCTTCTTAATAATTCCTTATTTACTTTTGTTGTTTATCTCAACAGTCATCTCAATGTTGGGATATCTTTCATATCTGGCGTCTCCCTTTCTGGGTATCATGCCACCGGTCTTACACTTTACCTTCTTGAAGGTCACTTCCTTCACCCAATTTTCTTAATTTCTTACTTTCTTGTCTCCTCAGTCTATCCGCGTCTCATTATTTATCCTTCGAATTATCTCAAGGTTTCCTCGAATCTTCCCAACTTACAGGGGATAAAATATATGTATCTCTTATACCTTCAACCATCAATTTAACTCATGGTGAATCACTCTCATCCGGACGATTACCTACTTTTCTATTTCTATTTCTACGAGTCTTTAGGGTTTCCTCATACCCAACTCCCTTATCATTCCTCAAACTCTCTTGCCTTTATATTCCTTTCTCTTATCGTTATTTCATGAACCAACACAACATAATCATTGATTTCAAACATCCCGTCATTCTGGATTCGTGTCTTCAGAACGAATCTTGATAACTTTTACAACTTAGATTCATAATTCATCATACTCGTCTGCCTTTGTTCTGGCTCTTAAGCTTTTACACTATCTCCATAACCTTGGGAAGTACTTTCCTGAAAACAATTGACTGAACTTAAATCAGTTTATTATAATCTCTTGCTCCATGCCTTCCTTGGCCTTTCACCAGCGGGTGGTCTCTCTCTTAGGAGGGTAAGTGACAAAGCAGTCTTTTGTGGTTCGTCAATCATTTAGAATCTCAAATAATTCATCTATTTCCTTTAGCCAGGCTCTTGCCTCGACTGGGTCAGCTTGTTCCTTGGAACTCTGAGAGCTTAGTGACTTAAAGGTCATGAAAGAATTTCCCACCGCACTGTCTCCTCAGGGTGGTGGTTGGGGATAATAGTCTAAGTTCTCTTTAGACAGGTCCATGAATTGCCGTATAGGGGTACCATCTCGGGTCTCCTTTCCTTACTCGACTTTCTGTTTCCTTAGTATGAAATGTTTCATCCTACTCCCCATAATTGGGGTCATCTTTTAATTTAAAATCCTCATTTTCCACTCCATTATGTCATGGGTTCCTTCTATCTTGATGGCGACCTCCCTGACTATCACGTTCAGGGTTTGCTCTAAATCTTATTCCTCAAACTATGGCTCTCATCTAAGTTCTCATCCTTACGCTCTTGAACTTTCGGAACCCAAATTCTATAGGAATACCTCATTATTCCCTTATCATCTTTCTCGGTATTAATCTCATATTTATTTGTTGGCTCTCTGCCTTCATTCATCACCTTTCTCTGGCACCGTATGCTCTTTTCCAATAATTCGGTCTCTATTGCAATCTCAAACAGCTTTTCGGTACCGGCTCCGGTTACCTTCACTACTATTTCCAAAATCTCTTATAAACTCTCCCAAAGACATTATCATCTTGAGTCTCTCCTTTTTACTAAGGGCATCAGCCACCATATTGGCTTTCCCCGAATGATAAAGAATCTCTCAATCATTATTCTTGATTAGCTCTAACTGCCTCCTCTGGCATATATTGAGCTCTTTCTACGTGAAAATGTACTAGAGCACTTATGGCTTAGGTAATTCTCACACTTCTCTCCATACAAGTAGTGCCTCCAATCTTTAGGGTAAAACTATTGCCACGAACCTAAGCTCATGGGCGGGGATATCGAATTTCATATTACCTTAATTGTCTTGACGCGTACGCGATTACCTTGCTGTGCTGTATGAGAAGCACCCTAATTCCTTATGCGAAGCGTCACTACACTTCACAAAATCTCATTTTCCATCCGGCAACGCCAACATAGGGAACGTCACTAACCTTTGCTTCGGTTCTTAAAAGTTGTTCTCGCATTTCTCTGTCCATTCGAACTTCTCAGTCTTACGAGTAAGCCGCGTTAAAGGGGCTACTATCTTTACAAACTTGAACGAACCTCCGGTAGTGACCGGCCAATCCTACCTCTGGGAGTTGCCCTAACCATGGTCATCAATTCATCAGTGGTCCTTTATTCATTCTTGTCAGGATCCTCCACGAGATCCTCCTCAGCAACAATCCCATCTAGGACAACATCCTCAACCGCTACATCCTCAATATCAATATTATCCGGTCCTGCATTAGGACACTCTATCGGATCCACAATCCGATCTCCAATTAGTAATAAAACATCATCGCGCTGTTGCTCCTCAACCTCAGGGTTCGGAGTCCCGCTACTCTATACGATAACGAACTACGCTTCTATCGCTACATTTATAAGGGTTCCCATAAGGGTTTTAACTGTCAGTACTACGTTAGGTAGTCCGACTAAGAACTTGGCAAGAGTTCTTATTATCTTAGTGAACTTATTATCTTAACGTCCCATCATCTCTGAGATTTATAACGCTTAGCTCTGATACCATTTCTGTAACACCCCCAGATCCGGGGTCGGGGATCCGGGTCGTCACGGTCTTTCTTTCCACAATATCACTTCACTTAATTAATAATAACCAACCTTATGCTGTGACCCCACACTAACATACACCACAACCCGTTATAGTCTCAGAGATGAAATTCAAATAAGTACAAGTCTTTGAATCCACAATTTAAAAGTTATTACAACCCAAAACGATTACTTGATAAATTTACAGTTAATTGCCATTATCTGCCACAAGTTATAATTATACATAATTGATTCTCAAAAGCAGATGGTCTAGTCTACAATAGATCTACCTCTGCAGCTATAGCAGCTACGACATCAACGGGAAGACGCGGAACGCTTTCCACGCGCTTGCGCTGGGTCTGCTGGAGTCTGGTCATCTTTCCTAACTGTTGTTGTGTGATGAAAGAAGAAAGCAAGGGTGAGCAGCAAGCCCACCAAAATAATATGTATAATGATTAACAATATATGAGCCTTCTCATAGTACTCATGAAAGTCTTGGTCAAAAGAAATGAACCAAGTTGATATCTTAATGCGATGAAGTCGCAAAATATTCAGTATATATATATATACATATATACTTTTCAAAATATTGGAAGTCCTCTTCCATGCACAATATACACAAAGTCCCAGTGTATAACTGTATAAAAAAAATATCGTTGCAAGGTGATCTCATATATCTAACCTTGTCTCAACGTTTTTCTGAAAATCTTTGTCATTCATAAGACAATTATTAATTAGATATAAGTTTAAAAGATGAAGTTACAAGATACCCCAATATACTTATATCTTTCCCAAATACTACTTGAACTACCACCGTTCAAGTTATAGTTAGCTTCAAAAGTTCATCACATAGATGAGACTATAAGGCAAGATTTGAATAGATTAAATCTTTAAAATATTATCAAAATAAAATGAAGTTACGAGATACTTCATTTGATGTAAACATCATTTTGAAAACTTGACCCTGCCAACACTCAACAATCGCCCAACCGTAGCCTTTCTATCGAAGTGCTCTGGGTAGTGTTGCAGAAATTATCCAATTGGATGATGAACTCATTACGGGAGTTTGCCGCGCCAGGAAGACCACTTACGATGATCAGTCGTAGTAGTACAACCCCACCATTTTCTACATGTAGAGGAGAACCTGTCGGATTTACTTGTCAACCGAACACTGAACTCCTAAGGAATGGACCGCCTTAGCGGAACTTCCAGGCCATTTGGGCCAATATAATAAGGCTGGGCCGGCGCTACTCGGCCACTTACGCCACTCCTAGTTCAGATGAAATCCATGACTCTGAAACGTAAAGCTTGTCCCCACTTTCCCCAAGTAGAAACTTGTTGATACGGCTCCACCAAGAAGTCGTATCTATTTGGAAAGGAGAACTCACCGATATTTCCCAGGCGATGCCTGTTAATGGATTAACTTGTTCCAAGAATTTTACTTCCCGAGTGTTGGGTAAGTAATCAATTCATTTATCAAAACAGCAACCTTGTTGCGAATATAAAACACACCACAGAGCCGGATCCCTCAGGTTTTGAGCGAGTATTTAAATCCCCTTCGAAAGGAGGATCTTAAAAAAAATGAGTTTTGGGATCCGCTCTAACTTTTAAAAAAATCATTTTGAAGACTCGCAAAACATTTTTAAGAATGTTTGGAGTGAAGCTGATTTAATGAAGTAAATCAGTCCCCAGAATATTTAGAAAATGTCTGAATATTATTATTTAAATAATATTCCCATAAAGAATAATCTTTATAAAATAATTGAAGTAGAAGTATTAAAACTTATACTTGAAATGAATAGCAAATAATCAAAGATATACTTATACGAAAGTAATATCTTTATTTGAATAATCAAAAGTAAGTTTGATTATCGACACCTTATTCTTTAATACAATAAAGAATATTATTAAGTAATAAGCGGAGTCATAATACCTCGAATGAATACTATAAATAATATTCATAAAATAAAGGAGTCATACATCCTCAAATGAATATCCAAGTAATATTCAATAATAATATAAACTGAGTCATAAGCCCTCGAATGAATATTCAAATAAATTCAAATAATAAAATAAACTGAGTCATAAGCCCTCGAATGAATACTCAAATTAATATTCAATTAAGTAAAATAAAGGTATTGAATAAACCTTATTCGATCCATAGTTTTAAAAACTATATCCATATATATATAAATATATATATATATATATATAATATACTCGGGAACATCGACTCCCGGTTTAGAAATATGTTCACCTTTTATCCCCTATACTAAGGGTATACGCAACTACTTGCTTATTTCTAGCATAGGTATTATGCAACTATAAGCATTGAAATCAACAGATAGATAACCAGATTACGAAACAGACATGCATATATACCATATCAGCATGCTCCAATATATCGCAAAATTTGCTAATAACAATCATGCACTATCACAAGATAATGCATATACATATATTTACATCACAACAACAGTATATCGGGTAGAAAACTTGCCTGAGCGACTGGGGGTTACGAATGGCTCGGGACGAGTCTGGTAACCTATAAACAACAAGTAAGTTGGAATTAAACCAAAGTCACTTGTAAATCTATACTCTAACCAACTCAGACTCTAACGCTCGTTTTGCGCTTACTGATTCTCTTAAGTCACTCGAGTACCCTCGGCTCCACCATTTTTAATAATTTAACCTTTACGAGTTTTAAGGCGATTCCTTCGCGAGTGTCTTACCAACTGCCTAACACACTTACCATAAATGTTTCATGCATTAATTAACCCTTTTTGGTCTTTAACCTATGTTTCAAAGTAAGGCGAGGGGAAAAGTTTCGTTCGCGAAACGCCGTTACTTGAAACGGTCGTTTCTCCTAAACCGTGCATCGGAATCGAACGAACTACATATCAAAACGAAGCTCGTAACATGAGCTATCTAAACATGGCAGTGGTCACAATTTAGCAGGGGGTTCTCGGGTCCTAATGCTATGCACAAAAACAGTACAAAGAAAATCGGACGTTACGACGGCTATGTTTACGCGTTTTCCCATTTTTTAAACTATCCACAATCAACACAAACCATCCTCAAATCCAACACACAACAAACACCCATCCTTATCACATCATAACAATCCCAACCAATTCAATTTTAATCATTCATACATATGCTTAAACCTAACTTTAATCATACTTAAGTTTCTTTAAATCAAAACCACAAAATTACCATCTCATTTCACTACCATACCAAACCTCAAACTCTAATCATAACAATAAGATACCATAACATCCTACTCATCAAAATCACTTATAATATATATGAACCTAGGGTTTGAAAATGGTATACCTTCCTTGGAGTGGTGGGTTGAGCTAGGAAGCCTTAATAAGCTTGGAGAAGCCTTAGGGAAGCTTGGATCTTCAAGAAAAACAAGAAAAGTTCAAGTTAAAAACTTGAAAACACTATTCATTGTCTTCTTCATTGATTAAATGAAGAAGCTAGAGAAAGAATTAATGGCTTAAACTCATGATATAGCCATAACTAAGCATAAAGATGGTTAGGGAATTTTCTTACCAATTAAGGATGCTTGGATCTTGATTTTGGAAATTTTTTTCTTTGAAAAAGGCAAAAAGCCGAGAGCTAATATGAAGAACAATGCCTTGGCTGATTTTTTTTGATTTTTGATGAAATGATTTGCTAGTTGGTTGGCTTGGTTTTGTTTTTGATTTAGCAAATTACCACCTTGCCCTTGAATTTGTGTGGTCCTAAATCAACCACACCTCCTTCCTTCCATGTCATGCTTATGTCACCCTTATGATGTCATCCTCCCTTCCTTGTCTCCTTTCTATTGGTTGGATGACATCACTCCCATTAATCCCTTTGATTAACTTCCTAATCGTTTGCCTAATGACCGCTGATCTGTTGTACGGTTCGCTTAACTTTCGTTCTCGTTTATCGTTTGAAGGATCATACCCGGGATCTTATTACTTAGGTTCCCTTAACCTTTCTCAATACATTATATTCCTTTTTATGATCCTCTATTATAATCCTTTAATTTAAATCCTTTTTATTCTGTTACCTTATACTCAATTCTCTCCGTATCTTATGGATTTCCGGGAAAAACCAAAGTGTTCGGAATTGGATTCTGACGATCTTTACATACACTTATATACCACATAGAGTACTAATAATATCCCATAAGATCAATAACAGAACCCCTACATAGCGTGGCATGAAAAGTTTTCTCGTTCAGCAAAAACACTATTCATAAGGGTTTCAAAAATTCCCAAAAATTGGGGTTATTACATAATTTGTTCAAATGTTGTTGTTGTTCACATGTTATATTACTTTATATTAATCATCATATGTTTCTGTTGTTGTTGGTACTGACATGATCACTTCAATTTTGATCATGCTGCATTTCACTTTTATATATAGTAAACCCTGTATATGATCATGCTGCATTTCACTTTTATATATAGCTGGTAAGGGATATTTTCTTTTTGTTTCTTGAGTATCAATCGGAGTTTTTGAAGAAGATACTCTACTGAGATATTTCCACTCGACCTCTAACCTGAGCTAGGTTGAGCGTTGAGGCGACATCTGGAATGCTACTCGTTTAGTACAAGGATTGAATTATATAGATGTAAACAATTTTCACAGTTTATATTCTCCAACTTTAAAATATTGTACTCGAATTTGCCTATTGCTTATGAATAGCCTTATAGGCTGGATCATACCCGGATTTGACTAAACTGAATAGTACGTACATAGTCGGGAGCTAGTGATGACTGATAAATTAAATTTGGTAATCTTTATTTTTCTTTAACATTGAACTACTGGAAGAGGATTGGATGGTTAATTAAAATTTACCAAGATAAGTGTTTTGTGTGGCAATGGAGGGTTGTTTGTGGTAGATGCGAGAGAAAAATAGACCTTTGCTCTAATTAGCTGATCTTTAAGATGTCGAACACGAGCATCAACAGGAACTCCTTGAGGAGTCTGCTTTTCAGGTTTAATCGTATGCACTTCTTTTGAGCTAACTTTTCTTGAGTTTTTTGCCGGCTGTTGCTCAATTTAAACCATCAGAACCTCTTTATATTAATAATCAGTAAATTAAGTAAATATCAGATTAATACCATAATTATGCATTACTTTTGTATTGTAATGACAACTGCCAAGCAAATGAATTCATTTTCTATATGTTAGTAAAAAACAGAGATGATGTTAGTAAAATGGGGAGTTATTTAAATTGACGTAGTTATCATCAATTATTTCTCATTCCGAATTCTTTATAAGGGTTGCTGTGTTTTATGTAAGATTAGTATCATGTTTTATGTAACTAACTATTTGCAGTCAAGTCTAGGATGTACATCTATTTGCTGATGGCTAAGTGCACTGGATGGAAACATGAACATCAACCTGAAGAAGTTGCGAATGCCAAGCTGGTGCTGCTACAATTTCCTATAAAGTCTATTTTGGTTTTAAATTTTGGAAATGTAATCTAATTTAAAGTTTATATGTTTTTGTACTTGGATAATTGATGTAGACTTTTCTTTATTTTGATGTGACTTCTGAGAACATGGATTGGTGAAAATGATTTATGTAATTTTAATCTAAAAATATTAGCAAGCAGGGTAACTGGGTAATAATTATAAAAAGTAGCAGAATTTTTTACATTTTCTTCGAGCTCTAACGAGCCGAGCTCGAGCCGAACGATCCCGAGCCGATCTCGAGCCGAGCTCGAGCCGAACATGCTAAAAACTCGGCTCGAGCTCGTTTTCTTAACGAACACTTTTTCATGTTCGAGCTCGAGCTCGAGCCCTTAACGAACCGAGCCGAACCGATCCCTTAACGAGCCGAGCTTGAGCTTGTTCGCGAACAGCTCGGTTCGTGAACAACTCTAACTGGATGGTTATGATGCGGGCCGGGTATTAACCGGGCCCTTGATTATGAGGCCATAGTTGCCTGGGTACCCCTTATGTTGGTTGGGTGTATGCAGTTGGGTATAGATCCGCACTGTATCCTGACTAATCAGCAGGTTATATTGCATATGTTGGTTTTTGTTTCCAGTCTTGTTCATTTGGCACTCGCCCAACAATGGCAATTTATTATTCTATACAGAAACATATGGTTATTCAAATCAGCAGATTATCGGTTCCTTTATTCTTCTCTCTTTACACTATATATATATACATTGTTGCAGGCTTGTTGTGCAATTTTGGCTCACCCCCTTTTATTGTTATTCACATTATTTTTAGTTAAGGTAGAGAATGAAACCCATCAGAACCCGAGTAGTCAAGAAGCGAGTCATGCAGCGGGATCCTCTTATACCAAGGGTGTTTGTCCCTATCCTAGAATGGAGTTTTGAATTGCCAGATCAGGTGTAGCAGGATAAGAAATAGTGGTAGTTTGAATAAAAAGTTGTTTAGTTAGAAATGTGAATAAAATAATATTTTGTAATAAAGAGAGTTCTTGAGACAGTTGTCTAGTTGGTTTGTAATAAAGTTGGTTTGTCGTTCTTGTTTTCAATCCTTAACCTTGAAAAGATCCTGAGTAGCAGTAGTTCGGGGTAATTATTTTATTTATATTTTGCTTGTACATGTTTAACGAGTAGTTAGTGTTAATAATGCTCCAAATTTATACCCCGGATTTGGAGGGTGTTACACCAAGCTATAAAATAGCTTACTTTTTTACCATCATATGCGCTCATCTGCAAGGCATGTATCATTAAAATACAAAACATAAAACCCCACATAACCCCATTAAACAGAAAACTTAACTAGTTTTTTTGTTATGTTGCGTTTGATATCAAAAACATTGCTCAATTGTTGCTGTATCCTAACAAACTTTATTCATGCCGATTTCCTTCTCTTCGTGATGAAACTTCAATTCCAAAATTCAATGCGGTGGTAGAAGGCCTACAAATTGTGACCGTAAATTACTATGCATCTTCATTCATCTTTATTCTTCCTTAGTCCCATCAAAGCTCTATTTATCTTGTTTGTCTACCGAGTTTAGTTTAGGTGCATCATGAGACACTACTTCTACAAAGTCGTATTCACAATAAACACCAAGCCTATAGGCGTATTCTCAATAATTTATTACGTTTCTGTGTTTTGTCAATTTCTTGACATACAATTAACACAACTAAACCAAAGGCGTATCCTCCGGATACTACTCACCAGAATACGAATTATCCATATGCGTATGTATTGGATGGTTCTCAAGTCATTTGTGGGTAAAATTAATTAAATTAAAAATTTTAATTTATTTTTAATTAATTATATTCATCCCTACTCTCAACCAATCACATATATGAATCTCCTACAACATTAATTGTGTTTCGTATTACAGCCCTATACTAATTTGCGAACTAATTCGATTTTGTACAACCATGTACTACTCTATTAACCAAAAGACCCATTGTACTCATTAACTAACATTGTTATATAATTGACTGATTTTTATTTAAATCATTATGTTTTATATTTACATTTTTATTTTTATAATTAGTTGTATGTATTTTTATTAAAAATTAAAATGAATTTTATAATAAAATCTACAAAATTTACTGTCAACTAATTTGATGGACACAAGTAACTGTTTTTTTAAGATTAAACCCAAATTTAAATTTAAATTTTATTAATTTATTATGAGTTGGGTTCAGTAGAGACCCATATTATTTGGAGACCCTGGATACCTGTATAACTGCGGTTAGATTTTGTAGGATTGTACATAACTGTGGTTAGATTTTGTAGGATTGTCCAGTTAGAGATGAATACAAAGTAAAAGACATATTAATACTTATAAACCTAAGTCAAAATAGAGTAAATAGTTAATTGTCAAAATATAAATATTATGTGAAAAAGTATATGAATATTTGATTTGCAAGTTGTATTATATCTTTTTATTTAGGTTTAAAAGTAGTACACTTCATAATAATTTTAAGTACTACACTCGATTTATAAAATTTTATTTTTTCAAATAATATTTTATTTTGCAAATTGTATTATATTTTTTATTTAGGTTTAAAAGTATTATATTTTAAAATTTTAAGTACTACATTCTATTCATAAAATTCTACAATATGTTCTGCACTTTTTTTATTATATTTTTTTATATAATATTTTATTTTGCATGTTGCATTATATTTTTTTATTTAGGTTTAAAAGTATTACATTTTATATTTGAAGTACTACACTCTATTTATAAAGTTATGCACTCTATTATTTTAATATATTTTTTTCACATAATATTTTATTCTGCAAGTTACATTATATTTTTTATTTAGGTTTAGAAATACTAAATATTTATTTATGCATAGAGTGAGTACTTCAAATTATAAAATGTAGTACTTTTAAATCTAAACAAAAAAATATAATGCAACATGTAGAATAAAATATTACGTAAAAAATATATTAAAAAAAGTGCAGAACATATTGTAAAACTTGATAAATAGAATGTAGTACTTAAAATTATAAAATATAATACTTTTATACCTAAATAAAAATTATAATTTAACTTGTAGAATAAAATATTATGTGAAAAAATAAATTAAAAAAAATGAAAGTGAGAACATATTGTAGAATTTTATAAATAGAGTGAAGTACTTAAAATTATAAAGTGTAATACTTTCAAACCTAAATAAAAAATATAATGCAACTTTCAAATCAAATATTATGAAAAATATATTGAAAAAAATAGAGTGGAGAACATATTGTAGATTTTTTTAATAAATAAAGTGTAGTAATTTAAAATCTAAATAAAAAATATGATTTAAATGCAAAACATATATTATGTGAAAAATATATTCAAAAATATATTTGTAGAGCATAACTTAGTCTAATATAAATTACAGTGTAATATGCTTGATGTGGATTAAATGGAAAAAAAGTATTTTTGCATAAATAAAAATGTAGTACTTTTAAATCTAAATAAAAAATATAATACAACTTGCTGAATAAAATATTATGTGAAAAAAAAACATACTAAAAAAATTGAGTGCAAAACATATCGTAGAACTTTATAAATAGAGTGTATTTAAAATTATAAAATGTATTACTTTTAAACCTAAATAAATAAATATAATGTAACTTGTAAAATAAAATATTATGTGAAAAATATATTTAAAAAATAGAGTGCATAACATAATATAGTGTAGTACTTTAAAATATAAATTAAAATGTATAATCTAAAATAAACAAATAATATATGAAAATTATATTCAAAAATAAAATTCCAATACTTAATTTAGCCTTAATTTTAGATTTTTTTTATACACACATAATATAATCTGAGACCTTCATTTCTGCCCGGCCTGTAAAAGGAAATCCAGATTTTCAAATAAAAAACGGACTATACTAGACTTTTGCCAGAATTTTGCCAATTTATTAATAATTAATTAGTGATACCGGAGGAGAAACAAAAATAAGAAGAGAGGGGGGAAGGAGAAATAGAAAGAAGAGTGGGGGATGGAGGAATCATCGGCAGCGAAAAGCAAAGAAAACGGCGGCGGCGGCGGAGAAGAAAAAGGATTATCATTGAATTGGCTATACAATAAAATAACAGCTTCATCAGATTCCGATCTGTCTCGTAGTATCGTTCAATCTACTGACTCTGCTATTCGCTCCGCCCGTCATTTTCAACATTCCTCCTCCACCTTTTTTCAATCTCTTCAGGTTTCTTTACATTTCTGTTTTGCAATTTGTTCTTTCTACTTGCCTCCTACAGCATTTTACTATTACTATTATTTTTCTAACTAATTTGGCCTGCCTCTTTCTGATTGTATATTTGGGCGGACCTCAACCCCCGACTATATGCTTAACTCTAACTTCACTCGTTATACTACACCTCATTTTACTTATTTAACTCCATTTTACGGAAACCCAATTTTATAGATGATGTGAGGTTTAGAACAACATTTTCGATTAAAACGGTCCGTTATTAGGGTTAAGTAGAGTCGGGATATGTTGATTTTACTTTTAATTTCTGAAGCTTAGCATTCATCATTTCAATGACTTCTATATTAATGCACAAGGTAAAATGCTTTCGACCACACCACTGCACCATTGTATTCGTAAGTAGCGTCTGTATCTGTGGAACTCTGTTTAATTTACTTTTTCAATAGGTTGGACACTTATTTTCACATCTTCACGTATTCTTCTTTCTATGTAACTAAGAAGCACATTATGGTCATCCGTACTTTTTTACCTTTACTACGTGTCAATGTTTTGCAGGATTTTGTTCCTGAAATCAGATCTCAGTGTAAAACTTATGAAGATGCTTTGGTCAAGAATGTTAAAGGTATTTTTTCAACACTTTGGTACTTGTGCATAGTTTGTTTAAGGTAATCAGAGCATCAACCCTTACAATCTGTAACTTCACCTTCAAAAATATTATTGATTCCTAGACACTAAATTGGTGACAGTGACATATATTAGCATATGCATTTAGCCTCATCTATGCTTTGTTCAAGTCCCCTCTTGGCTCCCCCCCCAAGCATGCATGAAAAGGCTAAGAAATGGTTGATCAGAGGGTATAGAATTTATCACCACAGAGAAACAGCTAAAACACAAATAAAATCTGAGATTTATCATGTACTTATAAATTCATGAATTTCAAAATATATTTTATGATAAAACGATTACATCTCTCTATATCCTGGAATCTGGAATCATTAGAAACTAGTCCTAATAATTATCTACATTCCTTATAGATAGCTATTATCATGCATAATAATATCAAATACCTTCCAACTAATTAATTCACCTGCTCCGCACTAAATCTTTACTAATGGCTGTAATCAACCTAGTAAAAAATGATATCTCGGGGTTTCCTGGTCCTTGGTGGTTCAGTTCTGGGGACATTATTTCAATTAAGTTTTTTTTTAAGTTAAGGGGCTAAAGTTGCAGAGAGTATAAGAGTGATGTTTCGGGAGAATTACTATTTTGAATGCTTAGTATTTTGGTAACTGTTTGGGGAGGATACCAGGCAATCTGTATGAATTAAGTTTGTCCCTGACTCCCTTTACCGTATCTTATATTTAATATATGAATGCTTTTTATATCCATTTTTGGCAGAGGAGTTGTCCAGTGCAAGAGATCACCCAGTTATGGCTTGTGCAATTGCTGTTACAGCTGGATTTATTCTATTGCGTGGTAGGGTAAAAGTTCCTGATCATATTTACCTTAAATTGGTACATATATGAAATAAATGACGGTAGACTTGCATGTTATCTTTTTAAGTCTCATCATATGTACTTCATAGTCATATCGATGTCAGTTCTCATAATTGTAAACAAAGTTGTAGAGTGTCAAGCACATTGATACGGTGCCATACAAAGAAGATTCAATTATAAATCTGACAAATAAGATCACTATTCTATTTTATCCCTAAATCTTAATGGGGGAGGCTGATTAGTATTTCCATGAACTTCAGGAGATGTAAAGGTTAAACTTAACTTTTCTCTGTATTCTACACTTCTTTTATTCTTGTTCTGTACTTTTATATTGATGACCTGACAAGTCCAGGATGTCATCTTACAGCTCTCACTTATTACTGAGTTTCCAGTATTCTTTGCAGGAAGTATGCCCCTTTGAAAGAATCTATATACCATGGCTAAATCCCATAATTACACCTTTTAGCATTATTCAGCTGAAGATTCTTTTAATTTTCTTAATTGTAGTGTCAACTGTCAACCTAAATTTCATGAGAAGTTACTCGCTACATAGGCTACACATACTGAAGAAGTGAATATATTGTGATAGTATTTTATTACTTGTCAAGATGTATCATCTTGGATGGCTCTTGTATGGTAGTTTGTACATAGATCAAGTCAATATTCTAGATTTGGGCAAATAACATGTTTGGATAAACAAAATAATTTGGATTTGGATTCAAGACATTCAAATATTAGGTACGAATTTAAGAATTTAAAAAGACTACTCAAATCATGTCATTTGAAATTCATCATTTGAAATCAATTGCACGTTCCCCAATCACAATCTAATTATAAAGTTATTCAAGTTTATATGTGATTTTTATTTATTTTTTAATGACTTCTGTTTCAGGCCCTAGAAGATTTTTGTTTAGGAATACATTTGGTCGACTACAAAGTGAGGAGGTATTGCTGTTTAACACTATATGATACTACCTCCGTCCCCCTCATTTCTTTACAGTTTTTTTCACATTCTTGACACGCATTTTAAGACAACTATAAAGTATACTTCCGTAATTTATTTTTAAAATTTTCTTTTTTTGTATAAAAGTTTGAGCATTATTATTTTATTTAAAAGAAAAAAAATTAAAAAAAGAATTATAATAAGAGCATTAAAGTGCGTGTCGACCCCCCGTCCCCCAATGTAAATAATCGACCCCCCGTCCCCCAATGTAAAGAATTGAGGGGGACGGAGGGAGTGCTATCTAACACCTTATAACTAGCTTACAGTAACAACAGAGAAAGGCTAACAAGATATTATTCTATAATTTCTGTGTGATGCTTACTAAAGCACTTGCGGTAATACAGACACCATGAAACTTTAAACGGATTAGATTTAACTTTGAATCTTAAATCTGCAGGCCCAGTTTGTTAAAGCTGAGAAAAATGTAAAAGCATTGACCCTCTCTGTTGACTTAATGAAGAAGGAGAGTGCAAAACTGCTTGAAAGAGCAAATTTTGCTGAAACTGAGATGAATAGTGGCCGCACTGCTCTAAGGTAACTACTGGTTTCAAACATCCTGAATTTATGTATTATACTATTATCAAAGTTTGTTTTTATACTTATTGCATGATTAATTTGTATCTATCTGTAGAGTCTCTGGAACTCAGATCCGACAACTTACTAAAGCAGTTTATAAAGCTGAAGCCGAAGCTGTTGGTATGTTTTACGTCTCTTTCTTGTGTTTCATGGCTGGGAAGTCGAATTCCATTATTTAGGTAATAAATCTAGTTTGTCAGTTTTTGTAAAGACTTCATGGTGGCTACTTCTTCTGCCCCTTCATTATTAAATCGACATTAGTTATGTGATGGATGTGGAAATCATAGAGCTCGAGTCCTGGTTGCTGCTAATAAAACCAAAAAAAATCTAGCGGCTATAACTCTTTATTTGTTGATTTTTTTGGATGAAAACCATTGTCCCACTCATCCACTTCAATGAGGTGGGATATTAGACTATTTTGGTTTCTTAATTATCGGTAGGATAGGCATCTTCACATTATGAACATATATTCTGGCTTAGGAGGTCTTCACTTTGTCAATTTATCTTAAATATTAACTTGCTATAATCTCAATAATTTATCGAAGGCAGTGTGATCATTTGCCTTGATTGTAGTATCAGACGTATGTGTGGTTAGATTGATAATTGTATTCAAGTGTAACTTGTCCTTTCAAAATAGTAATGAAATGATCAATCCTTCTCTTTGTTAACATCTTCGTCACACTGTGTTTTTCGTTCCGGGACCATATGGCCATCAAACAATTATTTTGTTTGTCGAGTTTCGGGGTGATCTTAGATGTAGTTAGGGCTGTCAAACAGAAAATTCGGATACGGATTTGCTTATATCCGTATACGAAAGTCGGATTCAGATTTGGATAATATCTGCTTTGTTTCGGATACAGATTATATCCATTTTGTCTCTTATACAAATGTTTTGTTTCGGATACGGATTATATTCGGACCCTATTTTCAATTAGTTTTTTTTTTATTTTTATATTAAAAATTAAAAAAAGTTGCAAAAAAATAGTATAACTAAAATTAATTTTTTAAATTTGAGGTAGGAGTTGAAGTGATTTAAGCATATTTTATTTTTTTCTAAAATCATTTATTTTTATATATCTTTTTAATCTAATTTTGATATATTTAAAATACTAAACTCGAATGTTATTTTAATAAATATCTACAATATTTTTACAGTTATATAAAATGTTTATAAATATATTATTTAATGGACACACACACACTATATAAAAACACACTGTATAAGCTAATATATAGATTTTAAATATATAATTATATATACTATTAAAATCATAAATACACACACACACATATATATATATATATATTTATATTATATATAATGTCGGATTCAGATACGAATACGCCTATATCCTATATCAACATTCATAATAATTAAAAGACACCACATTAAACATAATAGCTAAAGAAATTCATTCATCTTCAATGATCATGGCCTCCATCTCCGGCTCATCAAGAGAAAGACTTAGAGAAGAAAGACTTAGAGAAGCTCCGGTACTTGTAGACGAAAAGGATTCCATAACTAGAAGAATTAAAAATAAAAAAAGGTCAGTAGCTTGTTAAACCAAAAAAGACAGTAGTTACTGTCTAAAACTTGAAATTTCATTTTTTATAAAAAAACTAATCTGATTACATTACACAGTTTTTTTACACATAATTAGCATATTAATAACTAGTTAACAACCATTTAAAGAAATTAATTATTAAATCAATTCTTTAAAAACAAAAAGCAGCAACAGTAGATATAATACATACTCCCTGTCCCTTCCAATTGTTTACATTTCTGAGTTAGCTTACACACACACCAAACAACACACAACACTGAGTTACCCAACAATACGAACTAGAACCAAATATATATTAGCACAATCGTAATGGTTACACAGAAAATAAGCTTGCCACTTTCGAGATGTGGCCTCTCCCAAGTCTACTACTCAATACAATTTCCAGATCCCCTTACTAACCCCCCTTCTTTCCCTTTTACCTACCTCTGTCCTTAATATTATGAAATGACTTCTCTACCCTCCCTTCTAATAAAAGACTGATACTACACAGCTTGGGCTTCTTTAACTTGGGCTTTTCTTCCTTTGGGCCTTCTAGCATAAGTAAACCTGATGGGTGGTTTATTTGAATTCACAGCATTTGAATTCACAGCAGAAGTGTCCGGCACGCATTTTAAGGTGCATAAAAAGTATAGTTATGTAACTTATTTTTACAATTTTCTTTTTCTGAATAAAAGTTGAATGTTTTAATTTTTATTCAGAAAAACAAAATTGTAAAAAAAAATTACAGAACTATACTTTATATGCACCTTAAAATGCGTGTCGGACACTCTCTAAAAAATGTAAACAATTGAAAGGGACGGAGGGAGTATAATACTGCACGAACAGTTATACTAAAAGCCCAAGCCCAGTTACACAAAAAAGTCAAATGCGTATATATATACATACAAGCAGCTATAGTGCTATACACACAAAATCCCAAGACCAAATCGAAGAGATAGAGGATCGATGAAGAGATACAGAAGAAAACGAAGAGAGAGATGAAGCTTACCGAACTGATGACGATGAAGGCGGAGGAGATGCGGTGACTGATTAACGGCGGCGATGACGACGCTTTCCGGCAGCGACGAAGACTCTCTTCAGCCCTCTCTTCTCAGACTCTCAATTAGGGCTCAATCGTAACGTCTCTCAATTGATATTTGGTAATTAAAAGTCGTGTTTTTTTTAATTGAAAGTCAATGGAAAAATTACATTTCGTGCCCTTCCCGCACCCCCCGTATCTGTTCTGAAGAATACGCGGACTCGCCGTGTGCGTCCCGCCGCACCCCCGCGCACCCCCGCACCCCATACGTATCTGGTGCGTAGTTCGTGAGGGGGGTGCCGCCCCCCTGCTTCCTAGGTTGTAAGCGATGTAAAATTTCTCACAATGTTGATTTAGGCTGTTTTTTACGCAAGTTAGGTTGGAATTCTGCTAATTCTTAATTTTAAACCTTTTTAGTAGCAGTAAATAGATATCTGACGTATTTATAAGTCATGTACTCATGTCCAACTCAGTTGTTGAAAAGAACTTGTGTGTGTAGTTAATATATTCTTAAATCCAGCCAAGGTACATTCCTATTTAACCCTTCGCCTCCCCTTAGAAAGAACAAGATAATCTCTTTAAAACTACTACTATTAATTTGGAGAGGAGGAGGTACATTACTAATTATTTTTTCTTTTTAAATATAGATCTAATGGATTTCCTGCGAGAGATTCCCGGTAGACAGCCTCTGAAGCTACGTGCAGAGGCAAGTAACTTACGATCATCATATCCTTATCATTTGCTGTGCGAGCTTTTAACTAATATCACTAATATCATGGTATATTCTTTTGTGTTGATACCTAAACCATTTGATCAGGTAGCTTCCATGGCGTCGACACTCCGACAACAAAGAACCGCTGTGGACAAAAGGATATTAAAGATCTCAGAACTGGGTGTTTCAGTTTAATGCCCACAACTAAAGATGCTTCTTGAGTGTACTAAATGTATTCTTCATTAGTCAAAGATGGTAGGATAGTAATAAAAGGTCCTTGCGATTTTGGTTGGTTCAATATAAAATGGGTATTACATTGTTTTTTTTTTTTTAATTTTGGTTTTCATCTAGTGAGATGTAGACTACTACATCTATCTCCTACAAGATGGTGGAGAGAGACTCTAATCCCTTGTCTATGGGGAGAAATAACTTATAATCCCTAGTTTTGTTATACGAGGGGGAAGCACTTTCACTTCTGATACCAGCGTTGTGTTCTCATATAACGTGTTTAGACAATTGGTATTTACTAATCAGTTTTTTCTTGGCGTGTACCCATGAGCATACGCCTTAACAAGTTAGGTGACAAAATTTGATTGGTTTCTTCTTGTAAATAATGACAGCATGAATAAAAATTCTTACCGATCATCATGAGCTACCTCAAAAAAAATGAACGAAATTTAGTGATTAGGATGTGCTAATGGCAGATGCCATACTAGCCCTTTGAACTGTTTGAATTGTTGATAAATGAGTTGAGTTAAAACTGAACAGAAGCTAGATTTTTAATCAAACACAATTTCATATTCAACTTAGAGAAGGTTAATTTATTACCTGAATTTAATTGGTAATTTATTTTTTTAAAAAATTATTATTTTATTTGAATATTATTAAAATCTTTAGATTGATTATAAAAATAAGAATTTTTTTTGAGTAAAATGTACTTGCATTCATTAATTCATATCCAAATTCAATACATGTTTAAGAAAATTAGGTGAAGTGTCAGACCCCTCCACCTACGTCTGGCATAGAATAGACAGTTTGTGCAAACAAGTTGGCTGCACTATTTGCAGAACGATAGAAAAAATCTAGCACAGAATTTATGTGCTTCAGCATATGGATACAATCCATAACAATAGTACCAAATATTGCCTCAACCGGTCTACCATTAAACGCATCGGCTAAGACATACGAATCTGTCTCAAACACACATATAGTATAACCTTTCGCAATAACCCAGGATAATGCTTCTTTTAGTCCAATAGCTTCTGCCTCTTGTGGTTTCCATGCACCTGCAATTCTCTTTCCCCTTGCCTCAATGAATCTGGCTTGGTCATCTCGGATAATAGCAGCCACCCCAATACTACCATCAAGGAACACCGCAACATCAATGTTAATTTTCAACCACCCTTCTTTTGGTTGACTCCAGATTCGAGTACACATATCTCCTCTAATACGTCTGTCCTCAATCTTTACCTGAGCTTCTTTCCAATCTCTTAGAAGATGATTTGCAGCATTTCTCACCCCAAAAACCGAGCCATTTGTCCGGTCCCAGACCCATTTATTTCTCCTATTCCAGAGACTCCAACAAAGCATCGCCGTCTGAACACACTGATCCATTGTACCCTGATCAAACACTCTGGTGAAAATCTCACATACCGTATCAGACACAGAACAGTGCACCAGATGAGCTAATCCTGCAGTTAACCACACTGTCTTTGCAAAATCGCATAAAAACATCACATGCTTATCAGTTTCTAATACATTGTGACACCATGGGCAGCAAGCTTCTATATTAGCATGTCTGTATACTAAAGCTGCATTCGTTGGTAAGCAGCCCTTACACAGACGCCATAGGAAGTTAGTCACTTTTTCTGGTAGCTTCAGATTCCATAACTGTTTCCACAGAGTGTTATGTTCATTATAACATTCACCTTGAAGCTATCTATAACAACTCTTAACCATAAACTCACCCTTTGCATCAAGTATCCACTACCAGGAGTCCATAGTATCACACATAGGAATTGGAATCCTTTGAACAAGTTCAGCGTCTCGAGTACACAACACGTCATACAACACTTCAATATCCCAACTTTTATCATTAACAGACATCAAGCTGCTGACCTTAATACCTGCCATCATGGGATGTTCAGCTGTACTAACAAAATCATTATTCTCATTAGGGAGCCAGGACCCATTCCACACGAGTGTATCCTTACCATTGCCAATCTTCTTTCGTGCCCCAGCTCGAACTGCTTCAAGTGCTTGAAAAATACCACGCCACACATAGCTAGGATTATTCCCTAAAACAGTCTTGTTTGGATAATATTTCGCTTTCATAACCGCACTAACCAACAGACTTGCTTCTGTAAGTAATCGCCACCCTTGTTTAGCTAGCATGGCTATATTAAACTTCTTTAGTTTTTTCAGACCCAATCCTCCAAATTGCTTAGGCATACACAACCGTTTCCAGGTAAGCCATTTCAGTCCTTTACTATTTGTGCCACCACTCCATAAAAACGCGTTCATTTTCCTCTCTATTTTATCACTATTTGCATCTGGAACTAAAAAGAGACTCATCCAAAAATTTGAAGTTGTCTGTGCAGAGGACTTGAGCAATGTCAGTTTCCCAGCATTAGACAAATCTTTGTTACACCATGTATGTAGCTTTTTTTGGATTTTGTCACTAATAAAACCAAAGACTTCCTTTTTGTTTTTCCCAGCAGACATAGGCATGCCTAAATATTTCCCTGGTTTTTTCGTTTCTTTCACTCCCATGCATTCACATATTCGAATTGGATCCGTGTCACATGTGTTAGGACTAAACAGGATTTCAGATTTACTATAGTTCACCACTTGGCCTGATAACCGTGCCTATTTTGTGAGGATGTCACGCATACTACTTGCCTCTGTGAGTGTAGCTTTAAAGAAGAGATAGCAATCTGCAAAAAGCAGATGGGATATACTGGGTGCACCTCTAGCCACTTTGCATCCATGTACCAATCCATTTTCATCCTAATTTCGAATAATACCAGTCAAGCCCTCCGCATAGAGAATGTACAAGTACGGGGAGATAGGATCTCCTTGTCGAACACCTCGTTGAGGACGCACATCTCCAAATACTTTTCCGTCGCGTAAAAAACTATAGGTTACTGTCTTTATACATTGCATTACTCTATGAATCCAGACCAAAGGAAAGCCAAATTTATAAGGACCAGTGCATTCTTGAATTATTTAAATATTTGATTATTATGGAAATTATTAAATAAAACATGTGTATTGGTTTTGACTGCTATGTGTTGTTTGATTATTATCTAGGTGTTATTTATGATGTACCGGGTTGTTCGCGTGATTAATTAAGGAATTGTATTGAATTGTTTCACTTTTAAAAGTGGATTTAGTGCAAATTTATTTGCATAAATATTTGGAATGTCTCTAAAATTGTTTTTATGATTTTATAATTTCAATAATTATTTTCAGGATTTTATAAAATTGAGAAATCAACATTTTATTAATTATTTATCTTTAAATGATTTTCTGATTGTGTTTATTTGTAAAATCCATATTGTTTATCATATTGAACTGCTTTAGAATTGGATAGTTTTTTTTTATATATATATGTGGACCAGATTCGTGGTCAGACCATATCTACGGTCAATTTAGGCCAATGTGTGCCTTGGATCCAGTAGTTAGAGCAGTGCTGTGTGCTTTACTCGGGGTTAGTGTGTGGCGCCCTCCAAACCCGGGTCAGAAGTTTGGGGTCCACACACACACCTTAATCATAATCTGCTTATAACAATAATAAAGATAATAATAATATATGCAATGACCCTACTTACCAACCACCACGGACCGCAACAGGTTAAAGTATGCACACAAGCCAAACACACTAATATATTACAAACCGTTCAAATCCCAACTATTTCAAATTCAAACTGAGTATTAAACATTATTACAAACTTTTACAAACTTAAATTATTCCAAAAGAAGCCTACTAGCTCAGTTTTCTCAACCTGAGCCCCTAGCTCTCGCGCTGGACTGGGGATCCTCTTTACCAACTGGTTCCTTTTTAACTGGAAAGAATATAAACAACATCGCACAAATGAGGTAACTAGCTCAGCAAGTCACAATGACAAAACTGAGAATAATGATCATCAGGTGAATATGGTTATGATATCAAGTGAACAATGGATTATGATTTAGAATTGGATATTATACTTTTAATTTAAAAACCAAGGTTAGGCTGCTGATCAGTCACGCACTAACCCCGAGCAAGGCACACAGCATTGCTCTAACTACTGGATCCAAGACACAC
This sequence comes from Apium graveolens, assembly GCF_009905375.1. Lineage (NCBI taxonomy): Eukaryota > Viridiplantae > Streptophyta > Magnoliopsida > Apiales > Apiaceae > Apium > Apium graveolens. The sequence goes on along the minus strand of NC_133655.1, from coordinate 158,390,503 downwards.
ATTGGCCTAACTTGACCATTATATGGTCTGACCACGAATCTGGTCCACAATTTTATAAAAACAATCCAATTCTAACATAATAACAGAGTATGCAATAATAAACAATAACCGAAATCATTAACAACAGCCAGCCCATAAGGGCCATGCGGACTTGACGTCATCCCCACCTTCCTCCAGTATATCACTGGCGTGGGGCACCTTTCGGGTGTGGGATGCTCGTTTAGAGATGACATTGAATGCGCTCTTACTGTTCGAGAAAAATATTATATACCACTTGGTTCCCAAGTGGTATATAATATTTTTCAGCTGGGAAAGTCTATAGTAGTACTCCCGATATAGCTTGTTTAAAAAAATATTATATACCACTTGGTTATGTTTAACAATGAAAGGGTTTCAATCCTTGTAAGGATCAATAAGGTAATTTAAAAGCTTTGATGCTGGGTAATGAAAGAATTGGATAACAAAGGAATCAACGTTTCAAGGTTTCAAGGATTTGATCTTTCAAAGTATAAGATACCATGAGTTGAGTATATAATAGTTCATTTCAGTGTTTGGTATTTAGTTTGTATGTATTTGTAGAGTAGTATCGTAGATTTGTGGTTCTTGTTTGGGTATACAATAATCAATGGATTAGAAAGAATATGATTCATGGCTCAAGGACAATAACTGAAATCAGGATTTAGGTTTCTGTGCTTCAAAGCACTTGCAATATCACCGGATTATCAAGTACTACAATATCTCGAGAAAGTTCAGAACACTTGCCTGGTATTAGCTTACTACACTGTACTCGCTTCCAATCACAACCGTTTTACTCCTCAACTACCTGTTTTCCTTTTCTACGTCTTGCCTCTTCTGCTCACATATCATAAGCATCTATCAATAATTTACTCATGGAATTCTATTCAACACATACTTCTATCTACCCTTCGTTTTACCCAAATCCGATTAACGGATTGAAAGTTATGCAATAATCAAGTAAACACCGAATATATAGACCGATAGTCAATTAACAAGTCACATATAGCACATAATATATCACGTAATCAATGATATATTATTTATAAAGAAGTCTCGGGTCATAAATAGGCTTTCTGGTATTTAAAATGATTTTTAAAATATTTTTCGGAATTAAAACGGGTCGTTGGATCAATTTCGGGTTAATAAACAGGGTTCGGTTGGCCCATTCTGGCTCCGAAATAATTTTAGAATAATTATCGAGCCTTGGAAATAATTTAGAATAATATTTTAAAGCTCGAAACTATTTTTCAGAATTTTTAAATCATTTTTAAATAATTAAATCTAATTAAATAACTAATTAAAATCAATTAATAATTAATTAAATCAATTAATCAATTAATTTTTGAATTAATTGACCAATTAATCAATTATAAATTAACTAAAATTAATTAACTAATTAATTTAGATTTATTTGTGAATTAAAAATAATTTTCAGAATTAAAATAATAATTTTTAGAATTTTCAGAATTTAAAAACGAATTTTTATAATAAAAATAAATAGGAAATATGATTTTTAAATATTTTATAAACAGGAATCCTAAATTTGCAAAGTTTGGAAACTTCAGGGACCTAACTGCATCGTTTTCAAAAGTTGGGGTATTAAACTGTAATTTTCCAGCTCTTCGCCGGAAAACAGTCGGGTTCGCCGGAGAACACGTTCCCGGCGTCCTCACCCCACCAACACCTCCAAATCACATCTACACAACACCACATCTACACAACACCAGGAACACAACCATGCAATCAATTCATCCTAACAATCCCTGAGTTGGCCGGAATTTGGTCGTGAAGTTTTCCAGTTTCCGGCGAACATCGGAAAACTTCAAAACACAACTCCCTTCTCTACAGACCTCGTTGGTTCATGAAACTTATACGACTAGATTTCAAATTTCACAGAGAACACAACCCACTATAACACAACATCAATCTATCACAGAATAAGAAACCCCCAAATTTCAATTAAGAACATTCATACGGGTTATAAAACCTAATTTTGAAATTCGAAAATCAAACTCAAATTTGAACATGTTATTGAACTCCAAATCAGACGTATGACATATGAAAATCATCAGGAAAACAAGCTCTACAACATGCAATCATCAAATCATACAAACAATCATCCGAACAAAAATTCATATTTTTAATAAAATAAATTCGAAAATAAATAATTTTTTAGAAAAATAACCTTGATTTCTGCAGTGAAACAAAGCTCAGAATCTGATAGAACACTTCAAATCCTTCGTTTTGGTTACTCAAGCTTTGAAAACAGAGATCGGTAACGCCTTCGTTTTGCTGTTTGATTCTTAGAACAGTTTTAGGAAATTAGGGCTTTTCTCTGAAAATTATATAATTAACTATCTGCAAATGATTTTGATACAAAATAAAATACGGTAAAAGGCTATTTATAATTACGGAAAATTTGTATCCCGTTGGATCATTCCGGATATAAAACGGTACGTTTATTTGTAAAAACTGATCCAAACGGTATCGGTTTTCGGGATAATTATCCAAATCAGTACAATTTGTACTGCGGTCTTGGTCTCAGCGCCTAGTTACACGTATTATGAAGTGATAATTTTGATAGTTTAATAAAAAGCTCCCGTTTATCGAAAATACGGGTTTTATTGATTTACCGAAACGAATATTGTATCGAAAATGTTGCGCCGGGACCCGCGCAGGACAAACCGTACGCCGGATCGAAAAAGTCGAAACATGGAATATGCTCGGAATATTACAATTAGGTTCGGAAGGAGTTCTCGAAAGAGTTTCGGGTTCCAAAAACGTAACAACGGTTGACGTCGGTTGGTTCCCGTTTTTATAAAATAGATTTTAATTACCTGGAAAAAGATTTTAGAAATTTCATATGATTCTTATAAATCCATAAACCAACATAAAAATAATTAGGAAGATATGACAATTATCTATATTTTATTTTGGACATATAAAAATTAAAATACTCAATTAATAGTATTTTTGAATATTCAAGTACAGATAACACTTAACAATTAGCTCACAGAATAGATACTGAACACACATAATAATTATATAATAGCAAAAATAATTACACGATATATCCCGGATATTATATCCTTCCCCCCTTAAAAGGATTCTGTCCTCGGAATCTCTAAGAAAACAAATGAGGGTACTTTTCTCTCATATCACTTTCTAACTCCCAGGTTGACTCTTCAACCTTTGGGTTTCTCCACAATACTCTTACTAACTTTACCACTTTATTTCTCAATACTTTCTCTCGTTCCTCTAGAATCTCTATCGGACTCTCTACATATGATAAATCTGCTTGAAGTTCTATTGGCTCATATTCTATTATATGCCTGGAGTCTGGATTATATTTCTTAAGCATTGATATGTGAAAAACATTGTGAATGTGCTCCATGTGCGGAGGTAACGCCAACTCGTAAGCTACCTTGCCAATACGCTTTAGGATTTCAAAATGTCCGACATATCTTGGGTTTAGCTTCCCTTTCTTCCCAAACCTCGTTAGTCCTTTCCACGATGATATTTTTAATAATACCAAGCTTCCTTCTTCAAATTCCATGTATTTTCTTGACTGGTCTGCATATTTCCTTTGATGATCTTGTGCGGCTATTAATCTTTTTTGGATAATTTCAACAACTTCCTTTGTCTGTTGCACCAATTCAGGTCCGAGTATTTTGCGTTCTCCTACTTCGTCCCAATATACTGGAGATCTACATTTGCGTCCATAAAGGGCTTCATAAGGTGGCATCCCAATACTGGCGTGATAACTGTTGTTATAAGCAAACTCTACTAGGGGTAAATACTCATCCCAACTTCCTTTGAAATCAATAGCACAAACACGTAGCTTGTCCTCGATTGTCTGAATCATTCTTTCACTTTGGCCATCCGTTTGGGGGTGATAGGCCGTACTCATATTCAATCTTGTTCCCAAACATTCTTGAAAACTCTTCCAAAATCTTGAATTAAATCTTGGATCTCGATCAGATACAATAGACACTGGAACTCCATGACGAACTACGATCTCTTTCAAGTACATATGAACTAACTTGTCGAGCGAAAATCTTTCATTTATAGGCAGAAAATGAGCTGACTTGGTAAGTCTATCTATTATAACCCAAATGGCATCATGATTAGCCCTTGTCCATGGTAATCCAACTATGAAATCCATGGCAATATTTTCCCACTTCCACTCTGGAATCTCCAATGGCTGTAGCAATCCGCTTGGTCTCTGATGCTCCGCTTTAACTTTCTGACAGGTATAGCATTTGCTAACCCATTCCGCAATTTCCTTCTTCATATTTGGCCACCAATAATTCTTCTTTAAATCTCTGTACATTTTGGTACTCCCTGGATGGATGGAATATCTTGAACTATGTGCCTCTTGTAAAATTTCATTTTTCAGCTCCGTTACTGGTGGAATCCAAATTCTTGAAGAAAATCTAAGAATACCTTGATCATCTTGTTGCGTGCATAATTCCTCACCTACCAAACTATTTATATCTTGATCCATTACCTCTTTCTGGCATTTCTTTATTTTCTCCAATAACTCCGGTTGGAAAATTATACCGTACACTTTTGCTTCCTCAGGCTTGCAAATTCTAATCTCCAATTCCAATTTTTGAAATTCTTTATATATCTCTTCAGGTACGGATAATACATTTAACTTTTCCTTCCGACTTAACGCATCTGCTACAACGTTCTCCTTACCGGGATGATAATTAATCGAGCAATCATAATCTTTGATCAATTCTAACCATCTCCTTTGTCTCATATTAAGTTCCTTCTGGGTAAATATATATTTCAAACTTTGGTGATCCGTGAAAATCTCACACTTTTCTCCATACAAATAATGTCTCCAAATCTTCAGAGCGAAAACTATAGCTGCTAACTCCAAATCATGAGTAGGGTACTTCTGTTCGTGTGGTTTCAATTGCCTTGACGCATACGCAATCACCTTGTCGTGCTGCATAAGAACACATCCTAATCCTTTGTAGGAAGCATCGCTGTAAATTACGAAATTCCCTTGATCGTCTGGAAGTGACAAAACAGGTGTTGTGATTAATCTCCGCTTCAATTCCTGAAAACTTTCTTCGCACTTGTTATTCCATATAAACTTTTCATTCTTTCGTGTAAGCTTTGTCAATGGTGTTGCAATTCTTGAGAAATTCTGAACGAATCGTCAATAATATCCTGCCAATCCCAAGAAACTTCTTACCTCAGTGGGTGTTCTCGGTCTTTCCCAATTCGTAATTGCCTCGATCTTTGCCGGGTCCACTTTGATCTCTTCATTACTGACTATGTGTCCTAAGAACTGAACTTCCTGTAGCCAAAACTCACACTTCGACAATTTAGCATATAACTTCTTTTTCCTTAAAATCTCCAAAGCTGTCCTTAAATGTTCCGCATGATCCTCCTCCGTCTTTGAATAGATCAAAATATCGTCTATAAATACTATAACGAACTTGTCCAAATATTCCTTGAAAATTCTGTTCATCAGGTCCATAAACGCTGCTGGGGCTTTGGTCAATCCAAAAGACATCACTAAAAACTCGTAATGTCCATACCTTGTTCTGAAAGCTGTCTTTGGTATATCTTCCGGTTTGATCTTCAGTTGATGATATCCCGATCTTAAATCGATCTTGGAGAAATACTTGGCTCCCTTCAATTGGTCAAACAAATCATCAATTCTAGGTAATGGATACTTATTCTTGATTGTAAGCTTGTTGAGCTCCCTATAGTCGATGCATAGTCTCATGCTTCCATCCTTCTTCTTGACAAATAATACCGGTGCACCCCACGGGGATACACTGGGTCTAATTACTCCTTTCTTTAACAGCTCTTGCAATTGCTTTGCTAACTCTTTCATCTCAACGGGCGCCATTCTATACGGGGCCTTGGATACTGGTTCGGTTCCAGGTGCTAAGTCGATTGCAAATTCAATTTCTCTATCTGGAGGAAGTCCTGGTAACTCGTCGGGAAATACGTCTGGAAATTCATTTACAACTGGAATATCTTCAAGTTTTGCTGACTCCTGACTTCTGTCGATCACATATGCTACGAAATGCTCACATCCTTGTCGTAGTAACTTCTTGGCTTGAATCATCGTTAAGAACTTCTTTACCTGCTTCTGTCCCTTGAACGTTACTATTCTTTCATCTGGCGTTTTCACCATTACTTTCTTATTTCGACAATCTATCTGAGCATCATGCTTAGATAACCAATCCATTCCTAATATAACGTCAAATTCTCCTAACTTAAATGGTATCAAATCTACACAAAACTTACTACCAGAAATCTCAATCTCACAATTCCCACAAACTTGTTTAACAGTTACACGTTCTTGATTTGCTAATTCCACAGTCATTATTTCATTTAAATACCCAACTGGACAATTTAACTTACTAACAAAATCTTGTGAAACAAACGATCGAGTTGCTCCCGAATCTATTAATACTTTGGCACATAAAGAATTCACATTAAGCGTACCTGCCACGACATCCGTATCCTGGATCGCATCCTTCACCGACATGTTAAAAACTCTAGCTCTCGGAGTCTCATTCACTGTTGGGGTAGATTCCATAATCCTTAATGCATTACTGACTGGGGTTGGTGTCTTGCAATCCCTGGCCATATGTCCTGGCTTCCCACATTTAAAGCATGTAAATCCAATGACTGAACTTTCACTGCTGGATTCCGGATAGGCTGATCATTATTTTCTGGCTCTCTTGCTGGCTGATTTCGGCACTCCCTCGAGTAGTGCCCTTTCTGGTTGCATTTAAAACATACCACATTCAACTTGTTACAAACTCCTCCATGTTTCTTTCCACATACTTGCAATCTGGAAAAGTTAATCTCAACTATTTCGGCTGATTCACATTAGCTGAACGATTGCCCTGGCCTCCGTCTCCTGCATTTTGTATCCTGAAATTAAAATTTCTCCCTGGCTGAAACTTGCCCTTTTTAAAATTTGGAAACTTCCCTGTTTGTGACTGACCCTCATTTCCCTCAACTTTCCTTTTCTTGCTTTCCTTTTCTTTCTGGAACATCTCACTCTCTGTCTCTGCGATCATAGCTTTCTGTACAACCCCGATATAGGTATCCAATTCAAAAATAGCTACCTTCCCTCTGATCCATGGCTTCAAGCCTTGCTGGAATCTCTTAGCTTTCTTTCTATCAGTATCAACATACGACGGCACATACCTTGACAATTCCTCAAACTTCCCCTCATAATCTGTTACCGACATGTTCCCTTGCTTTAATTCTAAAAACTTCAGCTCCATTTGATCCTGAACAAATTGAGGAAAATACTTTTCTAAAAACAATTCCTTAAACCTTTCCCAAGTAATAACATCTGTGCTTTCCAATGTTTTCACCATTTCCCACCAATAGGTGGCCTCATTCTTCAGATAGTAACTTGCAAATTCAACCTTCTGCTCCTCTTTCACTTTTACCAAGGCAAAAGCCTTCTCTATTTCCTTTAACCACACATTTGCTTCAATTGGCTCTAAGGAACCCTTGAATTCTGGTGGGTTTACTGCCTGAAAAGTTTTGAAAGTTACCTGGGGATTGGTCTGTCTCTGCTGTTGTTGTGCCAGGTGAACTGTTTGTTGGGCCAAGATTTGAAGAATCTGGGCTATTGCTGGGTCCATGGGTCCTGGGTTCACATTCTGGTTTATATCATTTTGGTTGTTATTGTTGTTGTTATTGGTTTCTTCATTCTGGGTGTTGGTGCGAGTATTTCTTCTGGGAGGCATTTTCTGTAAAGAATCAATCAATTTATTTAGCTTTTGAATCAAATCTTTGTATAAAAGAAAAGTTTTGTAAAATAGAAATATCTCTTTTTGAAAACAGTTGTAACTAAGTAAATTGCATGCTTCTTTACAGAATATAAACAGTTATGGAAAACAGGGTACATGGTATCACAGGATATACTGGTGCAATAAATAAGGTAAAGTAAAACAGGTGCGATAAAGTAAATGACAGTGTTGGAAAGGAAAAGGTATTGATATATAGATCAAATGTTTTAGGTAGTAAAGACGCTTCGAAAGTAAAAGCAAAAAGGGTACAACAACCTACTCACTAGTCAACATCGCTAGTCTATAAATACAACTCAAAAGTCTTCTGATACACACTACACACTACTGTCCATACTACATAACCATAACAACACTGCTCAGCATCTCCATCTCAAAATCTCTAACTCAGCTCCAAGGAAACTCTGGTCCTGCCAGCCTCTCAAAGTCCTCCATCACCTCAGTAGCCCAACCCAGCAGTGCATCAGGGCCTCTGCCAGGTAGTGTAGCTCCATGTAGCCTAGCCTCAAGAACCCTCCGTGTCACATAAATCTCCTCTCGAAGCTCCCTCACACCACGATCAACATCTGTAGTCCTAATGATATGCTGTAACTCTCTAATCTGAGCCAACAAGGAATCACGCTCCAATAGAAGAGCCTCATACCGGTAATAAGGAACTGGGGGCAATGTAGACTGGAATGGGGCACTCGCTACTGAATGCCCAGTGGAATCTGAATCAGCTAGTGGGGGTCCTCTGACAGGTGGCCTCATGCCTGGAGGTGGAATAGCCTGCAATGGTACGGGCTGCAACACCGGTGGAGGTAGAATAGCCAATGCTGGTGGAATAACAGGACGTGGATCCGATGCTGGTGCTCCAACTGAAGGCTCTGAGTGATCAGCTGATACATGAATAAAAGAGTCGGCCATCTCTGCTATCTGAAATCATATCGTAATATAAGAATCTCATACCACGACGCAAACTATACTAATACCGGTTATACCATAACACTCAATCTCTCGATGTTCTATCATCCTATACCTTACTTCTAATCCTATCCCTCTGCCCATTCCCGTCAACCTAGGCTTGTGTCAGTGACTTATAACCTGTAGCTCTGATACCAAACCTGTGGCGCCCTCCAAACCCGGGTCAGAAGTTTGGGGTCCACACACACACCTTAATCATAACCTGCTTATAACAATAATAAAGATAATAATAATATATGAAATGACCCTACTTACCAACCACCACGGACCGTAACAGGTTAAAGTATGCACACAAGCCAAACATACTAATATATTACAAACCGTTCAAATCCCAACTATTTCAAATTCAAACTGAGTATTAAACATTATTACAAACTTTTACAAACTTAAATTATTCCAAAAGAAGCCTACTAGCTCAGTTTTCTCAACCTGAGCCCCTAGCTCTCGCGCTGGACTGGGGATCCTCTTTACCAACTGGTTCCTTTTTAACTGGAAAGAATATAAACAACATCGCACAAATGAGCTAACTAGCTCAGCAAGTAACAATGACAAAACTGAGAATAATGATCATCAGGTGAATATGGTTATGATATCAAGTGAACAATGGATTATGATTTAGAATTGGATATTATACTTTTAATTTAAAAACCAAGGTTAGGCTGCTGATCAGTCACGCACTAACCCCGAGCAAGGCACACAACATTGCTCTAACTACTGGATCCAAGGCACACATTGGCCTAACTTGACCATTATATGGTCTGACCACGAATCTGGTCCACAATTTTATAAAAACAATCCAATTCTAACATAATAACAGAGTATGCAATAATAAATAATAACCGAAATCATTAACAACACCCAGCCCATAAGGGCCATGCGGACTTGACGTCATCCCCACCATCCTCCAGTATATCACTGGCGTGGGGCACCTTTCGGGTGTGGGATGCTCGTTTAGAGATGACATTGAATGCGCTCTTACTGTTCGAGAAAAATATTATATACCACTTGGTTCCCAAGTGGTATATAATATTTTTCAGCTGGGAAAGTCTATAGTAGTACACCCGATATAGCTTATTTAAAAAAATATTATATACCACTTGGTTATGTTTAACAATGAAAGGGTTTCAATCCTTTTAAGGATCAATAAGGTAATTTAAAAGCTTTGATGCTGGGTAATGAAAGAATTGGATAACAAAGGAATTAACGTTTCAAGGTTTCAAGGATTTGGTCTTTCAAAGTATAAGATACCATGGGTTGAGTATATAATAGTTCATTTCAGTGTTTGGTATTTAGTTTGTATGTATTTGTAGAGTAGTATCGTAGATTTGTGGTTCTTGTTTCGGTATACAATAATCAATGGATTAGAAAGAATATGATTCATGGCTCAAGGACAATAACTGAAATCAGGATTTAGGTTTCTGTGCTTCAAAGCACTTGCAATATCACCGGATTATCAAGTACTACAATATCTCGAGAAAGTTCAGAACACTTGCCTGGTATTAGCTTACTACACTGTACTCGCTTCCAATCACAACCGTTTTACTCCTCAACTACCTGTTTCCCTTTTCTACGTCTTGCCTCTTCTGCTCACATATCATAAGCATCTATCAATAATTTACTCATGGAATTCTATTCAACACATACTTCTATCTACCCTTCGTTTTACCCAAATCCGATTAACGGATTGAAAGTTATGCAATAATCAAGTAAACACCGAATATATAGACCGATAGTCAATTAACAAGTCACATATAGCACATAATATATCACGTAATCAATGATATATTATTTATAAAGAAGTCTCGGGTCATAAATAGGCTTTCTGGTATTTAAAATGATTTTTAAAACATTTTTCGGAATTAAAATGGGTCGTTGGATCAATTTCGGGTTAATAAACAGGGTTCGGTTGGCCCATTCTGGCTCCGAAATAATTTTAGAATAATTATCGAGCCTTGGAAATAATTTAGAATAGTATTTTAAAGCTCGAAACTATTTTTCAGATTTTTTAAATCATTTTTAAATAATTAAATCTAATTAAATAACTAATTAAAATCAATTAATAATTAATTAAATCAATTAATCAATTAATTTTCGAATTAATTGACCAATTAATCAATTATAAATTAACTGAAATTAATTAACTAATTAATTTAGATTTATTTGTGAATTAAAAATAATTTTCAGAATTAAAATAATAATTTTTAGAATTTTCAGAATTTAAAAACGAATTTTTATAATAAAAATAAATAGGAAATATGATTTTTAAACATTTTATAAACAGGAATCCTAAATTTGCGAAGTTTGGAAACTTCAGGAACCTAACTGCATCGTTTTCAAAAGTTGGGGTACTAAACTGTAATTTTCCAGCTCTTCGCCGGAAAACAGTCGGGTTCGCCGGAGAACACGTTCCCGGCGTCCTCACCCCACCAACACCTCCAGATCACATCTACACAACACCAGGAACACAACCATGCAATCAATTCATCCTAACAATCCCTGAGTTGGCCGGAATTTGGCCGTGAAGTTTTCCAGTTTCCGGCGAACATCGGAAAACTTCAAAACACAACTCCCTTCTCTACAGACCTCGTTGGTTCAAACGGTATCGGTTTTCGGGATAATTATCCAAATCAGTACAATTTGTACTGCGGTCTTGGTCTCAGCGCCTAGTTACACGTATTACGAAGTGATAATTGTGATAGTTTAATAAAAAGCTCCCGTTTATCGAAAATACGGGTTTTATTGATTTACCGAAATGAATATTGTATCGAAAATATTGCGCCGGGACCCGCGCAGGACAAACCGTACGCCGGATCGAAAAAGTTGAAATATGGAATATGCTCGGAATATTACAATTAGGTTTGGAAGGAGTTCTCGAAAGAGTTTCGGGTTCCAAAAACGTAACAACGGTTGACGTCGGTTGGTTCCCGTTTTTATAAAATAGATTTTAATTACCTGGAAAAAGATTTTAGAAATTTCATATGATTCTTATAAATCCATAAACCAACATAAAAATAATTAGGAAGATATGACAATTATCTATATTTTATTTTGGACATATAAAAATTAAAATACTCAATTAATAGTATTTTTGAATATTCAAGTACAGATAACACTTAACAATTAGCTCACAGAATAGATACTGAACACACATAATAATTATATAATAGCAAAAATAATTACACGATATATCCCGGATATTACATAGTGCGTGATTGATCAGCAGCCTAACCTTGGTTTTAAAAACTTAAAATGAATGTCCAATTCTAATGATTGTTTAGCAATAAACTTGATTCCTCTGAATCATCTCGTTTGATCATTGATTAATCTCAATTATTGTCATTATGACTTGCTGAGCTAGTTAGCTCACTCTTGCGAATCTTTTTATGTATTCCACAGTTAAGAAGGATACGGTTGATAGCGAGGTTTCCCAGTTCAATGTACGAGCTAGGATTCCAGATTGAGTTGGATCGAGCTAGTAGGAGCTTATTGCGGTAGTGAGATAGTAAGATTGTAAGAATAATTTTATTATCAGTTGTAAGTTAAATTAGTCGGGATTTGGTACAATGTAATAAAAGTTAAGGTTGTGGCTTGTTTTCATACTTTAACCTGTTGCGATCCGTGGTTATGTAAAGAAGGGTCATTGAAAATAATATCTTATATACAGGTTTATATATTGTGTTGGTGTTGTGGACCCCAAACTTCTGACCCGGGTTTGGAGGGCGCCACAGGTTGGTATTAGAGCTACAGGTTATAAGTCACTGAAACAAGCCTAGATTGTCGGGATTGGCTAGAGGGTTAGGATTAGGAATAGGAAATAGAAAAATAAGACGTTGTGAGATTGAGTGTGATGGTATAGTAGGTCTCCGGCACGGTTCGTATTGCAATTCGGGATTCTCAGCTTGGGACGTGATTTCCAGACAACGACAATAGTAGATCTTGATTTTCCGGTGTCATTTGATCGTTTGGAGCTTCCGTTCGAGGATCGTTATCTTCTCTCAGATTGGATTTACACCTTGCTCCTCCACCAGCATTAATGGTACTACCTTCTGTTATGACAGTTGCACCTCTTTAAGTTATTCTACGCTATCCTACCATCTCTTGTTATGAGACTACCTATTTAAGAACCTCCATTCATTTTACTGGACATTCAGTTGTGAGTGTATCTCTTCAGTTTACCCTACACCCTGTTTTATACCCCCAGTTTAGAACTTGTCCTATGGAGAAATTGTACCTACGAGGATGGATTCGGGAGTTACAGTAAATGGTGAGTATTTGAGATATAAATAAAGGTGAGAAGAAGTCTAGAAAGAAGATTCAAGTATTCTGGAGGATAGCTACTACCTGGTTAAGAGAAGCTATTAGTGACTAAGCCACCCGTGATTAGTTGTGGGATGCACTAGATGAATTTTGAAAGAGTAAGAGAGAAAAGTATAAACCTGGAATTTTTGTGGAATTAAATGATGGTGATATGATAAATGCGATATGTAAAGTAGTGATGTGATGTGATACGAGCAAACTTTGTTCTATGAAATAGACTTATTGACAATTGGATAGCCTGTTTTACTTAACTACTGCAACGGTAATGTCGGGAGTATTACCAGTATGGAAGCTTTGATGTGAAGCTATGCATAAGATAACATGCAACGACAATTGAAGTTTTCGTCGATTAAGGAAGTCAAATGGACATGATAAAGGAGAAAAGGTAGATTGAAGTGAACGGACTTTTATGTGATTGTTTCTTTAATATGGTACCTTGTTATAGGTAAGAAGGACAACAACAAACTCATATAGTAAGGACAACCAGATTTGTGATTTTCAAAATTTTAAAATAAGTTTTTGAAAAAGATTTTCCCTTATAAAATTTCTAAGCGCCTTTTTGAATAAAATAAGTTTTAAACACTGGTTGTCAAGTTACTACTTGAGTTTCTTGTTTGTTAAAAACCTGGATTGCCTGGAAGGATACTTACTTCAGACTTAGTATTGTTAATTCAAAGAACCAAATAACCCGTGATTATGAAGAAGCTGATTATTCCTAACGGTAAGGTGTAAATGTTGTTTGACAAGGTTAATAACAGAATCCGCGTACGGAGTGATTATTCATCAAGTTACAGAGACCATTAAAGTTTAAAAGAATTCATCGATTTAAGAAGAGCCTGGGCGTGATCGAAGGAGATTGGGAAGATTTCCAAACTTTTCTAAAAGAAGAGTATTATTAATAAAAAGATCGTTACGTTGAATGATTCGTGGTTATTCTAAATTAAAACAAAGAAACTCGAAGTTATCTGGTAAGGAACGCCATTATGATTGAATTGTTAAAGTATTATCTGTGTAGGTGCTATGTTAAAGACGCAAGACTTAACAATTAAGAATTCATTATAATGCTTGATTTGCAAAGACATTTCAGCGTACTTTCTAAAGTTGATATATGACGCAATTGGGATATGATCGAACAAGCTCGAAAGATGAATACAAATGAAATGTGGATGGTGACCAATGGTATCGTTCTTGTCTTCAATATTATCGCGTATACTCCTTTTTGATTCTTAAATAAGTATGAACTTCTTTCCTTAAATAAACTCTTTGCTATGACATTGAAAAGGAGGATATTGCATTCCTTTCAAACTTAATTGTTTCCCTCGAGTTTTGCTTTCTGATTGGGACAAACAGTGTTATGGTGAGACACTTTGTCAGAATGACAAAGAGTCGGGTGGGACGCCACCTAATCATGTGCTGTATGCCATATGGTATGAAAGACTGGCCATCTTAAGTACCAATGTGGTTGTCTCATTCATATTCAACTCCTTGTTTCTTCTTTCTTTTCAAACTCTAATTTTTGTTGAATTGTAAATCCTTCTAGTTGTTTCGTTGTACTGCCGTTCTTTGCAAGAGTTTTTCAACAGAAATCAAGTATTATGGACCAAGCGGGAAAAGTTCCATCTACCTCTCACGCATGGAAAGCAAACAAGAACATATGACGAGAATTGTAAATCACTAGCCCCAGTCAGGGATGCACTAAAAGTCAAGGGAATCTACTCCAATGAGGAATACGTCTCCGAGAACGAGAAATTGCGATTTTCCTGTAAAATATGTTATTCAGAATACGGATGTGGTGATGTGAATGATGATCGTGGATACTTTATACGTAAAAGTATTGAAAGGTGTGAGAGCAACTCGATTGTTTAGCTTCCAAGGTTTTGTTGATAAGATGAATTACCCTGCAGAATTGATAAGATTGTGATTAAAGGACTGGAAAGACAAGAACGTGTAGTTGTTAAATAAGTGAGTACAAATAGTGGAATTGAGATTTCTGGCAATAAGTTGTGAAAAAAAAAATTTGAAATTGATACCCTGGAAGATAAGAGGATTTGACATTATTCTAATAAATGGATTAACTTTTAAAACGTGATGTCCAGACAAACCGTCGTGATGAAAAGATAATTATGAGGATGCCAAATGAGAATGTGATGAGGTTCAGAAGATGAAAGAAGGTAAAGAATTTGTTAATAATGATTATGGTGATCAAGATATGAGCATTATGGTGATTATGAGATAAATAAAAGTCAGAAGCAAACAAAATTTGAAGATTTTATAGTAATTAAGGAGTTTCAAGATATGTTCCAGATGAATTATCGATATTCCTCCAGATAGAGAAATGAAGTTCGTGATTGACTTAGCACCTGAGATGAAGTCAGTGACCAAGGTCTTACATAAAATGGCACCAGTTAGAATAAGGGAGTTAGCAAAGCAGATGTAAGAGATGCTAGAAGAAGAAGCGATTAAACCCAGTGGATCCCATGAGGTGCACCGGTACTAATTATTAATAAGAAAATCGAAGTATGAGATTATGCATCGACTAAAGAAAGCTCAACAAGTTTACTATCAAGAGTAAGTATCTGTTACCTCGAACTACTGATTTGTTGATCAAATAGAAGAAGCAAAGTATTTTCTAAAATTGATTTAAGATTTGGGCGTTACCAATTGGAGATTGAACCTATGGACAAAATCTTTAAGGAATATCTGGATGAGTTGTAATTACGTTACTTACAGTCAACGGAGGACCACGCGAAGCATTTAATGAAAATTGGGGAGTCGGAGAAGAAAGAAGTGGTATGTAAAGTTTACAAGGTGAAAGTTTTGATGGTAGAAAGCATAAATAATTAGTGAGAAGGAGACCAAAGGAGATCCGGTAGAAATTAAAGTTACTATGAATAAAGGAAGGCCAAAAGCACCAATAAAAGTAAGAAGTTTTACCCTGAACCGGTTATTATGGAAAATGTATGCAGGATTTCTTGAAAGTTGCAATACCTTTGGCAAAGTTAACCAGGAAAAGCGAGAAGTTTATATGAAATGGAGAAAGGTGAAGAAAGTTTGCAGAGTTAAATGAAAGAATGGTTACAACACCTGCTTTATCATTTTGAAAGTATTAAGGAGATTTGATAGTTTATAGTGATGCTTCTCATAAGGAAGTAGGAAGTGTGTTGATGCAGCACAATAAAGTTATTGTATATGCACCCAGACGACCGAAACCTTATGAGCAGAAGTATCCTATTCATAATTGGGACTGATAGTAATAATATTTATTTTGAAAGATTGGGAAACATGATATGTATGGAGAAAGGTGTAAAATCTATACGGGCCATAGGAGTTTGAAGTATATATTTACAAGGAAAAGCAAAAAGGAGAGAACAAACATAGAAACTGTACCAGAAGAATTATCTAGGAAATTTTAGAAGTTGGAATTGTAAGTTAGTGTTTATAATCCAAAAGGAGCAAGGATGGATAGTATGACCTTTCAGTCGAAGTTGTTAAGGGAAAGATAAGGAGAAGTCAAGAGAAGATAATGGATCACGGTGTTAGCAGTTAGTAAGAGGAAATTTATGCGCCCAGGAGAACGATCACGATATCCCCAGGTTTTCTTCCAGCACTTGAATGCTATAAGTAAAAGGATTAAGAAATGAGATCCCACAGGGAATCCACAATATCAAGTATCTAATTCATTGAAGAAATGTCAACATATACGGAAATTTTTAAAGAAAAATAGTGATAACCAGGTATAAGAAGTGAATTTTGAAATAGATTGGGAAGTGATGGACATGTCAAAGAATTAAGGCGAAGTATTGGAGGCCTAATGAACAAGGCAGACCAAAGAGTGGTTTTACAAGAAGCGAATCGTAAAATATATCAGTGATGTTGTTGGAGAAAAGGAATAAAATTAAGAAATTATGTACTGATTAGCGGGAGTTCAATAAAACAACGAATAAGAATAAGTGACCCCTATGAGGATTGACTACCTATTAGACCTAATCCAAGAAGTGTGTTATGTCGCGAGGATTAACTTAAGATCCGACCTGAGAAAATATCAGAGATTACGATTAAAGTGAGTTAAGAGCATTGCAAGCTCTGGTGATAATATGTGAAATAACAAGTGTATCAGGTGACTATAAGGAATTAAGAAACGTGGTGTATAAGGAGTACTTGGATAAGCAAACTGTATTTATTGATAACATGCTCAGCTACTCAAGGAATAAGAAAGTCTGCGTGGGATGCCCAGGGATTTTCTCCAAAGATCAGAAGGAAAGCAACTATACGTTGAGTCTTCAAGAATGAAATTTTAACTAAGGTTAACAAAAGATTCTGAATTAATCCATTAACAACTACCTAAGCAAAGCAGTATGGTAACAGATGCTTTATGCCGACAGAAAGGATTTGATGTAATTAAAACCACCGAGGAGTTAATAAACGAATTGGAAAGAGTGGAATCTGAAGTTCAAATACTTAAATGTGATAATACGTGAATATATGAGATTACTTTTCAGCCTTAACTGATGAAAAAGAGTAAGAAATGTTTAAATGTTTGGAAACCAAGTTGAAAACGAGCATCGCCTATCATCCTTAAACGGAGAGTCAAAGTACGGAAGTGATTCAGGAAATATAAGATATGTTGAGAGGTTGAGTTTTAAGGAAACACTGGAATGATCATTTATCAGCAATGTCAGCTTTGGAATGCCACTTTACCAAGCTTCATGTGAACGCAAGTGTAGGTCCCCATTTCTATTAAAAAAATGGGAGAAAGAAAGTTGTCAAATTCTAAGTTAAATTGGCATACCAAGAGTGTAGTAATATTGATTGAAGTAGCTCGGAGTAGACAAAGAAATAATGCGAAATTGTATCGAGAGAGAATATGAGGATGGAAATAGGACCAGTAGTGTTAGTACAAGTTTCATCTTGAAAAAGAATGGACAAGTCTAAGTAGAAGAGACATGTTAAGTCCTAAAATTAGTGAACCATTCGAGGTATTGATAAATATAAATAAAGTTGTTCTTGAGTTGATGTTACCGACGTAAAGTATGTACATATAGTGTGTTTGGCCTGTTAAATTAAAAACGATAAGTATCTAATTTAAATCAAGTGATTGATCAGGAGCCAATGGGGCTCTTGTCCAAGTTTGTTTTGCCTAGAGTGATCAGTCCAAACTCTTGATCCTTAAAGGCGAGTCATTGGAAATGAGTGTATATCTATAGTAAGTACGTTCGAAATCCTCGAATAGAAGAGTCTACTTGGAAACTAGAGTCAGATATGCTTGACAAATATCCTCACTTGTGTAATTAGACCAGATACTGAGGACATAATCTTTTTAAGGGGGGAAGGATATAACGACCCGTGCATTCTTGAATTATTTAAATATGTGATTATTATGAAAATTATTAAATAAAATATGTGTATTAGTTTTGACCACTATATGTTGTTTGATTATTATCTAGGTGTTATTTATGATATACCGGGTTGTTCGCGTGATTAATTAAGGAATTGTATTGAATTGTTTCACTTTTAAAAGTGGATTTAGTGCAAATTTATTTGCATAAATATTTGGAATGTCTCTAAAATTATTTTTATGATTTTATAATTTCAATAATTATTTTCAGGATTTTATAAAATTGAGAAATCAACATTTTATTAATTATTTATCTTTAAATGATTTTCTGATTGTGTTTATTTGTAAAATCCATATTTAATTCCAGAATTCTTCAAAAATCACAATATTCATATTTTACCAAGTTTATAATATTCTAAGAATTTTAAAATTATTTTGGAAATTTTCGGGATTAATTTCACCCGCTTGTTGTTTCGTTTAATTGTTAAAAAGCGGGTACAAATTGTGTTTCAAAAATTGTTTTAAAATTTCGGAACTTATGTTTTTATAAACTTCGGGATATTTTTAACATTGTAAGATTATTTTCGTAGTATTCTGAATTTATTTTAAATGCAACTCGGTTCGCTAAGTATGAATCAGGGGTATGTAAGAGCGACTCAAAAGTGATTTAAAAATTACGAAAATTTCATTCTATTAGTTTTTAAGCATTCCGAGAATTTTAATATTATTTTGATAAATTTTCAAATTTTATTTATCCGCCATATGGTTCGATAAAAATCCAAAATACGGGTCAGAACGGGATAGAAAAGGAAAACCAGATACGTGTCACCTTCTTATCAGTTTGTTTGACACGTGTTGTCCTGATATTGCTGAGTTATTATTATTAAAAAAAAAGAAGAAAAGAAAGAAATCACAAAAACACACAGTCAAGCCTGTGTCACTCTTCTTGCTCTCGATTCTTTCTCTACTCTCTCTGGATGCTTCTCTCTACGGTCTCTCTCTCCTGTGTTCTTTCTTCCTATCCCCTGTCTCCAATTCCCCTGTTGTTTTCATGCGGTTCCGCCGCTGGCGTTGCTTCATCACTTTTCTGTTCCGGCCGCTTGTTGATTCCCGATTCTGGTAATTGCTGCCGTGGTCTCGACTGTCCTTGTATATATACATACGCGTATGCGTATATATATGTGTGTATTGCAGCCGAGAGCTGTGGTTTGTTCCTGGTGTTTGTCCTTTCCGGTCTGGTTTCTTTTTTTTCCGATCTGCTATTTTTCCGGTTTGGTTCCCGGCGGTCATTGTGCTTCCGGTTGTTACTGTGGTGTTGGCGCGTGATACGCGCGTGTGGTCTTGCCTGATTTAGGATTTTAACTATTTAATTTTATTTTCTACAGGACTAATTATGATTAATATTCGTGATATTAATATTTCGTGCGGGAAATATCTTTGAATAATCGGTGGAATTTATTTGGACACCCGAATTTTCGGGCACCAATAAATTTTGCCGTTGTTGACGATGACTTTTAACGAGTCAACAGTGGACCGTGATGATTATATTCTGAGTCCTAACTTAATAAATAAATAAATGTAAAATGTAAATAATAATTAATAATGGTATTGAATTGGTGATTGGGAAATTATGGATTTTGGCTGTTGTGATTATGGATTGTTGGGGTGAATTGACGTCGGCTAATGTTTCGACGGGTAGTCCGATAAATAAAGGAGACGCTGCCCGAATTCCGGGAAACTGAATGATGTAAATACGGGAACGTATCCAATGATTATCGGGACGTCGAGTAACTATATGTATATGTGTATATTTTATATACGAAACTTGATTGTACGATGTAATGAAATATTTTGCCAATTCGATAACCCTGATTCCGTAAAATAAAGAGTATATATATATATTTTCCGAAAACGAACACCGAACCGATCTTCGAGGTTGTGAACCCTATTTGTTGCTTATGTTGTTATAATATTCATAATTACGAGTTAGGTTTGAATATGGTTGGGTAAATATTAGTATCGAGGATATGTCAAGCATACCTAGACGTCTAACGTAGGGTATTTCGACTCTGTAGGTTATAGTCGGGAACCTGAAAGTGGACGATGGACTAAAGATAACCTAGTAGTCAGTCGACGAGCTCAGTAGAGTTTCAACAGAAAGACCTGAGTGTCGAAGTCGAATCCAATGGGATCTAGTGGTTGGACGTTAAAGCCTGAGCGACAGAATCGGCTCAGAGTTGATCAGTAATAGTTATAAAGTCTTGTAAGGCAAGTACTTCTAAACTTTTCTTCAAGATTTATCGCAAATATTTTCGAACTGTTTCATAACATGTCGTTGTTATTTAAAATAACTCCTGTTTTATATTGCAAGTGTTTTAAACTATTTAACCTTGAACCTTGATTTTTCTTAATCTTGAGCCGTAAGCCTTATTCTTTATAAACCATCCTTTGTTGATCCTCATATACCAAATCACACCAATATGATACTACTCCCCAAATGTATAACTACCAAACACCAAACACTGAAACAAAATTGTTTAAAAACACAGAAACTTTTATACTCCAACCATTCTTTATAATATCAAAGAACTATGCCTTGAAAAATCAGTATTCGTCCAATACCTGATCATTTTACAGACTGAAAACCGTTTCTTATACATACCTTGATATACCCTTGAGATATCCATGAGTTTCTCTACGTTTTTATTCAAGTGTTTAACCATCATTGATTATGATCTTGTTTATCGAATTATATTGTTTATCATATTGAACTGCTTTAGAATTGGATAGTTTTATATATATATATATGTGGACCAGATTCGTGGTCAGACCATATCTACGGTCAATTTAGGCCAATGTGTGCCTTGGATCCAGTAGTTAGAGCAGTGCTGTGTGCTTTGCTCGGGGTTAGTGCGTGACTGATCAGCAGCCTAACCTTGGTTTTAAAAACATAAAATGAATGTCCAATTCTAATGATTGTTTAGAAATAAACTTGATTCCTCTGAATCATCTCGTTTGATCATTGATTAATCTCAATTATTGTCATTATGACTTGCTGAGCTAGTTAGCTCACTCTTGCGAATCTTTTTATGTATTCCACAGTTAAGAAGGATACGGTTGATAGCGAGGTTTCCCAGTTCAATGTATGAGCTAGGATTCCAGATTGAGTTGGATCGAGCTAGTAGGAGCTTATTGCGGTAGTGAGATAGTAAGATTGTAAGAATATTTTTATTATCAGTTGTAAGTTAAATTAGTCGGGATTTGGTACAATGTAATAAAAGTTAAGGTTGTGGCTTGTTTTCATACTTTAACCCGTTGCGATCCGTGGTTATGTAAAGAAGGGTCATTGAAAATAATATCTTATATACAGGTTTATATATTGTGTTGGTGTTGTGGACCCCAAACTTCTGACCCGGGTTTGGAGGGCGCCACAAAATTTATCCAACATCAATTCGATATATCGCCATTCCAGTCTATCATAAGCCTTTGCCATGTCTAAATTAAGTCCTGCCATACCACATTTCCCTTGAGTCTTCCTATGGATATATTGATTAATTTCAAAGGCGATAAATGCATTATCTGTAAGGAGCCTTCCTTCTATAAACGCACTTTGTTTATCGGAAAGAATGAAGTTCAAACACGATTTCAGTCGGTTGTCCATAACCTTCAAGAGAATGTGCATTAAAACATTGCACAATGATATTGGGCATAGATCAACCACTTGTTTAAGTTGTTTCACTTTAGGAATAGGGCACACCAGAGTTCGGTTCACATGATCAGGTAATTCACCATTCTCAAAGAAATATTTACAAAAAGCAACAACATTCTACTTGACAATATTCCAATATACCTGAAAAAAGCAAGGATTGAGCCCATTAATTCCTGGTGATTTGTCAGGAAACATTGCAAATATAGCAGTTATAATCTCCTCTTCCGTTACAGTTTGCAGAAGACTTGAACTTTGCTCATCAGTAATACGCAGAAATGCAATTCGATCAGACATTTGTGCCTTTGTTGTTATGGCAGTGAATATAGTTTTAAAATATTTAACAATGGTATCTTGAATCATATCATCAGTATCTTGCCACTCTTCAGCCTCATTCTTCAATTTTGTTATCTTATTATTCTTCTTTTTCTGGTAGCAAACTTGTGAAAGAAGCGTGTATTCTTATCTCCATCTTTGAGCCAATACTGCTTTACGCGTTGACGCCAAAACACTTCTTGCTTCTCTAGCAGCCTCAGATAATTCCAACGAGCTTCACTATATCCACGAATTCCCCCTCATCACGTCGGGCTCGCAGTCTTTGCATTTCTCGTCGATAATTAGACATTTTAAGTTTTAACTCCTTTATCATGCCTCCCTCCCACTCCTCTAACTTCACACAACACCGAGCCATTTTATGCATTATGTCACAACTGTGCTCACCATTCCAACATTCCTGGATAATATTTCGGCACTCATTCTCCTGTATCCACATATTCTCAAATCGAAAGCGTTTACTACGAGGCATATAAACTTGTCTATTTAGCTGTAGACACAGTGGCATATGATCAGATGTGGAGACTTCATGCACTATGATTTCTGCAGATGGGAATAAACTCCTCCAAGTTGATGTTGCAAAGCCTCTATCTAATTGTTCTGAGATCCACCTATCAGTACCACGACCCCGCTGCCACGTAAACTTATCACCTGTAAAACCCAAATCACTTAATCCACATTCCATTATTATTTATGAGAAACCATTCAATAACGCATGAGGATGACATTGCCCACCCTTCTTTTCATCTACAGTCAACATGTCGTTGAAGTCACCGAATATACATCATGGCAACGCTGAACCCGTAGCCAACTGCTTTAACATACTCCAAGCTTCACGTCTTCGACCACGCTCTGGGAATCCATAATACCCTGTATATCTCCATTTACCCAGTTGATCATGCGTTACTTCGAAATCAATAAAGTTATGGCAACTATTTATCACTATAATTCTTCCCTCATTCTTCCACAAAAGGGCCACATTGCCTCCGTGACCAAGAGCATCCATCGCAAAATAACCCACAAAATCTAATTATTTTCATATTTTTTCTATTTTTTTCTTTTTAACTAAAGTCTTACTTAGAAATATTATACTGGGCCTATACTGATTATTTAATTCCCACAAGAATTTAACTGTCCGTGGGTTGACCAGCCCACGACAGTTCCAAGCAATGAGACTCATAATCCTTGCCGGTCCTGGACATATCTGACTGACTTTCCAAATTCAAATCTTCCTCATTTCCCTCCTTGATTCCCTCTGAGACATCCGTTACACGCTTCCTTTTTGAGTCAATCAAAATCCGGTTGCCAGCCATATCGTCTATCCCATGATCCCCATTTGATTGCTTCTGTGATATTGCTGTCGAAATTATCTCCCCGATATTCTGCACTCGAGAATTACGCGATTGGATTTCAATACAACCAGAATCTCCGTGAATTACTCGACCCTTATCGTCCACCTCCATGAATTTTTCCTATTCCTGACTACCACTATGCATTGTGGTTGCCGGTGTACCTTGATTAGTTACTTTCACCCATGGATTATTCACCTCATTCGCACTACGTAACCACCTTCCTCCAGTATTGAATTTAGCAGCATTTTTTGACGGTGCTCGAAGCCACACCCCATAAACCCTTTCAATCACCCTATCTAGATACATATAAACAATATTACAGTCACGATCAGAGTGTCCCAGAATACCACAGATGAAGCAAAAAGTCCTCAGACGTTCGTATTTGAAATTAATCCAACTCTAGTTGTCCCCTTCTCTCTTTATTTTCATCCTTCTCTTCAATGGCTTGTCTGTATAATTAGTACCTTAAGACGAATATATGGTTTCCAGATGCCATCAAATGTATTTGAATCTGCTCGAACATATTGTCCTATCGATGCACCAACACTTTTCAGTATATTTTCAGATAGAAAACCTCTCGGGATGTCATATACTTGCACCCGCATCTCAACATCCTGTAGTTTAATTGTACATGGGTCTTTCCCCGGTAATTTTGGTGTAGAAGCAACGTAGCCTGCTC
Organism: Apium graveolens; assembly: GCF_009905375.1. Classification (NCBI taxonomy): domain Eukaryota; kingdom Viridiplantae; phylum Streptophyta; class Magnoliopsida; order Apiales; family Apiaceae; genus Apium; species Apium graveolens. The sequence continues at coordinate 158,365,989 of NC_133655.1, read as the reverse complement.
GAATGACCAATGTCCTCCTTCAATAACTTTCTGAATATCTATCTTGTGAAAGAAAGCAAATGAGTACCGCATCCCACCAATATCATGCACCTCCATACCCTCTTTTGGCCTCCACAACGTAGCCATTACGTTCTGCATAGCATTAAAGTTAATGTTTTTTCTGTTAAAAATCTACCAATCAACACATACGATTGCTTTTGTTCCACTATCTCACTACTCGACACTACGATTCCTCCTTCATCCTCTTCATCCAACACAAGCTTTGCATACATATCCTCCAATGTTTCATCGTTCCTTGCCTTAATGATTTGCTTCATGAAAAAAAACTGAACTAAGATTGTCACAATAAGAAAGATTATGCACCCACAATGGATATACTGAATAATGAGAAGAAGAAATGAAAAATAGCTGTCAAAATTGACAGAGAGAAAAAACTGTCATATTGAATTTAAGTGTACCGTAAAACCTCTACATATATAACTGGGACCGAGAAGTTATATTAATTTAGAAAGGTTTTACTTAAAACTCGAATTTATAATTACTAATTTATCAGAAAATTTTCAAAGTTCAAATTTTGTACTAATTTATGTAAAAGACTCTATTTAATATAGATATGCAATAAAAAGAGTCGGGTCGACTTAATTCGTAAAATTAAATGAGCCGAGTACGGGTAGAGGTTGTGCTTGATTAAGTGTAAAGTTATAAGAGTCGGCTTGTATAACTCGTTAAAACCGGTTAGTTTAGGTAAATGGGACGGCTCGACTCGAATCGTGAAATTAAACGAGTCGAGTTCGGTATTTGGTTATATTAAGCTAAATGAGCCGACTTGCCCGAATCAATTAACTTTGGCTAGAATTACGCACGGCTCGAAACTCGACTTGTTCGGCCCAAATTATAGCCTTATTTTAATATATTTTAGTTACAAATACAAAGTGTATTGGGTTTTTTAACAAAAATAATGTTGAATAAATGGTGAAAATGATAATTTTTTTGGACATGTGCAGGCAAATAAGCACCCAACCCAACACAAATAAGCACCCAACCCAACACATCATATAGCTTTAATAAGTTTTTGGTATAGTTTGAAAGTATCACACATAATTTTTGTATGCACTAATAATTAGGTTTAGGATCTGTAATTTAAACTTGTTTTTTAAAATATTGATATCCGCTAAAAATAAGACCTAAATACATAATTAATGTTGTATTTATCCTCAGACAAATGGGTAAGCATAAGTTATTAACCGAATCATCCTTGATGTCCTGATCCAAGCCCTCAACAGTTGAAATAATATAAAGAAAATATCTGAATAAGAACAAACAAGTTCAAAATAGAATGGGTGAAAAATAATTACCCACAAGAGAAAGATCACTAAGGCTAACTTCAACAAGCCACAATCCGTTCATAAAGGTCCGACAGTGAGAAGGACCGTTGTCTGCAATGAGTATATCATGGTTCAATAACTCGTGAGTCTCAAGTCATGGATGAAGTATGAATTGACTTGCACACAATTGACGTTCGTCCTAAAAAAATTGACCCTAATCACCGCCTTTCCACTCAAGAATAACGAAATTCGTGTTCCAGAAATGATGAGAATCTTAAAAAGAGTACAAATACACAATATGAGGGACCATTTCCCTATATTGGATGCTCACCCATCCTTTCTTAGTTATCGGGTAATTCTTGATCATGAAAATACTCCTAAATATAGAAGTGCATAATAGGATGTCCAACTAGTGATATCTCAACATAAAAACAATGATTAACCTCCAAGCATTTGGATATAGTTGACAAATATGAACCTTCATCTCAGCTAACAACCTGATAATAAATAGATGAACCGGTACCTTCAACCCAGCTTCGAGGGCTCCTTTAAAGACATACGGTCTCTCTCGATCCTAGTTACAAGTTATGTCGCTAAATATCGGCTCACAAACATTCATAAAACTTGGAAAGCTGTATTTTTCCTTGATTTCCTTCACATATGACCCACTCATCTTCATGAATGATAGAAGGAGTCGAGATGAGTATTTTTCAGGAAGGCATCTGTCATTTCGTCCAAACAATTCTTCAGATTAAGAAACAAAGGGGGCAGAAATTTTACTTATCATAAAACTAGCCTCGCCTCGTTTCATCTTAGCCATGGAAACTGGAGGTGGTTAAACATCGTCAGACATCTTCAAGAACTAGAACTTAATGTGGCTTCTGGATTGAAAAACTTGAGAGAACTTGATAAAGCTTGAGTAAAAATTTAAAAATGAAGAAGTTAAGTGACATGAACACTTCTCCTCCTCTTTTATAGAAGAAGGGCAATTTGTTACAACAAGTCACAGTATAGAAAGGTTCGCATTTGCAGGTTGTATTTAAGTTACTAACACAAAACAATAAAATTGTAATAACCCCAAAAATTTTGAACTTTTTGTAACCCTTATGAATAATGATTTTGCTGATTATGCTGAATAAAAAAACTATTCATGCCTCACTTTGTAGAGGTTCTTTTATTGTTATTCTGGGATCTTATTAGTACTCTATATGGTATATAAGTGTATGTAAAGATCGTCAGAATCCAAATTCGAACACTTTGAATTTTCCCGAAAATCCACCAGATACCGAAAGAATTGAGTATAAGGTAAAATGATAAAAAGGATTTAAATTCAAGGATTATAAGAGGGGATCATAAAAGGAATATAATGTATTGAGAAAGGTTAAGGGAACCCAAGTAATAAGATCCCGGGTATGATCCCTCAAACGATAAACGAGAACGAAAGTTAAGCGAACCGTATAACAGATCAGCGATTATTAGACAAGTAATTAAGAGTTAATCAAAGAGGTTAATGATAATGATGTCATCACACCAACAAGAAGAAGACAAGTATGGGAAGATGACATAAGTGGATGACATAAGCATGACCAAATGGGAAGGATTTGTTGGTTGATTATAAGCCACACAATTTTTACCATGGTAACAATTTAATTAAACAAACAAAAGGAAGCAACCAAGCAAACACATTCATTTCTTCCCCCCCATCTCCTTGTTCATGGTTTTTTTGAAGAAAAATAAGAAGAAAAATTTCCAAGCCCAAGCTCCACTTAATCATAATTCAAGAGGTTTGTTTCCTTGGATTCTATATTTCATAACTAAGAAGAGCAAGTAGTTTGAGTGCTTGAATCCAAGGTTTACTAGCTCAAATAAATCATTTTAGTTTACGGTGAATAGTAAATTTCAAGAACAAATTTTTGATTCTTGATTTTATTTGTAAGGTCAAGGTAGCTTAAGCATATATTAAGGCTTCCATGGGCATTCCAAGGATCTTTCATGGATTAAAAGCTTTAAGGAAGGTATAAAACTTCAAACCCTAGTTTTACTTTGAATATTTAGGAGTGGTTTTGATTAATATAGTTCATGAGAAGCATGATGCTTGTGTATTTAAAGTTTGGTTGGGTTTGTAGTGATTGGATTTTAATTGAGGTGTTGATGATTGTTAATGGAGGAGTAGTAGTTTAAATGTTTAAGCATGAATTGAACCTTGTTTGATTTAGTAGTTTGGTTGAATTTGAAGATAGTATGATATTGGATTAAATTGAGATTCTTGGGCTTATTATGACTGAAATCAGTAGCATTGATGTGTATCTTGAATTGTTGTTGATTGGTAGTTGGATTGATATGATTTGGAATTGTAAAATTTGGAAAATCACGTAAACATAGCCGTCGCAATGCCCGATTTACCTTAGACTGTTTTGTTCTTAACTTCCGGACCCGTGAACTCACTGTTAGATTCTGACCATTTCCATTTTTAGATAGTTCATGTTATGAGCTTCGTTTTGATATGTGGTTCGCTTGAATCCGATGTACGGTTTAGGAGAAACGACCGTTTTAAGTAACGGCATTTTGCGAACGAACCATTACCCCTCGCCTTACTTTAAAACCTTGGTTAAGGCCCTTAAATGACTAATTGGAGTATGAAACAATTATGTAAAGTGGATTAGGCAGTTGGTAGGGTACTCGCGAAAGAATCGCCTTAAAATTCTTAATGGTTAATTTATTAAAAATGGTGGAGCCGAGGGTACTCGAATGACTTATGTGATTCGTTAAACGTAGAAGTGACCATAAGCGAACGTTAGGGTTCAATTGGTTAAAGTCTAGTTTCTTAAGAGACCGGGGTTTAATTCAGACTTATGTTGTTGTTCATAGGTTATCAGACCCACTCTAAGCTTAAGTCTATCCGGGAACACTCAGGCAAGTTTTCTACCCGCTATACTGATGTTGTGATGTAAATATATGTATATGCATTATCTTGTAATAAGTGCATGATTGTTATTAGCAAATTTTGTGATATATTGGAGCATGCTGATATGGTATATATGCATTTCTGTTTCGTAATCTTGATATCTAATTGTTGATTCAATTGCTTATAAGTTGCATAATACCTATGCTAGAGATAAGTAGTAGTTGCGTATACCCTTAGTATAAGGGACCCAAAGGTGAACATTTTTCTAAACCGGGAGTCGATGTTCCCGAGTATAATATATATATATATTTATATATATATATATGAATAGTTTTCAAAACCATTAATCGAATAAGGTTTATTCGATAACTTTATTTTAATTAATGAATATTAGTTTGAATATTCATTCGAGGACTCATGACTCCGTTTATTTTATTTAATGAATATTATTTTGAATATTCATTCGAGGACTTATGACTCCGCTTATTTTATTAAATAATATTCTTTATTTTATTAAAGAATAATGTTTCGATAATCAAACTTATTTTTGATTATTTAAATAAAGATCGTATATCTTTGGTTATTTATTATTCATTTCAAGTATAAGTTTTAAAACTTCTACTTCAATTATTTTTATAAGGATTATCCTTTTGGAATATTATTTAAATAATAATATTCAGATATTTTCTAATATATCGGGACTGATTTATTTCATTAATCAGCATTACTCCAAACATTCTTAAAAATGTTTTTGAGTCTTCAAAATGATTTTTAAAAGTTAGAGCGGATCCCAAAACTCATTTTTATATTTAAGATCTTCCTTTCGAAGGGGATTTAACTACTCGCTCAAAACCTGAGGGATCCGGCTCAGTGGTGTATTTTACATTCGCAACGAGGTTGCTATTTTGAGAAAACATCTTGATTACTTTCCCATCGTTCGGGAAGTAAGTTCATCTATTTGAGTCGGCATAAGCAACATGGGCTCAGCGGGCGTCCATGAAAGTGTAAGTGGCTCAGTGGGAGTCCATCAAATGCGTAAGTGGCTGAGTGGCAGTCCAGCATAAGGTCCTATTGCGGCCAGGGTGATGACCAGTGGGGAATTCGTCCATCTACTAGTAGAAAATGTTACTTATTGGTATCTTTGCCTGATCAGCAAGATATCAGGTTTATGCCAAGGTTTTCTCCTTTCCAAATTCATTGGATATTACAACTCTGTTTATAATTTTCATAACAGAGGTTTTCAAGGAGTGTATGAAATGTATATATATATATATAGATGTATATATATCGAGACTTAATGAAGTATCTCGTAACTTCATTATATATAACGATATTTCAAAGATTGAATCTATTCAAATCTTATCTTGTAGTCTCATCTATGTGATGAACTTTTGAAACGGATTATACCTTGAACGGTGGTAGTTCAAGTAGTATTCGGAAAAGATATAAGTATATTGGAGTATCTCGTAACTTCACCTTTTCAACTTATATCTAGTAAATGATTATCTTATGCATGACAAAGATTTTCAGAAAAAATGTTGAGACAAGGTTAGATATATGAGATCACCTTGCAACGATATTTTTATACAGTTATAAACTGGAACTCTGTGTATATTATGCATGGCAGAGGATTTCAAAGATTTTGAAAAGTGTATATACTTATATACTGAATATTTTGCGACTTGGTCGCGTTAAGATATCAAACTTGGTTCATTTCTTCTTGACCAAGACTTTCATGAGTACTATGAGAATGCTCATATATTGTTAATTATTATACATATTATTTTCGGTGGACTTGTTGCTCACCCTTGCTTTCTTCTTTCATCACACAACAACAGATAGTCAAGATGAACAGGATCAAGCTCTCAATTCGCGAGCGGATGGGAAATATTCCGCAGTTTCCTGTAGGCGTTGATGCCGTTGTAGCTGAGGTAGGATCTACCAATAGGCTAGGCTTTCAACTTTTGATGTACCAGACTTATGTATATTTATGAATTGTAATAATGGCAAGGAATATGTAAATTATTCAGAAACCCTATTTAAGGTGAAATGGTTTATAATTTTGGAATAAAATGACTTGTGTTATTTTTGGTATTCATCTCTGAGACTATAACTTGTGGTGTGTGTGTGTATATTATGGGGTCACAATACGCAGTAGTTGGTTGACTGTTAAGATTAAGTATTGATAAGGGAAATGAAACTCGTGACAACCCGAATCCCCGACCCCGGATTTGGGGGTGTTACAAAAATTGATCCAATGGAACCAAAAAGCTACGCTAAAATTCTTATGTTTCTATTTAGGAAGTGAGAGAAATGAACAAAAAGTCGACAAAAAGCTACAACAATGTCGCCAGTAACGACTTGAAGGCTAATTATGCTTAAGAAAAGCAAAATCCAAAAGTTTAGTTCTAATTAAGGATTAAGCATGCTAATTATTAAGATCAATAAAAAGGTTAACACCTCAAAATTAGTTCAAGAAGTTGAATCGAAAACATGAAATTCTAGTCCAAGATGCAAAGGTTTGCTATTCAACCTTCCATATTAAAATTAGAAAGGCCAACAATACAAAGCAGGATAAGCTCAATTTTGGATTCTTGATTGAGAATCTAGTATTTATAAACTCGAGGATGCCGACCAGATCCCATTTAAGGGTTGGGTCCAACCAGAAAGTGTGTTTGCAAACCAGAGTTAATCTATCAGAGCCTATTGAAGAGCTTAGGACGACCAGAATGGCTTCCGGGCATGATCTTGGCTGACAAACTTCAAGTTTTGGTGGTTCAAAAAACTTTCGATTGACCCGAAACCTTATTTTGGTTGACCAATACACCTCATTGACCTAAAATGTTCATGACTGTTTAAACACCAAGAATGATAACTTGAAAACCTAGACCAGGATCAAGAAACTAAGAACAAATGTTCGCTTGTTGACACTTAAAATCACGAAACTAAATGAATACTTCAAAGGAACATGACAGCAAACCAAGGGAAGCCTGCCAACCACCAAGAAGGCCTTCAACCGACCAGGTGTAGCTGACCAGCCACCTGGAAGGCCTTCAGCTGATCAGGGGAGGCCCACCAGCCTCATGGAAGATCTCAGCCGACCAGCCACCTAGAAGGCCTCTGGTCGACTAGAGGCTGCCGACCAGCCTTTTGGAAGTAGGGATGTCAATTTCAGGTTATGGGTCGGGTTTGTGTCGGGTCATATTTTTAGGTCGAATTTTAGATCCGACACTAACCCGACCTGTTCATTAAACGGGTTACCCGACCCGACTCGCTAATCTTTTTTTTGATAAATATTTTATCTTCTCATGATATAGTTATTCAAATTATTTAGTAAATTTAATTAAATATTATATTTATTAAAAGATTATACTTTGAAACACCCCCAAATCCGGGGTCGGGGATCCGGGTTGTCACGAGTTCCATTTCCCTTAACAATACCCAATCTTAATAAATAATCAACTACTCTGTACTGTGACCCCACCATTAAACACACACACCACAAGTTATAGCCTCAGAGATGAATATCCAAAAATAATCACAAGTCGTTTTATTCCACAATTATATGCCAATGCACCTTAAACAGGTTTCTGAATAAATTTACATTTCTTTACCATTATTACAATTCATAATATACATAAGTCTGGTACATTATTAGTTGAAAACTTAGCTTATTGGTAATTTCTACCTCAGCTACAGCGGCCTCAACGCTTCCAGAAAGCTGCGGAACATTTCCTATCCGCTTGCGAATTGGGAGCTTGGTCCTGTTCATCTTATCTATCTGATATTGTGTGATGAAAGAAGAAGCAAGGGTGAGCAGCAAGCCCACCAAAATAATATGTATAATGATTAACAATATATGAGCCTTCTCATAGTATTCATGAAAGTCTTGGTCAAAAGAAATGAACGAAGTTGATATCTTAATGCGATGAAGTCGCAAAATATTCAGTATATATATATATACATATATACTTTTCAAAATATGGGAAGTCCTCTTCCATGCATAATACACACAGAGTTCCAGTGTATAACTGTATAAAAATATCGTTGCAAGGTGATCTCATATATCTAACCTTGTCTCAACATTTTTCTGAAAATCTTTGTCATGCATAAGATAATCATTTACTAGATATAAGTTTAAAAGATGAAGTTACAAGATACTCCAATATACTTATATCTTTTCTAAATACTACTTGAACTACCACCGTTCAAGTTATAATTAGTTTCAAAAGTTCGTCACACTGATGAGACTACAAGATAAGACTTGAATAGATTCAATCTTTGAAATATTTTGAAGGAAATGAAGTTATGATATACTTCATTAAGTCCCGATATATATTTATACACCTATATATATACATACGTTTCCTGAAAATCTCTGTCATGTAAAGTATGAACAGAATTGCAATATCCAATAAATTTGGAAAGAAAACAAATTTTGGCATAAACCTGATATCTTGCTGATCAGGCAAAGATACCAATAAGTAACCTTTTCAACTAGTAGATGGACGAATTCCCCACTGGTCATCACCCTGGTCGCAATAGGACCTTATGCTGGACAGCCACTCAACCACTTATGCATTTGATGGACTCCCACTGAGCCACTTACACTATCATGGACGCCCACTGAGCCCATGTTGCTTATACCGACTCAAATAGATGGACTTACTTCCCGAACGTTGGGTAAGTAATCAATTCATTTACCAAAACCGCAACCTTGTTGCGAATATAAAATACACCACAGAGCCGGATCCCTCAGGTTTTGAGCGAGTATTAAATCCCCTTAAAAAGGAAGATCTTAAATATAAAAATGAGTTTTGGGATCCGCTCTAACATTTAAAAATCATTTTGAAGACTCGAAAACACTTTAAAGAGTGTTTGGAGTAATGCTGATTTAATGAAGTAAATTAGTCCCAATATTTTTAAAAAATATCTGAATATTATTATTTAAATAATATTCCCATAAAGAATAATCTTTATACAAATAATTGAAGTAGAAGTTGTAAGACTTATACTTGAAATGAGTATTAAATAACCAAAGATATACTTATACGAAAGTACTATCTTTATTTGAATAATCGAAAATAAGTTTGATTATCGAAACATTATTCTTTAATAAAATAAAGAATATTATTAAATAATAAGCGGAGTCATAATACCTCGAATGAATATTATAAATAATATTCATTAAATACAATAAAGGAGTCAATACATCCTCAAATGACTATCCAATTAATAATCATTAAATAATATAAACTGAGTCATAAGCCCTCGAATGAATATTCGAAATAATATTCAATAATAAAATAAAGGAGTCATAAGTCCTCGGATGAATATTCGAAATAATATTCAATAATAAAATAAAGGAGTCATAAGTCCTCGGATGAATATTCGAAATAATATTCAATAATAAAATAAAGGAGTCATAAGTCCTCAGATGAATATTCGAAATAATATTCAATAATAATATAAAGGAGTCATAAGTCCTCGGATGAATATTCGAAATAATATTCAATAATAAAATAAAGTTAAAGTTATCGAATAAACCTTAATTGATTAATAGTTTTGAAAACTATAACCATATATATATATATAAATATATATTATACTCGGGAACATCTACTCCCGGTTTAGAAATATGTTCACCTTTTGATCCCCTATACTAAGGGTAAATTCAAATACCGCTTATCTCTAGCATAGGTATTATGCAACTGTAAGCATTTTAACCAACAGATATATAATCCAAGAATATGAAACAGGCATGCATATATACCATATCACATGCTACAATATATCGCAAGAATTTGCTAATAACAAATATGCATTTATCACAAGATCATGCATATACACATATACATCACAACAACAGTATAACGGGTAGAAAACTTGCCTGAGCGACTGGGGGTTACGAATGGCTCGGGACGAGTCTGGTAACCTATAAGCGACAAGTAAGTTGGAATTAAACCAAAGTCACTTGTAAATCTATACTCAAACCAACTCAGTCTCTAACGCTCGTTTTGCGCTTACTGATTCTCTTAAGTCACTCGAGTACCCTCGGCTCCACCATTTTTAATAATTTAACCATTATGAGTTTTAAGGCGATTCCTTCGCGAGTGTCTTACCAACTGCCTATTACACCTTACATAAATGTTTCATACTTCAATTAGTCTTTTAAGGTCTTTAACCTATGTTTCAAAGTAAGGCAAGGGGTAAGGGTTCGTTCGCGAAACGTCGTTACTTAAAACGGCCGTTTCTCCTAAACCGTTCATCGGAATCAAACGAACCACATATCAAAACGAAGCTCATAACATGAACTATCTAAACATGGCAATGGTCAAAACTTAGAAGTGAGTTCAAGGGTTCTGATGTTAAGAACAAAAAACAGTCTACGGTAAATCGGGCATTACGACGGCTATGTTTACGCGATTTCCCAAATTTATACCATTCCAAATCCACCACAATTCAACCCCAATTCATAACCCAATCAAAACTCCATCCAAACTACATCATAACAGCCCCAACACTCAACATTAACAATTTATACTTATTCCCCACATGAACTAAAAGCTTTACTTAGGTTCTTTAACTAATTATCAAGATTTACAACTCCAAAAATACCACCAAACCAACTAATCTCTACAAACTCAACCAAAATTTAATCAAACAAGCATCATGCTTCAAATATACTATATCAAACATATTCATTCCTAATTACTCAAAACTAAAGCTAGGGTTTGTAGTTTATACCTTCCTTGGAGAGTGGAGAATCAAGAGAATGGCTTGGAATCACCCTTAAAGTCCTTATCCAAGCTTAATCTAAACAAAACTTCAAGAACACAAATTTTAGTTCTTGAAAAACACTATTCACCATCTTCTTCCATGATTTATAGAAAAAGATTGGCTTGGAATTAGAAGCTTAAACTTATAGGGAGTATGTAACTATCCATGGGGAAGCTTAGATAAATACCTTGCTAAATAGTAAGTGGTGGAGCTTGGATCTTCATTTTGTTAAGAAAGAAGCCGAGAGATTCATGAAGAAATGAAATATCTTTGTGTTTTGTGAGTTGTTTGCTTGGTTACTAGCTTTTGATTTTGGTAAATTACCTTTTTAACCATGAAATTTGTGTGGTTATTAATCAACCACACCTCCTTCCCTTATGTCATGCTTAGGTCATCCTCATGATGTCATCCTCCCCTCCTTGTCCTCTTCTCATTGGTTGGGTGACATCATCCTCTCTAATCCCTTTGATTAACTTCCTAATTGTTTGCCTAATGACCGCTGATCTGTTATACGGTTCGCTTAACTTTCGTTTTCGTTTATCGTTTGAGGGATCATACCCGGGATCTTATTACTTAGGTTCCCTTAACCTTTCTCAATATATTGTATTCCTTTTATGATCCTCTCTTATAATCCTTTAATTTAAATCCTTTTTATCCTGTTACCTTATACTCAATTCTTTCCGTATCTAGTGGATTTCCGGGAAAAAATCAAAGTGTTCGGAATTGGATTCTGACGATCTTTACATACACTTATATGTCATATAGAGTGCCAATAAAATCTCAGAATATCCATAAAAGAACCCCTACCTAGTGTGGCATGAAAAGTTTTCTCATTCAGCAAAAACACTATTCATAAGGGTTTCAAAAATTTTCCAAAAATTGGGGTTATTACAGTCTCCCCTCCTTAAAAGGATTCCGTCCCGGAATCAGATAGAAAATGAATAGGGATACTTTTTTAACATTGCACTTTCTAACTCTCGAGTAAATTTTCCCACATTGTGGTTCTTCCATCAAACTCTGACTAGTTTGATAACCCTTCTCCTTGTTCCTTTTCGATCTTTAACCCTTTCTAGCTGCTCCCTATAGGTTATGTATGGTCGCATGCCTATGCGCTCATATGCCCCTATTTATCTGGCATCCGAATTACACTTCCTTAACATTGATACGTGAAACACGTTATGACTTGCTACATGTTCGGGGGTAGGGCTAGCTCATATGCTAACTTCCCAAACGTCTTAATATATCCAAGGGTCCAACAAATTGTAGACTTAGCTTTCCTTTCTTTCTGAACCTCATCAATCATTTCCAAGGGATACCTATAACATTACTAGGTCCCCTATTTCATACTCTTTGTCCTTTCGTGTCAAATCAACATACTTATCATGTCCATCTTGGGCTACTACCAGCCGTCCTCTGATTAGATCTATCATATCCTTGGTCCTTTGGACCACTGCTGGTCCGAGCATCTTGCGCTCTACAACTTCATCCTAACATAAGGGAGATCGACATTGTCTTCCCTCAAGGATCTCATAAGGCGATATCTCAATACTGACATATGATCTATTATCATTAGAAAACTCAATCTGTGTTAAGTGATCATTCCAATTTCTTTCAAGTCTATTGCACAGACTCTCATTATAGCTTTTAGCATTAGAGCTTTTGCTTCTCAATACCCATTCTTTTCCAGTTCGTAATCGCTACTACCTTCCGTTCCTAATATTATACTGGTTATACTTTTGCTCGTTAGCGTTCTATAACCTTTTAATAACCACGTCAACCTTAGTATCACGAATGTGTTTCCATTCCGAATACCACCATAACTTTACTACTCATTTTTCAGCTGTTTCTATTTTCCAAAATTTGATCAATCATATAGAAGTAAAGGAATTTGTTGAGAGATCACTATGATCATGAACACTTGTTCTATTGCATAGTTAGTACAGAAGGTGGCCAGCCTTTGGTACTTGACAAGCAATTAAACAATAGATGGTATCCTACTAGGCTTCTATCACACAGATAGATAGTCATTCGGCAATACCCCCCCTTCTGGAAGGGTTGTTCTTCTCAGCTTACATGAAATGAAAAGAAGAGAAAAGAACGAATTGAAGAGAATTATAAATAAAAAAAATATACTGCCACAAAATATCTGGCTTGGAACCTACCTCTGAACTATAGAGATTTGTCATAGGAGAACAAAACATATATGTATTTATATCAACATCAAGTATTATAGCATCGTATTTCACATGCCTAAATATTTTTTTCTATTCCGTCCATCATTCTATGGACCCATGCTCTTCCTCGAGCTTATACACAATCACCTTTGAAACTCCCTCGATATCGAAAATCGAATCTGGGATCTCATTCTAGACATCATCGTTACTAGAATTCTATGCTTGCACCGCAACCTTTCTCATATAGTAATACGACTCTCTTTTCATAAGAAGGAATAAATATTCAATAGGTAGATACTCTACTTAATTAGTCTATCAATGATAACTTATACATTACCACGACCCGATTAGTGGTACTCAATTTCAACATTCATTCCAATACAACTCTCACGGTTGTAATCAGCTCATTACTCGCAGAATCATTGCTGCATTACTATGGTCCACCACTGACCTACTGTCGTCATTCACTTTCCATGAAATCTTAATATCTAACCATACGGAGTCCATACATGTCGTATCAAATCCTTCTAAGGAGGTAACATAATCACCATTCATGATTCATGAAGAACACTCCTGATCCTGCCATACATACATGACATGAAGCAGATAAAATTGCAGAAGAGTTTCAATCAAAGCAACGATAGCAGGTTAATACCATTCTTAATCATATGCCTTCGATAGAAGACTTAACTCAAAGGTTTGTTTAGTCCTTTTGAAACATGGTTCAGGCTCATTCTCAAGATAGTACCTTCTAAGATAGATAGCCCGCTCATGGCGATTACACGAATTAAACCTTTACCAACTACTATAACGGTTGGGTATTGCACAGTCATCAGAAGGAATGTCAATCTTCCAAACCATAATACAACCTTCATCTTTAACCATCATCACTGTATTCCTTTGGCACAAGCGCCTATAATTATCCTCTTACCTTTAAAGTGTTGGCCACCTCTTTGGCCCTTCCTGATAGTAAAATTTCCTTACAGTCAGTGTCATTTTAACCACCTCCAAATAAATTTTCTACCTCATTTCAATCACAGCTTATGTGATTTCCTTAAAATCTGATGAGTAAAAAAAAATCACCATTTTTCCATAAGTTATTGCCTCAGTCTTTAGAGGTTAATCACTGTCACGACTGACTCTCAATCATACTTAGAACATCTTTAATCTTAGGTCCTAATTGCCTGGAACAAATTCGACCTTTACTAGGTCGATCCATACTTTCTCGTGGTTTAACACGTGCCCACCTGGCATTATTATAATTACGCCATATTTCCTTCATCAAAATTTCTATTCTTGAGAACTTTGAATATTACCTTTCTCCTTGTAAAACCTCTTAAGGTTATCCTTAAATCCTTCATCAGGTACACCCTAGGCACAGGGCATATCAAGATACCATTTATTAATACCAGAATCATTGTCTATATAATTCTGAATTTTTTTTCCACTGATCCTTAAAGGTTGTTATTACCTTAATCCTTTCCAATTCATACTGTCAAAACTCATACTATCCCTATTAAGGGTGAAATGCCAACCTTTATGCATTCCCCTAGGATTCGTTTTAAGTTACCGATGTTCTATCCTTAATTACACCTTTAAAAAGGTACATGCATCCTTCCATGGATAATTCAAGTCATATATCCCTGATAAGGGTGTCTTATTCAATCATTCCCACCTCGATAGTATATGCCTAATTTTACAATAACATCTGTATTCCAAATGAGGTCAATCAATTATGGCCTCCAAAAGATAACGGCGGTTATCCGCTTTTCTTTCCTAATTTGGTAACGATAACAAGGATGTTCTGGAAGATATTGGTCATGTTCAACGCGAACTTCTTCTTAATAATTCCTTATTTACTTTTGTTGTTTATCTCAACAGTCATCTCAATGTTGGGATATCTTTCATACCTGGCGTCTCCCTTTCTGGGTATCAAGCCACCGGTCTTACACTTCACATTCTTGAAGGTCACTTCCTTCATCCAATTTTTCCTAATTTCTTACTTTCTTGTCTCCTCAGTCTATCCGTGTCTCAATATTTATCCTTCGAACTATCTCAAGGTTTCCTCAAATCCTCCCAACTTACAGGGGATAAAATATATGTATCTCTTATTCCTTCAACCATCAATTTAACTCATGGTGAATCACCCTCATCCTAACGATTACATACTTTTCTATTTCTATTGCTACGAGTCTTTAGGGTTTCCTCATACCCAACTTCCTTATCATTGCTCAAACTCTATTGCCTTTATATTCCTTTCCACTTCAGTTTCTTTTTTTTTTCCTTTCTCTTATCATTATTTCATGAACCAACCCAACATAAGCATCGATTTCAAACATCCCGTCATTCTGGATTCGTGTCCTCAGAACGAATCTTGACAACTTTTACAACTTAGATTCATAATTCATCATACTCGTCTGCCTTTGTTCTTGCTCTAAAGCTTTTACACTATCCCCATAACCTTGGGAAGTACTTTCCTGAAAATAATTGACTGAACTTAAATCAGTTTATTATAATCTCTTGCTCCGTGCCTTCCTTGGTCTTTCACCAGCGGGTGGTCTCCCTCTTAGGAGGGTAAGTGACAAAAATAGTCTTTTGTGGTTCGTCAATCATTTAGAATCTCAAATGATTCCTATATTTCCTTTAGCCAGGCTCTGGCCTTAACTGGGTCAACTTGTTCCTTGGAACACTGAAAGCTTAGCGATTTAAAGGTCCTGAAAGAATTTCCTACCGCATTGTTTCCTCAAGGTGGTGGTTGGGGATAATAGTCTAAGTTCTGTCTAGACAGGTCCATAAATTGCCGTATAGGAGTACCGTCTCGGGTCTCCTTTCCTTACTCGACTTTCTGTTTCCTTAGTATGAAATGTTTCAACCTTCTCCCATAATCGGGGTTATCTTATACATTAAAAACCTTGTTTTCCACTATATTATGTTATGGGTTCTTTCGATCTTGATGGCGACCTCCCTGACTATCACATTCAGGGTTTGCTCTAAATCTTATTCCTCAAACTAGCTTTCATCTAAGATCTCATCTTTAAGCTCTTGAACATTTGGAATTCAAATTCTGTAGGAATACCTCATTATTCCCTTATCATTTTTCTCGATATTAATCTTTTATCTAATTTTTGGCTCTCTGCCTTCATTCATCACTTTTTCTGGCACAATATGTTCTTTTCCAAAAATTCGGTCTGTATTGCAATCTCAAACAGCTTTTCGGTACCGGCTCCGGTTACCTTCACTTCTATTTCCATTTTCTCAAAATCTCTTATAAACTCTCCCAAAGACATTATTATCTTGAGTCTCTCCTTTTTACTAAGGGCATCAGCCACCACATTGGCTTTCCCTGAATGATAAAGAATCTCCCAATCATAATTCTTGATTAGCTCTAACCACCTCATTTGGCGCATGTTGAGCTCTTTCTGCGTGAAAATGTACTAGAGCTCCTATGGTTTGTGTAAATCTTGCACTTCTCTCCGTACAAGTAGTGCCTCTAATCTTTAGGGCAAAACTATTGCCACGAGCCCAAGCTCATGGGTGGGGATATTGAATTTTATATTCCCTTAATTGTCTTGACGCGTACGCGATTACCTTGCTGTGCTGTATGAGAAGCACCCTAATTCCTTATGCGAAGCGTCACTACACTTCACAAAATCTCATTTTCCATCCGACAACGCCAACATAGGGAACGTCACCAACCTTTGCTTTGGTTCTTAAAAGTTGTTCTCGCATTTCTCTGTCCATTCGAACTTCTCAGTCTTACGAGTAAGTCGCGTTAAAGGGGCTACTATCTTTACAAACTTGAACAAACCTCTGGTAGTGACCGGCTAATCCTACCTCTGGGAGTTGCCCTAACCATGGTCATCAATTCCTCAGTGGTCCTTTATTCATTCTTGTCAGGATCCTTCACGGGATCTTCCTCAGCAACAATCCCTTCTAGGACAACATCCTCAACCGTTACATCCTCAATATCAACATCATCCGGTCCTGCGTTAGGACGCTCTATCGGATCCACAATCCGATCTCCAATTAGTAATAAAACATCATCGCGCTGTTACCCCTCAACCTCAGGGTTCGGAGTCCCGCTACCATATACGATAACGAACTACGCTTCTATCATGATATTTATAAGGGTTCCCATAAGGGTTTTAACTGTCAGTACTACATTAGGTAGTCCGACTATGAACTTGGCAAGAGTTCTTATTTATCTTAGTGAACTTATTATCTTAACGTCACTTCATCTCTGAGGTTTATAACGCTTAGCTCTGATACCACTTCTGTAATACCCCCAAATCCGGGGTCGGGGATCCGGGTTGTCACGAGTTCCATTTCCCTTAACAACACCCAATCTTAATAAATAATCAACTACTCTGTACAGTGACCCCACCATTAAACACACACACCACAAGTTATAGCCTCAGAGATGAATATCCAAAAATAATCACAAGTCGTTTTATTCCACAATTATATGCCAATGCACCTTAAACAGGTTTCTGAATAAATTTACATTTCTTTGCCATTATTACAATTCATAATATACATAAGTCTGGTACATTATTAGTTGAAAACTTAGCCTATTGGTAATTTCTACCTCAGCTACAGCGGCCTCAACGCTTCCAGAAAGCTGCGGAACGTTTCCTATCCGCTTGCGAATTGGGAGCTTGGTCCTGTTCATCTTATCTATCTGATGTTGTGTGATGAAAGAAGAAGCAAGGGTGAGCAGCAAGCCCACCAAAATAATATGTATAATGATTAACAATATATGAGCCTTCTCATAGTATTCATGAAAGTCTTGGTCAAAAGAAATGAACCAAGTTGATATATTAATGCGATGAAGTCGCAAAATATTCAGTATATATATATACATATATACTTTTCAAAATATGGGAAGTCCTCTTCCATGCATAATACACACAGAGTTCCAGTGTATAACTGTATAAAAATACGTTGCAAGGTGATCTCATATATCTAACCTTGTCTCAACGTTTTTCTGAAAATCTTTGTCATGCATAAGATAATCATTTACTAGATATAAGTTTAAAAGATGAAGTTACAAGATACTCCAATATACTTATATCTTTTCCAAATACTACTTGAACTACCACCGTTCAAGTTATAATTAGTTTCAAAAGTTCGTCACACTGATGAGACTACAAGATAAGACTTGAATAGATTCAATCTTTGAAATATTTTGAAGGAAATGAAGTTATGATATACTTCATTAAGTCCCGATATATATATACACCTATATATATACATACGTTTCCTGAAAACCTCTGTCATGTAAAGTATGAACAAAATTGCAATATCCAATAAATTTGGAAAGAAAACAAATTTTGGCATAAACCTAATATCTTGCTGATCAGGCAAAGATACCAATAAGTAACCTTTTCTACTAGTAGATGGATGAATTCCCCACTGGTCATCACCCTGGTCGTAATAGGACCTTATGCTGGACTGCCACTCAGCTACTTATGCATTTGATGGACTCCCACTGAGCCACTTACACTATCATGGATGCCCACTGAGCCCATGTTGCTTATGCCGACTCAAATAGATGGACTTACTTCCCGAACGTTGGGTAAGTAATCAATTCATTTACCAAAACCGCAACCTTGTTGCGAATATAAAATACACCACAGAGCCGGATCCCTCAGGTTTTGAGCGAGTATTTAAATCCCCTTAAAAAGGAAGATCTTAAATATAAAAATGAGTTTTGGGATCCGCTCTAACTTTTAATAATCATTTTGAAGACTCGAAAACACTTTAAAGAGTGTTTGGACTAATGCTGATTTAATGAAGTAAATCAGTCCCAATATTTTTAGAAAATGTCTGAATATTATTATTTAAATAATATTCCCATAAAGAATAATCTTTATACAAATAATTGAAGTAGAAGTTGTAAGACTTATACTTGAAATGAGTATTAAATAACCAAAGATATACTTATACGAAAGTACTATCTTTATTTGAATAATCGAAAATAAGTTTGATTATCGAAACATTATTCTTTAATAAAATAAAGAATTTTATTAAATAATAAGCGGAGTCATAATACCTCGAATGAATATTATAAATAATATTCATTAAATACAATAAAGGAGTCAATACATCCTCAAATGACTATCCAATTAATAATCATTAAATAATATAAACTGAGTCATAAGCCCTCGAATGAATATTCGAAATAATATTCAATAATAAAATAAAGGAGTCATAAGTCCTCGGATGAATATTCGAAATAATATTCAATAATAAAATAAAGGAGTCATAAGTCCTCGGATGAATATTCGAAATAATATTCAATAATAAAATAAAGGAGTCATAAGTCCTCGGATGAATATTCGATATAATATTCAATAATAATATAAAGGAGTCATAAGTCCTCGGATGAATATTCGAAATAATATTCAATAATAAAATAAAGTTAAAGTTATCAAATAAACCTTAATCGATTAATATTTTTGAAAACTATAACCATATATATATAAAAATATATATATTATACTCGGGAACATCGACTCCCGGTTTAGAAATATGTTCACCTTTTGATCCCCTATACTAATGGTAAATTCAAATACCGCTTATCTCTAGCATAGGTATTATGCAACTGTAAGCATTTTAACCAACAGATATATAATCCAAGAATATGAAACAGGCATGCATATATACCATATCACATGCTACAATATATCGCAAGAATTTGCTAATAACAAATATGCATTTATCGCAAGATCATGCATATACACATATACATCACGACAACAGTATAACGGTTAGAAAACTTGCCTGAGCGACTGGGGGTTACGAATGGCTCGGGACGAGTCTGGTAACCTATAAGCAACAAGTAAGTTGGAATTAAACCAAAGTCACTTGTAAATCTATACTCTAACCAACTCAGACTCTAACACTCATTTTGCGCTTACTGATTCTCTTAAGTCACTCGAGTACCCTCGGCTCCACCATTTTTAATAATTTAACCATTACGAGTTTTAAGGCGATTCTTTCGCGAGTGTCTTACCAACTGTCTATTACACCTTACATAAATGTTTCATACTTCAATTAGTCCTTTAAGGTCTTTAACCTATGTTTCAAAGTAAGGCGAGGGGTAAGGGTTCGTTCGCGAAACGTCGTTACTTAAAACGGCCGTTTCTCCTAAACCGTTCATCGGAATCAAACGAACCACATATCAAAACGAAGCTCATAACATGAACTATCTAAACATGGAAATGGTCAAAACCTAGCAGTGAGTTCAAGGGTTCTGATGTTAAGAACAAAAAACAGTCTACGGTAAATCGGGCATTACGACGGCTATGTTTAAGCGATTTCCCAAATTTATACCATTCCAAATCCACCACAATTCAACCCCAATTCACAAACCAATCAAAAATCCATCCAAACTACATCATAACAGCCCCAACACTCAACATTAACAATTTATACTTATTCCCCACATGAACTAAAAGCTTTACTTAGGTTCTTTAACTAATTATCAAGATTTACAACTCCAAAAATACCACCAAACCAACTAATCTCTACAAACTCAACCAAAATTTAATCAAACAAGCATCATGCTTCAAATATACTATATCAAACATATTCATTCCTAATTACTCAAAACTAAAGCTAGGGTTTGTAGTTTATACCTTCCTTGGAGAGTGGAGAATCAAGAGAATGGCTTGGAATCACCCTTAAAGTCCTTATCCAAGCTTAATCTAAACAAAACTTCAAGAACACAAATTTTAGTTCTTGAAAAACACTATTCACCATCTTCTTCCATGATTTATAGAAAAAGATTGGCTTGGGATTAGAAGCTTAAACTTATAGGGAGTATGTAACTATCCATGGGGAAGCTTAGATAAATACCTTGCTAAATAGTAAGTGGTGGAGCTTGGATCTTCATTTTGTTAAGAAAGAAGCCGAGAGCTTCATGAAGAAATGAAATATCTTTGTGTTTTGTGAGTTGTTTGCTTGGTTACTAGCTTTTGATTTTGGTAAATTACCTTTTTAACCATGAAATTTGTGTGGTTATTAATCAACCACACCTCCTTCCCTTATGTCATGCTTAGGTCATCCTCATGATGTCATCCTCCCTTCCTTGTCCTCTTCTCATTGGTTGGGTGACATCATCCTCTCTAATCCCTTTGATTAACTTCCTAATTGTTTGCCTAATGACCGCTGATCTGTTATACGGTTCGCTTAACTTTCGTTTTCATTTATCGTTTGAGGGATCATACCCGGGTTCTTATTACTTAGGTTCCCTTAACCTTTCTCAATATATTGTATTCCTTTTATGATCCTCTCTTATAATCCTTTAATTTAAATCCTTTTTATCCTGTTACCTTATACTCAATTCTTTCCGTATCTAGTGGATTTCCGGGAAAAAATCAAAGTGTTCGGAATTGGATTCTGACGATCTTTACATACACTTATATGTCATATAGAGTGCCAATAAAATCTCAGAATATCCATAAAAGAACTCCTACCTAGTGTGGCATGAAAAATTTTCTCATTCAGCAAAAACACTATTCATAAGGGTTTCAAAAATTTTCCAAAAATTGGGGTTATTACATACTTGATTATTTTTCTACTTTGTGCTGTATAATGAATAAAATATATTTTTCAGTTTAAAAATACTAGTTTTGGGTAACAAAATTATTCATGGCATATTAATCAATTAAAAAATTCATATATACATTTCATTCAAAATAAAAAAAATCAAAAAATGATTGAAACTTTAAAAGGTTATGTTTAAATGATCAATTATATTATTATTTTTTTGCTAATTGTGATCAATTATATTAGTTATATTATATATATATATATATATATATATATTTTTTTTTTTAAGATATAGTTTTATGGGTTATGCAGGTCGGGTTCAGGTTAACCGGGTTGACCCGTAACCTACCTTTTTTTATTCGAGTCAATTTCGTGTCCGACCCGTTTTTGACCTGACCCGTATGAGGACAACCCTAACTCGTAAATTTCGTGCCGGGTTGCCAGGTCGTGTCCAATCTTTGACTTGCTTACTTGGAAGGCTTCAGTCGACCAGAAGAGGCCGACAAGCCCCTGGGAGGCTTCAGCTGAGCAAAAGAGGTCGACCAAGCTAGTTAATTGAAAGCTTCGGTCCTAGCCCCAGGTTTTCAACGTTGACAGTATCGGTCATCTTCGTGACTGATTTCTGACGACAACCGTCAAGAATCCAATATTTCTGGTCCAATTTTTTGAGATTTTGGATTAGCCCCGACTATGATCGATTATCCTAATCTTGTTCATAATTAGCATATGTTAAGGTTAATTAGTGAATAACGCGCATTTTTACCCTGATTTTGGGTAGATTAGTGGTGATAACATAGTTTTTAACCAAGGTTAAGGTTACGAAAAATGTCAATCGTCAAGATTAGCCCCGATTAAAGTGTATTAGCAGCTTTCACCCTATAATTAAACTGTGATAAGGTTAAAAAGTGATAATTGCTCGTTTATTAGCCCCGGTTAAGGCATATTAGCGTCAAAAGATGCTTAATAAGGACTGAAGTACGAGTAATTACTTAAAAATACATAAATTATCTTAAATGTGTAGGTCGTTCCACACTTTACAATATGATGATACCTAAGAAGGGAAGAAAAGACCCCAAGTCGTGATTAGACTATTATAATATTCACAAAAACTCGAGAAGTTTTCCTAAAAGTTGGGGATCAAATGATATGGGCTAAAGGTAGGTCCTAAAACATATTTAATTATTGTATTTATTAATCCTAATCTGGTCCGAAAACCTAGGCCCGAAGCCCAATTATAAACACGAAAATGAGCTTTATGGTAAAAAATGCACATATATAAAGGATGCCAGATGCATGCCCAATATTGTGACCCACAAACACAACCACGATATGAGATATCTCGTTTAACATATAATCTTATTCCTAAAATGAAGGATCTAAAATGCACCGGCTCGAGTAGTCCAAATTACCATCTAAATAGAAAACTTGTCCGACAAGTCTACCAATCTTAATTTAAAAACCTAGATACAATTAAATATATAAAGAACTCTACCCCTCATTCTAGAACTATGTTTTTTCAATTGATTCTTGATAACAAATCGAGATATGTAGCCATCTTACAAGGACCGTTCTAGTCTCAAAAAATAAGAGTAACAATTCAAAACTAGAAGCCCCCCCAACACTAGCATTAATGATGAACAAATTCCTAATTTTTATTTCATAACAAATATATAACGAAAAACATATTTTTTATAATAGTTTAATATATATGATTTTATGATTATAAAAATTAGTAATTTATGATATAATATATCTTTAGGAAAATATTTTTAAAAAAATTATCATATTCTCAAAATTGATTAATTTTTGAGTTGAATTATTTTGGGACCAAGAAATATTTATTTTCAATAAATTATAAATATTCGTGTTTTACTGTATAGATGTTCAAAAAAGCCAAAGTTCGATAGATCCGGAAAAAACCCAAAGTTGGGTTTGACTAGCAGTTGGGATCACGACTGGCTATTTGCCCTATGGGTTAGTGGTAATACTTCCTTACTTGCTTATTTTTCCTTATGCATTATTTCCTATAAATAAAACTGACATGTTATCTTTTTTTCTTCGGCTTACTGATATTTGTCTTGTGTTTTATGTTAGGTCACACAACACTGTAGAAGGGGGTTGAATACAGTGTAGAATAGAATCAAATCGATTTCGAACACAAGTAACAGTAAACAGATATATTCGATATAATAAACTCTGTTACAATGGAACTGTTCTCTCTCAATGATGAACAAATATCACGAGAGCTGCTAGTCTGTGTCTTCTCGATAATGATAACACATATAGTGTAAACCTATGTCTGTGTTTATATAGTACACAGTTATAAGATAACTTCTAATTGATATGAAATATAATTCCGTCTCCTAAAATATATCAATCAGAAATCTTATACAAGTCTTTAAGTCCTCTAACTCTTTCCATGCATATCTTCTTTTGTATTAGTCTCGATCTTCTTTCCCGTAAATCAGCTTCCTTCCCTAACTGTTAGTCCTCTCGTACTTAAGTTCTGATATCCATCTTCTGATAATCTAAGTTCTGATATCCTTAAGTTCTGACTTCCAGTAAGTACTGATTCCAGTAAGTACTGATATTTCCTGTTTGTTAAGATCTGAAAACTAAACATGAAACAAATTAGACATGGCATCTCAAATATATCTAACATTTTACAATGTCTACTCGTCAGAAGATTTTGGAAGGAAAAAGGAGAAACACCAAGGAGAAGCTGGCGCAGCAGAAAGCTGCGAAGAAACTTCTAGGATGAAGGGCGCCCACGTTCGGTCCATGATGACCTCTCATCCTCCTTCGTCCACTCCTTTTTTGGAGCTTACAGGAGAAACTAGGCCTGACCTTTTGGAGGCTATGACCGATCTTCGTAAAATGACACTAGGTCTGGACGGAAACGTCATAGAGACGTATGTCCCGAAATAGGGTGTGATATGATTGGACTCTATTATGGCTAGAGCTCCCGCATCCGCCAGGGAGGTCAGGCTAGATCTCTGCCGGGGTCTCATGTTATTGAGATATCAGGCTATTTACAGTAATATGGATCTTCCCGAGGCCCGCACTGAGCTTATGGCTCGACCTTCACTGTATGCTTTTTCCCTTTCTCTTATCACTATAATTATTTTCCTTGTTCTTACTGCT
Organism: Apium graveolens; assembly: GCF_009905375.1. Classification (NCBI taxonomy): domain Eukaryota; kingdom Viridiplantae; phylum Streptophyta; class Magnoliopsida; order Apiales; family Apiaceae; genus Apium; species Apium graveolens. The sequence goes on along the minus strand of NC_133655.1, from coordinate 158,341,102 downwards.
TGTTCTGATTTGTTCCTCTTTTCAGGCTATTTTTTGGAAGGTTACTATAGCTGACAAGGTATAGGATGCCTAGGATTGGATAAAGGCAGTCAGCCAAGTGGAGTCCAGGGAAACGAAGGATGAGAAGGAGCTCAGATGAGAGCAAAAAGCCATATAAATTGATTTTATAGAGAAATAAAATCAATTTCTCCTTTAGTTTTTCCTTAATCAACTCCAACTATCATCGTTGCCTCATGTTTAATTCCTTTTAAGTGAAAATGTACTTCAGGCTCTTGTGATCCGTATATATCTCGCATTTTTCTCCATATAGGTAATGTCTCCACAGCTTCAAAGCAAATACAATTACAGCCAGTTCCAAGTCATGAGTTGGTTACCTTTGCTTGTGAGGCTTAAGTTGTATTGATGCGTAGGCTATCACCTTCCCGTGTTGCATTAAAACACAACCCAGTCCTTTATATGATGCATCGCTGAATATTACAAAGTCTCCTTGATCATCTGGCGGGGCTAATACTGGAGCGGTGACTAATTTCTGCTTCAATTCTTGAAAACTCTTTTCACAACTCCCCGTCCATTCGAACTTCTCATTCTTTCGGGTCAATTTTGTCATAGAGAAATAAAATCAATTTCTCCTTTAGATTTTCCTTATCATGAGCATCTATCACGATTTGAGCAGACCGCACTTTGTCAAGGTGCTTTTGTTTGATTTGTTTATATGGTTTGTCTGTCAACATGAAAGGATCTCTTACAGTAACTTCTACTCCTGTTTGTATCTTTTCTTTATCAGAACCTAATCCAGCCTTATCTCTAGGTTGCTTGGATCTCAACCCAAATGTTGCGAGTTGACTCATCACAAGATTGGATTTTGATCAGAATTTGCTGTTTCTTCTGTAGCTTGCTGTTCTCTATTCTGAACAACTTGAGCAGTGTCAGAGGTTGTTTTAGATTCTTCAATTATCTTTCTTCTTTTCAGAATTTGAACAGTTTCATCTTCTATCAAATCATCATCATGCACTGTAGTTTGATAGACTGGAATGGAGGAACTTATTTTTTTCTCAATCTTTTCCCTGATCACAATGCCGTTTTCCTTAGTCCTTGAAGGTTTCTTTGTATCAGAAGCTTTAGACTTAAGATTTGTCTTCTCAACATCAAATCTAGCTTCTTCCTCCTGGAGAGTTTCCAAATCCATTCCTGGATATTATTTCAGAAATAATCTTCTGGCTATCTCCTCATCAAGTGTCTGGATTTTAGGATTTTTATAATAAACAGTAGTCTGCTTCCCCTTTAGCTTCAGAGTTTGTAAAAACTTCTGAGAGTCTTTAGATCCTGACTAAATCAGAATATCAGAACTTGACATCAGACTTTGTTTATCATAACTTAACTTCAGACTTTTAGCATTCACAACATCAGAACTTGACTTGTTCTTTGTAGAAGATTTTCCTTGAACTTTTCCTTGACCTCTACTCTTATCAGAGTTTCCCTGGTCATCACCTTTATCATCCTTTTTCTTCAGTATTTCAGTAGGTGAGCAATTGGAATTAACTACCTTCTCCCCCTTTTTGGCATCATCAGGAAGTAAGAGAGAAATAAGAAGTTCAACTGAAGATTGGATTTCATCCAATTGAGCTTTCTGAGAAACTTGGTTAGCATTTGGGCCTGTTGCTTCTCTTGAATCTTCTCAATGGCTTCAATTTTCTCAAGAGTAGGTCTGATATATCTATTCTTGTCAAGCTTAAGCTGTAGATCTAGCTTATCAGCATGTTCCTTTAGTGTATCAACCTTTTCATGAGTAGAAAAAGGTAGACCATGAAGATGTTTGGTAGATAGAGCAGTGATCTTGAGTTGTGTCTTTAAATCAACATTTGTGAGCAACTCATCAGCTTTAGCAATATGCTCTGTCAAAACGTTAGAACTTGGAATGAAATCAGTGTCATTCCACTTCTTGGTCCACTCCACACCTCTGTGAGTATCCTCCCAAGGAATAGGTGCTTCCTTTTCAACAAATTTCTTCACCAATTCTTCCTTTCCTAGTATAGGAACTAGAGTCTCAGCAGAAACACTGTCTTCAGAACTTGAGGAAGACTCATTATGTTCTGACAACACAACAGTGTGTGAAACAACTGGAGATTCAGGAACAACTTCATTTAAGTTCTGAACATCAGAATTTATCTCCAGAGCTGGTGTGGTTGATGTTGATGGTATCTCAGCATTTAAAATTGGAAAATGAGTTGGAGATTGCTGAGCTTCTGTAGATGGAGCTTCCAGATAAAGAACATTTGGTATATTCAAATTATGAATATCTATTTCAGAATTTTCAGTTTGTTCTTTAGCATCATCTGTAGCTTTAATAGGAGAGACATGAGGGGTTACAACTATATCAGTAGCAGTGTCTTTGGCTTGAGCTGGAAGGGCTTCAATAACAGCTGGTTCTTATGAGATCAGAGATTCCTGATCCCCTTCCTCAGCTTCTTCAGTATCTTCTGATGGAGCCTTACCCAAATACCTCATAGCCTTCATTTTCTTCAATCTCCTTGCCAATGAAGGAGTTGCTTCAACAATAATCAGAACTTACAGATTTCTTTCTTTTCAAAGTATCAGAACTTTGAGCTGCTGTTTCTATCTGAGAAATAACATTCTCAGCTTCAACTATCACAGGTTCTGATGCATGAACCCGTGCTTCAACTATTTCCTTTTCATCACTATCAGATTCATCTCTGAGAATCATCTTCCTTCTCTTTTATGGAGGTTGAGGAACAGACTTTGTCCTCTTTGGCCTGGAAGATGAAGATCTAATGGTATGTGCTGATGATTCAGGTTGTAATGATTGAAGTGATGGTTTGACAGATGTCCTGATGGTAGATTTTGGTTATGGTTGAGAAGTTTGAGGTGTTTGGGTAGTGGTGGTAGGTACTGATGGTTGAGGTTCAGATGGTTGGACATCAGGATATAGTGCAGTGTATTTAACTGGATCATAGATTATTAAGGATTGTTTGACAGATTAAGGTATTTGGAGGGGTCTCAACACAGCCTTCTTATTATCAGTAGATAATAAGTCATTAAAAGCTCTTTTAGCTAGTTTAAATGATGAAAGTAATTCACTAGCTAATTGGGGCTTATCAGCACAACAAAAACTATAAATAAGCTGACAGAATCTAGCAAAATAAACAGTGTTCCTATCTTCTATCATCCTATCCCCAATAAAGCCTAAAACAACACTTGCATAATCAAAATCAGTTTGATTAATGAGAGCATCCCCGATTTGTTGACTGAGTATGGGGATTGCATCGAAATTAGAACATTTGTTGGCGAAGGTCTTTGTAATACAGTCAAAGAAGAAACTCCATTCCCTCCTTATGTTAGGTCTCTTCAATTGACCCAGCTTTGCCAATGTCTTTTCATACCCCAGACTGGCCATCATATTTTGAAGAACTGGCTCCTCAACAGTTGTATAAGCACAGTTCTCAGGCAACTACAATGCTTGGCGAACTGTAGCCAAAGTCACGACATGCTCATCCTCCCCTATTGTAAAGATAATACTTGGGGACCCTTGAGCACCACCATCATCATAGATTCCGCTTCTCCAAAACTCCAGCACTTGGGTTCCAGAGAATTATTTAGGTTGGGTCAAAGCATACCCAATATCAGAATTAGTAAGGAAATCCTGAATAAAGTGAAGTTTCGATGGAGCTTCAGCCTTGTTAAGAATAGACGAGTAGTTGTTAGGAACAAACTTAGCTCCATTGAAAATCAAGTCTTTTGGTGCCATCTCTGTGAGAAATTAAGTGAGAAAATATGTTGCATGAAAGGTGTTTGTGAAAATGCCTGTAAGAAAACGCTTAAGAGAATATTAGAGAGAGAGAGAATAAAAGAGATTAAGAATAGAAAAGTAAGTAAAAGATTAGAAAATCTTTTGACTCCCATATATATACTCTCTCCACTCAACAATTATATTTTTGAAGCACGAGATACACTTTACACCTAGCAACGTGTGAACTGTTAGTTAACAGTGAAATCAGGAGTTAATGGGCGCGTAAAATAAGCAATAATTACCGTGCACATGGAGTTTTTCAGGACAAACACGTTTACCACTAACCCATAATGATTATGACTGTTTTATCTTACCCAAATTTATTCTGATTTAAATATGACTGTTTCAGTTTTTACCATAAATAAGTCAATTAAAGAATAATGCCACGTAAGCATCAAGGATTCCATCAAGATTTAATATCAGAACTTAACTTATATCAGATTTTAACAGTCATCAGAATATGGCTTCTGAACTCAAAAAGTGAATATCTTTTTCTGTGATTCTTCATACAAATACTGACTTGTTTCCTTCAGAGTTTAATCATCAGAACTTCCATCAGAACTTGTCCTTAGAATTTATGCAAATGACACTTAACTGTTTGTCAAAACAACTTAATCACCACAGTAATTTTTATCATTCATATGGAGTGAAAGTGTGTGCATTCAGCAGAATTTCAGATAAAGATTAAAGTCTGATAAACTTCAGTACTCTTAGAAATAAGGCATAACTAAGAAAAGTACTTAAAATCTGTCATCAATCATGAAGTCTACTATAGAACAAATTTATGCAAGAGTCCACCTCAACTGTTTGTGCTCATTTTATGCATCTTTTGAAATTCCTTTTTATAGTGGCTTCTCAGTGTAAGTGAATCACGACTGCTTATCAGAATTTATGCTGTTGTCAGAGTATTTCTCCAATAATCAGAGAATGTGAAAAGTCACCAAGAAAATTTATTTGCTTTTCTAATGCATATTACTTAATACCAGCAATGCACTTGGCTCTTCCCTTCCACATATTTACTCTAGATCTCAAAGGAGTACCTGACTTTTATTTATTTATTTATTTATTTTTTTGATAAGTGAGGTTTATCAGCATTTAGTTCATTCTTAAGATTTACTGACATCAGAATCTAACAGATAAGAAGCAAGAATCTAGTTTGTGACTTAGTAATAAGATACACAAAGTAAACTTGACTAAGCTCAAAATCAAAATTTGCCTGTGTTAATGAGTTTCCACATAAACAACTAATTCAAACATGGGATTTCTTGTATGTTAAAGACTACTAGGTCAGCATCTAGCACAGTTATCCTCATTGGATTGAATAGTCACAGAATATTCAAAACACTATCAGAGTTAAAAGATCAACATCAGATAAAAATCAGTATTTAATGAATTTCAATTAAAGAACAGATTTCATGAAGATAAAACAATCTGTAAACACTGATCATAAAGTCTGATGCATGAGAACAAAAACTAAGCAGATTTAGAAAAAGAACCTGAAACCATTCCAAGTTCATTTACCAGTCTTGTAAAAGTAGCTTCACATAGCGGTTTTGTGCAGATATCTGCTAGTTGTTGATCTGTTGGAACAAAATGCAATTCCACTGTACCTTCCATCACATGTTCCCTTATGAAATGGTACCTAATCTGATGTGCTTTGTCATTGACTGTTGAACTGGATTACCTGTCATAGCAATAACACTTTGATTATCACAGTAAATAGGGATTTTAGAAAATTCTAACCCATAATCCAGTAACTGATTCTTCATCCAAAGAATCTGTGCACAACAGCTTCCTGTAGCTATATATTCTGCTTCTGCAGTTGATGTGGAAATTGACTTCTATTTCTTGCTAAACCAAGAAACCAATCTGCCTCCAAGAAATTGGCAGCTTCCACTAGTGCTTTTCCTGTCTATTTTGCATCTTGCAAAATCTGCATCTGAGTAACCTATTAGCTTAAAATCTGATTCTCTAGGATACCACAATCCCAGATCAGCTGTACCCTTAAGGTACTTGAAAATTCTTTTCACAGCTATTAAGTGAGGTTCTCTTGGATCAGCCTAAAATCTTGCACAAAGACAGGTAGCATACATGATATCAGGTCTACTTGCAGTTAAATAGCGTAAAGAGCCAATCATACCTCTGTAGTTAGTAATATCTACTGATGAACCAGTATCTTTATCTAACTTGGTTGCAGTGGCCATGGGAGTGGATGCTGTTGAACAATCTTGTATTTCAAATTTCTTCAGTAAATTTATGGTGTACTTGGATTGACAGATAAAAGTACCTTCTTCATTCTGCTTAACTTGAAGGCCCAGAAAATAACTAATTTCTCCCATCATACTCATTTGATATCTTGACTGCATTAGTTTTGCAAACCTCTCACAGAGTTTGGCATTTGTAGAACCAAATATGATATCATCAACATATATTTGTACCAAAAGTAAGTCCTTTCCATGGTTGAGGTAGAACAGTGTTTTATCAATTATAACTCTGTGAAATCCACTTTATAGAAGGAATTGATCTAAAGTCTCATACCATGCTCTAGGAGCTTGCTTAAGGCCATAAAGTGCTTTGTCAAGCCTATAGACATGATTTGGAAATTTTAAATCTACAAAGCCTAGAGGTTGTTCAACATAGACCTCTTCTTCCAATTCTCCATTAAGAAAAGCACTTTTCACATCCATTTGAAAGACTTTAAATTTTTTGTGAGCAACATAAGCCAAAAAGATCCTTATGGATTCTAATCTAGCAACTGGTGCAAATGTTTCATCATAATCAATACCCTCCTGTTGAGAGTAGCCTTTAGCAACCAGCCTTGCTTTATTCCTTGTAATTATGCCATCACTATCAGTCTTATTTCTGAACACCCATTTTGTGCCAACAACTGATCTGTTCTTTGGTCTTGGCACTAGGGTTCAGGTTTTATTTCTTTCAAATTCATTTAACTCTTCCTGCATTGCTTGCACCCAATCAGCATCTTGAAGAGCTTCTTCCATTTTCTTTGGTTCAGTCTGAGATAGAAAAGAATGATAGAGACATTCATTTGATGTTACAGTTCTAGTTCTGACACCTGCTTCAGGATCTCCAATAATTCAGGTGTATGTGATTTGGTCCACTTCCTTGTAGATTGAAGTTGACTTCTAGAACTGGATCCTCCCCCATGATCCATGCTGTCTCCATCAACATTTTCTGATGCTCCCCCTGTAGTTATGCTCTTTGAGACTTCAGAGTTTGACTTGGATCCTTCAGGATTTGAAGTATCAGAGCTTCCAAAATTATCAGAATTTAGCTCATCAGAACTAGATGAATCAGAACTTAAAGAGCCAGTGACAGGTTCTGATGCTTCTTGAGAGTCGTGAGATATGGTAGAATCTTCAGCTTGCTCCCCCTGGACAGGTGCATTTTCCTTTGGAGTTGTTACCATAGATTCAATCACATCAGTACTTACAGGATCAGAGTATAAGTCATCAGAATTTACAGAATCAGAATTTAAATCTTCATTTTTAAATCTCAGCTGATCGTGATAATTGAAGTCTTCAAGTCCAGTAATCTTCTTATCATCAAAAGATACATTGATAGATTTCATGACAACCCTTGTTCTTAAATTGTGGACTCTTAAGGCTTTTGTGGAAAGTGGATATCCAACAAAAATTCCTTCATCAGCTTTTAGATCAAATTTTGACAGCTGCTCAGGATGAGTCTTAAGAACAAAACACTTGCAACAAAATACATGAAAATATTTCAGATTTGGCTTCTTTTTCTTCACCATCTCATATGGTGTTTTTCCTTGCTTGTTTATGAGTGTTGCATTCTGTGTAAAATAAGCAGTCTGCACAGCTTCAGCCCAAAAGTAGGTTGGCAACTTTGCTTCATCAAGCATAGTTCGTGCAGCTTCAATGAGAGTCCTGTTCTTTCTTTTTACAACTCCATTTTGCTATGGAGTTCCAGGTGCAGAAAATTCCTGTTTGATTCCATGCTCTTTGCAGAACTCTTCCATGATTGAATTCTTGAACTCAGTGCCATTATCACTTTTTATAATTTTAACAGAATCTTTGACCAACTTATCCAGCTGTCTGACATGATCAATTAGAGTAAATGCAGTTTCATTCTTCTTGTGCAAGAAGTACACCCAAGTGTACCTTGTGAACTCACCCACTATAACCATAACATATTTCTTCTTTACAATAGACATGACATTGACTGGACCAAATAGATCAGCATGCAGTAGGTGATAAGGCTCAAGAATTGATGATTCAGTTTTGCTCTTGAAAGTAGATTTTCTTTATTTTGCCTTTTGACATAAATCACAAAGGCCATCAGGAGCAAATACTGATTTTGGCAATCCTCTCACAAGATCTTTCTTTACAAGCTCATTTATGTTGTTGAAGTTTAAATGAGAGAGTCTTTTGTGCCAATTCCAGCTTTCTTCAATTGATGTTCTACTCAACAGACAGATTGCTGAACCATCAGAACTTGTTGAAAGTCTGACTTCATAAATGTTACCATGCCTGTAACCTTTCAGAACCACTTTGCCTGTAGAATTGCTTACAACTTCACAGTATTCTTCAAAGAAATCCACATGATAACCTCTGTCACAAATTTGACTCAAACTTAGCATATTGTGTTTAAGTCCTGAGATAAGAGCTTCTGTTTCAATGATGACATTCCCAAGATTAATATTGCCATATCCCAGAGTTTTTCCCATGTATCCATCTCCATAAGAAACTCTTGGGCCAACTTTCTCCACAAAGTCTGAGAGCAGGGCTTTATTTCCAGTCATATGTCCTGAACATCCACTATCCAATACTAGGATGTTTTTCCTGTTGCCCTGCAATCACAAAGATCACTAATTGTTAGTTTTAAGGACCCAGACTTGCTTGGATCCTTTGGCCTTTTTAATTTTGTTAGAATTTGCAGCGGATTTAATATCAGAGTTTATGCTAACATGCTGTTTATCAGAACTTATATCAGACTTTGCATCAGACTTTACACTAGAAGGAATTAAAGCAACTTTCTTCAAAGAAGGTTTTATTTGATAATAATCATAGTATAAACTTTGATATTCCTTACAAGTATAAATGGAATGCCATAAACTACCACAATGAAAACAAGGATTTTGTGGCTTAAACCTAACAGACTGACTCTTAACTCCTGATTTAGGAGGTAAAGAGTTTATATTCTTATTCTTCCTGCAAAAAGAAGCAAGATGTTTAGAGTTTCCACAGTTATAACATTTCTTTCTAGGAGCATTAGGAACAGGCATATAATTATTGCTTTTATTCACACCTTCCTTTTGCCTTAACCTTGTTGACATTCCTTATTTCTTTCAGCTTATGCTTAAGCCTTAACCTTGTTGACATTCCTTATTTCTTTCAGCTTATGCTTAAGCTGCTTCTTTGTCATTAAGCCTATGTTGACTTCAGCTGGTTTATCCTGTTCTAATTTGTCAGAAGTTGACTTCTCCTTAACTTCTGTCACAGGCTCTTTCATCTTTTCAGAATCAGACTTTACAGTTTTAGCTACAAATTTTAACAGGATTTACCTTTGGCTTAACAGTTTGTTCAACAACAATTGGCTCAATTTGTTCAGTTCCTTTTTCACTTTTATCATCTCCATAAACTAAGCCCTCTTTCCAGTTTCCACTAATTAATAAATTCTGAGTTGTCCTGCCAGAGTTAGTCCAAGTCCTGATAATCTCTTTTTCTTTTTCTAACTCAGTTTTGAGAGATTTATTCAATTTTAGCAATTCATCTCTAACATAAAAAGCATCATCTCTCTCTTTCTGAGTTTGATGGAACATAACTAACTCTTTTTCTAAATAATCATTCCTTTTCTTATAAGCAAAATTTTCAGAAGTTAATCTTTCACATGTTAAAGTTTGATCTCTGTAGCTAATAAACATGGTTTTAAGATATAATCTCAACTCAGTAATATCATCAGTATGAAAGGCACAAGTTATTTGAGGTACCTTCAGTTCAGCAGTTTCAGGGCTGCCATCAGCATTTGCCATTAAAACATGATTCACCTCATCTTCAGAATCTGAAGAGTCTGTCCAGCTTTTCTTCTTTATGACAAGTGCCTTGCCTTTGTCACTCTTTCCTTTCTTGTAGTCAGGAGATATGTGGCCTCTTTCACCATAATTGTAGCATTTGACTTTTGAGTTATCTCCTCTGTCAGGCTTTGCACTTTTGCCTTCATACTTTCTGAACCCTTTCTTATCAGTACTTCCACCTTTCTTGAAAAACTTCTTTCCCCTTCTGAATTTCCTGTAGGCTATCTTTGTGATACCCTTCACCATACGAGCACATAATTTCATCATCTCTTCATCAGCATCTATCTCAGGTAAACTTTCAGTTTCTGAATCATCATCATCAGAACTTAATGATTCTGAATCAGACTTTATGACGAGAGCATTTCCTTTGCCTTTCTTTGAGACAGCCACTTTGGGGGATTCCTCCTCAGCCTTAAGAGCAACTGTCCTTGACTTTCTCCCATGTCTCTTGCTTCTTTGATCCATCTTAAGTTCATAAGTCTTGAGCATACCATAAATTTCATCAAGAGTAGTTTCATCAAGAGCATAGTTGTCTTTTATAATAGTAGCCTTCAAATCCCAACTTTCAGGAAGAGCTAAAAGGAATTTTAGATTTGAATCTTCAAGATCATATTCTTTGTCTACCAGTGACAGATCATTCAAGAGTTTGACAAACCTGTCATATAAGTCAGTTAATGACTCATCACTTTTTGAGTCAAAGTGCTCATACTCTTGAGTGAGTATAGTCCTCCTGTTCTTCTTAATTGCATCAGTTCCCTGGCATTTTGTCTCCAAAGCATCCCATATCTCCTTTGCAGTCTTGCAATGAATTACCCTGTTTAACATGACATTATCAATGGCACTATACAGCAAATGCCTTACCTTTGCATCCTTGGCAATGGATGAGATATCTTCAGCTATATACTCACTTTTCTCCTTTGATATGGTCTTTGCTGGATGATCTGCAACTACAACAGAGAGCTTGGTTGGCTTATGAGGTCCTTCATTAATTCTGTCAAGGTATTATGGATCTGTAGCTTCCAGAAACATAGCCATCTTCACTTTCCATATGGGGTACTCAGAAGGTCTCAGTATGGGAACCCTAATAGTCTCATATCGACTGTGGATTTGAGTCTTTTGAGTTTCTTCAGTTTTGGCGGGCTTGGTTGGATTTTATGCTTCTTCAGACATGATTGTTTTGGATCTTTACTGTATGTGTGTTAACAGATAGGCTCTGATACCACTTGTTAGGTCACACAACACTGTATAAGGGGGTTAAATATAGTGTAGAATACAATCAAATTGATTTCGAACATAAGTAACAGTAAAAAGATATATTCGATATAATAAACTCTGTTATAATGGAACTATTCTCTCTCAGTGATGAATAAATATCACGAGAGCTGCTAGGTTATATGATCTTCTCGATAATGATAACACATATAGTGTAAAACTATGTCTGTGTTTATATATTACACAGTTACAAGATAACTTCTAATTGATATGGAATATAATTTTGTCTCCTAAAATATATCAATCAGATATCTTATACAAGTATTTAAGTGCTCTAACTCTTTCCATGCATATCTTCTTTTGTATTAGTCTCGATCTTCTTTCCTGTAAATCAGCTTCCTTCCTTAACTGTTAGTCCTCTCGTACTTAAGTTCTGATATCCATCTTCTGATATTTATCTTCTGATAATCTAAGTTCTGATATCCTTATATTCCGACTTCCAGTAAGTACTGATTCCAGTAAGTACTGATTCCAGTAAGTACTGATATTTCCTATTTGTTAAGATCTGAAAACTAAACATGAAACATATTAGACATGACATCTCAAATATATCTAACATTTTATTTATACAATGTCTACTCGTCAGAAGATTTTGGAAGGAAAAAGGAGAAACACTGAGGAGAAGCTGGCGTAACAGAAAGCTGCGAAGAAACTTCTAGGATGGAGGGCGCCCACGTTCGGTCCATGATGACCTCTCATCCTCCTTCGTCCACTCCTTCTTTGGAGCTTACAGGCAAAACTAGGCCTGACCTTTTGGAGGCTATGGCCGATCTTCGTAAAATGACACTAGCTCTGGACGGAAACGTCATAGAGACGTATGTCCCGAAATAGGGTGTGATATCATTGGACTCTATTATGGCTAGAGCTCCTGCATCTGCCAGGGAGGTCAGGCCAGATCTCTGCCGGGGTCTCATGTTATCGCGATATCAGGCTATTTACGGTAATATGGATCTTCCCGAGGCCTGCACTGAGCTTATGGCTCGACCTTCACTGGTATGCTTTTTCCCTTTCTCTTATCACTATAATTATTTTCCTTGTTCTTATTGCTTGTTCTAACTTGTTCCTCTTTTCAGGCTATTTTTTGGAAGGTTACTATAACTGACAAGGTCTAGGATGCCTAGGATCGGATAAAGGTAGTGAGCCAAGTGGAGCCCAGGGAAACTGTTAGATATATTTGATACTGTCATGTGTAATATGATTTGTGTTTAGTTTTCAGATCTTACCTTACAGGACAAATCAATACTTAAATGGAAATCAACACTTATACTGAAGACAGAACTTAAGATCTCAGAACTTAAGTTATCAGAACTTAAGGTTTAGAAGATATTTATCAGGAGATAATATAGGACTTAAGATGACTTTCTAATAAGGCAGGCGGCTGATTGACAGGAAAGAAGATCGAGACTAAGACAGAAAGAATTATGCATGAAGAAGGAATTCTATGAAGAATAGAATACTTGGAAGAAAAGATAACTGGTTGATATATTTTAGGTATCAATTAGAAGATTATCTTGTAACTGTGTAGTATATAAACACAGGCATAGAGTTTACACTATAAGTGTTACGATTATCGAAGTTATTATTCTTTGTAACTCTAGCAGCTCTCGTGATAATTTGTTCATCACTGAGAGAGGATAGTTCCATATTGTAACATAGTTTATTGTGTGAAATAAAATCTGTTTTCTGTTACTTGAGTTCTTATATTCGATTTGATTGTGCTAAACACTGTATTCAACCTCCTTCTACAGTGTGTGTGACCTAACAAGTGGTATCAGAGCCTTCTGTTAACACACAAACCGTTTAAGATCCAAAATCAATCATGTCTGAAAAAGAAACTCCAACCAAGTCCACCAAAACTGAAGAACCTCCAAAAACTGTAACTCATAGTCGATATGAGACTATACGAGTTCCCATGTTGAAACCTTCTGAGTATTCCATATGGAAAGTGAAGATGGCTATGTTTCTGGAAGCTACAGATCCAGAATATCTCGACAGGATTTATGAAGGACCACATATGCCAACCAAACTCTCTGTGGAAGTTGCAGGACAGCCATCAAAGTCTGTACCAAAGGAGAAAAGTGATTACACTGCTGAAGATATCTCATCGATTGCAAAGGATGCAAAGGTAAGACATTTGCTGCATAGTGCCATTGATAATGTCATGTCAAACAGGGTAATTAACTGCAAGACTGCAAAAGAGATATGGGATGCTTTGGAAACAAGGTGTCAGGGAACTGATTCAATCAAGAAGAACAGGAAGTCGATACTCACTCAAGAGTATGAGCACTTTGACTCAAATCCTGGTGAGTCATTAACTGATTTATATGACAGATTTGTCAAACTCTTGAATAATTTGTCACTAGTTGACAAAGAGTATGATATTGAAGATTCAAATCTTAAATTCCTGTTAGCTATTCCTGAAAGATGAGATTTTAAGGCCACAATAATAAGAGATAACTATAATCTTGATGAAACAACTCTTGATGAAATTTATGGGATGCTCAAGACTCATGAACTTGAGATGGAACAAAGAAGCAAGAGGAATGGAAGAAAGTCAAGAAAAGTTGGCTTTGTGGCTGAGGAGGAAAGTCCCAAAGAGGCTGCCTCAAGGAAAGGCAAGGGAAAGGCTCTCATCACAAAGTCTGATACTGAGTCATCAAGTTCTGATAGTGATGATGACTCAGAAACTGAAAGTATACCTGAGATGGACCCTGATGAGGAGATGATGAAGCTGTGTGCTCTTATGGTGAAAGGGATCACAAAGATTGCGTACAGAAAATTCAGGAGAGGAAAGAAGTTTTCCAGGAAAGGTGCAAATTCTGAAAAGAAAGGTTTCAGAAAATCTGAAGGGAAAGGAGGAAAGTCTGACAGAGGAGATTATTCAAATGTTAAATGCTACAACTGTGGTGAGAAATGCCACATATCTCCAGATTGCAGAAAAGGGAAAAATGACAAAGGAAAGGCTCTTATCACAAAGAAGAAAAGCTGGTCAGATGCTTCAGATTCTGAGGATGAGGAAAACTATGCCTTGATGACAAATGCTGATAGCAGTTCTGATACTGCTGACTTAAAGGTACCTCAAACTACTTATGACTTTCATACTAATGATATTACTGAGTTGAGAAGATATCTTAAAACCATGTTCATTAGTTATAAAGATCAAACTTTAACATGTGAAAGATTAACTTCTGAAAATCTTGCTTATAAAAAGAGGAATGATTATTTAGAAAAGGAGTTAGTCATGTTCCATCAAACTCAGAAAGATAGAGATGATGTCTTTTATGTTAGGGATGAAGTGTTAAAAATGAATGAATCTCTAAAACTGAGTTAGAGAAGGAAAAAGAGATTATCAGGACTTGGACTAACTCTGGTAAAGCAACTCAGGATATTCTTAGTAGTGGAAACTGGAAAGAGGGCTTAGGTTATGGAGATGACAAGAACAGTAAGGAAACTGTAGAAGATGAGCCTAAAATTGTTAAGCAAAAACCAAAGGTAAATCCCGTTAAGTTTGTAACTGCAAAGTCTGATATTGATAAATCATAAGTTAAGGAGAAAATAACTTCTGACAAACCTAAACATGATAAGCCAACTGAAGTTAGCATAGGCTTAATGACTAAGAAGCAGCTTAAGCATAAGCTGAAAGATATTAAGAATGTAAACAAGGTAAAGCCACCTAGGAAAAATAGGAATGGGAAGGAAGGTGTGAATAAAAGTAACAATTATAAGCCTGTACCTAATGCTCCTAGAAAAACATGTCATAACTGTGGAAATTCTAACCATCTGGCTTCTTTCTGCAGGAATAAGAATATAAACTCCTTACCTTCAAAATCAGGAGTTAAGAGTCAGTCTGTTAGATATAAGCCACAAAATCCTTATTTTCATTGTGGTAGTTTATGGCATTCTATTTATACTTGTAAGGAATATCATAGTTTGTACTATGATTATTATCAAATAAAACCTTCTGTAAAGAAAGTTAGCATTGTTCCTTCTAGTGTAAGTTCTGATGCAAAGTCTGATATTGCAAATTCTGATAATAAAACTGTTAACATAAACTCTGATGCAAAATCCGCTGCAAATTTTAACAAACTTAAAAAGGCCAAAGGATCCAAGCAAGTCTGGGTCTTTAAAACTAATCATTAGTGGTCTTTATGATTGCAGGGCAACAGGAAGAACATCCTAGTTCTGGATAGTGGATGTTCAGGACATATGACTCGAAATAAAGCCCTGCTATCAGACTTTATGGAGAAATCTGGCCCAGGTGTTTCTTATGGAGATGGCAACATTGGAAAAACTCTGGGATATGGCAATATCAATCTTGGGAATGTCATCATTGAAAAAGTAGCTCTGGTCTCAGGACTTAAACACAATCTACTGAGTGTGAGTCAAATCTGTGACAGAGGTTATCATGTGGATTTTTTTGAAGAGCACTGTGAAGTTGTAAGCAAATCTACAGGCAAATTTGTTCTGAAAGGATACATGCACGGTAACATTTATGAAGCCAAGCTTTCAACAAGTACTGATGGTTCTGCAATCTGTCTGTCGAGTAGAGCATCAATTGAAGAAAGCTGGGATTGGCACAAGAAACTCTCTCATTTAAATTTCAACAATATAAATGAACTAGACAAGAAAGATCTTGTGAGAGGATTGCCAAAATCAGTATTTGCTCCTGATGGCCTTTGTGAATCATGTCAGAAGGCAAAACAAAGAAAATTTTCATTCAAGAGCAAGACTGAATCATCAATTCTTGAGCCTTATCACCTACTACATGTTGATCTATTTGGTCTAGTTAATGTCATGTCTATTTCAAAGAAGAAATATGATATGGTCCTAGTGGATGAGTTTACCAGATACACATGGGTGTATTTTTTGCACACAAAAAGTGAAACTGCATCTATCTTGATTGATCATGTCAAGCAACTGGATAAATTGGTCAAAGATTCTGTGAAGATCATAAGGAGTGATAATGGCACTGAGTTCAAGAATTTGATTATGGAAGAGTTCTGCAAAGACCATGGAATAAAGCAGGAATTTTCTGCTCCTGGAACTCCACAACAAAATGGAGTTGTTGAAAGAAAGAATAGAACTCTTATTGAAGCTGCACGAACTATGCTTGATGAAGCAAAGTTACCAACCTACTTTTGGGCTAAAGCTGTGCAGACTGCTTGTTTTACTCAAAATGCAACACTCATTAACAAGCATGGAAAAACACCATTTGAGATGGTGAAGAAAAAGAAGCCAAATCTGAAGTACTTTCATGTATTTGGATGCAAGTGTTTTGTTCTTAAGACTCACCCCAAACAACTATCCAAATTTGATCTAAAAGCTGATGAAGGAATTTTTGTTGGATATCAACTTTCTACAAAACCCTTCAGAGTCTACAATTTAAGAACAAGGGTTGTCATGGAATCTATCAAAGTCTCTTTTGATGATAAGAAGATTACCGGACTTGAAGATTTTAATGATCATGATCAGCTGAGATTCGAGAATGAAGTTTTAAATTCTGATTCTGTAAATCCTGATACTGCAAACTCTGATTGATTAAACTCTGATGTTATTGAAACTGTGGTGACTACGCCTAAGGAAAATGCACCTGTGCAGGGGGAGCATACTGAAGATCCAACCACATCTCAAGAAGCATCAGAACCTACAACAGGCTCTTCAAATTTTATGGGCCAAGTTCTGATAGTTCTGGAAACTCATGTTCTGATATTTCTGGAAACTCAAATAATGAAGGATCCAACTCACAGAGCATAATTTTAGGGGGAGCATCAGAAAATGATGATGGAGACAGCATGGATCATGGGGGAGCATCCAGTTCTAGAGAAAACCTTCCATCTGCAAGGAAGTGGACTGAAGCACATACATCTGACTTAATTATTGGAAATCTTGATGCAGGTGTCAGAACTAGAACAACTACATCAAATGAATGTCTTTATCATTCTATTCTCTCTCAGACTGAACCAAACAAAGTGGAAGAAGCTCTTCAAGATGCTGATTGGGTGCAAGCAATGCAAGAAGAGTTAAATGAATTTGAAAGAAATAAAGTCTGGACCCTAGTGCCAAGACCAAGGAACAGATCAGTTGGTACAAAATGGGTGTTCAGAAACAAAACTGACAGTGATGGCATAATTACAAGGAACAAAGCAAGGCTGGTTGCAAAAGGATACTCTCAACAGGAGGGAATTGATTATGATGAAACATTTGCACCAGTTGCTAGATTAGAAGCCATAAGGATATTTTTGGCTTATGTTGCTCACAAGAAGTTTAAAGTCTTTCAAATGGATGTGAAAAGTGCTTTTCTTAATGGAGAATTGGAAGAGGAAGTATATGTTGAACAACCTCCAGGCTTTATAGATCCCAAATTTCCCAATCATGTCTACAGGCTTGATAAAACACTTTATGGCCTTAAGCAAGCTCCAAGAGCATGGTATGAGACATTAGCTCAGTTTCTTCTGGAAAGTGGATTTAACAGAGGAACTATTGACAAAACACTATTCTACCTCAACCATGAAAAGGACTTACTTTTGATGCAAATATATGTTGATGATATCATTTTTGGTTCTACAAATGACAGACTTTGTAAGAAGTTTGCCAAACTGATGCAGTCAAGATATCAAATAAGTATGATGGGAGAACTTAACTATTTTCTGCGCCTTCAAGTCAAGCAGAATGAAGAAGGAACTTTTATTTGTCAATCTAAGTACACTAGAAATTTGTTGAAGAAATTTGGAATGCAGGATTGTTCAAGTGCATCCACTTCTATGGCCACTGCAACTAAGTTGGATAAGGATACTGGTAAATCAGTAGATATCACTGATTACAGAGGTATGATTGGCTCACTACTCTATCTAACTACAAGTAGACCTGATATCATGTATGCTACCTGTCTTTGTGCAAGATTTCAAGCAGATCCAAGAGAACCTCACTTAACAGCTGTGAAAAGAATTTTCAAGTACCTAAAGGGTACAACTGATCTGGGATTGTGGTTTCCTAGAGAATCAGACTTTAAGCTAATAGGTTACTCAGATACAGGTTTTGCAGGATGCAAAATTGACAGGAAAAGCACAAGTGGAAGCTGCCAATTTTTTGGAGGCAGATTGGTTTTTTGGTTCAACAAGAAACATAAGTCAATTTCCACATCAACTATAGAAGCAAAATACATTACTGCAGGAAGCTGTTGTGCACATATTCTTTGGATGAAGAATCAGTTACTGGATTATGGGTTAGAATTTTTTAAAATCCCTATTTACTGTGATAATCAAAGTATTATTGCTATGACAGGTAATCCAGTTCAGCACTCAATGACAAAGCACATCAGCATAATGTACCATTTCATAAGGGAACATGTGGATGAAGGTACATTGGAATTGCAATTTGTTCCCACAGATCAACAACTAGCAGATATCTTCACAAAACCACTGTGTGAAGCTACTTTTACAAGATTGGTAAATGAACTTGGAATGGTTTCAGGTTCTTTCTCTAAATATGCTTAGTTTATGTTCTGATACATCAGACTTTATGATCAGTATTTACAGATATTTCTATCTTTGTGTATTCTGTGCTTAAATTGAAAATTGCTTAAGTGATGATTTTTATCTGATGTGAATTTCTAAACTCTGATAGTGATATGAATGTTTCTGTGACTATTCAATCCAATGAGGATAACTGTGCTAGATGCTGACCTAGTAATCTTTAATATACTAAAGATCCCATGTTTGAATTAATTATTTATGTGAAAATCTTTTAACACAAGCAAATTCTGATATTGAGCTTAGTTAAGTTTACTTTGTGTATATTATTACTAAGTCAAAAACTAGGATATTGCTTCTTATTTGTTAAGTTCTGATGTTAGTAAATCTGATGAATGTACTAAGTGCTGATAAGCCTCACTTATCAAAAGAAAAAGAAAAGAAATAGAAATCAGATACTCCTTTGAGATCTAGAGTAAAAATATGGAAGGGAAGACCCAAGTGCATTGCTGGTATTAAGTAATATGCATTAGAAAAGCAAAATAAAATTTTCTTGGTGACTTTTCACACTCTATGATTACTGGAGAAATACTCTGATAACAACATAAATTCTAATAAGCAGTCGTGAATCACTTACACTGAGAAGCCACTGTAAAATAGAATTTCAAAAGATGCATAAAATGAGCACAAAACAGTTGAGGTGGACTCATGCATGATTCATTCTAAAGTAGACTTCAGAATAATGACAGATTTTGATCAAAGTTCTTAGTTATGCCTTATTTCTAAGATGTACTGAAGTGAATCAGACTATACTCTTTGTCTGATATTTAGCTTAATGCACTCACTTACACTCCATATGAATGATAAAAATTACTGTGGTGATAAATGTTATTTTAGATGAACAGTTTATGTGTCAGATTGCATAAATTCTGAGGAGAAGTTATGATGGAAGTTCTGATGATTAAGTTCTGATGAAACCATATCAATATTTGTGTGAAGAATTATAGAAATACACATTCACTTTTCGAGTTAAGGAGCCATATTCTGATGACTTTTAAATCCTGATAATAATCAAGTTTTGATGCTGTAGTGATAGTATTTATTTACTTGGTTTATTTTTGGTCATTATATGAACGATAATATTTTGACAGAATATTGGTTAATGTGTGTTAAAACAGTCATAATCATTATGGGTTAGTGGTTAGCGTGTATGTCTTGAAAACCTGCATGCGCACAGTAATTATTATCATATCCCGTGCCCATTAACTCTGGCTTTAGATCTTTTACTGACTGTTATTATTTCACGTCAGTCTAGGGAGTCGAGGGGTCATTATTTTTACTTGTAATGTTTAACCAGTCCTCGTGTCCCTTAGTATTCCATTGCCTATTTAAATGACTGATCATTCTTCAGTACAACCACATCTGTTCACTTCTCTTAAACAATGGCACATTTTAGTTGGTTTTACAACTATGGCACGAAAACTGTGCATATTTTTTGAAATGGAATTCCAACTTCATATCCTATCAACAACATTCCATTTGTTCTTCGGATTCAACTTCCAGAGAACATTAAAAATGATCTGTTGTCCTTCCAAAGAGAAGCTCATCTTCGTATTCTTAGACAACAGGATCAAATCATTCGTCTTGTTGTTCTCTTTGTTGAAAATAGGAAGAAGAATTAATTGTTATCCATCTGTTTCTCTTCACCGTCAGCTTTTTCAGGCTTCTTAGCTTAGGACTAAGGCTGTTGATGTTAGGAATCGTAGAATAGGACTATCTTGTAATTTTTGCATGTAATTTGATAAATTTCATCGAATGTAATTATCTGATATATTAATGAGATTTTCTTTAAATTGCAAGATTTATTCTTTGTTTCTCAAATTATGTGACTGTGCATGTTAAATTGCAATTTATTAATCTTTACTTCATCGACTTTTAACTTTATTTTGTGATGAATGTTTTGATTAAATTCTGTTGATTTGAGAACACAACTGAGGAACAGGTTCCAATATCAGAACATGTTATTGTAGAAGCTGAGAAGGTTTCTTCTCAGAAAGATACTGTAACTGGGAGTTCTAGGCCCCTCAAAAGGCTTAGAAAATTAACTTCTGATGATAAAACTCCAACAGTGTCTCCACCTTTGAGGAAATTAAAGAAACAGAGAGCTCATAGGGACATAGTTGAGTCAGATTCAGATGTAGTGGAAGCAGCAAAGGAAGGGGATCAGGAATCTCTGATCTCAACAGAACCAGTTGTTATTGAATTACTTCCTTCTGCACAAACGGAAACTTCACAACCAGAAACTGCTCAAGCTAAGATACCTACACCTTCTATGTCACCTATAGTTGATCCAGTACATACTGATGAACCAGGTACAAGTGCTGAAATTGATATTTATAACCTGATTGTGCCTGAGGTTTTGTACTTGGAAGCTCCACCAATTCAACTCACTCCACCAACAACATCAATTTTGGATGTTGATCAGAACCTGGCTGCAGATCAGAATTTAGAGGAAAATGTTGAAGCCTCTATAGCCTTACATACTGCTATTTTATCAGAGGATGCTGATACTGCAGGATCTACAAGTTCTGATGCTGCTAATGAAGAAACTACTGTTGAAGCTGCTGAAAATTTAGATGCTGATGCAGCTGGTCCATCAGGACATGCACCTCAACAAACTGTTCATAAAGCTGATTTAGTCAAGAAGTTTGTTACAGGGGAAGCACCAGTACCTTGGAGTGAAACTCCTAGAGGAAAGGAGTGGACTAAAGAATGGAACTCAGTTAGTTTTGTTCCTTCTTAAAAGATTCTTGCTGAGCATCTTGCAAAAGCTGATGAAATGCTGATAAATGATGATTTCAAGGCACATCTGAGAGTTACTACATTGAGTACAAGGCACCTTCAAGGTCAACACTCAATAACTCATGACAAGGTGAACAAAATTCAGGAACCTCTAATCCATCAAGATATGAATTTGAAACAACAGATTTTTCAAGCCAGCCTTTGACAGAATTGCCTACATTGAGAAAACTCAGGAGAAGCAACAAACTCAAATTGAAGAAATTCTAAAGAATTAATCTTCTCACCAAAGTCAACTCAATGAAATCCAATCCTCAGTGGAATTGCTTGTCTCTCTTCTATTACCTGCTGATGCCAAAAAGGGGGAGAAAGTGATTAAGTCCAAATGCAAATCTATTCAGACACTAAGGGTAGAGGTCAAGGTCAAGGCAAAGGACTTTCGTCAAGTAAAGCTAGAATTACAAGTCAAGGAACAAGTTCTGATACTGGGAGAAGAATAAGTTCTGATACTGGTAAAAGGATAAGTTCTGGTGGATATCTAGAACTTGATGAAGAAATTTCAAAGCAGTTATTTCTTAAAGAAAATCCAGGAATGGACTTTGAGAGTCTAAAGGAAGAAGAAGCTAGACTCAAAGCAGAAGGTGTCAAAACAAAATCTGAAGCTTCTGTTGTTGAAAAGAAATTTCCAAAACCTAAGGGTATTGTGATAAAGGAAAGAACAAGTTCTGAGGCAACCAAGGCCAAATCACAAATGGAAATTGATCCAAGGTCCAAGGGCAAAGAAAAAGTTGATGAACCTGTAAAGGTTTATATGCCAGTTATAAATGAAGAAATAATTGATGAAGAAGCAGATGCTAATCTTACTCTGATTTCAAAGAAGATTTTTCAAACAACCTCTGACATGGCTCATGTTGTTCAGAGTCAAGATTTAGTAAGTTCTGATATGACAGTGAAGCAAGCAACCTCTGACATAGCTCAAGTTGGCTTGATATCAGAAGATAAGGAAAAGGAAACCTCTGACATTACTCATGTTAAACCTTCAAAGATACTCCTACCAGGATTCAATAAAGCTAAACAGGCTCAACCTTTGAAGACTGCAACAAGTGGTTTTGAAGCAAGAGTTATTACAGGAAAGGAAGCAAGAGATAAATCTGGGTTGGGTAGTTCTGATGAAGTGAACCATGTATTGGAGCAACTCTTGAAAGATTGAATCGACTTGAATCTGTACAAATGGTTTACCATACCTTCTTGAAAGAACATATCTTGTTATATTTTATGACAGATGGAAGGGTATACCAGATTAAGAAAAATGCTATACCACTGAAGTATTTTGAAGAACTGGAACATGTTCTATTCCTACTTCAATTGAAAGACAGATTAACAGATAGTGCTGCAGGATATTTAAAGTCTCAAATTCAAAGACAGAAGAAGCTTTATTATGTAAAGTGTGACAGCACATACTGTCCCAAGTACAGAGATCACAAGGGTGATATTGTCGATATGAAGCCTAACTCTTCTAGGATTATAACTACTTTTCTGGGTTATAAGGCTGTGGAATTCAATCTAGAGTCTGACAAGGCATATCTGATTAGACTAGATCAGGAGATAAGAAAAGCTAATGATCTTAGAGCAGCTATTTTTCAAACTGGAGAAGATACAGTTGAATTGATAAATGCTAAAAGGCGGATGGTCAATGAACTTAAATATGCAGAGAGATGTTTATTTAAGAACTATCTCAGGAAAACTCCTGATATCAAAGAGATCAGAAGAAATTGAAAATTGAAGCCAAGTCAAAGATCTACAACTACTTAAATTCTGAAGTTTATACAGACTGAAGCGGTTATCAAAAGTTAAAGATGGTAAAGCTGAAAGGACTGTAAGTTGTAGTTATCTAGTCAAATTCTCATGCATTTGTACTTAATGTTTTTGACATCATCAAATATCTGTTGAACTTGTATATTATGCTAATTTAAAAGTTGGGGGAGATTGTTAGATATATTTGATAATGTCATGTGTAATATGATTTGTGTTTAGTTTTCAGATCTTACCTTACAGGACAAATCAATAATTAACTGGAAATTAACACTTAACTGGAAATTAACACTTATACTGAAGACAGAACTTAAGATATCAGAACTTAAGTTATCAGAACTTAAGGTTCAGAAGATATTTATCAGGAGATAATATCAGGACTTAAGATGACTTTCAGATAAGGCAGGCGGCTGATTCAAAGGAAAGAAGATCGAGACTAAGACAGAGAGAATTATGCATGAAAAAGGAATTCTATGAAAAATAGAATACTTGGAAGAAAAGATAACTGGTTGATATATTTTAGGAAGCATAATTATATTCCATATCAATTAGAAGATTATCTTGTAACTGTGTAGTATATAAACACAGGCATAGAGTTTACACTTTAAGTGTTACGATTATCGAAGTTATTATTCTTTGTAACTCTAGCAGCTCTCGTGATAATTTGTTTATTACTGAGAGAGGATAGTTCCATATTGTAACATAGTTTATTGTGTGAAATAAAATCTATTTTCTGTTACTTGAGTTCTTATATTCGATTTGATTGTGCTAAACACTGTATTCAACCCCCTTCTACAGTGTGTGTGACCTAACAAAAACGAAGGATGAGAAGGAGCTCAGATGAGAGCAAAGAGCCATAGAGATGTCTGAGAGGTAGGATTCAGCCTTGGCCACTGACAAGAAGAACTTGGAGGAGGAGCTGCCTAGGCTGAAGAGGAAGGTGGAATGAAGGGACGCTCAGCTGAAGGCCTCTAGAAAACTGCCCCGTAAGTAGAAAAAGAAGCTGAAGCTTATGGAGGAGCGATGCTTTCAGATGGGCTTCGACAATAGGGGATGGGATAATATGTTAGATATAATTGATGATATCAGGAGATAAACTATCCTGAGTTAAAATCAGGATTTACTGAAGGTGACATCATCAGTACTTGTCTATTAGTACTTGATGATCAACAGTTAATGTCATAAGGATTTAGTCACTTCAGTATATATTCGAGAAGGAAAAGGATTGTAGAATTTAAGGCGGTGAATAAATTTATTTAGAAGCAATCATACATGGATATGTATTAGGTTTCCTTATTGTAATAGAATATGATTCCTTATTGATTGTATAATTGTGCACTATATAAGCACATATTAGGTTTACACTATATGTGTTGTTACGAATTTTTATATCTTTCATAAAACCTAGCAGCTCTCAAGGATAATTATTCATCCTTTGAGAGAGTACTTGTGTAACAGTTTTTATCATATTAATATAAAAACTATAGATTCTGTTAAAGCTTTATCAAATTATTTTCATAAATTGTATTCACCCCCCTCTTCAGTTGATTACGAACCTAATAATTAGTATAAGAGCTTGCTGTTGACATACAAATAGTTTAAGATCTGAAAATCAATCTTTAATGGCAGACAAAGAAGCACCACATAATCCACCATCACCACCCCCAGCCACTTCACAGATTAGTAGTAATATGAGTAGATATGAAGCAATCAAGGTTCCGATCCTAAAGATACATGAATATCCAATCTGGAAAGTTAGGATGACCATGTGCTTGGAAGCTACAGATCCTGAATATCTAAGAAGGATTTATGATGGTCCTCATAAACCAATGGAGGTAGTTGTTGCTGTTACAGGAGAACAAGAAAAGATGGTTGATAAGGATAAGAAGGATTATACTCCTGAGGATCTATTATCAGTCATGAAGGATGCAAAAGTCAGACATATCTTGCATAGTAGTCTTGATAGTGTTATGTCAAATAGGGTTATTGGATGTAAAACAACAAAGAAAATTTGGGATGCTTTAGAAGTAAAGTTTCTAGGTACCACTGCTATCAAGAAGAATAGGAGGACAGTACTTACTCAAGAATATGAGCACTTTGACTCAAGAGATAATGAGTCCTTAACTGAGATCTATGACAGATTTCAAAAGCTGTTGAATGACTTATCTCTTGTCAATAAGGAATATGATTTAAATGACTCAAACTTTAAGTTTCTACTTGCACTCCTTGAAAAATGGGACTTTAAGGTCACATCAATAAGGGATAATTATGAACTTGAAGAAACACCTTTAGATGAGATCTATGGCATACTGAAGACTCATGAACTAGAGATAGAGCAAAGAAGCAAGAAAAAAGGATCCAAGACTAGACCAATTTCACTTAAGGTTGAAGAGAAGCCAAAGGAGAAATCCAGGAGAAAAGGTCTCTCCAAGGGAAAAGCCATGATTGCAAAGTCTGATACCGAGTCATCAAACTCTGATGATGACTCAAATATAGATAGTGAATCAAATACTGACAGTGATCATGACAACAATGAAGACATGGAATAAATGGATGCTCTATTGGTTAAAAGCTTCAAGAAGATGGTCTACAAGAACTTCAAGAAAGGGAGAAGGTTTTCCAAAAAAGGTTCTAGTTCCTCAAACTCTGATAAGAGGAATGACAGAAGAAATGCTGATAGGAAGGAATTAAAGTTTGGAAAATCTGACAAGTTAAAGGAAATATGCTATAATTGTGATGGAATTGGACACTTCGCAGCTGACTGCAGAAAACCAAAAGCTGAGAAGAAACAATCCTTGATCACAAAGAACAAAAACTGGGATGATTCATCAGATTCAGATGATGGTGTTAACTATGATCTCATGACAAATACTGATATTGAGGCTGACAATGCTGAATTAAAAGTACTTGAAACCACCCTTGATTTTGATACTAATGATATCCATGAATTAAGATTGTTTTTTAAATCTCTGCATGTTAGTTATAGGGATAAAACCTTAGAGAATAATACAATCAAGAGTGAAAACTCTGAGTTAAATAAAATAAATGATCACCTAGAAATTGAGTTGCTTTCCATGCCAGAAATTCAATAAGAAAGAGATAATGTTGTTTATGTTAAAGATAAACTGTTAGAAAAACATGCTTATCTAGAAAAATAGTTAGCTAAAGAAAGAGAGGTTATTAGGCTTTGGACTAACTCAGGAAAAACAACTCAGAAAATTTTAGAAAATGGCTGTTGAGGATCAGGATTAGGATATGCAAATAGATCTAATTCTGATTAGAAAATTGGAAAAGAAACTGAGAAAACTAAACCAGTAAATACTGATACTAAGGTTAAACTGAACAAGGTTCACTTAAGCCCATTAAGTTTAATTCAAGTGTTGTTCTTGTTATGTCAGTTAATGAGGTAGGTTCAACCTCTTTACCTAAATCAAAATTAAATAGTGATAAGAGTGAACAGGTTCACATAAGATCAGTAAATATTGGTTTAATGACTCAGAAACAGCTTAAGCAAAAGCTGAAGGAGTTACACATGAAAGACAAGGAGAAAATGCCTGGGAAAAACAGGAATGGTAAAGTAGGTGTTAATAAAAATGGCAATTATGTAACTACTTCCAATGCACCTAGGAAAACATGCTTGAACTGTGGTAGTACTAATCATCTTGCTAATTCTAGCAGAAAGAATAAGGAGTTAAATATTGTTCATTCCAAATCAGAGTTTAGGAATAGAGCAGTTAGATATAAACCACTGAATCCTTATTTTCATTGTGGTAGTGTGTGGCACTCTATTTATACATGTAAAGAGTATCACAGTTTAAATTATGATTATTATGAACTGAAACCCTCTTTAAATAAAGCTAAATCTGTTTCTGCATGTGTAAATACTGATAGCGAGAATGTTAACATAAACTCTGATATGAAGTCTTCTGCTAATTACGTTAACAAACTTAAAAAGGCCAAAGGATCCAAGGAAGTATGGGTCCTTAAAAACACTAATTGATTTTAAATACTAATTGCAGGGTAAGAGGAGAAACTCTCTAGTCTTGGACAATGGATGCTTAAGACATATGACTGGTTATAAATCCCTGCTTTCAGAGTTTAAGGAGAAAGCTAGCCTACGTGTTTCTTATGGAGTTGGTAACTTAGGAAAAATCTTGGAATATGGCAAAATCAAAATCGGGAATGTCATAATTGAAGATGTAGCTCTGGTTGCAGGACTCAAGCATAATTTGATCAATGTGAGTCAGATCTGTGACAGAGGTCACCATGTGAATTTTTATGAAGAATATTATGAAATTTTCAGTAAGTCTAATGGCAAGATTGCAATGACTGGTGTAAAACATGGTAGTTTATATGAAGCCATGTTCTCCACAAATACTGATGGATCAAAAGTTTTTCTACTTAGTAGAGCATCTGTGGAAGATAGCTGGAACTGACATAAAGACTTTCTCATCTCAATTTAAATAACATCAATGAACTTGTGAGAAAATATCTGGTGAGAGGATTGCCTAATGCAGTATTTACTCTTGATGGCTTATGTGACTCATGCTAGAAAGCCAAGCAAAGGAAAACATTTTTCAAGAGTAAAACCGAATCCTCTATTCTTGAACCATATCATCTACTTCATATTGATCCCTTTGGTCCAGTCAATGTTATATCTATTGCCAAGAAAAGATATGCACTTGTAATTGTTGATGAATATACAAGATACACATGGGTGTACTTTCTACACACCAATGATGAATATCCATCCATTCTTCTTGATCATGTGAGAGAACTGGAAAAAGGATCAACATACAAAGTGAAGATCATCATAAGTAATAATGAAACTAAATTCAAGAACAGTTCTATGGAAGATTTTTCCAAATACAAGGGGATAAAACAAGAATTTTTAGCTCCTGGAACTCCACAACAAAATTGAGTTGTTAAAAGAAAGAATATAACTCTCATAGAAGCTGCAAGAACCATGCCAGAGGAAGCAAGATTTCTTACCTACTTCTGGGATGAGGCTGTGCAAACTACTTGTTTAATACAAAATGCAACTTTGATCAACAAGCATGGAAAACACCATTTGAGATGGTGAAGGGAAAAAAGCCAAATCTGAAGTACTTTCACATTTTTGGTTGCAAGTGTTTTGTTCTCAAAACCCATCCAGAACAGCTTACTAAATTTGATGTAAAAGCTGATGAAGGCATTTTTGTTGGTTATCCACTTTCAACAAAAGCTTTCAGGGTTTACAATCTGAGAACAAGGACAGTCATGGAATCCATACATGTATCTTTTGATGACAAGAAGGTTACAGGTCTAGAAGATGCAGATGACCATGATGAATTGAGATTTGAAAATGAAGTACCATATGCTGAACAGTTAAATCCTGATACACTAACAAGTCCTGATACATTAAATGCTGATATCACTCCAAACTCTGATGATCCACATGATAGTGGAAATTCTGCAAATACTGAAGCACATGTTGAGGGGGAGCAACATGATTCAAATCCAGAGTCTTCTTCAAGTGATTCAACTCAAGGAACATCAGTAAATTATTCATCAGACACTAATTCCTCAAACACTGATGAGTCAAATACTAATAGCACTGGGAATACTAATTCAGGGGGAGCATCAGGAAATGATAATGGTACAAGCCAAAGAAAAAACAGAGAGTTCATGGATCAAGGGGAGGTTATTCTTCAAGGAGTCAACTTCCATCTGCAAGAAAATGGTCTAAGTTACACACACCTGACTTAATCATTAGAAATCCTGATAGTGGTGTAAGAACCAGAAAAGCCACTCAAAATGAATGTCTCTTCCATTCTTTTCTATCTCAAACTGAACTAAAAAAGTGGAATAAGCTCTTCAAGATGCTGACTGGGTTACATCAATGCAAGAAGAGCTAAATGAATTTGAAGGAACAAAGTCTGGACTCTTGTGCCAAGACCAAAGAACAGATCAGTAGTTGGTACAAAGTGGGTGTTCAGAAACAAAACTGATAGTGAGGGAATTGTTATAAGAAATAAAGCTAGAATGGTTGCAAAGGGATATTCACAGCAAGAAGGCATTGATTATGATGGGACTTTTACTTCAGTTGCAAGGCTTGAAGCAATCAGAATTTTCCTAGCATATGTTGCTCACATGAAGTTAAAGTGTTCCAAATGGATGTGAAGAGTGCATTTTTGAATGGTGAACTTGAATAGGAAGTTTATGTTGAACAGCTTCCAGGGTTCATTCATCCAAAATATCCAGATCATGTTTATTTACTGGATAAAGCACTCTATGGACTAAAATAAGCCCCAAGGGTCTGATCTGAAACACTTGCTCTATTTCTGTTAGAAAGTGGTTTCACAAGAGGTACAATTGATAAAACTCTCTTTTATAAATGCCATGGTAAGGACTTGTTATTAGTACATACATATATTGATGATATCATTTTTGGTTCTACTAATGATAAACTCGGAGATAGGTTTGCAAAGCTAATGCAGTCTAGATAACAAATGAGTATGATGGGAGAATTGAGTTATTTTCTGGGTTTACAAGTAAAACAGAGTGATGAAGGGGTCTTCATAAATCAATCCAAATATACCAGGAATTTGCTCAAAAGATTTGGAATACAAGACAGTTCAACTGTAACAACTCCCATGGCCACTACAACCAAGTTAGATTTAAATACTGGTTCGTCAGTAGATATAACTAACTACAGAGGTATGATTGGATCACTCTTATACTTGACTGCTAGTAGACCTGATATCATGTATGTTACTTGTCTCTGTGCAAGGTTCCAAGCTAATCCAAGGGAACCTCATCTATTGGCTGTGAAAAGAATTTTTAAATATCTCAAAGGCACCATGAATCTTGGATTATGGTATCCTAGAGATTCAGATTTTAAGCTAATTGGATATTCAGATGCTGATTTTGCAGGATGTAAAATAGACAGGAAAAGCACTTCTTGAAGCTGCCAATTTCTTGGTGGCAGATTGGTTTCTTGGTTTAGCAAGAAACAAAAGTCCATTTCCACATCAATTACAGAAGCTGAATATATTGCTACAAGAAGCTGTTGTGCTCAAATTCTATGAATGAAGAATCAATTACTGGATTATGGGTTAGAGTATTCAGCTATTCCTATTTATTGTGATAATCAAAGTGCTATTGCAATAATAGGAAATCCAGTACAACATTCTATGACTAAACACATCAACATAAGGTACCATTTTATAAGGGAACATGTGGAAGAAGGTACAGTGGAACTGGTCTTCGTTCCAATAGATCAGCAATGAGCATATATATATATTCACCAAGTCTCTCAATGAAGCTACTTTTACAAGATTGGTGAATAAATTGGGAATGATATCAAGACTTTTCTCAAACTATGATAATTAGGAATAACTACAGATAGTTAGAGTGTGGTATCATTATTATGTATCAGTATTGCTAAATACTGATTATAGTGTTACACTCTAATGTCATAAAAACATGTAATTAGCTTCTATTAATCCCAACTTGTAGCTACATGTTAAACTCTGATTATGTGTATACGATCTTATATTGGTCAAACTAGTGTTGAATGATAAATCCTGACAGTAGTTATTAAACTTTGATATTGGTTAAACTTGTGTTGATTGATAAATCCCGACAGTTTTTAATTAAATACTGATATTAGTCAAACTCTGATTGACTATTAAATTATGATGATAATTTTTGAATTTGTTCAAATATTGTTTTAATCAGTATTTTAATTACAGGTGTGAAGTTATTTGCAAGTGGGTAATGTTTGTATGATTACAGTTATTTATATGATGACATGAGGTTATGGAAAACGTTCAATTTTATACAAAACTTTATTTTCGGGAACTGTGCACGCAGTAACACACGTTTACATGATAACTTTTACAGTCAATTGTATACTGCCACGTGTCCCACTAAATTGAAACATTTCTGAGTTATTGGAGTGATGTGTTATACAAAATTAATTTTTGATATCAATTAACACTTTACTTATCTCTATTATTTTTCTCTCTGCTACTTTAATTTCTTTCACCCATAAACTCTGTAACCCTAATTTTTGTTCGAAATTTTGTCTTGCAAATTAACCATGACTTCACCTGTTGCTTCTAAACCATTTAATTATAGTGGTGCAAAGTTTGTGACTAACAACTATTCTGCTATTATGAATAACAATAGTGTGAATATCGATTTCCACATTTTTCAGGACTTTCTCATTTCCAGTAAGATTGGGTTTGCTCTTACAGCTCCACCCACTATTTTAGGTGACCAGGTGCTCTCTATCTGGAAATCTGGGGTCTATGATGATGGAGATACCAGTGGGATTCCAAATCTTGTGTTTGAGTTCAATGATGAGCTAAAGATTGTTACTCAGACTGTAAGGGATGCTTTATAGTTGCCTACTCATAACTTCTACACTATATTTGTGGGAGATACTAAAATGAGGAGGTTCTTTACTGAGATAGGCTATGACAAGGACTTGAAGAACCTTAGTCAGTTGAAAAGGAATGGGCTCAGAAAGGAATGTAATTTCTTCTCTGACTGCATTATAAAGGCTTTCAACAATAAATCTTTTAATTTTGATGCTCTGCCCATCGTGACACTACATATAGGGTACTCTCTGATTCATGGTTCAAATTATGATTTTGGTAGAGTAGTCTTATTTTTTAGAGGTGATAGAATAAATGTTGATAAGAACATAGTATATTATGCTAGATTTTGTCAGTTAATTTTCATTGTTTGTTTTCCTGGTACCTCTATCCCCTCTGTAATAACCCCCAAAATTTTGAACTTTTTGTAACCCTTGTGAATAGTGTTTTAGCTGAATGAGAAAACTTTTCATGCCACACTATGTAGGGGTTCTGTTATGGATATTCTGAGATTTTATTAATACTCTACATGGTATATAAATATATGTAAAGATCATCAGAATCCAATTCCGAACACTTTGATTTTTCCCGGAAATCCGTTAGATACGGAAAGAATTGAGTATAAGGTAACAGGATAAAAAGGATTTAAATTAAAGGATTATAAGAGAGGATCATAAAAGGAATATAATATATTGAGAAAGGTTAAGGGAACCTAAGTAATAAGATCCCAGGTATGATCCCTCAAATGATAAACGAAAACGAAAGTTAAGCGAACCGTATAACAGATCAGCGGTCATTATGCAAACAATTAAGGAAGTTAATCAAAGGGATTAGAGAGGATGATGTCACCCAACCAATGAGAAGAGGACAAGGAGGGATGATGACATCATAAAGTGATGCAAGCATGACATAAGAGGGAAGGAAATGTGGTGGATTGTTAACCACACAAAACCAAGGTTAAATTGGTAATTAACCTAAAATAAAACAAATCTAATTCAATCAACCAAGCCAAACAAATCATTTCTCATCAAAACAAACTTTTATTCTTCATCACCAAGGCTTGCTCTCGGCTTTTGCCATTTCCAAGAGAAACAAATTTCAAAACTCAAGATCAAGGCTTCCTAAATTGGTAAGATAATTCCATAGTCATCCTTATGCATAGTTATGGCTATATTATTAGTTTAAGCCTTCAATTCTTTCTCAATCTTCTTCCAGAAATCAATGAAGAAGACAATGAATAGTGATTTCAAAGTTTTTAACTTGATTTTTTCTTGTTTTCCTTTAAGATCCAAGCATCCCTAAGACTTCTCAAGGCTTCTTAAGGCTTCCTAGCTACTCCCACCACTTCAAGGAAGGTATATCATCTCCAAACCCTAGATTCCTTTGTATAATAAGATGATTTTGATTATTATGGTGATATAGTAGCTTAATGCTTGTGGTTTAGAGTTTGGGTTGGAGTGGTAGTGAAATGAAATGGTGAATCTTGTTGTTTTGGTTAAAAGAACTTAAGTATAGTTAAATTCAAGCTTAGGCATAATTATAAATGTTAATATTGAATTGATTGGGGCTGTTATGATGTGATAAGGATGGACTTTGGTTGTATGAATGGGTTGAGGTTGAATTGTGATGGTTTTTGAATGGTTTAAATTTGGGAAATCGCGTAAATATAGCCGTCGTAATGTCCGATTTACTTTAGGCTGCTTTTGTTCATAACATTTGGACCCGAGAACTCCCTGCTAGATTATGACCATTGCCATGTTTAGATAGCTCATGTTACGAGCTTCGTTTTGATATGTAGTTCGTTTAATTCCGATATACGGTTTAGGAGAAACGACCGTTTCAAGTAACGGCGTTTCGCGAACGAAACTTTTCCCCTCGCCTTACTTTGAAACATAGGTTAAAGACCAAAAAGGGTTAATTAATGTATGAAACAATTATGGTAAGTGTGTTAGGCAGTTGGTAAGACACCCGCGAAAGAATCGCCTTGAAACTCGTAATGGTTAAATTATTAAAAATGGTGGAGCCGAGGGTACTCGAGTGACTTAAGAGAATCAGTAAGCGCAAAACAAGCGTTAGAGTCTAAGTTAGTTAAAGTATAGATTTACAAGTGACTTTGGTTTAATTCCAACTTACTTGTTGTTTATAGGTTACCAGACTCGTCCCGAGCCTTTTATCACCCCCAGTCGCTTAGGCAAGTTTTCTATCCGTTATACTGTTGTTGTGATGTATACACTTGTATATGCATTATCTTGTAGTAGATGCATGATGGTTATATTAGCAAATTCTTGCGATATATTGTAGCATGTGATATTGTACATATGCATGCCTGTTTCGTATTCTTGCTATATATATCTGTTGATTCAGTTGATAATACCTATGCTAGAGAATAGCGGTAAATTGCATATACCCTTAGTATAGGGACCCAAATGTGAAAACATTTTCTAAAACCGGGAGTCGAGGATCCCGAGTAGATTTTATATATATATATATATTTATATATATATATGGTTATAGTTTTCAAAACTATTAATCGAATAAGGTTTATTCGATAATTTTGTTTTATTATTGAATATTATTTTGAATATTCATCCGAGGACTTATGACTCCTTTATTTTATTATTGAATATTATTTCGAATATTCATCCGAGGACTTATGACTCCTTTATTTTATTATTGAATATTATTTCGAATATTTATTCGAGGGCTTATGACTCCTTTTATTTTATTAATTGAATATTATTTGAATATTCATTTGAGGATGTATGACTCCTTTATTTTATTTAATGAATATTATTTATAATATTCATTCGAGGTATTATGACTCCGCTTATTACTGAAATATATTCTTTATTTTATTAAAGAATAAGGTGTCAAGAATCAAACTTATTTTTGATTATTCAAATAAAGATAGTACTTTCATATAAGTATATCTTTGGTTATTTAATATCTATTTCAAGTATAAGTTTTAAAATTTCTACTTCGATTATTTTTATAAGGATTATCTTTCTGAGAATATTATTTAAATAATAATATTCAGATATTTTCTAATATATTGGGACTGATTTATTTTAATAAATCAGCAGTACTCCAAACATTCTTAAAAATGTTTTCGAGTCTTCAAAATGATTTTTAAAGTTAGAGTGGACCCCAAAACTCATTTTTTTGTATTTAAGATCTTCCTTTCAAAGGGGATTTAAATACTCGCTCAAAACCTGGGGGATCCAGCTCTGTGGTGCATTTTACATTCGCAACGTGGTTGCTGTTTTGAGAAAACAAATGAATTGATTACTTACCCAACATTCGGGAAGTAAGCCCATCTAATTGAGTCGGCATAAGCGACAGGCCGGGGTACGGTCTATCAAAGTGTAAGTGGCTGGGTGGCAGTCCATCAACGCGTAAGAGGCCGGGTGGCGGTCCAGCACAAGGTCCTTATGTGGCCAGGGTGATGACCGGTGGGGGATTCATCCATCTACTAGTAGAAAAGGTTACTTATTGGTATCTTTGCCTGATCAGCAAGATATCGGGTTTATGCCAAAGTTCTTTTCCTTTCCAAAATTCATTGGATGTTACCAACTCTGTTCATACTTTACATAACAGAGGTTCCAGGAAATGTTTAAGAGATATATATGTGGATATATATCGAGACTAAATAAAGTATCTCGTAACTTTATTTCATTCAATAATATTTCAAAGATTGAATCTATTCAAGTCTTAACTTGTGGTCTCATCTATGGGATGACTTTTTTTTTAAACCTATAATACTTTGAACAGTGGTAGTTCAAGTAGCCTTATAAATGATATAAGTATAGTGAAGTATTTGGTAACTTCATCTTCCTTTAAGCTTATATCCAGTAAGTAATTATCTTACTTTTGATAAAGGTTTTCAGTAAGATATCTATTAGATACTTACATTATTGATTACACTATATATTATCTTGCGAGCTGTAAGGCTCACTCTTGCTTTATTTCTTCATCACACAACAACAATTAGGAAGGATGGCCAGACTCAAGCAGACCCAGCGCAAGCGCGTGGGAAGCGTCCCGCGTCTTCACGTTGATGTTGTAGCTGCTATAGCTGCAGAGGTAGATCTATTGTAGATCAGACCATCTACTTTTGAGAATCAATTATGTATAATTATAACTTGTGGCAGATAATGGCAATTAATTGTAAACTTATTAAGTAATCATTTTGGGTTGTAATAACTTTTAAATTGTGGATTCAAAGACTTGTACTTATTTCAATTTCATCTCTGAGACTATAACGGGTTGTGGTGTGTGTTAGTGTGGGGTCACAGCATAAGGTTATTTATTATTAATTAAGTGAAGTGATATTGTGGAAAGAAAGACCGTGACGACCCGGATCCCCGACCCCGGATCTGGGGGTGTTACAGAAATGGTATCAGAGCTAAGCGTTATAAACCTCAGAGATGATGCGACGATATAATAACAAACTCACAAAGATAATAAGAACTCTTGCCAAGTTCATGGTCGGACTACTTAAAGTAGTGCTGACAGTTAAAACCCTTACGGGAACCCTTATAAGTATCATGATAGTAACTTAGCTCGTTTAATGTGTAGGCGCCTGAGATAGAGGACCCTGAGATGTTCGAGCGTGAGCATGATGAGGCACTGCTAGATGTTGAGGATCAGGAGGAGCCTGAGATGGAGGAGGATGAGGAGGACCCCTCAGAGGAGTCAGAGACGGAGGTCATTGCTATTTCAGATGAGGAGGACCCCTCAGAGGAGTCAGAGACAAAGGTCATTGCTATTCCAGAGGAGGAGGACCCGGATGAGGTCCCAGTAGCTGAGGAGCGTGTCAGACCTATGGTAGTGTTTGCTGGTACCCCTTTACCCACACTTCCGGTGGTCAGAGCTCCTACCCCTCCACCACTATCTTGGATCCCTTATGATGACAGCTCAGAGACCCATACTTCTGAGCCTAGGCAGACTGAGGAGACACCCCCAGCGGCTCCGGATTCACCACCTCTTGACCCTGCCCACAGGCAGTCTTCGTTAGCCCATGGCTATGTGCAGGATGTACTGAGGACCCAATTGGCTGTTGCTGAGGCCCGACTGGATGAGGCCAGGAGGGAGTTGGATGCGGAGAGGGCGGGTAGGCGTACCCGAGCTTATGAGACTAGGGCTGCTATACCCCGATCCTTGAGGAGGGAGCTGACGGGGATAGAGCTCACATCCCGAGCGAGACTCAGATCTCTCCAGGGGGACATGCATGGTAGGATCTCCAGGCGGCAGGCCGACTATATCTTCCATCGTGCGATGGAAAGGGTATGGGAGCTGACCCGCTCCGGTGTGTGATTCAGGATTGACGATGGAATAGTCTAGTTGTCTAGTTAGCCGAGGCCTTAGTAAGAGCCAATTTTCCGGGATAGTTGACTTGTATATAGCATCCCTTTTTCTGACTAGACAGATAGACTCTTGTGTATCACTTTTGGGACAGATGGCTGTAGCACTGTTGTACTTTTGACCAGATCAAACTATGTATTTCTCGCATTATGTATATATTTGTTTCCTTCGGTTCAGTTCCTTAGTGACGAGATCACTGTTTTTATCATTATTATTACTGCACTTCGTATTAGAACTGTCATAAAATAATAGAATTGCGATATACGTTCTCCCCATTATAAGAGCTGTGCAAGGCACAATGTTGTATATGATTGTGACCTAACGTTGAATTTCCCAATAATATTTTTTTTATCAGAATCATGCCGCCAAGAAAGATTGGAACTAGGGCGAACCCTGGATCTGAGGACCAGGGAAGCCATAATCAGGACAATAGAAACCAGGAACACAGTGAAGAGGAAGATGAGGATTATGTGGAACAGGATGACTCCCTGTATGAAGAGGAAGAGGAAACATATGATGTTGAGGGATTTGAGATAGAGGCTAAAGAAGGAGAAACTGAGGTTGAGCAACCAGTACCAAACCCAGGCATGAATCCCATGGGCCAGTTCATGCAACTCCTAAGGCAGAACTTGGAACGTCAACCCAACCCACCCCCTCAAGGAAATAACAATGTTGTGGCAAACTCTTTCAGGGCTTTTAAGTCCCTTAAGCCCCCTGAGTTCCACGGATCAGCCGACCCAGTTGAGGCAAGGGCATGGTTAAAGGAAATGGAGAAATCCTTTGAGATTCTGAGTATCGATGAGGCACAGAAGACTGTATTTGCTACCTACCTTCTGAAAGGAGAAGCCAACTACTGGTGGGAGGCCAAGAAAAACATGGAGGCAGATGCTATCATAACCTGGGAGAGGTCCAGTCAGTTATTTCTGGGAAAGTATTTTCCGAGGTTTATGGAAAACCAGATGGAGCTTAAGTTCTTGGAGCTAAAGCAGAATAACTTGTCTGTAGCAGAGTACGAAGCGAAATTTACTGAGTTATTAAGGTTTGTGCCGGAGTTTGTGAGCACCGAGGAAAAGAAAGCTAGGAGGTTTCAGCAGGGACTGAAACCGTGGATTCAGAATAGGGTGGCAATCCTTGAGCTTACGGATTATGCCACTCTGGTGCAAAAGGCAACGATTGTAGAAGCCGTAAGTGAACAGATGCAGAAGGAAAGAGAAAAGAAGGGAATAAAGAGGAAAAGTATGAGCATGGGTGGGGGTTCAGCAGGAAGGAGCTTCCCAACTATATTTAATCGAGGAGCAGTGTCCCTACCGGGAAGGAACACTGGGTTTAAGCGGCCCATGAGCGTGAATGTGAGCCAGAGTGGCCAGAAGTCAAGAATGTCCTATTCCAACCAGTCTCGACCCCCATTGCCAGCCTGTAACACTTCTGGAAGGATGCATTCTGGGGAGTGTAAAGGAAAGCCGGTAATCTGCTTCAAGTGTGGACGAGAGGGTCACTATTCGGACAAGTGCACTTCGCCAACCCCCATTACCCGCCCAACCACCACTTGTCATCAGTGTGGACGCCCGGGTCATTGGAAGAGGGAATACCCAATGAACAAACCAGCAGCTTCGGGAGCAAGCAGGGCTGCTTCCAATAAGCCACCTACTGCAAGGACTTTCAACATGACAGTCTAGGATGCTATGAAAGATTCAGATGTGATAGCAGGTACCCTTTCTCTAAATTCAGTCAGTGCAAACGTTTTATTTGATTCGGGAGCAACTAAATCTTTTATATCAAGGGACTTTGCGCGTAAATTAAGACTTAAAGCTGAACCCTTGATAGAACCCTTACAAGTAGAAATAGCCAATCATGAAATTATTCCTGTTAACCAGATTCACCCCGCCTATGAGATAGGCATAGGGGAGCAATCTTTTAGTGTTGATCTGATTCCTTTTAAATTAGGGGAGTTTGATGTAATTTTGGGAATGGACTGGCTATCTAACAATGATGCTCAAATAGACTGTAAAGGGAAGAAAGTTAAGCTAAATATCCCAGGGAAGAAAGAAGTTATATTTAGAGGAAAGAGGCAGACGCAAAATTTTTTGACTATGGCCCAGGCCAGAAGGATGCTACGAAAAGGAAATGAGGCCTACCTAGCCTATGTGGTGGACACGCAGAAGGAGGTGCCCAACTTACAAGATATTCCGGTAGTAAACGAATTTGAAGACGTATTCCCACAAGACCTTCCGGGATTACCACCCGATAGAGTGATTGAATTTGCTATTGAGTTGGCCCCAGGGACGGTGCCAGTTTCAAAAGCACCTTACCGATTAGCCCCATTAGAAATGAAGGAATTAGCTATCCAATTGCAGGAACTCTTGGATAAGGGTATGATAAGACCCAGTGTGTCTCCATGGGGAGCACCAGTTTTATTTGTTAAGAAGAAAGATGGGAGCATGAGGCTGTGCATCGACTATCGAGAGTTGAACAAGCTAACCATAAAGAACAGATACCCATTACCTAGAATAGACGATCTGTTTGACCAGCTAAAGGATGCTGTTTATTTTTCCAAGATCGACCTGAGAACTGGATATCACCAACTAAAGATTAAACCCGAAGATATTTCCAAGACAGCATTCGGTACCAGGTATGGGCATTATGAGTTCTTGGTAATGTCCTTTGGATTAACCAACGCCCCAGCGGCTTTCATGGATTTAATGAATAGAGTATTTAAGAAGTACTTGGACAAGTGTGTGATAGTTTTTATCGATGATATTTTGATCTACTCCAGGACTGAGGCAGAACATGCAGAGCATTTGAGGATAGCTCTAGGAATACTCAGAGAGGAGCAGTTATATGCCAAATTCTCGAAGTGTGAATTCTGGCGGAATGAAGTACAGTTTTTAGGACATGTGATCAATAAAGAAGGAGTATTGGTCGACCCCTCCAAGATAGAGGCGGTCTCAAATTGGGAAAGGCCAACCACACCCACAGAGGTAAGTAGTTTCATAGGATTGGCCGGCTACTATCGTAGATTTGTACAGGACTTTGCGAAGATCGTAGCCCCTTTGACACGACTTACTCGTAAGACAGAGAAGTTTGAATGGATGGAGAAATGCGAGAACAGTTTTCAAGAATTAAAGAAAAGGTTGGTAACGGCCCCGGTGTTGGCATTTCCGGACGGAAAAGGAGATTTTGTGATATATAGTGACGCGTCGCACAAAGGATTAGGGTGTATGCTTATGCAGCACGGTAAAGTGATTGCGTATGCATCGAGACAACTGAAGGAATACGAGATTAGATATCCTACTCATGACCTTGAGCTCACGGCAATAGTATTTGCCTTAAAAATTTGGAGGCACTACTTGTATGGAGAGAAGTGCGAGATTTTCACAGACCATAAGACCCTCAAGTACATATTTACGCAGAAAGAGCTCAACATGCGCCAGAGGAGATGGTTAGAACTAATCAAGGACTATGATTGTGAGATTCTCTATCATCCGGGGAAAGCCAATATGGTGGCTGACGCCCTTAGTAGAAAGGAAAGACTCAGAATGATACCAACTTCGGAAGAATTGATAAGGGATTTTGAGAGAATGGAAATAGAAGTAAAGGTAACCGGAACCGGAACTGAAAAGCTTTTTGAGATCTCAATGCAGCCAGAGTTATTGGAAAAGATCCGATTATGCCAAGAGAAAATAATGAATGAAGGCAGAAAGTCAATGACTGGAGAGGAGATCCATACTGAGAAAGATGATAAAGGGATAATGAGGTACTCCTACCGGATTTGGGTTCCGAATGTTCAAGAACTTAAAGATGAGATTTTGGATGAAAGCCATAGTTCAAGGTATTCCATTCACGCGGGAAGTACCAAGATGTATAGGGATTTGAAGGAATATTACTGGTGGCCCAACATGAAGAGGGACGTAGCAGAATGGGTAAACAAATGTTTGACTTGCCAAAGAGTAAAGGTAGAGCACCAGAGACCTAGTGGACTTTTACGACCCCTGGAGATTCCCGAATGGAAATGGGAACAGATAGCGATGGATTTTATTGTAGGCTTGCCAAGGACGAAAGCCAATCATGACGCCATATGGGTAATTATAGACCGACTGACAAAGTCAGCCCATTTCATTCCTATCAATGAGAGATACACAGTCGATAGACTGATGGACATTTACCTTAAGGAAATAGTGACGCGACATGGAGTCCCAGCGTCCATTGTCTCCGACCGAGACCCCAGGATTAACTCCAGATTTTGGAGGAGCTTTCAAGAATGTGCTGGGACCAAGTTAAATATGAGTACCGCGTACCATCCCCAGACGGATGGGCAGAGTGAAAGGACCATCCAGACACTAGAGGATATGTTGAGAGTCTGTGCAATAGACCTTAAAGGAAGTTGGGATGACCACTTGCCGTTGATCGAGTTTTCTTATAACAATAGCTTTCATGCTAGCATCGGAATGCCGCCTTATGAGGCCCTGTACGGAAGAAGGTGTCGATCTCCCTTATACTGGGATGAAGTAGGAGAGCGGAAGATGCTCGGACCCGAAGTGGTCCAAAGGACCAAAGACATAGTGGATCTTATCAGAGGACGGCTTGTAGCAGCCCAAGACAGACAGAAGAAATATGCAGACCTAGCCCGAAAGGACAAGGAATATGAAGTAGGGGACTTAGTACTGCTGAAAGTATCCCCTTGGAAGGGATTAATGAGATTTGGAAAGAAAGGAAAACTAAGCCCAAGATACATTGGACCTTTTGAGATATTAAGACGGATTGGAAAGTTAGCTTACGAGCTAGCCTTACCCCCTAACTTGCAACAAGTTCATAATGTATTCCATGTGTTAATGCTAAGGAAGTATCATCAAGATGCCAGAAACATAGTGGAGTACGAGCAGGTGGATATGCAACCAGATCTGACTTACGTGGAGAAGCCAGTAAGGATTATAGATATGAAGGAGCAGGTGCTTCGGAACAAAGTGATCAAGCTAGTCAGAGTACTATGGCAGAATCATAATGTGGAAGAATCAACTTGGGAACTAGAGAGCGCAATGCTAGAAAAGTACCCCCATTTGTTTTCTATTTGATTCCGGGACAGAATCCTTTTAAGGAGGGGAGACTGTAATAACCCCCAAAATTTTGAACTTTTTGTAACCCTTGTGAATAGTGTTTTAGCTGAATGAGAAAACTTTTTATGCCACACTATGTAGGGGTTCTGTTATGGATATTCTGAGATTTTATTAGTACTCTACATGGTATATAAGTGTATGTAAAGATCATCAGAATCCAATTCCGAACACTTTGATTTTTCCCGGAAATCCGTTAGATACGGAAAGAATTGAGTATAAGGTAACAGGATAAAAAGGATTTAAATTAAAGGATTATAAGAGAGGATCATAAAAGAAATATAATATATTGAGAAAGGTTAAGGGAACCTAAGTAATAAGATCCCGGGTATGATCCCTCAAACGATAAACGAAAACGAAAGTTAAGCGAATCGTATAACAGATCAGCGGTCATTAGGTAAATAATTAAGGAAGTTAATCAAAGGGATTAGAGAGGATGATGTCACCCAACCAATGAGAAGAGGACAAGGAGGGATGATGACATCATAAAGTGATGCAAGCATGACATAAGAGGGAAGGAAATGTGATGGATTGTTAACCACACAAAACCAAGGTTAAATTGGTAATTAACCTAAAATAAAACAAATCTAATTCAATCAACCAAGCCAAACAAATCATTTCTCATCAAAACAAACTTTTATTCTTCATCACCAAGGCTTGCTCTCGGCTTTTGCCATTTCCAAGAGAAACAAATTTCAAAACTCAAGATCAAGGCTTCCTAAATTGGTAAGATAATTCCCTAGTCATCCTTATGCATAATTATGGCTATATTATGAGTTTAAGCCTTCAATTCTTTCTCAATATTCTTCAAGAAATCAATGAAGAAGACAATGAATAGTGATTTCAAAGTTTTTAACTTGATTTTTTCTTGTTTTCCTTTAAGATCCAAGCATCCCTAAGACTTCTCAAGGCTTCTTAAGGCTTCCTAGCTACTCCCACCACTTCAAGGAAGGTATATCATCTCCAAACCCTATATTCCTTTGTATAATAAGATGATTTTGATTATTATGGTGATATAGTAGCTTAATGCTTGTGGTTTAGAGTTTGGGTTGGAGTGGTAGTGAAATGGAATGGTGAATCTTGTTGTTTTGGTTAAAAGAACTTAAGTATAGTTAAATTCAAGCTTAGGCATAAGTATAAATGTTAATATTGAATTTATTGGGGCTGTTATGATGTGATAAGGATGGACTTTGGTTGTATGAATTGGTTGAGGTTGAATTGTGATGGTTTTTGAATGGTTTAAATTTGGGAAATCGCGTAAACATAGTCGTCGTAATGTCCGATTTACTTTAGACTGCTTTTGTTCATAACATTTGGACCCGAGAACTCCCTGCTAGATTATGACCATTTCCATGTTTAGATAGCTCATGTTACGAGCTTCATTTTGATATGTAGTTCGTTTAATTCCGATATACGGTTTAGGAGAAACGACCGTTTCAAGTATCGGTGTTTCGCGAACGAAACTTTTCCCCTCGCCTTACTTTGAAACATAGGTTAAAGACCAAAAAGGGTTAATTAATGTATGAAACAATTATGGTAAGTGTGTTAGGCAGTTGGTAAGACACCCGCGAAAGAATCGCCTTGAAACTCATAATGGTTAAATTATTAAAAATGGTGGAGCCGAGGGTACTCGAGTGACTTAAGAGAATCAGTAAGCGCAAAACAAGCGTTATAGTCTAAGTTAGTTAAAGTATAGATTTACAAGTGACTTTGGTTTAATTCCAACTCACTTGTTGTTTATAGGTTACCAGACTCGTCCCGAGCCTTTTATCACCCCCAGTCGCTCAGGCAAGTTTTCTATCCGTTATACTGTTGTTGTGATGTATACACTTGTATATGCATTATCTTGTAGTAGATGCATGATGGTTATATTAGCAAATTCTTGCGATATATTGTAGCATGTGATATGGTACATATGCATGCCTGTTTCGTATTCTTGCTATATATATCTGTTGATTCAGTTTATAATACCTATGCTAGAGAATAGCGGTAAATTGCATATACCCTTAGTATAGGGACCCAAAGGTGAAAACATTTTCTAAAACCGGGAGTCGAGGATCCCGAGTAGATTTTATATATATATATATTTATATATATATATATATATATATATTGTTATAGTTTTCAAAACTATTAATTGAATAAGGTTTATTCGATAATTTATTTTATTATTGAATATTATTTTGAATATTCATCCGAGGACTTATGACTCCTTTATTTTATTATTGAATATTATTTCGAATATTCATCTGAGGACTTATGACTCCTTTATTTTATTATTGAATATTATTTCGAATATTCATTCGAGGGCTTATGACTCCTTTTATTTTATTAATTGAATATTATTTGAATATTCATTTGAGGATGTATGACTCCTTTATTTTATTTAATG
The DNA here is from genome assembly GCF_009905375.1 of Apium graveolens. NCBI lineage: Eukaryota > Viridiplantae > Streptophyta > Magnoliopsida > Apiales > Apiaceae > Apium > Apium graveolens. Next base: position 158,296,660 of record NC_133655.1, on the reverse strand, counting down.
AATATTATTTATAATATTCATTCGAGGTATTATGACTCCGCTTATTACTGAAATATATTCTTTATTTTATTAAAGAATAAGGTGTCAAGAATCAAACTTATTTTCGATTATTCAAATAAAGATAGTACTTTCATATAAGTATATCTTTGGTTATTTAATATCCATTTCAAGTATAAGTTTTAAAACTTCTACTTCGATTATTTTTATAAGGATTATCTTTCTGAGAATATTATTTAAAAATAATATTCAGATATTTTCTAATATATTGGGACTGATTTATTTTAATAAATCAGCAGTACTCCAAACATTCTTAAAAATGTTTTTGAGTCTTCAAAATGATTTTTAAAGTTAGAGTGGACCCCAAAACTCATTTTTTTATATTTAAGATCTTCCTTTCAAAGGGGATTTAAATACTCGCTCAAAATCTGGGGGATCCAGCTCTGTGGTGCATTTTACATTCGTAACGTGGTTGCTGTTTTGAGAAAACAAATGAATTAATTACTTACCCAACGTTCGGGAAGTAAGCCCATCTAATTGAGTCGGCATAAGCGACAGGCCGGGGTACGGTCTATCAAAGTGTAAGTGGCTGGATGGCAGTCCATCAATGCGTAAGAGGCCGGGTGGCGGTCCAGCACAAGGTCCTTATGTGTCCAGGGTGATGACCGGTGGGGGATTCATCCATCTACTAGTAGAAAAGGTTACTTATTGGTATCTTTGCCTGATCAGCAAGATATCGGGTTTATGCCAAAATTCTTTTCCTTTCCAAAATTCATTGGATGTTACCAACTCTGTTCATACTTTACATAACAGAGGTTCCAGGAAATGTTTAAGAGATATATATGTGGATATATATCGGGACTAAATAAAGTATCTCGTAACTTTATTTCATTCAATAATATTTCAAAGATTGAATCTATTCAAGTCTTAACTTGTGGTCTCATCTATGGGATGACTTTTTTTTAAACCTATAATACTTTGAACAGTGGTAGTTCAAGTAGCCTTATAAATGATATAAGTATAGTGAAGTATTTGGTAACTTCATCTTCCTTTAAGCTTATATCTAGTAAGTAATTATCTTACTTTTGATAAAGGTTTTCAGTAAGTTATCTATTAGATACTTACATTATTGATTACACTATATATTATCTTGCGAGCTGTAAGGCTCACTCTTGCTTTATTTCTTCATCACACAACAACAGTTAGGAAGGATGGCTAGACTCAAGCAGACCCAGCGCAAGCGCGTGGGAAGCGTCCCGCGTCTTCCCGTTGATGTTGTAGCTGCTATAGCTGCAGAGGTAGATCTATTGTAGATCAGACCATCTACTTTTGAGAATCAATTATGTATAATTATAACTTGTGGCAGATAATGGCAATTAATTGTAAACTTATTAAGTAATCATTTTCGGTTGTAATAACTTTTAAATTATGGATTCAAAGACTTGTACTTATTTCAATTTCATCTCTGAGACTATAACGGGTTGTCGTGTGTGTTAGTGTGGGGTCACAATATAAGGTTATTTATTATTAATTAAGTGAAGTGATATTGTGGAAAGAAAGACCGTGACAACCCGGATCCCCGACCCCGGATCTGGGGGTGTTACACCCTCTAATCAAATAGTGCCAGGATTTAAATTGAAAAAGGGCTTTTTCTAACTTAATTTTATAAGATGAAAAGCGGTTGAATTTAGCTCCTTTAAGGTTGCCTTTGGTTGATAGGAACATGCTCATTGCAAGGCTCCCTCTGACTTAAGGCTTACCTAACAGGCAAAGTGCTCAGCTGCAGACCATAACTATTGGAAACTCCCCTGTAGCTCACCCAAGAAGAACAACCCATACACATTCCCAAACACAAACACAACCACAAATATAAGCCACCTCATGTGTCTCCCAAAAGACACCTGTTGTAAAAAGAAAGAATTGGCTAAGAGGGCTACAACTCCTGGTGTAGCTAAGTCAAAAGCTGAAGCAAAATAAGTTCCTCATTCTTCTAAACCTTTAGAATCTGTCAAGAGTAAACTTGTGCTTGCTGGATTAGAATCAGATTCAGATGAGGACAATGCTACCCTATCTTCTAAATTTTACAAACCTTTCATATGGTTCTTCTCCAAGTCCAGTTGTACAACTAACTGAAGAGGGCACAACTACTGATGTTATTCAAAGTACCAGAAATACTGACGCTGATACAAGACCACGACCAAAGAAAAGAAGACTGGTCAAAGCTTACTACAATCATAACTTGCTCAAGACCAAACAGGAACTTGCTGAGGAGACACAAGGGGCATTTACACCAAATCCTGATTTTCAATCTAATCCTAATGCACCTGTGATTTTTTCTGATTCTCTTGTGAAGAAGCACAACAAGAGAGCAAGAGAAATATCCCATGAACAAGTTGAAGAGAGTGTCAACAGGCTACAAGAACCTGTATCTCAAAGGGATACAACAACTATAACTTCTGATCCAATTCCACAAGAACCTGCACCTCAATGTGGTGTAGCTGATATTGAAGAACAAGAGCCTCTGAATGAAAAGTCCATTCAATAATGGCATGATGAAGAAACTTCCAGAATTCATGCATAAGTCTCTTAGATCAAGGACTTCGGTAGGCAATTTGATCCTGAAAGATTCATTCAGACAACTGCTTTTCAAGAAGAGCCTGTACGGAAATTAAACACTGCTAATGTGGAGAAGAGTACACAAGAACCTGGGTGTCAAAGTCATCCAACAACTCCTGATTCTCCATCCACACAAGAATCATTGCATCAAAGTTACAATGAAGACTTCACTCTTGCTACAGTTAGCCAGTTACTCTGGTAATAGATGCTGACGGCAGAATTCATCCATCACCACCATCTACTGATATCTTATCAGTACTTCCACTGAATGTCTGCATAGAAGCTGAATCTTCAGACTCACAAGGTATAGATACTGATTTTACTTTATCAATATTTACTTTAAATACTGATTTTATCTTATCAACATTTATTCTGCATACTATAAATCTTGTTGGTATGATTATATCTAGACCTTATTTAAGGACTACCTCTAGTTGTATGACCATAGACCACCTTTCTTTAGACGTCTCTTATTTCTGTAGGAATGAATATTTATCTGAGCCTTTTATATGAGTTGTGTGAAAATATTTAGAGAAAAACAGAATTCAAAGATAGGTAGGATCCTTCCTGGAAAAAGGAGAGGTAGATGAGAGTCAAGATATAGTAATCCTTGTGAGGAAACTCTAACTATTGAAAGTTATGAGCTGTTTGGTATGAGGAGTAGTGAGACTACCTTTAAAGAACATAGAGATTAAGTGTTGTTACATTTTGCAGGTACACAGAGCATAAAAGAAACAGCTGCTGCACAACAGTCTGTTGACCCTCGGTTAAACTCTGATGTACTAAGTGTTGATAATCTCTCTGCAGGTCTAAGTACTGATACTTTCCTGCAGTCCATTCATTCTACTATTCCATCACCTTAAATTCTCCCTATTATTGATGAAGATGTAGTAGCACAACAATCCATTCATAAAGATCTATCCACTACAGGGTCACCACAGCACTCCACTGGTACTGAGGTTCTGGAGGTAAATCCTAAATCTCCAGTTCACCTATCTACAATTCTTGAAGATATGGAGCTAAATGTTGATGGTATGGAAGTTTCTGAAGCTGCTAGTTCACATACATCTCTGAAGCTGCTGGATCACATACATCTCCAATTTCTAATTCCATCTTACATGCTGAAGTTCAGAAGATAGTTTAAGAGCCGGTTGTTAATGAAGGAACTGTCCATGAGACAGAATCTAATGATGGCGAAGAAGCTAATACTTCAAATGCTCTTATAGATCCTGAGGATGATCTATTCTTCCCTGAAGATATGCCTAAACATGTGAGGCAACAAAAGCTGAAAGAGTTAGATGCTAAAAAGAAGCAGGATTATTTCCAGAACTAATGTTGATGAACATTTGGAAACAGCTGAACAGAGAATTCAAAATCCTGACATGCTGAATCACCTAAAAGCATCTACTCTGGTAGTAAGATCCTAGCATACAGCTCAAGAAGCAACTACTTCTTAAATCAATCAGATCAAAGAATCCTTGATTGCTTCAAAACTGACTACTCATCAGAAAACTCAGAAGCAGATTGCACTAATTATTGACAGAAAGACTAAAATTGAAGCCATCAGGCTATATTGAAAGCTAAGCAAGAGCAAATGTCTGGATAACTTACAGAGGTACAAAATTCAATGGAGCTAATTCTTTCTCTACTGCTTGGTAATGATGCCAAAAAAGGGGAGAAGATTGTTAAATCTAAATGCAAGCAGCTGACATTGACAAATGATGATGATAAAAATTCTAATGGAGGTAATAAGGGGGGACAGAAGGACAGTGTAAGGAGAAGAGGTGAAGAGCTAGTTGGGACTAGTGGCTCATCAAAAGCTGTCACTAGGTCTCAATCTGGACAAGGTGGAGAAAGTAGGAGAAGTGAAAGAAGAGTTTAATCTAAAGAACTGACTGTGAGTACAACAACTCAACAAAATCTGAAAGTCACAACTTCTGATGATTACCAAGGCATTCTGGAGATAGAAGCTGGTGCAGAAGCAAGTCAGTATCTTCAAACTCTGAAAGTAAAAGGCATAAAGACAACTCTGTTCTAAAAGGACCGAAAGATTCAAGCATTTAATTCTGAGGTGAGTAGAAGAATCTTTGAGAAAGAAAATCCTGGAGTTGATCTAGAACAGCTAAGGCAGATTGAGGAAGAATTCAAGAATTCTACGAAGATAGCAAATACTGAAGTTGTTATCTATTAAGATTCTTGTCAAGATAATCCTTCTAACAGACCAACTAAAGGGGTAATTATAAGGGAGGTAAGTCAAGCATATGCTGAAAGATCTCAGATGTCTTAAGAAATCTTAAATGCTGACAGGAGTCATAAGGGGAAAGAGAAGATAGAAGAAAAGTCCAAGCCTCCAAAGCCTAAAGACAAAGTTGTTGCTCAGAAGAAATCATTATCTACGACATCTAAACATCAAATACTGATAGATCCAGTCTATACAGTAGCTCAAGATTTTGATATTAAATAAAGAGTTGAAGAAGAAGAAAAAGTCAGTCAAGCTCATCAAAGAAAAAAGATTCATGGAGCAGACTGGGTTGAAAAACTAAAGTTCACCTCTGACATTGCTCAAGTTAATGAAGAAACAAATGTTGTTGTTAATGAAGAAACAAATGTTGTTGTTTAATCAATCACAACATCTGATACTACTCATGTTGTTGATTCTCCAAATCCAATTCAAGGTGAGTTATCAAATCCTAATTCTGAAAACATAAACTCTGATAAACCAGAACTTACTTTTGAAGAAAAGAGAAAGTTACTATGGGGAAGCAAGAAACCTGCACCTAGAAGAGATTCCTATGAAACATTAAAGAAGATTTATAGTGGGAGTTCTCATGCTAGAAAACCTGGAATCACAAGTAGTCTGGGAAGGTTAAATGTTAATCCATCTGTAGGTGATGCTTTGATTTTAAGGAAGCATGCTAATCTGACGAAAATTGGAGACAATGTGATGCTTTAAGACTTACAAAAGATCATATCAATATAAATTGTTATTTATCTTATTGGAGAGAAAATGATTTATTTTCTGGAGTCTGGAAGAAGATTAAGGTTGACTCAAGAACAGTTGAGAGACAAACCGTGGCAGGAATTAGAACTTGTTGCTACGATTTTTAAGGTAACCAATTCGGTAACTACCAGATGGTCTTCATTTATAAAGAACCTGATACAGTTTAAGAAGATAGAGATGCCTTACAAATCAAACTACATTCCAAAGTACATTGATCAAACTGAATATGCTGTTGATATGCCTTTTGGAGGAGCTACGATAGAAATGAGTCTAGGAAGGGAAGTCTTAACCTTTAATCCAGATGGAAAAAAGATTGGATTTCTGGAACTGGATGAATTATCTCTTGGAAATTCAAAGCTACATGACCTCAAGGCTGCCATCCATCAGAATGATGAATCAACAGATGAGCTAAAAGAACATAAACAGAGGATGCAACGGTACTTGGATGTAATGGAAGAAAATCTGCTGAAGAAGTTTCTTGAAGAAGCTCCGGACTGTGTTAGAGTTCAGAATGAAGAATAAAGTCTGATAATCACTGTCTGTAAGATTGTATATGTTTATTTGATTTTTACATTTAGATAATTTTGACATCATCAATTAGAACTTATACATATTTATATAATGCACAAGTTGGGGGAGATAGTTAGATATAATTGAGGATATCAGGAGATAAGCTATCAGGAGTTAATATGAGGATTTACTGAAGGTAACTTCATCAGTACTTGATGATCAACAGTTGATGTCATTAGGATTTAGTCACTTCAGTAGATATTCCAGAAGGAAAAAGATTGCAAAATTTAAGGCGGCAAAGAACTTTATTTAGAAGCAATCATACATGGATATGTATTAGGTTTCCTTATTGTAATAGGATTGGATTCCTTATTGATTGTATAACTGTGCACTATATAAGCACATATTAGGTTTACACTATATGTATTGTTACGAATTGTTATATCTTTCATATAACCTAGCAGATCTCAAAGATGATTGTTCATCCTTTGAGAGAGTACTTGTGTAACAGTTTTTATCATATTAATATAAAAACTCTTGATTTTGTTGAAGCTATATCAAATTATTTGCATAAACTGTATTCACCCCCCTCTACAGTTGATTACGGACCTAACACAATAAGTTTCTGCTTGATGTAAGCATGGAGGATCTTGTTGGGAAGTCTGCCGACGATGAGCCCCTGATCGTCTCCACTGGTCCCGAAAAAGACATCTTCGACTAGTTTAATTTAGGAAAATTTGTAAACTTATTGCCTTCGGGCTTGAATTCTTGTGCCTTTGGGCCTAACTCCTTGTTGCTTTTGGGATTTTATTTTATTTTATTGCATCTCTTTTCATATCTTTGGTTGGTTTTCCCTTAGCGTAATTTTGGAAATTTATTTACTTCTTCGGCCTCAATCCGGGCCTTAGTAAATTTTGAGAATTTAATTACTTCTTCGGCCTCAATTTGGGCCTTAGTTAATTTGAAAAATTTATTTACCTCTTCGGGCTCAATGCGGGTCCTAGTAAATTTTGAGAATTTATTTACTTCTTCGGTCTCAATCCGGGCCTTAGTAAATTTGAAAAATTTATTTACGTCTTCGGCCTCAATCCGGGCCTTAGTAAATTTTGAGAATTTATTTACTTCTTCGGTCTCAATCTAGGCCTTAGTAAATTATTGAAAAATTTATTTACTACTGTATATGTGGAATAGTAAGACCTATACGTATTGTGCTCGATATTATACGTATCTAAGATTTATAATGCAATGATAATTGAAAGAAGAGTGGGGAAAACATGTAATCTATCATTGAAAATTATCTTTCGCACAGTGTTATACATGTTTCTCCTTTAAGGACTTCAAATTGCATTGTTGAAGTAAATGACGAAATTAAATAAGCTGAAATAAATGACTACTTGGGCTTTAGACAAGCTTACTGGAAAAATTTCCGGAGTCTGGAGCCGTGCCAAGTGTTTTTGATGGATTTGCCTACCAAAGTCTTCAGCTTATACATTCCTGGACAGACCAATTCGACCACATAGTAGGGGCCTTCCCAATTGGGATGAATTTTTCCTTGCTTAGTAGGCATTGATGTTGCTAGCTCTCTCAACACTAGGTCACCGATGAAGAAACTATGTTTTTCACAGTCGAATCATAGTATTGGGCTGCCTGAAGTTGGTACTTGAGGTTTCTCTGATGGGATGCTTTCCTTTCTTCTTTCAAGAGGTCTATATTAGCTCTTAAGCCAACCTCATTGCTTTCAACAATAAAAACTTTAGTGTGATAAGAGTCAAGGCTTACTTCAATTGGGAGGAGAGCATCGGTTCCATAGGCTAGTCTGAAGGGTATTTCACCCGTGGAAGACCTTAGTGTTGTCCGGTAAGCCCACAAGACCCATAAAAGTTCTTCGACCCATAGACCCTTTGCTTCACCTAGCCTCTTTTTGATTTCATTGAAGATGATCTTATTTACGGCTTCAATCACCCCATTTCCTTGAGGATGACCCACAAAGCTGAATTTTCGCTGGATCCCGAAGTCATGTAAGAATGTTTTAAATTTATTTCCATTAAACTGGGTACCATTGTCAGGGACACAAATTTTAGCAATGCCAAATCTTAATATTACTTGTTCCAACATAATCTTCTTTTCCGCCTCTTCAAAAATAGTGGCCAACGGTCGAGCTTTAACCCACTTGGTCATATAGTCGATCGTAACAATGCAGTACTTCGCCTATTTAGTGTTGGTTAGCAAGATACCCATGATGTCTACTACCCACATGGAGTAGGGTATCAGGCTCAGACTGAAGCCATTTCCTCTGAGGGTTGCTTCAGAATGGTACTGAATAACTGACATTTCTTGCACTTCTTTGTGTATTGGTGTGCATCGTCTCTCAACATCGGCTAGTAGAAACCTTGACGAAGGATTTTGAAGGCCAGGGCTCTTCCATCAAGGTGCTCACTGCATATGCCTTCGTGGACCATCTTTAGAGCTAGCATTTGCTCTTCCGTGTCCATGCATCGAAGGAGAGGAGAGGAGGCCGACCTTTTGTAAAGTTTGCCATTAACAATTGTATTACTGGCCTCTTTGTTCCTAACTTTATATGCTTCTTTTTTGCTTAATGGCAATGTTCCCTTCTCCAGAAAGTCTCGAATTGGTGTCATCCATGTTACTAATTTATGGATTTCTATACACCGCTTCTTTTTGATCGAAGAGGTTTTTACTTCAGAAAGGTAGATTGAACCAATGAGGTTCTGAGTTTCAGCCGATGCCAGATAAGACAACGCATCTGCTCGACTATTATTTTCCCTTCCAGTTTGACTTAACTCAAATGACTGAATAGAAAAAGACAATCCTCGTACCTAGGTAGCATAGGCGCGAGTACTAGGATCCCTTTGTTCATACTCTCCGAAAAAGTGTTTCACTACCAGCATATAGTCAATGAACACCCTCGGGTGTTTTGCCTCTAGATTATTTGCTAGGTCCATCCCAGCTAGCAAGGCTTCATTCTCAGCCTCATGATTGGTGAGAGGGAAAGTGAACCGAATAGTTTGGCATATTTTAAAACCCTCAGGGGACAATAAGATGAGTCCCGCACCATACTTCGAACTGTTAGTGTTTGTGCCCTAGAGACAATACTATGATGTTTTAGTTTAAGACATTATGATAATTAATGTTTATGTTCTATCGATTATTCCCTTAATAATTTATTAATTCTTAATTTACTGCGATATAAATGTTAGATTAATAAATGTCCTTGGAATATGATATGTAATTCTATATCTCTAAGTACGTGACTTAGCAATGAGATTATAAGAATAGTATCAATAATCCTAAAGGTCCCTAGTCGAGTATTATTATTAAGGGACAATAATAATGCATTAAGACTGGTGTATTTGTTGACTGATGATCACATCTCATTGATCATAGGTATAGTGATACTAAAGTCAAAAACACAGGCAAATGTATATGTACATGGTGCTGGACAGACCCAATGTGAGATTCTATATGTCTGTTGTATCATAAGTAATTCTCACAGTGATAATGATGTAATGGTCCTTAGACCTGAAGTCATTATATTTCTATACGAGAATTAATATACATTGATTTCATTAAAAGTTAATCTTGACCGGGTAATGATAAAAGTGGATATTGGGTATATTATGAATCATATGAGAAATATGAATGATCTAGATGGGATTTAACCCTCCAATTTTAGGAGTGATATTATTGGCCTCTTCTGTGAGCTAGACTATGAAATGTGTGGCCACGCTCAAATGTTGATTTGATATGATAGTCTACTCATTGATCAAGAAAACTTGGATTAAACTATGATGAGGATGACACATTACATGCCTCTAGTTTAATCTATAATATTCGGTAAAGGGATTATATTATATTGTACATTATTCATGAAAGGTTTAATCAATCACCGATTCAATTATTATTTCTTGGGTAGCATTGATGTATTACTAGATGCCGCTCATTGTTTATGATTTTAAATTAGATTTAAAATATGCTGCCAACGTAATAATAACCTATAGGGTCACACACTAAGAATGCTTGAAGGATTATTTAATTTAAATTGGATTTAAATTATATTAAAGTAATTCGAATTATTTATAATATTAATTAAGTATGACTTAATTAATTAGATAAATATTGATATTCGAATTTACTAATATTAACTATAAAATTAATTTGTTAAATAATTAAGTGTGACTTAATTATTATACAAATAGGAATTTCGAATTAATAATGACTCCTAATTAGTTAAGAGTTATAATTCTTATAATACTCTCTATATAATATTTCTTGTGTGGCTGATTTTGTATGCAAGACTTTTACTTAAACCCTAGCCACCAAGGGAGAAGATGGAGAGAGCAAGAAGAAACGAGTTTGTACTAGTACACATTCAATCCTTGCGTTCAAGCATTCGTGTGGATACCGATAAAGCGTAGATCGTGAGAGCGGGATTAAACAATCTGATCTACGAATTAAATATATATTTTTTGCATGGATCCTGCGACGGGTTTTGAAAATCCTGATTTTTCATGGTTTTAATTACTATTTCCGTTACGTTTATATGCTCGAAACCTTTCACGAACCTACTATCGATCTATCAACAAAAAGCTTCCATTTTCCTGGTGACTGAATAAGTTGCTCTTCGGGCGCTAGATCCTTCGGCCCTGATAAGGTGCATTCCACCATAAAGTCAGTCAGGGCTTGTGTTTTATTGGACGTCCTTGGCATGAACTCTAAGTCATATTCTCCCAACTCAATAGACCAAACGACCACCCTACCCGAAGCCTCGGGCCTTTTCAGGATTTTCTTAAGTGGCCGGTCAGTCACCACTTGCACCGTCCTCTCTTGAAACTAGTGTCGCAGTTTTCGGGTGGCCATGACCAGCCCATATATATTGGGGTACCCAGTTTCAGTATCTTTAAGCATATGTCATATATAGAAAATAGGGTGTTGATTACCTTCATGTTCTATCACTAGGACTGCCCCCAGAGTTCGGTCTGAAATAACAAGATAGAGTTGGAGTGTCTCTTTCAGATTTGTTCTCATTAATAGAGAGATTTAGTCAAGTACTTCTTCACTTGCTCGAAGGCCGTCTGGCATTAAGGTCCCCATTCAAAGTTTTTTGAGCACTTCAGCATAAAAAAGAAAGGAAGAGCTCTTTCGGCTGACCTATAGGTCTTCGTCTCAAAATATGTCTTCGGCCTGTAAAGAGAAGAATGTGAGGGATTGTCCCCTCGATTCACCTCCGGTGTGAGAATAAGTTAATTGATTTCAAAGAGTAAATTATAATACGAGATATTTTGCGTCTGTGATATTGTGTGTTGTTATGAATCAATGCCCCTCTATATATAACCTGAACCATATCAACGTTGTATCTCTGGATTCTTTGGATTGTTCCGATAAGGGAGGAAAGTGGACGTTGTGAGAAGAGGACCACGTCTTTGCCTATCTTGGGTCGGTCCAATGTCCCCGTAACTGGGTTGATATCATTTCGACCCACTCAACTGCCTTTGGCATCGACCCACTTTCGTAATATGGTCCTGAAAGAGGTGGATCTCCAAAAATTGCATATATAAGACTTTGTTTCATCTTTTACTGCAACCGTGTTCTTCTAAAATATTATATTTCAGTTTTTGATCGATTGTGGATCACAGTGTAGTGCCATAATAAATTTTCGGATCTCATAAATTTTTCAAATTATTAATTTTATATAACTTATAAATTAATAATTATCACATATTTTTAAATAAATTTAGAGATGAGCGAAAATAAATGAAATAACTTAAAAGGATAAGAAGTAAATCATTACTGCTAAAGCATATTATCAAGTGTTAATATATTAGAAAAATCTGGAAAAATCTCCATCCGGACTGGTCTGTCAGATTGAACGAGCCTCATATTTTAGAGATAATCCGGTCTGAATTTAAGAAAAGCTCGGCCCAATTCGTTTACAAAAATATCAGAATTTTTAAATTTCATGTAAAGTCTTACCCACGGACTTTTTATGCATCCCTATTTTACTATTCGATAAAGAAAAGGTCATAAGCATGTAAAGTTGGATTGTGCTACGTTTTATTGCAGTGCCAACATATTTTTTAGAACTAATACTTCTCAAAACCAATTCACCAATATCACATTCAACTACCTTTAGGCCACATTATAGTCCAAAAAAATAGAATAACACAATCTTAAAGTACTTAAGTGATTCACTACCATGAGTAGCAGTTTATCAAAATATGACCTTGAAGTGGATCAATCACTAACATCTATTGAATGGGCTCCTCATTACTCACCCATATATGAAAAAGCACATTAGCACTTTCTTAAAATGCTAAATAATTTTCTATAATCAGTAATAATTATATTTTTAGGGTCTCAATATGGGGTTAGTGAGGTAAGAACTAGGTTAAGCGGTTGGAATGTGTTGAACCCTCAGGGGTCGTTTGGGTTTGAATAAGAAATCGGGTTAACTTGGTATGAGTTTGAGGAATCAGTTCTGATATCATTTATTTGGTTCGGTGCTTGAATGAAATCTGTTTAATTTAAATATTTTTGATTCATTGATCGAATCAAATTTTTATATATTGCATTTGTCAAATTTAAGTTGTTACAAAACTTACAAAGAAATTTTTTATATAAAAGTGTTAAAAAAGTTTAAAATTTTAATATTTATTTAAAATATTTAAACAAATAAAATAAATTATTATTAATTAGTATTAAATAAAAATAAGTACATCATATCTAAGATTAAACATCAAAATATCTAAGATATATGTTTGGAGATTGTATTAAACTTTATAAATAAAAATGAAATAACGAAATTTAATTTGATTCATCATACCCCTCTCTTAAACTCACCTCACCCTACGGTATCAAATCTGATTCAAGATGCGTTTAAGGAATGTATATCAGATTTTAAAAATAGTCAACCAAACATCAAGTATGAATTTAGAATGAATAAAACTCATACATGATACCAGAATGAGCCGAAGCAAACAACATCTAAATGAGTTGGGTAAATGAGGATTGAACCCCTATCCTTATTTGAATGAAGGGTTAAGATGGAGGGTTGGACATGTAAAAGTCATAATACTCTTTTTAAAATAAAAATAAACTAGAATTTGATTAAAGAAGTTAATTTAAAGTAAAATTTGAAAATATATACAAATATAATATAATAATAATATAGTTTTTATAATCTAAATTAAATATCAAATTGGAATTTTGGATATGTATAAATTTTTTTTGACATCTTTAAATCTCAAATTAGTAGTATATAACATATTATTGACAAGGACCAGATGTTATATTGTAAACATTCAAAAATCATAATACAAGACCTAAAACTTAAAATTTTATCATTTATGCATGTATATTCATAAATTTATCAAATAAATAAAAAATAGCATCTCCAATAATAAGTAAATGATATACATCTTAATACAATTTTTACTTGCACATACAAATATGTAAACATGTATAATATTTTTTGAGGAATTATAATTTTAATTATATTGAAATTAGAATTTTTTATTAAATAAAAAGAAATTGTTAAATAATATAAAATATAATCTATTGTAAATTAAATAAAATTAGTGGAAAAGAAAAAATTAGTAAAAATATAAATTGAAGAATATAACAATGAGGAAAGAAATATTAATGGAGATTAGAATTGAAAATAGCGATCGAAAAGAGAATAAATTAGTGAAAAATTGTTAATAGAAGAGTTATCGAGTTTGATACATTGATGTTGTTGAACGGTCGATTAGAAGGAGAGTTTGGCATATATAATATAAGATGATGTCCATTATTTTAGTATACGATAAATTGATAAATAAGTTAAATAGATTCATAATTTTACCAAAAGATTAAATAACATTTTAAACCATGATAGTGTATAATACGTGCAATATAAAATAATATGGTAATACTCAAATTTTTAAAAGTAAATAATAAATATTTAATATTTAATACATTATAATAAATTGATAAGTATTTTAATTAATAATAGTGAATATCACTACAAGAACCTGGTCGATAGACATCGGTCATACACCGACCCTATTAGACATCGTTTTCATTCTGAAAAGCTGATGTCTATCTGGCCAATTAAACATCACTTTGGCCTGATGTCTATATAGGTTGTAAACATCAGTTTGCACTCACAAATTTATATTTTATTGGTAGACATTATATTTACACAATAAAAGTGATGTATATTTAGTTATTACACTAATTACACAATAAAAAATCAAATGACTTTTGGACCAAAATAACAACCAAAAATGAATTCAATATTAATAAAAAATATTCCAACATTATCATTCTCATATTAGTGAGTAAAACAAATATGACTTGCATATTCCTATTCTATTAAAACCAAATTGTTAATACATTGACCCGTAAAAATATTTGAGCTTGAATTATAGTTTCTAAATATTTGTAGATTTTATGTCTCTGTGCATAATTTTTGGTGCAGCTGCTTCATGGAGATACTCCAAGCCTTTAGCAGCTTCAAGTGCAATAAAAACCCTGATACCCCAATCAAGATTCTCTGTTGTAGCCTCATTCAGGCGTTCTCTTAGATTACCTTTTGGCATGTTCTCATATATTAGTAACCTCTCTGTATGCTTTCCTTGGTTTTCTGTGCAGAATCCCATCAAATGTACCACATGGGAGTGATGCAACCACGATACAAGTTCAATCTGAGAAGCTCCTAAAATATGACATGGACCTTCGAGGATTACTTCATCACATGAACCTATTTCAGCTGTAGTGTGAGCTAATAATCACAATTGGAGCACGCTTTTTACAAGAATCCAGGAAAGATACTAAGCATTTCACTGCACAAACTATAATATCCAAATGGAGCTCACCATATTTTGTAAGCATTATATAATTAGAATGATGTTTTTGCAACTCCATATTAGAAAATTTCCCAAATATGTCATGATAGACAAGTGATAAATTATATTCAAATTGCAAACTTGGTTCTCTTTGCTTATCGTTTAATACTCCAATTACTATACTCACGGAGAAAAGAAAGACCATAGGCATAACCTGCAAAAGCAATTGCCATCTGAGTTCCTTCCGAAGAGCATTCTTTACGATTTCTAGCATGGCACACATAGCAATATCAACATCATTACCCTGTTAGAATCGTACAGAGCAGATCGCAATAAGACAGAAGCTGATATTTTTAGATGCAATATGGTAAGATACTCATATAGTACACTTAAGTATCTTCATGTCTAATTGCCTCACTTTTTGCCCCATTCTATGAAGGGGATATGGATCCTATACAAAGAACCTCCCTACCACAATACTTATTCTGCACAAGCTCATTTACCATCTTGTTCTGCTGTAATATGGTAAGGTACTCATATAATACAGTGATTGACACATAATTCTACAAATACCAGTAGAATTACAAAAATGAGAGAGGGATAGCAAAGCATTTTACCATCCTGTTCTGCTGGATTATCATAATAAGTTTCTGCAACTATGTGAAGATGAACATAAAATTCCTTTGTAAAATCTTTATGTTGTCTGGAAACAATTTCACTCATCTATGATGGTGCATTTCTAATAACATGAAGAAGTTCTCTAACGGTTCTACAAAGATAAATATTTTGTACAAGATAAAAATAAGGTCAAAATGTAACCACCGGACAAGTGCTTATAATATCATCAGTTTATCACACACCAAAAAAAAGGCCTTGACATATATCTATACATTGGTTTATCTAATTCTTTTGAAAAATCACAGAAGGTGGGAAATGTCCAACAATTAGAAGATTTTGAACATCAAACTTCAACTATAGATATGAATGGAAGTACCTCTTTCAGCAATCTGCGAAGCCGAAGTAGTTTGTGCTTCATCCCGGAATCACTTTCCACATCTGCTCAGTCCTGACATCGTTTATAGAAGTGAGGGAGGATATTAATTTATCACAGACTCGAACCATTTTATGTCCATCCAGAGATTCAAATACCTCAGGTTCTTCTGTGTTTGGGACTTCATGCCTAGAAGCTACACGTTCTTTTGGAGAATCGTCTGGGACAGTGGTAAATCCACTAACAACAGCTAGACACGAGAAGCATTGTTGTCTTTTATTATTAAGAGATGTATGGGAACCTGTCCTTTAATAATACACTAGTCAACCAAAATTAAATCCAACCCAAGTCAAAAAAAATGCAAAACCAAGAATTCAAATTAAAATCAAACCCAAAATATACAATACCCATAAAATCAAGAAAAGGGTCATTTCAAGATCAATATAATAAATATCAAAGGTCCATCATATATATGAAGAATATCAAATAGGTAAATCCTCAGCTGAACAAAGCATCCTTCAATTCGAACAAATCCCTAACTAAAATTCAGAAAATACAAATCACAAAATTAAAAAAAATAGGGTTTAGAATTGAAATATCCCTAATATAAAAGTAAATAAAACTAAGAATTCAAGTTTTGTAGCTTACTTATTTACCAATTCGAGCTTTATATGTTTGAAAAAATTGAATAAGCTTCCGCTCGAATGAATTGAGTCAGCGATAGTAGAACTTCGGACAAATTAAATCAAGTTGAACATCTGCGGGAACTTCTGTACCTTCAGTGAAAGATTTAAGACTTTCGGTGGTGCGATGGAGGGGGGAGAGAGAGAGTTTCAGTCGAGGGTAGGGTGAGGGTGGGGTAGGGGTGAGAGGAGAGAGAGTGAAGGTTTTATTTTTAATTTAGTTTCTGAAAATGGTGGGGGGGAATAATTGGTAGGGGGATTTGAAAATATTTCGCTAAGGGGGAACAAAATTGAAGAAGTGCGCCCTAATTTTTTTTGGTAATTTTAGACATCAGTTGTAATATTCAGGATATATCGTGTAATTATTTTTTCTAATAAATAATTATTATATGTGTTCAGTATCTACTCTGTGAATTATTTGTTAAGTGTTAAATGTGTTTGGATGTTTCAAAATAATATTAATTGAGTATGTTAATTTTTATATGTCCAAAATAAAATATAGATAATTGTCATATCTTCCTAATTATTTTTATGATGATTTATGATTTTATAGAAAATATATGGATTTTATAAAATCTTTTTTCGAGTCTTTAAAAACTATTTTATACAATCGGGAACCAACCGACGTCATCCGTTTTTACGTTTTTATAACCCGAAACTCTTCCGAGAACTCCTTCCTAACCTAATTGCAATATTCCGAACATTTTCCATGTTTCGACTTTTTCGATCCGGCGTACGGTTTGTCCTGCGCGGGTCTCGACACAACATTTTCGATACATTATTCGTTTCGGTAAATCAATAAAACTCGTATTTTCGATAAACGGGATCTTTTTATTAAACTATCACAATTATCACCTCGTAATACGTGTAACCAGGCGCTGAGACCAAGACCGCAGTACAAATTGTACTAATTTGGATAATTATCCCGAAAACCGGTACCGTTTGGACCAGTTTTTATAAATAAATGTACCATTTTATATCCGGAATTATTCCGTATCAAAAATCATTTGCAGTCAGTAATTATATAAATATCCTTAGAAAATACATATATTCATAAACCTTTCTGAAAATCAAACCAACAATCGGAGGTGTTATCGGAGTCCGTTTGGAAAGCTCGAGTACTCAAAACGAAGGTCTTGAGGTGTACTATCAGATTCTGTGAACCATATACCTGCATAAATCAAGGTTTATTTTCTGGAAATTTGTTTATTTTCGAATTATTTTTATTAAAAATATGAATTTTTGTACGGATGATTGTTTGAATGATTTGATGATTGCAAGTTGTAGAGCTTGTTTTCCTGATGATTTTCATATGTCATATGTCTGATTTGGAGTTCAATAACATGTTCAAAATTAAGTTTAATCTTCAAATTTTAAAATTAGGGTTTATTACCCGTATGAATGTTTTCAATTGAAATTTGGTGCTTTTTGATTTAGGGGTTATTAGCTGTTGATTTATAGTGGGTTGTGTTCCCTATGAAATTTACAATCGATTGATATATAGCTCATTAATAGAGGATGTCTGAATCGAAGAGAGTTATGTTTTGAAGTTTTCGATATTTCGCCGGAAACCGGCGATGTTCTTGGCCATTTTCCGGCCAGGACATGGATGATTGATGTGTTTTGATTGCATTAATAGGTTCCTGGTGTTGTGTAGAGTATATCTGGAGCAGATGGTAAGGTTAGGGTGCCAGAATCGTGTTCTCCGGCCACCCCTGTGTTTGCCGGCGACTGGAACTGTAAAATTACAGTTTAGTACCTCAATTATTGGGGACGATGAAGTTCAATCCCTGAACTTTCCAGAGTTTGCAAATTTAGGATTCCTGTTTTAATAATATTCAAAAATCATATTTTCTATTTATTTTAATTATGAAAAATTGTTTTTAATTTCTGAAAATTCTAAAAATTATTATTTTAATTCCAAAAATTATTTTTAATTCAAAAATAAATCTGAATTAATTAGTTAATTAATTTCAGTTAATATTTAATTGATTAATTGGTCAATTAATTCGAAAATTAATTGATTAATTGATTTAATTAATTATTAATTGATTTTAATTAATTATTTAATTAGATTTAATTATTTAAAAATGATTTAAAAATTCTGAAAAATAGTTTCGAGCTTTAAAATATTATTTTAAGTTTTTTTCAAGGCTCGATAATTATTATAAAATTGCTTTAAAGCCAGATTTGGCCAGTCGAACCCTGTTTATTACTCCGAAATTGATCCAACTACCCGTTTTAATTCCAAAAAATGTTTTAAAAATCATTTTAAATACCCGAAAGCCTGTTTATGACCCGAGACTTCTTTATAAATGATATATCATTGATTATTTGACGTGTTATGTGCTATATGTGACTTGTTGTTTAACTGTCGGTCTATATATTCGATGTTTACTTGTTTATAGTATAACTTTCAATCCGTTAATCAGATTTGGGTAAAACGAAGGGTCGATAGAAATGTATTTCGAATAGAATCGTATGAGTTAAATATTGATAGATGCTTATGATATGTGAGCAAAAGAGGCAAGGCGTAGGAAAGGGAAACAGATAGTCGAGGAGCAGACGGTTGTGATTGAAAGTTAGAGAAGTATAGCAAGTTAATACCAGGCAAGTGTTCTGAACTTTCTCAAGATATATTGTAGTGGATTGATAGTCATGTTCTATATTGCAAGTGCTTTGAATTACTGAACCCAAAAACCTGATTCCAGTTATTGATCTTGAGCCGTAAACTTTATTCGTTCTAAACCATTGATTATTGTATACCCAAATACGAACCACAGATATACGATACCACTCCGCAAATATATACAAACTAAATACCAAACACTGAACCGAATTACTTATATACTCAAACCATTGTACCCTATGATTTGAAAGACCAATTCCTGGTAACCCTGAAACATTGATTCCTTTATTATCCAATTCTTTCATTACCTAACATCCAAGCTTTGAAAATGCCATATTGATCCTTATGCAGATTGAAACCATTTCATTATTGAACGTCCAATATTGTTAATGATTCGGTTTATTTCTTATCAATGTTTATTCTGTTATTATGTTAGAATTGGATTGTTTTTATAAAATTATGGACAAGATTCGTGGTCAGACCATATAATGGTCAAGTTAGGCCAATGTGTGCCTTGGATCCAGTAGTTAGAGCGGTGTTGTGTGCTTTGCTCGGGGTTAGTGCGTGACTGATCAACAGCCTAACCTTGGTTTTTAAAATGAAAATATAATATCCAATTCTAAACCATAATTCATTGTGCACTCGATATCATAACCCTTTTTATTTGATGATCATTATTCTCAGTTTTGTCATTGTGACTTGCTGAGCTAGTTAGCTCATTTATGCGATGTTGTTTATGTTCTTTTCCAGTTAAGAAGGAACCAGTTGGTAACGAAGATCCCTAGTCCTGCGCGAGAGCTAGGGGTTCAGGTTGATCGAGTTAAGCTAGTAGGCTTCTTTTGGGATAATTTGAGTTTGTAAAAGTTTGTAATAATGTTTAATACTCAGTTCTGAGTTTGAATAGTTGGGATTTAAACGTTTGTAATATAAGTAGGTGTGTTTGGCTTGTGTGCATACTTTAACCTGTTGCGGTCCGTGGTATTTGGTAAGTAGGGTCACTGCATATTATTATTATCTTTATTATTGTTATAAGCAGGTTATAAATAAGGTTTGTGTGTGTGGACCCCAAACTTCTGACCCGGGTTTGGAGGGCGCCACAGGTTTGGTATCAGAGTTACAGGTTATAAGTCACTGACACAAGCCTAGACCGACGGGAATGGGTAGAGGGCTAGGATTAGAAATAAGGAATAGAAAGATAGAATGTCGAGAGGTTGAGTGCTACGGTATAATAGGTATTAGTATGATTCACGTCGTGGCTCGAGATTCTTATATTGGCATATGATTTCAGATAGTAGTGATGGCTGACTCTTTCATCCCCGTATCAGCTGATCACTCAGAGCCTTCAGTTGGAGTACCATCTTCAGATTCACGTCCTGTTGTTCCACCTGTGTTGGCTATTCTACCTCCACCCGTATTGCAGCCCGTACCACTGTAGGCTATTCCACCTCCAGGTATGAGGCCACCTATCAGAGGACCCCCACCTGCTGATTCAGGCTTTACTGGTCATTCAGTGACAGGAGTACCTTTCCAGTTCTCTTCCTATCCTGTCCCATATCATCAGTTTGAGGCTTGTCTTATGGAGCAGCGAGTCCTACAGGGTCAGATTCAGGAGTTACTACATATCATCCGTACCAGAGAGGTTAGGAGTGGTGAGAGGCGACTCAGAGAGAGGCTCCAGGTGTTTCGTAGAGCAGCTGCTGTGAGGATTGCTAAGGCTACACCTGAGGACATCACCCCTGATTTCCTAGTAGAGTGGGCTAAGTGGGTTCTAGAGGAGCTTGAGGAGATTGGAGGTCCAGACTTGCCATGAGTCAGAGATTCAGAGGTAGAGATGTTGATCAGTGTTGTTTTGGGTGTGTAGTAGGTATAATAGTGTGTAGTATGTATCAGTAGACTTTTGGGTTGTATTTATAGACTAGCTATGTTGACTAGTGAGTAGGTTGTTGTACCCTTTTGCTTTTACTTCCGAAGCGTCTTTACGCTTGTACTACCTAAAACTTTTGATCTATATATATCAGTACATTTTTCCTTTTCAGCATTGTCATTTACTTTACTGTACCTGTTTTACTCTACCATATTTATTGCACCGGTTATACCCCTGTGATACCATGTACCATGTACCCTTAACTGTTTATATTCTGTAAAGAAGCATGTAATTTACTTAGTTCAACTGTTACAACTGTTTTCAAAAGAGAGATATTTCTGTTTTACAAAACTTTTCTTTTATGCAAAGGATTTGATTTAAAAGCTAAATAAGTTGTTTGATTCTTTAAAGAAAAATGCCTCCCAGAAGAAATACCCGCACCAACACCCAGAATGAAGAAACCAACAACAACAACAACAATAACAACCAAGAAGGTACAAACTATAACGTAAACCCAGAACCCATAGACTAGCAATAGCCCAGATTCTCCAAATTTTGGCCCAACAAACAGTTCACCTGGCACAACAACAATAAAGACAGACCAATCCCCAGGTAACTTTCAAAACTTTTCAGGCAGTAAACCCACCAGAATTCAGTTCCTTAGAGCCGATTGAAGCAAATGTTTGGTTACAGGAGATAGAGAAGGCATTTGCCTTAGTAAAAGTAAAGGAAGAACAGAAGGTTGAGTTTGCAAGCTACTATTTGAAGAATGAGGCCACCTATTGGTGGGAAATAGTGAAGATATTGGAAGGTACAAATGTTATTACTTGGGAAAGTTTTAAGGAATTGTTTTTAGAAAAGTATTTTCCCTAGTTTGTCCAGGATCAGATGGAGTTGAAGTTTTTAGAGTTAAAGAAAGGAAATATGTCGGTGGCAGAGTATAAAAGCAAGTTTGAAGAATTGTCAAGGTATGTGCCGTCATATGTTGATACTGACAGGAAGAAAGCTAAGAGATTCCAGCAAGGTTTGAATCCATGGATCAGAGGGAAGGTAGCCATTTTTGAATTGGATACCTATATAGGAGTTGTACAGAAGGCTATGATTGTAGAGACAGAGAGTGAGATGTCACAGAAGGAGAAAGAAAGCAAGAAAAGGAAATTTGAGGGAAATAAATGTAACACCCTCAAATTTGGGGTCGGGGATCCGGGTTGTCACGAGTTCCATTTCCCTTAATAACACCCAATCTTAATAAACAATCAACTACTCTGTACTGTGACCCCACAATAAACACACACACCACAAGTTATAGTCTCAGAGATGAATATCCAAAAATAACACGAGTCATTTTATTCCAAAATTATATGCCATTACACCTTAAAAGGGTTTCTGAATAGATTTACATTTCTTTGCCATTATTACAATTGATAAAGATACATAAGTCTGGTACATCAAAAGTTGAAAGCCTAGCCTATTGGTAGTTCCTACCTCAGCTACAACGGCATCAACGCCTATAGGAAACTGCGGAACGTTTCCTATCCGCTCACGAATTGGGAGCTTGGTCTTGTTCATCATGTCTATCTGTTGTTGTGTGATGAAAGAAGAAAGCAAGGGTGAACAACAAGCCCACCGAAATAATATGTATAATAATTAACAATATATGAGCATTCTCATAGTACTCATGAAAGTCTTGGTCAAGAAGAAATGAACTAAGTTTGATATCTTAATGCGACGAAGTCATAAAATATTCAGTATATATATACATATATACTTTTCAAAATCTTTGAAATCCTCTGCCATGTATAATATACACAGAGTTCCAGTTTATAACTGTATAAAAATATCGTTGCAAGGTGATCTCATATATCTAACCTTGTCTCAACGTTTTTGTGAAAATCTTTGTCATGCATAAGATAATCATTAACCAGATATAAGTTGAAAAGGAAGTTACAAGATACTCCAATATACTTATATCTTTTCCGGATACTACCTGAACTACCATCGTTCAAGGTATCATCAGTTTCAAAAGTTCATCACATAGATGAGACTACAAGATAAGACCTGAATAGATTCAATCTTTGAAATATCATTGAATGAAATGAAGTTATGAGATACTTCATTAAGTCCCGATATCTATATATATATATATATCCATATATATATCTCTCTCATACATCTCCTGAAAACCTCTGTCATGTAAAGTATGAACAGAGTTGTAATATCCAATGAATTTGGAAAGAAAAGAATTTTGGCATAAACCCGATATCTTGCTGATTAGGCAAAGATACCAATAAGTAACCTTTTCTACTAGTAGATGGATGAATCCCCCACCGGTCATCACCCTGGTCGTATTAAGACCTTGTGCTGGACCGCCACCCGGCCTCTTACGCGTTGATGGACTGCCACCCAGCCACTTACACTATGATAGACCGTACCCCGGCCTGTCGCTTATGCCGACTCAATTGGATGGGCTTACTTCCCGAACATTGGGCAAGTAATCAAACTGTTTTCTCAAAACATCAACATCGTTGCGAATATAAAATACACCACAGAGCCGGATCCCTCAGGTTTTGAGCGAGTATTTAAATCCCCTTCGAAAGGAGGATCTTAAATATAAAAATGAGTTTTGGGATCCGCCCTAACTTTTAAAAATCATTTTGAAGACTCGAAAACATTTTTAAGAATGTTTGGAGTAATGCTGATTTAATGAAATAAATCAGTCCCAATATATTAGAAAATATCTGAATATTATTAAATAATATTCCCATAAGGATAATCTCTATATAAATAACTTGAAGTAGAAGTTGTAAAACTTATACTTGAAATGAGTATTAAATAACCAAAGATATACTTATACGAAAGTACTATCTTTATTTGAATAATCAAATATAAGTTTGATTATCGACACCTTATTCTTTAATAAAATAAAGAATATATTTCAGTAAATAATCGGAGTCATAGGTCCTCAAATGAATATTCAAATAATATTCAATAAATAATATAAAGTGAGTCATAAGTCCTCGAATGAATATTCAAGTAATATTCATTAAATAATATAAAGTGAGTCATAAGTCCTCGAATGAATATTCAAGTAATATTCATTAAATAATATAAAGTGAGTCATAAGTCCTCGAATGAATATTCAAGTAATATTCATTAAATAATATAAAGTTATCGAATAAACCTTATTCGATTAATAAAAACCATATCAATATATATATATATAAATATATATATATATATATATATCATATACTCAGGAACATCTACTCCCGGTTTTAGAAAAGGGTTCACCTTTGGGTCCCCTATACTCAGGGTATACGCAACTACTGCTTATCTCTAGCATAGGTATTATGCAGCTAATAAGCATTTGAACCAACATATATATAAATCAAGAATACGAAACAGACATGCATATATACCATATCATATGCTCCAATATATCGCAAGAATTTGCTAATAACAAATATGCATTTATCACAAGATCATGCATATACACATATACATCACAACAACAGTTATACGGGTAGAAAACTTGCCTGAGTGCTCCCGGATAGACTTAAGCTTAGAGTGGGTCCGATAACCTATGAACAACAACATAAGTCGGAATTAAACCCCGGTCGCTTAAGAAACTAGACTTTAACCATTTAGAGTCCTAACGTTCGCTTTCGCGCTTACTGATTCTCTTAAGTCGCTCGAGTACCCTCGGCTCCACCATTTTTAATAAATTAACCATTAAGGGTTTTAAGGCGATTCTTTCGCGAGTACCTTTCCAACTGCCTAATCCACTTTAAATAAATTTTTCATACCCCAATTAGTCATTTAAGGTCCTTAACCAAGGTTTCAAAGTAAGGCGAGGGGTAATGGTTCGGTCGCGAAATGCCGTTACTTAAAACGGTCGTTTCTCCTAAACCGTACATCGGAATCAAATGAACTACATATCAAAACGAAGCTCGTAACATGAACTATCTAATAATGGCAATGGTCAAAACCTATCAGTGAGTCCTCGGATCCTAATGTTAAGAACAAAACAGCCTAAAGTAAATCGGACATTACGACGGCTATGTTTACGCGATTTCCCAAATTTAAAACACTCCAATTCAACCCACAATCAATCCATAATCACAACCCAATCAAAAATTCATCCATACTACATCATAACAGCCCCAACAACTCAACATTAACAATTTTTACTTATTCTTAAACTTGAATTTAACTACACTTCAGTTCATTAATCAACAATCCAAGAACTACCACTCCAAAAACTTCACAAAATCAACTAATCTCTACATTTACAACTAGCAAACCTCTCATGAATTATAACAACAAAACTAAACCTAATTACTCAAATAAAGTTAGGGTTTGGAGGGGTTATACCTTCCTTGGAGAGTGGAAATTCAAGAGAATGGTTTGGAATCACCCTTAAAGTCCTTATCCAAGCTTAATCTAAACAAAACTTCAAGAACAAAAAATTTAGTTCTTGAAAAACACTATTCACCATATTCTTCCATGATTTTTAGGAAGAGATTGTGAATGATTTAGGAGCTCAAACTTATAGGATATCCATAACTATGCATAAGGAGTCTTGGATATTTACCTTGCAATTTAACAAAGCTTGGAACTAGGTTTTTGATTTTTCTTTCTTTGGAAAAGAAGAAAAGCCGTGAGCAAAGATGAAGAATGGTGAAAAAATTTGTGTTTTTGGTGAAAATGAAGTGTTGGCTTGGTTGGTTGACCTTTTGATTTGTTTTGTTACCTTTTTAACATGGTAATTTTTGTGTGGTTCTAATTCAACCAACAACACACTTGCTTGGTCATGCTTATGTCACCATGTGATGTCACCCTCCCTCCTTTGTCCTCTTCTCATTGGTTTGATGACATCATCCCCACTAATCTCTTTGATTAGCTTTTAATTATTTGGCTAATGACTGCTGATCTGTTATACGGTTCGCTTAACTTTCGTTTTCGTTTATCGTTTGAGGGATCATACCCGGGATCTCATTACTTAGGTTCCCTTAACCTTTCTCAATACATTATATTCCTTTTATGATCCTCTATTAAAATCCTTGAATTTAAATCCTTTTTATCCTGTTACCTTATACTCAATTCTTTCGATATCTTATGGATTTTCGGGAAAAATCAAAAGGTTCAAATTTGGATTCTGACGATCTTTACATACACTTATATATCATATAGAGTACCAATAAAATCTCAGAATATCCATAAAAGAACCCCTTCATAGTGTGGCATGAAAAGTTTTCTTAATCAGCATAATCAGCAAATCACTATTCATAAGGGTTTCAAAAATTCCAAAAATTGGGGTTATTACAATAAAGGTCAGTCACAACCAGGAAAGTTTCCAAATTTCAAGAAGGGCAAGTTTCAGCCAGGGAGAAATTCTAATTTCAGGAGACAAAATACATGCGACGGAGGCCAGGGCAACCGTCCAGTTAATGTGAATCAGCCGAATCAGTTGAGATTAACTTTTCCAGATTTTCAGGTACGTGGGAAGAAGCATAGAGGAGTTTGTAATAAGTTGAATGTAGTTTGTTTCAAGTGCAATCAGAAAGGGCACTATTCAAGGGAGTGCCGAAATCTGCCAACAAAAGAACCAACAAATAAGGATCAGCCTATCCGAATTCCAGCAGTGAAGGTTCCAGCCATTGGATTTACATGCTTTAAATGTGAGAAGCTAGGACATATAGCCAGGGATTGCAAGACAGCAGCCCCAGTCAGTAATGCATTGAGGATTATGGGATCTACCCCAGCAGTGAATGAGACTCCAAGGGCTAGAGTTTTTGACATATCTGTGAAGGATGCTATCCAGGATACGGATGTCGTGGCAGGTATGCTTAATGTGAATTCTTTATGTGCCGAAGTGTTAATAGATTCGGGAGCAACTCGATCGTTTGTTTCATAAGATTTTTTTAGTAAGCTAAATTGTCCAGTTGTGTATTTAAATGAAATAATGAATGTGGAATTAGCAAATCAAGAACGAGTATCTGTTAATCAAGTTTACGGGAATTGTGAGATTGAGATTTCTGGTAGTAAGTTTTGTGTAGATTTAATACCATTTAATCTAGGAGAATTTGATGTTATCTTAGGAATGGACTGGTTATCTAAGCACGATGCCCAAATAGATTGTTGAAATAAGAAGGTAATGGTGAAAATGCCAGACGAAAGGATAGTAACGTTCAAGGGCCAAAAGCAAGTAAAGAAGTTCTTAACGATGATTCAAGCCAAGAAGTTACTACGGCAAGGATGCGAGCATTTCGTGGCATATGTGATTGACAGAAGTCAGGAGCCAGCAAAACTTGAAGATATTCCAGTAGGTAATGAATTTCCATACGTGTTTCCCGATGAGTTACCAGGACTTCTTCCAGACAGAGAAATTGAGTTTGCAATCGACTTAGCACCTGGAATAGAACCAGTATCCAAGGCCCCGTACAGAATGACACACGTTGAGATGAAAGAGCTAGCGAAGCAATTGCAAGAGTTATTAGAGAAAGGAGTAATCAGACCAAGTGTATCCCCATGGGGTGCACCGGTACTATTTGTCAAAAAGAAGGATGAAAGCATGAGACTGTGCATCGACTATAGGGAGCTCAACAAGCTTACAATCAAGAACAAGTATCCGTTACCCAGAATTGACGATCTGTTTGACCAATTGAAGGGAGCCAAGTACTTCTCCAAGATTGACTTGAGATCGGGATATCATCAACCAAAGATTAAGCCAGAGGATATACCGAAGACAGCTTTCAGAACAAGGTATAGACATTACGAATTTTTAGTGATGTCTTTTGGATTAACAAATGCCCCGGCAGCGTTTATGGACCTGATGAATAGAATTTTCAAGGAATATTTTGATAAGTTCGTTATTGTGTTTATAGACGATATTTTGATTTAGTCAAAGACGGAAGAGGATCATGCGGAACATTTGAGAACAGCTTTGGAGATTTTAAGGAAAAAGAAGTTATATGCTAAATTTTCGAAGTATGAGTTTTGGCTAAAGGAAGTTCAGTTCTTAGGACACATAGTTAGTAATGAAGAGATCAAAGTGGACCCAACAAAGATTGAGGCAATTACAAATTTGGAAAGACCGAGAACACCAACAGAGATAAGAAGTTTCTTGGGATTAGCGGGATATTATCGTCGATTCGTTCAAAATTTCTCAAGGATTGCAACACCATTGACAAAGCTTACACGGAAAAATGAAAAGTTTATATGGAATGATAAATGCGAAGAAAGTTTTTAGGAATTGAAGTGAAGATTAATCACGGCACCTGTTTTGTCACTTCCAGACGATCAAGGGAATTTCGTAATTTATAGCGATGGTTCTCATAAAGGACTAGGATGTGTTCTGATGCAGCACGATAAGGTGATTGCGTATGCGTCAAGGCAATTGAAACCACACGAACAGAAATATCCCACTCATGATTTGGAGCTAGTAGCCATAGTTTTCGCTTTGAAGATTTGGAGACATTATCTATATGGAGAAAAATGCGAGATTTATACGGATCACAGAAGTTTAAAGTACATATTCACACAGAAGGAGCTTAATATGAGGCAAAGGAGATGGTTAGAATTAATCAAGGATTACGACTGCACGATTAATTATTATCCCGGTAAAGCGAACGTTGTAGCAGATGCGTTGAGTCGGAAGGAAAAGTTAAATGTGTTATCAGTACCCGTAGAAATATATAAAGAATTCCAGAAATTGGAATTGGAAATTAGAGTTTGCAAGCCTGATGAAGCAAAAGTGTATAGTATGACTTTCCAGCCAGAGTTGTTAGAAAAGATAAAGAAATGTCAAGAAGAAGTAATGGATCAGGACATAAATCGTTTGGTAGGTGAAGAATTGTGCATGCAAAAGGACGATCAAGGTATTCTTAGGTTTTCTTCTAGAATTTGGATTTCACCGGTGACGGAGTTGAAGAATGAAATTTTACAGGAAGCTCATAATTCGAGGTATTCAATCCATCCAGGAAGTACCAAAATGTACAGAGATTTAAAGGAAAATTATTGGTGGCCAGATATGAAGAGGGAAATTGTGGAATAGGTTAGCAGATGTTATACATGTCAGAGAGTTAAAGCAGAGCATGAGAGACCAAGTGGATTGCTACAGCCATTGGAGATTCCAGAATGGAAGTGGGAACATATTGCCATGGATTTCATAGTTGGATTACCAAGGACAAGGGCTAATCATGATGCCATTTGGGTTATAGTGGGAAGAATTACTAAGTCAGCCCATTTTCTGCCTATAAATGAAAGATTTTCACTCAACAAGTTGGTCCATATGTACGTGAAGGAAATTTTAGTTCGTCATGGAGTTTCGGTGTCTATCGTATCTGATCGAGATCCAAGATTTAATTCAAGATTTTGGAAAAGTTTTCAAGAATGTTTGGGAACGAGACTAAATATGACATTGGCTTACCATCCACAGACGGACGACCAGAGTGAAAGAACGATCCAGACAATTGAAGATATGTTACGTGTTTGTGCTATTGATTTCAAAGGGAGTTGGGACGAGCATTTACCTCTGGTAGAATTTGCTTACAACAACAGTTATCACGCCAGTATTGGGATGCCACCTTATGAAGCCCTTTATGGACGCAAATGCAGATCTCCAGTTTATTGGGACGAAGTAGGAGAACGCAAAATACTTGAACCTGAATTAGTACAGCAGACAAAGGAAGTTGTTGAAGTTATCCAAAAGAGATTGATAGCCGCAAAGGACCGTTAAAGGAAATATGCAGATCAGTCAAGGAAAGACATGGAATTCGAAGAAGGGAATTTGGTATTACTGAAAGTATCACCGTGGAAGGGACTAACGAGGTTTGGAAAGAAAGGAAAGTTGAGCCTAAGATATGTCGGACCTTTTGAGATTCTAAAGCGCGTTGGCAAAGTAGCTTACGAGTTGGCGTTACCTCCGCACATGGAACACATTCACAATGTTTTTCACGTATCGATGTTTAAGAAGTATAATCCAGACTCCAGGCATGTAATAGAATATGAGCTAATAGAGCTTCAGGCAGATTTGTCATATGTAGAGAATCCGATAGAGATTCTAGAAGAAAGAGAGAAAGTATTAAGAAATAAAGTGGTAAAGTTAGTAAGAGTATTGTGGAGAAATCCAAAGGTTGAAGAGTCAACCTGGGAGTTAGAGAGTTATATGAAAGAAAAGTACCCTCATTTATTTTCTTAGGAGATTCTAAGGATAGAATCCTTTTAAGAGGGGAAGGATGTAATATCCAGAATATATCGTGTAATTATTTTTGCTAATAAATAATTATTATATGTGTTCAGTATTTATTTTGTGAATTATTTGTTAAGTGTTAAATGTGTTTGGATGTTTAAAAATAATATTAATTGAGTATGTTAATTTTTATATGTCCAAAATAAAATATAGATAATTGTCATATCTTCCTAATTATTTTTATGATAATTTATGATTTTATAGAAAATATATGGATTTTATAAAATCTTTTTCCGAGTCTTTAAAAACTATTTTATACAATCAGGAACCAACCGATGTCATTCGTTTTTACGTTTTTATAACCCGAAACTCTTCCGAGAACTCCTTCCTAACCTAATTGCAATATTTCGAACATTTTCCATGTTTCGACTTTTTCGATCCGGCGTACGGTTTGTCCTGCGCGGGTCCTGGCGCAATATTTTCGATACATTATTCGTTTCGGTAAATCAATAAAACTCGTTTTTTCGGTAAACAGGATCTTTTTATTAAACTATCACAATTATCACCTCGTAATACGTGTAAGCAGGCGCTGAGACCAAGATCGCAGTACAAATTGTACTGATTTGGATAATTATCCCGAAAACCGGTACCGTTTGGATCAGTTTTTATAAATAAATTTACCATTTTATATCTGGAATGATCCAACGGGATATTAATTTTCCATAATTATAAATAGCCTTTACCGTATATTATTCCGTATCAAAAATCATTTGCACTCAGTAATTATATAAATTTCCAGAGAAAATTCATATATTCATAAACCATTCTGAAAATCAAACCAACAATCAGAGGTGTTACCGGAGTCCATTTGGAAAGATCGAGTACTCAAAACGAAGGTCTTGAGGTGTACTATCAGATTATGTGAACCATATACCTGCATAAATCAAGGTTTATTTTCTGGAAATTTGTTTATTTTTGAATTATTTTTATTAAAAATATGAATTTTTGTACGGATGATTGTTTGAATGATTTGATGATTGCATGTTGTAGAGCTTGTTTTCCTGATGATGTTTATATGTCATATGTCTGATTTGGAGTTCAATAACATGTTCAAAATTGAGTTTAATCTTCGAATTTTAAAATTAGGGTTTATAACCCGTATGAATGTTTTCATTTGAAATTTGGGGCTTTTTTTATTTTGGGGTTATTAGCTGTTGATTTATAGTGGGTTGTGTTCCTTATGAAATTTGCAATCGATTGATATATAGCTCGTTAACAGAGGATGTCTGAATAGAAGGGAGTTGTGTTTTGAAGTTTTCGATGTTTCGACGGAAACCGGCGATGTTCTTGGCCATTTTCCGGTCAGGACAGGGATGATTGATGTGTTTTGATTGCATGAATAGGTTCCTGGTGTTGTGTAGAGTATATCTGGAGCAGATGGTAAGGTGAGGGTGCCAGAATCGTGTTCTCCGGCCACCCTGTGTTTTCCGGCGACTGGAACCGTAAAATTACAGTTTAGTACCTCAATTATTGGGGACGATGATGTTCAGTCCCTGAACTTTCCAGAGTTTGCAAATTTAGGATTCCTGTTTTAAAAATATTCAAAAATCATATTTTCTATTTATTTTAATTATGAAAATTCATTTTTAATTTCTGAAAATTCTAAAAATTATTATTTTAATTCCAAAATAAATCTGAATTAATTAGTTAATTAATTTAAGTTAATATTTAATTAATTAATTGGTCAATTAATTCAAAAATTAATTGATTAATTGATTTAATTAATTATTAATTGATTTTAATTAATTATTTAATTAGATTTAATTATTTAAAAATGATTTAAAAATTCCGAAAAATAGTTTCGAGCTTTAAAATATTATTTAAAATTGTTTTTAAAACTCGATAATTATTATAATATTGCTTTAAAGCCAGATTTGGCCAGTCGAACCTTGTTTATTACTCCGAAATTGATCCAACGACCCGTTTTAATCCCGAAAAATGTTTTAAAAATCATTTTAAATACCCGAAAGCCTGTTTATGACCCGAGACTTCTTTATAAATGATATATCATTGATTATTTGACGTGTTATGTGCTATATGTGACTTGTTGGTTAACTGTCGGTCTATATATTCGATGTTTACTTGTTTATAGTATAACTGTCAATCCGTTAATCGGATTTGGGTAAAACGAAGGGTAGATAGAAATGTGTTTCGAATAGAATCGTATGAGTTAAATATTGATAGATGCTTATGATATGTGAGCAGAAGAGGCAAGGCGTAGGAAAGGGAAACAGATAGTCGAGGAGTAGACGGTTGTGATTGAAAGTTAGAGAAGTATAGCAAGCTAATACCAGGCAAGTGTTCTGAACTTTCTTAAGATATATTGTAGTGGATTGATAGTCCTGTTGTATATTGCAAGTGCTTTGAAGCACTGAACCCAAAACCCTGATTCCAGTTATTGATCTTGAGCCATAAATTTATTCGTTCTAAACCATTGATTGTTGTATACCCAAATACGAACCACAGATATACGATACCACTCCACAAATACATACAAACTAAATACCAAACACTAAACTGAATTACTTATATACTCAAACCATTGTAGCTTATGATTTAAAAGACCAATTCTTGGTAACCTTGAAACATTGATTCCTTTATTATCCAATTCTTTCATTACCTAACATCCAAGCTTTGAAAATGCCATATTGATCCTTATGCAGATTGAAACCATTTCATTATTGAACGTCCAATATTGTTAATGATTCAGTTATTGCTTATTACTGTTTATTTTGTTATTATGTTAGAATTGGATTGTTTTTATAAAATTGTGGACCAGATTCGTGGTCAGACCATATAATGGTCAAGTTAGGCCAATGTGTGCCTTGGATCCAGTAGTTAGAGCGGTGATGTGTGCTTTGCTCGGGGTTAGTGTGTGACTGATCAACAGCCTAACCTTGGTTTTTAAAATGAAAATATAATATCCAATTCTAAACCATAATTCATTGTGCACTCGATATCATAACCCTTTTTATTTGATGATCATTATTCTTAGTTTTGTCATTGTGACTTGCTGAGCTAGTTAGCTCATTTGTGCGATGTTGTTTATGTTCTTTTCCAGTTAAGAAGGAACCAGTCGGTAATGAAGATCCCCAGTCCAGCGCGAGAGCTAGGGGTTCAGGTTGATCGAGTTAAGCTAGTAGGCTTCTTTTGGGATAATTTGAGTTTGTAAAAGTTTGTAATAATGTTTAATACTCAGTTCTGAGTTTGAATAGTTGGGATTTGAACGTTTGTAATATAAGTAGGTGTGTTTGGCTTATGTGCATACATTGACCTATTGCGGTCCGTGGTATTTGGTAAGTAGGGTCTCTGCATATTATTATTATCTTTATTATTGTTATAAGTAGGTTATACATAAGGTGTGTGTGTGTGGACCCCAAACTTCTGACCTGGGTTTGGAGGGCACCACATCAGTTATTAAATTACCGATGTCTTCAAATAACATAGACATCATAAAAACACAGTGCTAAGAATATGTTGTGAACTTGATGATTATATTAACAAAACACCTTAGTAGATTTAACTTAGTGAAAAATGTAGCACCAGACGGATGACCAATTATAGTCCCGATGGATGATTCAATATAGTCCCGATGGATGACTAAATGATATTCATCGGGTGAGTAGCTTATATAATAATAAGTATTGTAACTCATTTCTGCAAACATCTTTGTATAGATTCTGTAGTAGCATATAAGTCATGTTGACTTTAATTAGATATGCAGAATAGGTTGATTAATTGTAAATATAAGATGTCTTGTTATTCTGCATAAATGAAATGAATTCAAGTGTCAAATAGCTACCCGACGGATGATCAACAAAGCTATCTGACGGATGATCAACAAGGAAACCCGAAGGATGACAAGCATGTACCCGACGGATGATCAATTCAAATATCTGTTGACAGTGACAACACAGTCACATGCGTTGGGTATTTGCAAAAGGAATGTGGCAACCTGTTTAACAGGAAATGAAGAACAAAGAAGCATTACCATTTCCATGCAAGATTAAGAAGATTTTTAAAGATGCTAGAATAGAGTAGTGAAGCAGCATGGAGTTTGACTTGATAGTTTTGTTTTATTATCCTGTCTTATTACCATGTAAACTTGGTGGTATATAAACCAAGTGTAGCTAGTAGAACAAACAACTAAGCAAACACTTTTAGAAGAGAAATAGAAAAAGCTATAACTGTTAAGAATTTCTCTGTAGTTTGTTTGTTCACTTGTAAAGAAGCTGTGAGATAATTTGTTCTTCACAGAGTTCTTAATTCGATATATATATATATATATATATATATATATATATATATATATCTGGTGGATACTTTCAAATCTACCAGAAAGTTTTTAAAGACTTGTGTTTTTATTACATTATGTTTTGATTTATTTAACTTGTGATTCCGTACCTTGCAAATCAAAACACTAATATATATAGTTTGAGTTAGAACATTTTATAGTTCAATAAAAAGTTTACTAGAATTACATTTAACCCCCCCTTCTGTAATTCTTGCTGCATTTTTAAGGACTAACAATTGGTATTAGAGCAAGCTCTTGAAGCATAAAGAGTTTACAGATCACAACAAACAGCAAGATGAACAAGAAGGATGTTGGAGTCAAGATTCCTTTTCTGGACAAAGATAATTACCATCACTGGGAGGTAAATATGCATCTTCATTTACTTTCTCAAGATGAGCAATATGAGCATTTCCATTATGAAGAAGGTGAAACTCTCACTGATATCTTTAGTAGATTTCAAAAGCTACTAAATTCTCTGAAGCTGCATAGAAGAGTCTACCAAACCAAAGATTCTAACCTCAAATTCCTGATATCCCTTCCAAAAGAATGGAAACCAATGACAGTATCCTTGAGAAATTCACAAGAATACAAGGAGTTTACACTAGAGAGACTGCATGGCATTCTAAAGACTTATAAGCTTGAAATAGAGCAAGATGAAAGAATGGAAAAAGGGAGGAAGAAAAGAGGGTCCATTGCACTGGTGGCTGAGTTAGAGAAAGAGAAGGAGATGAAGATAGAAGCTATTGAGTCTACTTCAAAGGTCTGTGAAAATAAGGGCAAGGGGCTGGTAGCTGAAAGTGAAGATTCTTTGAGCCAAGATGATATGGATGATATTGATGAACATCTTACATTTCTTTCCAGAAGATTTTCCAAGCTAAAGAAGTACTTTGGAGAAGCTAAGCCAAATAGAAACATGGTGGATAAATCAAAATTCAAGTGTTTCAAATGTGGCTTGGCAGGGCACTTTGCCAGTGAGCGTAGAAAGTCAGATTCTAGCAAGAAGAAGTTTGAGCCTGTGGATTATAAACAGAAGTATTTTGAGTTGCTCAAACAAAAGGAAAGGGATTTTATTACACAAGAAAATGACTGGGCAACATATGGTCTGGATGAGGTTGAAGATGTCAACTATGTCAATCTAGTCCTAATGGCCAAGTCTGATGAAACAGAGACAAGTTCTTCAAGTAATCAGGTAATCACCACTAACCTTACACATTTATCTAAAGCTGAGTGTAATGATGCAATAAATGACATGTCTACAGAATTATATCATTTACGTGTTACACTTAATTCCCTCACTAAGGAAAATGCTAAAATCAAAGAAAACAATTTGTCTTTAAGTGAGAGGAATAATGTGCTAGAGTCTCAGTTCATTGAATTTGAGAAATTAAGAATTGAGTGTAAGATTGCTAAGGAGGAATTAACTGAGTCCTTGAAGAAAGAAGAAATTTTGAAGAAGCAGCTTGATCGTGAACAAGAAGTGATCAAGGCATGGAAATCATCTAGAGATGTCCATGCTCAAATCACCAAAGTTCAAGGAATTGAGTCCTTTTGTGATGCAGCCTGGAAGAAAAGTAAAGGGAAGCTGGAATCCAATTTGGTTGAAGGATTGCTAACAGATGTATACTCAACGGATGATGAGAGTCATCCGTCGGATAATCAAAAAGATTATCCGTCGAGTGACATAAATCCTCATCCGTTGGTTGTGAGCAAACCTGTGAGTAAAGCCAAACTTTCCAAGTTAAATGAAAAATATGGATCAGTTTCCAAAAACTTTATTTCAGAAGAATCAAGTCAAGTGAAGAAGGAGAAGAAAGTGAATGTTGGTCATCTGTCTATCAAGCAATTGAATGACAGATTAGAAAAGATTGAGGTTAAAATAGAAGCTAAAAAGAAAAACAATAGAAATGGGAAAGTAGGAATTAACAAACATAACAACTACACACATGATAAGTATGCTCCAAGAAAAATCTGTGTTAAATGTGGTAGTGCTAATCATTTGTCTATTAATTGCAAACTTGTCATGCCTACTCCCATATCTGTACCACCTTCTTTTCCCAACATGAGTGCTATGCCTTCTATGCCTATGAATGCTATATATGCACAAAATATGAATGCACAATTTTCTAATATGCCATTTTCACATAATCCTTATTATGCTGCATTCAGTATGCCTCAAATGCCATTTAGCATGCCCTAATGGAATAACATGTTTGCAAATAGCATGCCATTTCCTGTTAATCAAAATGTGCATGATAATTCTGTTTTAATGACTGGTTTCAAAGGTCCAACTCAGATGACTAAGGATGAATCTGATATCCCCAAGTCAAATGAAATAAAACCTAAGAAACAAAAGAAGAAAGTTAACAAGGCAGGACCCAAAGAAACTTGGGTACCAAAATCAACTTGATTTGGTTTTAATGTGTGCAGGGAAACAAAAAGAATATGTGATACTTGGATAGTGGTTGTTCAAGACACATGACTGGAGATTCTACACTGCTCACAGAGTTCAAGGAGAGAGCTAGCCCAAGTATTACTTTTGGAGATGACAGCAAGAGTTATACTGTGGGATATGGCTTGATTTCTAAAGACAATGTTATCATTGAGGAGGTTGCCCTAGTGGATGGTCTCAAGCATAATTTGCTGAGTATCAACCAGCTTTGTGACAAGGATAATTCAGTAACCTTCAATTAAGAAGCATGTGTTGTGACAAACAATAGGAGCAACAAAGTGGTTCTCACTGGAGTGGGAAAAGGAAATGTGTACCTAGCTGACTTCAACTCATCAAATGCAGAATCTGTTACTTGTCTTCTCAATAAAGCAAGTCAAGATGAAAGTTGGATATGGCACAAGAAGCAATCCCATCTAAACTTCAAGACCATGAATGAGCTTGTCAAGAAAGAACTGGTTAGAGGTATTCCTCAAGTGGAGTTTACAAAAGATGGACTGTGTGATGCTTTCCAAAAGGGAAAGAAAATCAAAGCATCATTCAGAAAGAAGCTTGATTCAACAATTGAAGAACCTTTGCAATTGCTACACATGGATTTGTTTGGACCAGTCAATGTGTTATCCATCTCAAGGAAAAGATTTTGCCTAGTAATTGTGGATGATTTCTCAAAGTTCTCTTGGACATATTTCATAAAGTCTAAAGATGAAGCTAGTGAAATCATCATCAATCACATAAGGCAAGTCAATAATCATCCTGATTATAAAGTAAGAAGAATCAGGAATGACAATGGAACTGAGTTCAAGAATTCTGTGATGAGATCATTTTGTGAAGAAAATTGGATTATGCATGAATTTTCTACAGCAAGGACTTCACAAGAAAATGGAGTGGTAGAAAGAAAGAACAGATCCCTTATTGAAGCTGCAAGGACAATGCTTGAAGAATCAAAGTTACCAACATACTTTTGGGTTGAAGCTGTGAACACTGCCTGCTACACTCAAAATATCTCTTTGGTGAATCAAGAAAAATGCATGACTCCCTACCAATTGTTCAAGAACACGAAACCAACTCTAAATTTTCTTCATGTCTTTGGATGCAAATGTTATATCTTGAAGAATCAAACTGATCAACATGGGAAGTTTGATGCTAAAGCAGATGAAGGAATTTTTGTTGGATATGCTGTGGGATAAGCATATAGAGTCTATAAGCTAAAAACAAACATTATTGTGGAATCAATACATGTGTTTGATGATAAAAAGATTGAAGGACTGCAAGATGGAGATTTCCATGAGAGCCTCAAATTTGACAATGTGGAGATGGTTAGTGATGACAGTGATGATGAAAGTGATCAAAAAACTACAACTAAGGATAGTGCAGAAAAATCTACAACTAATGAAGCTAATAACTCAACATCCATCGAGTTACAAAATGCTTCATCCGTAGGGAGACAATCTGCATCATCCATCAAAAGACAATCTGCATCATCCATCGGGAGACAATCAGCCTCATCCTTCAGAACTCAAAGTGCTTCATCCGTCGGGTCATTGAGAGAAGCTGAAAGTCAAGGTAGATCACTCATAGAAAGTTCCCATTTCTCAAATCAAAGACTCACTAACTCAGGGGAAGTTTCTCATAATCAAAACT
Source organism: Apium graveolens (assembly GCF_009905375.1). Taxonomy (NCBI): domain Eukaryota; kingdom Viridiplantae; phylum Streptophyta; class Magnoliopsida; order Apiales; family Apiaceae; genus Apium; species Apium graveolens. The sequence goes on along the minus strand of NC_133655.1, from coordinate 158,257,889 downwards.
CAGTCACACATCAAGACAATAATGAGACCTCTTCATCTGGAGCAAATCTACCTCAACAGAGAAAATGGATAAGAGATCACCCCTATGAGCTAATTATTGGTGATGCATCTTCTAGAGTTCAGACAAGGAAAACAACTCAAGATGAATGTCTATACATCAACTTCCTTTCTAAGGAAGAACCAAAGAAGGTAGAAGAAGCTCTGTTGGATCCTGATTGGATTTTAGCTATGCAGGAAGAGCTAAACCAATTTGAAAGGAACAATGTTTGGAAGCTGGTACCCAATCCTAAAGGAAAGAATCCAATAGACACCAAAAGGGTATTCAGAAATAAGATGGATAAAAATGGCATAGTAGTCAGGAACAAATCTAGATTGGTTGCTAAGGGCTATTGTCAACAAGAAGGAATAGATTTTGATGACACCTTTGCTCCTGTTGCAAAACTTGAAGCCATCAGAATCTTCTTAGCCTATGCAGCCCATGCCAATTTTAAGGTCTATCAAATGGATGTCAAGAGTGCTTTTTAAAATGGAGATTTGGAGGAGGAAGTCTATCTTAGTCAACCTCCTGGTTTTAAAGATCCAAATCTACCTGATCATGTGTACTATCTTTTGAAAGCACTTTATGAATTGAAGCAAGCACCTAGAACCTGATATGACACTTTATCAAAGTTCCTTTTGGAAAATCACTTCACAAGAGGTATTGTGGATAAAACTTTATTCTTTAAAAATGTTAATGGCTCTAATATACTTGTTCAAATCTATGTAGATGATATTATATTTGGCTCTACAGATGAAAAACTTTGCCAAATTGATGCACAGTAAGTATGAAATGAGCATGATGGGAGAACTAACTTACTTTCTTGGTTTACAAGTTAAGCAAGTTTGAAATGGAATATTCATTAGTCAAACTAAATATATTCATGATCTTTTAAAGAAGTTTGATCTAATGGATTGCACATCTGCAAAAACTCCCATGGCCACTGCAACTAAACTTGAATTAAACACTACCGAAAAGTCTGTGGATATTTCAAGTTATAGGGGCATGGTTGGTTCACTTCTGTACTTAACAGCTAGTAGGCCAGATGTAATGTTTGCTACTTATCTTTGTGCTAGATTTCAGGCTGATCCTAGAGAATCTCATTTAGTAGCCATTAAGAGAATTTTCAGATATCTCAAGGGAACACCAAAACTTGGCATTTAGTACCCTAGAGATTCTGGTTTTGATCTAACTGGTTATTCAGATGTAGATTATGCAGGTTTTAAGATAGACAGAAAAAGTACAACAGGAACCTCTCAGTTTCTAGGAAACAAGCTTGTGTCCTGGTTCAGTAAAAGCAAAATTCAGTTTCTACTTCTACAACTGAAGCTGAATATATTGCTGCTGGTACTTGTTGTGCACAGATTCTATGGATGAAAAACCAATTGTTGGACTATGATCTACAAGTGGATAGGATTCCTATTTTCTGTGATAACACAAGTGCAATTTCCATCACTGAAAATCCAGTACAACATTCAAGAACAAAGCACATAGACATCAAGTACCACTTCATAAGGGAACATGTGATGAATGGTACTGTGGAACTGCATTTTGTTCCAAGTGAAAAATAGTTTGCAGACATATTTACCAAGCCACTGGATGAATCCACCTTCTCAAGGTTGGTAAGTGAGTTAGGTATGCTTAATTATTCTTGAATCTTTTCAGATATTTTGCAAGTTGTAAGGCAGCCAGAAATTTAATTGATTTTTCAGTCTTGGATGAAATTTTGGCTAAGTCAAAATTTACATCCCGACGGATGATCATTATCCATTGAGTTCGATCATCCGTCGGAATACAATTTGTTTATAAAATCAATTATTTTTCTGGAATATTTAATAACTGGACGGATAACTGATTTATCCTCATTCGTCGAATTGTCTCAATCCTAGCCGTTAATTCTCTGAACATTATCCATCGAGTATACTTACAGTTTGTAAGCATAACACGATGGATAAGTGATGGAATTTTTACAGTTTATTTTTAAACGCCTATTTTGGGCAGTTTTTGTTGGTCACTTTATTTTACTTTATTATTTTTTACAGTTATTTTTTTTGAGAGAGTACAAAAGCAAAATTCATTTTCATTACTTTTCTTTTATCATTCTCAATTTATCTGCTCTAACTTCTTTCTTTCTCAAAAGCAATTACCCTCTCTCTCTCTGCAATTTGTATTCTCTAACAATGGCACCAGTCGTCAAAATCATGTCTCAAACTGGCTTTATCTATTAGAAGAACAATTTCACGGATTTAGTTAACAAGGGGATTCAACAGTCTGGCGACTACCACAAAATGATGGATTTTGTGCAAGGCTGTAAGCTCAAATATGCCATGCTAGAGTCTCCCACTATCTACTGTGAGGTTGTGGAGGAAATATGGACAACTGCAGTGCACAACTCAACTGATAAGACCATCACTTTCACTATTAAAGGTAAGGAATTCTGTGTTAATAGTGACTTTGTTAAAGCATGCTTTAGGATTCCTGATAATACTATCTCTACTCCACACACAGACACTGATATTGTTAACATGTTAAACTCCATTGGTTATGCACTCACCATCTCTAAATTAAGTAAAATTAGGAGATTAGGTCTTAGGAAAAAATGGAGTTTCCTGTGTGATGTAGTTACTAAAGTATTTTCTAGAAAAATTAGAAATTTTGATTTTGTTAATATCTCTATGCTCAACATGCTTTACATACTAGTAACTGATAAATACTTCAATTTTAGTGATCTAGTCTTGTTTGAGTTGGGGTTTAAGTTAGGGGAGCTTAATAAGAGGGGTAATAGTGTTTATTATGCTAGATTTTTCATGATGCTTGCTAACCACCTCTCTGAGGACATTGTGATTGAGAACCCAACCAACAAGTTAAATTGTTGGGTTCAAGAAAGAAGAATTATTGCAGATCTCAATAGACCAGATCACCACAAAGAGATGCCACTCTTCTACTTTCCAGTAATGGAAGCACCTGAGGTAAGTGAAGTAATTTCAACTGTCTCTACTCTTCCAACCTCAAACATTTCTTTTCCTTCTAGTGTAGCAGTGGCATCTGTGTCAATGACCAGACAGATGCCTACCCAAGCTACCAAAACCAAAGTTTCAAAACCAAAGATAAAGAAAGCCCCCTCTGGTGTCTCTCAAAAGATGCCAGTTGTAAAATCCACTAAACATAAAGAGGGGAGTGTGAAGGTGGGAAAGACAGGTGAGGGACAGGGTAAAAATCAAAGAATCCCTAAGGATAAGGATGGTGAGCATAATGTACCCAAACCTAGCCACACCAAAGTTTCTAAACAAACTGTGGTTGTTAATAAGGACAAAAGCTCAATTCTAGTTTCATCCTCCCAAAAGGATGTAACTATTGAAACAAGCTCTCAACCAAGAGCACAGAACAAAAGGGGTAGGGACACAAGTTCACCATAAACTTACACAAGAAAGAAGAAAACTAAAACCCTTGGGGATGCATAGGGTACCCACACAGTGCAAACTGGAGCTAAAAACCCAGTCATTGCACCATCTCAAAGTCAAATTGATGTGGCTCCAACAAATGTGGAGTCACAGCCAAAATATGTACAAATTGAAACACCTCAAACACCAAATTCTCCCACACACTCTTTGGATGTTGACATGATTCAAACATCTCAACCATATTCTCCATCTTTAACTCTGTTGGAGAAGCCAAAAATCCATGCAAGTGAGCATCATCTTTTAGATGATTTGTTAGATCACTTGTCATTTCTTTCTGAGACTGTTGAGACATCTTGTGGCGCCCTCCAAACCCGGGTCAAAAGTTTGGGGTCCATACACACACCTTAATTATAACCTGCTTATAACAATAATAAAGATAATAATAATATATGCAATGACCCTACTTACCAATCACCACGGACCGCAACAGTTAAAGTATGCACACAAGCCAAACACACTAATATATTACAAACCGTTCAAATCCCAACTATTTCAAATTCAAACTAAGTATTAAACATTATTACAAACTTTTACAAACTTAAATTATTCCAAAAGAAGCCTACTAGCTCAGCTTTCTCAACCTGAACCCCTAGCTCTCGCGCTGGACTGGGGATCCTCTTTACCAACTGGTTCCTTTTTAACTGGAAAGAATATAAACAACATCGCACGAATGAGCTAACTAGCTCAGCAAGTCACAATGACAAAACTGAGAATAATGATCATCAGGTGAATATGTTTATGATATCAAGTGAACAATGGATTATGATTTAGAATTGGATATTATACTTTTAATTTAAAAACCAAGGTTAGGCTACTGATCAGTCACGCACTAACCCCGAGCAAGGCACACAGCATTGCTCTAACTACTGGATCCAAGGCACACATTGGCCTAACTTGACCATTATATGGTCTGACCAAGAATCTGGTCCAGAATTTTATAAAAACAATCTAATTCTAACATAATAACAGAATATGCAATAGTAAACAATAATCGAAATCGTTAACAACAATAAATGTTTAACAATGAAAGGGTTTCAATCCTTGTAAGGATCAATAAGGCAATTTAAAAGCTTGGATGCTGGGTAATGAAAGAATTTGATAACAAAGGAATCAATGTTTCAAGGTTTCAAGGATTCGATCTTTCAAAGTATAAGATACCATGGGTTGAGTATATAATAGTTCATTTCAGTGTTTGGTATTTAGTTTGTATGTATTTGTAGAGTAGTATCGTAGATTTGTGGTTCTTGTTTGGGTATACAATAATCAATGGATTAGAAAGAATATGATTCATGGCTCAAGGACAATAACTGAAATCAGGATTTAGGTTTCTGTGCTTCAAAGCACTTGCAATATCACAGGATTATCAAGTACTACAATATCTCGAGAAAGTTCAGAACACTTGCCTGGTATTAGCTTACTACACTGCACTCGCTTCCAATCACAACCGTTTTACTCCTCAACTACCTGTTTCCCTTTCCTACGTCTTGCCTCTTCTGCTCACATATCATAAGCATCTATCAATAATTTAATCATGGAATTCTATTAAACACATACTTCTATCTACCCTTCGTTTTATCCAAATCCGATTAACGGATTGAAAGTTATGCAATAATCAAGTAAACACCGAATATATAGACCGATAGTCAATTAAAAAGTCACATGTAACACATAATACATCACGTAATCAATGATATATTATTTATAAAGAAGTCTCGGGTCATAAATAGGCTTTCTGGTATTTAAAATGATTTTTAAAACATTTTTCGGAATTAAAACGGGTCGTTGGATCAATTTCGGGTTAATAAACAGGGTTCGGTTGGCCCATTCTGGCTCCGAAATAATTTTAGAATAATTATCGAGCCTTGGAAATAATTTAGAATAATATTTTAAAGCTCAAAACTATTTTTCAGAATTTTTAAATCATTTTTAAATAATTAAATCTAATTAAATAACTAATTAAAATCAATTAATAATTAATTAAATCAATTAATCAATTAATTTTCGAATTAATTGACCAATTAATCAATTATAAATTAACTGAAATTAATTAACTAATTAATTTAGATTTATTTGTGAATTAAAAATAATTTTCAGAATTAAAATAATAATTTTTAGAATTTTCAAAAATTAAAAACGAATTTTTATAATAAAAATAAATAGGAAATATGATTTTTAAGCATTTTATAAACAGGAATCCTAAATTTGCAAAGTCTGGAAACTTCAGGGACCTAACTGTATCGTCCCCAAAAGTCCAGGGACCAAACTGCAATTTTTACATCCCGTCGCCGGAAAACAGTCGGGTTCGCCGGAGAACACGATTCCGACCTCCTCACCTTACCACAAGCTCCATATCACATCTACAAATTACCAGGAATACAATCATGCAATCAAAACAACCTAACAATCCCTGAGTTGGCCGAAATTTGGCCGTGAAGTTTTCCAGTTTCCGGCGAACATCGGAAAACTTCAAAACACAACTCCCTTCTCTACAGACCTCGTTGGTTCATGAAACTTATACGACCAGATTGCAAATTTCACAGAGAACACAACCCACTATAACACAACATCAATCTATCACAGAATAAGAAACCCCCAAATTTCAATTAAGAACATTCATACGGGTTATAAACCCTAATTTTGAAATTCGAAAATCAAACTCAAATTTGAACATGTTATTGAACTCCAAATCAGACGTATGACATATGAAAATCATCAGGAAAATAAGCTCTACAACATGCAATCATCAAATCATACAAACAATCATCCGAACAAAAATTCATATTTTTAATAAAATAAATTCGAAAATAAATAAATTTTTAGAAAAATAACCTTGATTTCTGCAGTGAAACAAAGCTCAGAATCTGATAGAACACCTCAAATCCTTCGTTTTGGTTACTCAAGCTTTGAAAACAGAGATCGGTAACACCTTCGTTTTGCTGTTTGATTCTTAGAACAGTTTTAAAAAATTAGGGCTTTTCTCTGAAAATTATATAATTAACTATCTGCAAATGATTTTGATACGAAATAAAATACGGTAAAAGACTATTTATAATTATGGAAAATTTGTATCCCGTTGGATCGTTCCGGATATAAAACGGTACGTTTATTTGTAAAAACTGATCCAAACGGTATCGGTTTTCGGGATAATTATCCAAATCAGTACAATTTGTACTGCGGTCTTGGTCTCAGCGCCTGGTTACACGTATTACGAAGTGATAATTGGGATAGTTTAATAAAAAGCTCCCGTTTATCAAAAATACGAGTTTTATTGATTTACCGAAACGAATATTGTATCGAAAATGTTGCGCCGGGACCCGCGCAGGACAAACCGTAAGCCGGATCGAAAAAGTCGAAACATGGAATATGCTCGGAATATTACAATTAGGTTAGGAAGGAGTTCTCGAAAGAGTTTCGGGTTCCAAAAACGTAACAACGGTTGACGTCGGTTGGTTCCCGTTTTTATAAAATAGATTTTAATTACCCGGAAAAAGATTTTAGAAATTTCATATGATTCTTATAAATCCATAAACCAACATAAAAATAATTAGGAAGATATGACAATTATCTATATTTTATTTTGGACATATAAAAATTAAAATACTCAATTAATATTATTTTTGAATATTCAAGTACAGATAACACTTAACAATTAGCTCATAGAATAGATACTGAACACACATAATAATTATATAATAGCAAAAATAATTACACGATATATCCCGGATATTACACATCTGTGCCAAAATTTTCATCAATCTGCACAGAGTCTACAATAGTCTCCACTCCACACTCATTCATTTCTACTCGATGGATATTGTTCATCCGTCGAGTAGTGATTGTGTCCCGACGGATGTGCCTAACAGTAGCCATCCGTCGGATAGTCAAATTATCAACCCGGTGGATATTTCTCATCCGTCGGGTGTCTCTGCACAGCTCCAAAGTTCAACTACAGTTACAAGTGCAGATGACTTAGTAATTGTGCAATCACTATTGGGATTGAGGGAAGGTAGTCACTTGAGTGAGAGTTTGGGTTGCTCCCAGGAAAAAGGAGAGGAAAAGAATGATCCAATGCAGTCCATTTCTTCAAGACTGGAAAAAGTGAGTGTGAGGAGTCCCACCTTAGATGGTGAAGGTGAGGGTGTGAGGGTGGGGAGCCAAGGTGAGACCTTGATGCAAGAAAAGAGAAAAAATGAGAGAAATGCAGGTACTAGAGATATAAGGGTGAATGTCATTGTAAGTGAGATAATGAATGTCCAGGATGCAGACAGGGAGGGACTATCTCAGCAGACTCAAGCTGTTATAGATTCTACCTCCTTGGATGTTGAGACATTTACTCACCCTGTTCCAGCATATCAACTTCTAGATGGAAAGGGCAATGACAATGCAGGAAGAATACTCAATTTGGTGCACACCACACAGTCCATGCATAGAGCTAAGGATTCCATCACAGCTTAGCCCTCAACAGCTGGTGATGTTGATTATGAGAGTGGTGGTTCAGAAGAATTCTTTGGAGGTGAGGGTGGAGATAGTGAAGAAGAGCCATTGGACATAGGGGGAGAAGTAGGCCCTAGTTCCAGATCAAGCATACCATCATGGGCCTTCTCCAAGAAATGTGATGATCACCATTTCAAGACCACACTCATTCAACTTATCAGCCAAAAATAGTTTGCACTTCAATCAACCACAAATGCTAGCACCAAGAAGCTTCTACAAGCACACATTGCTTCTCTGAAATTACAACAAATCGAAGGTCTTCAACATAATCAGGATGTCACTACTATCAAAGGTGAAACTGATCAAATGATAAGGGACATTTCTGAAAGGTTGGATTCTAAACTTCCAGAGACAACAATGAAAGACATCAAAAGACAGCTTAGGAAAAACTCTGATCTTGCAACCAAGGTGGATTCCTTGGACAAAAGAATGGTTGTTATGGAAGCTTCTCCTACAGCAATCCATCTACACCAAGCTCAACAAACAGACTTGCTTCAGATCTGGTGGCTGCACAGACCTCCTCCTCTACTCAACTTGCTGATAACAAAAAGGGGGAGAAAGAGAGTTCTAGGAGTGAGGGGGAGCAAAAAGTGCTTAACATTCAAGTGAGTAAAGCAATTGTGCCAACAATTGCTTTCACAAAGCCACCAGCTAAAGATAGCATTGATCTGATAAATGAAGCAGCAACCACTTTGAGAGCAGCTGAGAAGAAGCAGTTTAGTCCAATCAACTGGGAGAAAATTTATGAGTGTATTCAAAAGAAATTTGGTCTAGCAAAGAAGCCAAAAAAATCAGTCATTCATCACTCTCAAGTCAGGCAAATTTCTGTGAATGATATGAGCATAAACTATCTGGAGAGAGGCCAGACATGCTGCATCAAATCCCCAAAGGCAGATCTAATCATGAAACCAAAGGTGAACTACCAAAAGTCTTCACTCAAGAACCCTTTGGACACAATGTATGAGACATCAAAGCCTGATGAGAAGAAGCTGTTGGCCAGGTCTATAGCATTCTACAAAGATCCTACAGATTCAGCTCTAAAAAGGAGAATTTCCAAGATTTTCAGAAATGGTAAGGAAATTTGCGTGGTGGCTGGACACCCTCAATTTGTTGAAGCAAAAAGGGAATAAAAGGCAAGATTGAAGCAAGAAAAAAAGCAAGTTGCTCTAGATGCTAAAAAGCTCAAACAAAAGAAGGAGCAGGCTGCTATCTTGGCCAAGTTGCAAGCTATAAAACCCACATAACAAATTTCTGCACAACCATCTGTAATTGCTGAATCTCAAGATCAAGTAGTGCAAGATGAACCTCCACAGACAAAGAAACCAAGGTACAAGCAAAAAATCAAGAGAAAATTGGATTTCAGTGATGAGGAGATGGAAGACTACTTTCCCAAAGAGTCTACTTCTACAACAACTCAAACATCCATGCCCTCTATGGCACATGAAGAATTCAAAATAGATCCATCCAAGAATTTCCATGGTGAACCTATCATTCCAAAGGATGAGCCAATAGACTGGGATAGTCTACCAATTCCTGAACTCAATCTACCTCATTTCATGAAGCCAAAGAAAACAAAGACCAGAGCAGTCAAGAAAGTGAAGCCCTCAACTCTCAAATCCAAGTCCCTAACTAAAGCTCAAACCAAAGTCAACAAGGGAGATATCATGTACATCTGTGACATCAAGGAATTCTCTGACATAAACCTCTATCTAGATTGACTGGAAGAAGTTAGAGGGATTGATGCTTACAGGAATCTAACTGAAAGGCTAGTATTCAAGTACAAGATAGGAAAAGAGATGACATGGCCACTTCATAGGATTCTTCAAGAGAGCCAATCTATACTAATAAAAGTCTATTCATCTTTCAAGAAGAACTTTGGATTCAATGTGACAGCTAGAAGACTAGTTTTAAAGAAGATTGAAGAACTAAGGAGTATTAGAGCCAAAGATACACTCACAAAGACTTTAACTATTCCTTACACAGGAAGTAGAGTGCATCTAAGGCCCTACTGGCTGATGGAATTCTTGGATGATAATGGAGTTAGAAGATTCTTCAGACTAGAGGATCAACTGAGCATCTCTAGCAATGAGACTCTACTGGAAATGCAAGAAATGCTAGATATGTTAGAAGTTGATGAACTTGTAACGACTGGGAAATTTACGTCTGTATTATATTATATTTATAATAAATAAGGTGTGTTAATGTGTCATTTATGTGTGATTATCTGTTAAACCCTAATTGTTACGTGTTACGTGTATTCTATGTCATTTCTGTATTTTAAAGTATTTTCCAGATGTTTTATTTCGTATTCATAGGTTTCATTTCAAACGTTTTACGACCCAAACCATGATCTTAAAGCCAGTATCTCAAATAAAATAATGGGTCTTATTTTTCATCAAACGGCTTTTACCATCGCATTATTCTGAATATCTAGATATTTTATAAAATTTCTCATTTTGCGAAAAATGAATTTTCCGGGCCCCATTGGGTGTTAAAAACCCCACAAAAATCATATTTTTATTTTGATAAAAGTATAGGACTTTTATTTATACCATTTCTTTGTATTTTTGCAATATTCACAATTTTTGGGAAATTTTGGTATATATATTGTATACATAAAATATTAATAAATTAATTTTTAATACCCAAAAAATTATGAAAATTAGGGCCAAATATTTTTATTAGATGTACAATTAGCCCGTTAATGGTAATTAGGAGTATTATTTTTCACACTATAAATAGCCTAATTATCAGTTAATTATAATTAATTAATTATTAAAAAATCTGCAAATTTCTAGAAATTCTCTGAAGAACAGTTCGGGTCGGAATTCGGGTCAGAAATCAATCGGTGATTTTGAACGTTTCTGAACACCAAATCGATCGATGTGAGTATCCAAATCGATCCTCTCGAGTTGTTCTTTCGGTTTCTGGTATCAAAAACAAGTTTTGATGTGTTAATTTTCAATTTTAATTTCTAGTGTTTATACTCGAATTGGTACTTTTTGATTCTGGGGTTATTTGTTGAAATTGATGATATGAAAAGCTTTATTTGATTGTTTATGATTGATTCCTGCTAATTAATTTGACTGACGATTGTTTGAATCGATAAATCGATATCTAGGGTTGATGCATTTCTTTAATTGATCATTTTTTATTATACAGATATCTGAGGTATGTTAGAGTATGGGGGTTTGATTGTAGAAGTAATAAGCTTTATTTTGATATATTATTTGTAATTTTTCATGTACGGAATCGTGATTTTGAGTTTTGGCCGGACTTTTATTGATTTGATCGGAGAAGTAGTTGTAGGGGTTATTAAGATTAGATATTGGTATGGTTGAATTGCTGGTGTGATTTTGAATGAGATAAAGGGTCGAATCGATCCAAACGATCCCGTTTTGGCTATGAATCGAGCTCACCGGATTCTCGCCGGGTTTTGTTCTGTTTCGCTGGGAAAGAAGATACAGGGGTGGACGGACGAGAAGGGCGACGGGGATGTGTAGCTGGAGTTGTGACAAATCGATTGGCAGCAAAAACGGACTGAAAACGTGTGGTTTCGTGCAGGAATTAGCCTCGCCGGAATCGAGCTCCGGTGGCCGGAACCTCGCCGGTTTCTGGGTTGTGAAGAACACCGGCGGGTTGTTCTTGCCAACCCGGACCCGACCCGGTGGGTACTAAATTTTAACCCGGTTTCAATCCATTAAAACCCTAATTCCTTTTCTGATTTATGTTTCCAGAATTTTAGAATTTAGTTTTATTTTTATTAAAAAAATAGAAATTAGTTTTTATTAATTCTGAAAATCAATTAAAAATGAGTTTTAAATTCTGTAATATATTATTAATAATTTCGGAATTATTTTCTTAAATTAGAAATTCGAATTTAGTTATTTAATTAATTATTTAACTACCTATTTAATCATATACCTATTTATTTATTATTTAATAGTTAAGTAATAATTAATAATTAAAGATTAAAATTTATCGAATAATACGAGAAAAGATTCGATAATTAGGGGAATAAACGATTAACTCGTAATTAAACGGGTATTTGAATGATAAGTTCGATTATTATTATTATCATTATTATTATTAGTATTCGGACGATAGTTAATTATTCATAGCGAATAATTAAATTCAGATAGTTAATTTAAATCGTATAAATTGTAATAATAACCGTAATGTTTCGATAATTATGCGAGGAATGCGAATAACTCGTAGAAATACGAGTAGTGGATCACTGAATTGAATTCTGATTCGAATAATAGTTTATTTATTCGATAATTATCGTATCAGCTGAGTGTATCGATTATTTATTTGTAAATAATCGATTTAATCAAATAAATAATGATAAGATGTAAATATTTGTAATAAATTGTGATTAATCCTAATAATTAGGAATTAATAATTTTTAAATTATTAAATAATTACTTATTAATTAATTATTAGTTATTTATTTATTATTGATTAATTATTTCGATAATTAATCAAATAACTTTCGATAAATCATAACATATTCATTTTTACTCCAAAAATTATAAAAAATTATTTTTGACTTGGATTTTTCTTAAATAATTATTTTAGGATTTAAAAATTTGTAATAATTATTTATATTGAATAATACATTGGATTATCAGTGTTTAATTGATATTAATTAGACCGTTAGTCCGATTTGAGCGAAACGAAAGCCATTTGACTCGGAAAAATGAATTATTTTCATTAAAAATAATACGAAGACCTAATTTCTTCTAGAAATTAGTTGAATTTATTAATTACTTGATAATCAGTCAAATATGTGCCGAGACGAGTCCGAAAAATTTCGGAAAAATGGGAAATGAAGTAGATGGCAATCAGCGGGGCAATCAGCGAAGCAATCAGCGAGTCGATTTTGATTCTAAAAATTATTCTAACTATAAAAAAGATTATGTGCTTATATGTATTATGTGGTTAATCGAGTCTTACTTGCTTATATGTAATATAAGAGTCAGTCATAAGCGTATGGGTAGATAATAGGAACGAAATGAAGTCGATTCAAGATGCAATTGAAGTACAAAATGACTTAACTAGTCTATTTTGCTAACAGAAGCTAAGCCAGCAAGGCAGGCCGAGTAGGTGATTGACGAAAGTGATTTAATTGCAGTAAGTCGCGCAGAAGGCAAGTTTCTCCCCTATTCTACTTTCAGAATAGTAATATTCATTTCCAATTCCTATTACGCTTGTACTCTTTTTCTTTTGTTCATATTTCAGTTCGATTCTTAAATTATTCTCTTCATTTGAAATCATTATTTATATTCCAATGGTTATTCACAAACATTGATATATTCTGGTGATTAGAATATATCAAGGCATACCGATTGTTCCGTTTGCTATTCCAGGGACTGGATAATACTACTTTAGGGATTAAGTTTACTTAATCCTAAGGACCGGGACATAACCGGATCCTTGAGATGGGTTGTAGTGCCTGGGTGCCCGACGGGATCTATATAGTGAGATATAGATCTGCACTATATCCTGGCTGATCAGCAGGGTATAGCTGCAAACTTGAGTCCAGTTTAGTTCATTTATATTCGCCAGTAATGGCCTTCTTTCTATTCTCATGGGATTATATCTTTGCAGATATACCTGGGTTACTAATTCATTTAAATTGCTTTAACACTATTTATATTTTGTGGAATTGTTGAGCAATTTTTGGCTCACCCCTTTTGTTGTTATTCACCTTATTGTTTTCAGTTAAGAAGGAATATGAAACCCATCAGGACTCGAGTGGTAAAGAAGCAGGTCAAGCCTCAGGATGCTCTCATACCCAGGGTGTTGATCCCAATTCAGGAAGAAAGTTTTGAGTTGCCCGAACAGGTGGAGTGTTGATAGATAGTGTGTGTGTGTTTGAATAAAAGCTAAACTTAGTTTAAAATGAATTAGAAAATGGTTTTTAATAAAGAGAGTTTGTGAGATTTTAAACTTGGTTTTGTAATAAAGTAGTTAGTGGTTCTTGTTTTCATAATTCAACCTAAAAAGATCATGGTTAATGTTAAAGGGGTTTGGTTTCATTTCTTTATTATTTGTTAATCAGATTGTAAAGAGTTTGTAGATTAGCTAGTAACCCCCAGACTTATACCCCGGGTCTGGAGGGCGTTACTGTTTGGCATCAGAGCTGTAGGTTTGGTCCCTGAAAACAAGAACATTAGGATTAAGATAAGATAGGGAGATCACATAGGATAGGGATAGTCAAATAAGAAGAATAGTGTTAGGATGTAGGTCAGATTAGAATAGGGAAGTATAAATCTTAGAATTATTTAGTGACCTTTTCTTTTCTTTGGTATATTATTAGATGACATCTTCTGGTTATTCTGCATCTTTCGAGAGGACAGTTACCGGGCCAGCAGCACCAGTTATACCTCCAGTATCTGAGTACATGTTTCCTCCTCTACCACCTCCACCACCATTGCCACAGGAGCCGGTACCACCAGTACAGGGGATAGTTCATGACCCCATAGAGATGTTTGATCCCTTTGAGTTCTTTGAGCCGATGGTTCCTTTACCAGTTGAGCATCAGTTTATACCAGGTATTGAGCAGGAGTTACCACCACCATTGTTACCTCCTATACCAGTGTATGCCCCAGAGATGATTCCAGTCGAGGGGATGGGAGAGCATGATGTGGATCTACAGTTAGGTTTACCACAGCAGGGTGCAGGTATACTGAGGGTTCCTTCACAGGAGTTAGTAGGTCAGGTTGCTCAGCCATATATGGTACCATACCATGAGTATAGAGTTATGAGGGATGATGTGGAGTATTGGCGGGCACAGTGTCGAGAGATTATGCATCTGTTTGATCAGAGGGACAGTGGACCGTTAGCGGCCCTACAGCCGGATTATTATATGAGACAGCGATTACAGTCAGTGTTGATGAGTGCCACTTGGGAGCTTGATGATTTGACCCATGAGGGACCACCTTCTTTTGCAGAGTTCTACCGGATATTCCGCTTGGCACAAACTTTGGTCCAGGCACTTAGGGATGAGCTTAGGCGTATTCCGCCTGGGTTTTGAGACAGTGACAGTTTGAGACAGTGACTCCAGGGTACAGATGTATATAGAGGCAGCATAGTATAACCTAGTGAGTAGTGTGTACGTGTGTACTAGTACTTTAACCTGTAGTAGTAGTTTGACATGTAGTGTTAGTATAACTTGTAGCCGCGGTGATTACCAGCAGAGCGAGACTTTTTGTATCAAGCATTTACACCTAAGGCTGGTGTCATATATATAACTGAACTTTTTCAAATTTCTTTTATTTAAATTTGAGTCTTTACAGTTTTACAGCATTTACTTTCACTTTATTATTTTTTCAGCTTTCCATATTAAAATTCCCTGTTGAAAAAGAAAAGAAATATCCAGAAAAAAAGGAACAACCATTTTATTTAACTGCTTACATTTCCAGTTTTTATATTCAGCAACTATTTTTTTTTATTTAAAGCATGTTGTTAATACAGGATAAATTGTTTTCTTACCTACTGTCAACTGTTTATTAAACTGTTAAAGAAATAACACTTGTTTTATTATCAGAAGAAGATGGCACCAAAAAGAAAGACTAGGGCTGAGACCTCTAACATCAATTATGAAGGTCAGACTAATGAGACCATGAACCAAATGTTCCATCTGATACAATAATGATGCAGCAGTAGATGCAGCATCAACAACAACGAATCCAACAACAAATGTTACAGTAGCCACCTCGTCCTGAGCCTCAATTACCACCAGTATTACCTGTTGTTACTTTTAAGCAGTTTCAGGCAGTTAAACCTCCAGAATTTGACGGGTCTACTGATCCTATTAAAGCCACCACCTGATTAAAAGAAATAGAGAAAGCGTTTGCACTAGTGAAGATAGGTGAGGACCAGAAGACTGATTTTGCTAGTTACTTGTTGAAGGGAGAGGCAAATTATTGGTGGGAATCTAAAAAGGCTTTAGAGGGTGAAGATGTTATTACTTGGGATAGGTTCAAAGAGTTGTTTTTAGAAAAGCATTTTCCTCGCTACGTAAGAAATCAGATGCAGATAAAGTTTTTGGACCTGAAGCAGGGAAGTATGTCCGTGACAGAGTATGAAGCCAAATTTAATGAGTTGGCTAGGTTCGTCCCAGAACAGATTGACACTGAAGAGAAACGAGTTCAGAGGTTTCAAGAGGGATTACGACCGTGGATTCGTGGACAGGTTGCAGTTTTTGAATTAACCACATATACCGCCGTAGTCCAAAAAGCTTTAATCATCGAAGGAGAAAGTGAAAGATCTCAACGAGACAGAGGACATGAAAGTTTCCAAGACCATTCCAACAGGAAGCCGGGATTTCAAGCTCGGGTAAATTTAAATTTCAAAAGGATAGGACAAGGTACACAAAAAGCAGGTAATCATTTCCAAGCCTCCAAGCAGCAGGGAATTGTTAAGGTTCCAGTGCCGTATTGCAAAACTTGTGGACGCAAGCATACCGGCGTATGTATTAAAGCAGATGTGACATGTTTCAAATACAAGCAGAAAGGGCACTATTCTAATGAATGTCCAACAGGAAAAACAGCAGAAATCACTTGCTACCAATGCGGAAAGAAAGGGCATATCGCTAGGAATTGTAAAGGACCAGCAATGACAGCCAGTATTCCGAAAGTATTGGCATTACCTCCGCCACCGCCGCTGAATCAACCCAAAGCAAGGACTTTCAACATGACAATGAAAGAAGCAGTGCAGAGTCCAAGTGTGATCGCAGGTATGCTTTTGGTGAACTTCGTAGATTCAAAAGTATTAATTGATTCCGGAGCTACCCGTTCATTTATTTCTGAAAAATTTCTTGATAAATTACATTGCGAAATCAAATGGTTGGGCGAGACGTTAATTATAAAATTAGCGAATGACGACCAAATTCCAGTGGATCGAGTGTGTCCTGCGTGTGATATAGAAATAGCTAGACATCATTTTTCTGTAGACTTAATTCCTTTTAAGCTAGGAGAATTTGATATCATTTTGGGAATGGATTGGTTAGCATGTCATAATGCTCAGATAGATTGCGCGAATAAGAAAGTCAAATTGCGAACTGCGGAAAATGCAACGGTAATATTCAATGGCGAGAAATAGTGGAAGAAATTTCTCACCATGATGTAGACTAAACGATTGCTTTGACAAGGTTGTGAAGTATACGTAGCTTACGTCTTAGATACTGAAAAAGGAAGTCTTAAAATAGAAGACATTCCAGTTGTGTGTGAATTTCCGGACGTCTTTCCAGACGAGCTTCCAGGGTTACCACCAGATCGAGAAATCGAGTTCACGATTGATCTAGCATCAGGTACATAACCATTTTCGAAAGCTCCATATCGAATGGCTCCAGTCGAGATGAAGGAATTGTCAACGCAACTGCAAGATCTTCTAGACCGAGGCATCATACGACCTAGTATATCCCCATGGGGTGCACCGGTGTTATTCGTGAAGAAGAAGGACGGCAGTATGCGATTATGCATCGACTATCGGGAGTTGAATAAGCTAACTATCAAGAACAAGTATCCTTTACCGAGAATTGACGATTTGTTTGATCAGCTAAAAGGAGCTGCATGGTTTTCGAAGATAGATTTGCGATCAGGCTATCATCAATTGAAGATTAAAGCTAAAGATATTCCAAAGACTGCATTTCGCACGAGATATGGGTATTAGGAGTTTTTGGTAATGACATTCAGTTTGACAAATGCGCCAGCTGTATTCATGGATTTAATGAATAGGGTATTCAAGAAATATTTGGATAAATTCGTGATTGTATTCATTGATGACATCTTGATTTATTCCAAGATGGAAGAAGAGCATGCAGAACACTTGAGGATAGCTTTGGAAATTTTGAGGAAAGAGCAACTGTACGCGAAATTCTCAAAATATAATTCTGGTTAAGGGAAGTACAATTTCAAGGGCATATCATCAGTAGAGAAAGCATCCAAGTTGATCCAGCGAAGATTGAAGCTATATTAAATTGGGAACGACCAATGACACCGACAGAAGTTCGAAGTTTCTTGGGATTGGTAGGGTATTATCGAAGATTTGTCAAAGATTTTGCGAAAATAACAACGCCGCTGACCAAGTTAACTCGAAAAAGTTAAAAGTTTGTATGGAATGATCAATGTGAAGAAAGTTTCCAAGAGTTGAAGAATCGGTTAGTAACCGCACTGGTACTAGTATTGCCAAACGAGCAAGGGAATTTCGTCATTTATAGCGATGCTTTGTATCGCGGACTAGGATGTGTATTGATGCAGCACGACAATATCATCACATATGCTTCGAGACAAATTAAACCTCATGAACAGAAATATCCCACTCATGACCTGGAATTGGCAGCGATCGTATTTGCATTGAAACTTTGGAGACATTATCTCTACGGTGAAAAATGCGAAATCTACACGGATCATAAAAGTCTGAGGTATATCTTTACACAAAGGGAGCTGAACATGCGACAACTTCGATGGCTGGAATTGATTAAAGATTATGATGTCACAATCAGTTATCATCCAGGGAAAGCAAATGTTGTAGCATATGCGTTGAGTAGAAAAGAAAGATTGAATTGGTTAACCTCATGCCAAGAATTAACCAAGGAATTCGACAAATTAGAAATCGAGATTCGTATTCCCAATGAATCTGTAGAAGCTATCTATGCTATGACTTTCCAACCGAAGTTGCTAGAGAAGATTCGCCGCTGTCAAGAAGAAGTGATGGGTCAAGATAACGACCTAACGGGAGAAGAGATCACAACCCAGAAAGATAATGAAGGAATTTTACGCTTTGCATCAAGAATCTGGATCCCTAATGTGGCAGAATTAAAAAAAAAGAAATATTGCGAGATGCGCACAGTTTGAAGTATTCTATTCATCCAGAAAGCACAAAAATGTATCGCGATCTGAAGGAAAACTTTTGGTGGCCGAACATGAAGAAGGAAATAGCAGAATGGGTAAGTAAATACTACACATGCCAGCGAGTTAAAGCGGAACATCAACGTCCAAGCGGATTATTACAACCGTTAGACATTCCAGAATGGAAATGGGAACATCTAGCGATGGATTTTGTAGTAGGACTACCGATGACTAGGGCAAATCATAATGCGATATGGGTAATCATTGATAGACTCACGAAGTCGGCACATTTTCTACCGATTAATGAAAGATGTTCACTCGACAAGCTAGTGCACATATATCTCAAGGAAATTGTGATGCGACATGGAGTTCCAATATCTATCGTGTCTGATCGAGATCCCCGTTTCAACTCAAGATTTTGGAGACAATTTTAAGAATGTCTTGGAACTAAATTAAACATGAGTACCGCTTATCATCTACAAACTGATGGGCAAAGTGAAAGAACTATCCAAACGATTGAAGACATGTTACGAGTTTGTGCGATCGATTTCGAAGGTAGTTGGGATGAGCATTTACCTTTGGTGGAATTTTCTTATAATAACAGCTATCACGCAAGCATTAGAATGCCACCGTATGAAGCATTATACGGGAGAAAATGCAGATCACCAGTACATTAGGATGAAGTTGGAGAATGCAAGATTTTGGGTCCAGAATTAATTCAACAAACTAAAGAAAAGATTGAACTCATTCAGAAATGACTCGATGCAGCACAAAACAGGCAACGCAAACATGCAGACCAAGCAAGAAAGGATATGGACTATCAGGAAGGAGAAAATGTATTACTCAAAATATCGCCATGGAAAGGATTGACCAGATTTGGAAATAAGGGTAAATTGAAGCCACGATACGTCGGACCGTTTGAAATTTTGAAGAAAGTGGGAAAAGTTGCGTACGAATTAGCTTTACCTCCTCATATGCAACATAATCACAATGTGTTTCACGTGTTGATGCTTAAGCGATATAATCCTGATTCTAGACATGTAATAGAATATGAACCGATAGATATCCAACCTGATTTGACTTTTGTAGAACAGCCGGTAAGAATTTTAGATCGGCGAGAGAAAGTATTGAGAAATAAGTCTGTATATTTAGTGCGAGTGTTGTGGAGAAATCCTATGGTTGAAGAATCAACCTAGGAACTGGAAAGTGAAATGTTAGAGAAATACCCTCATTTATTTTCGTAGAAGATTCTGAGGACAGAATCCTATTAAGGGGGGAAGAATGTAACGATTGGGAAATTTACATCTGTATTATATTATATTTATAATAAATAAGGTGTGTTAATGTGTCATTTATGTGTGATTATCTGTTAAACCTAATTGTTACGTGTTACGTGTATTCCGTGTCATTTCTGTATTTTAAAGTATTTTCCAGATGTTTTATTTCGTATTCATAGGTTTCATTTTAAACGTTTTACGACCCAAACCATGATTTTAAAGCCAGTATCTCTAATAAAATAACGGGCCGTATTTTTCATCAAACGACTTTTACCATCGCATTATTCTGAACATCTAGATATTTTATAATTTTTCTCGTTTTGCGAAAAATGACTTTTCCGGGCCCCATTGGGTGTTAAAAACCCCACAAAAAGCACATTTTTATTTTTATAAAATTATAGGACTTTTATTTATACCATTTCTTTGTATTTTTGCAATATTCACAATTTTTGGGAAATTTTGGTATATATATTGTATACATAAAATATTTATAAATTAATTTTTAATACCCAAAAAATTATGAAAATTAGGGCCAAATATTTTTTATTAGATGTACAATTAGCCCCTTAATTTTAATTAGGAGTATTATTTTTCACACTATAAATAGCCTAATTATCAGTTAATTATAATTAATTAATTATTAAAAATTCTGCAAATTTCTGGAAATTTTCTGAAGAACAGTTCGGGTCGGAATTCGGGTCAGAAATCAATCGGTGATTTTGAACGTTTCTGAGCACCAAATCGATCGATGTGAGTATCCAAATCGATCCTCTCGAGTTGTTCTTTCGGTTTCTGGTATCAGAAACAAGTTTTGAGGTGTTAATTTTCAATTTTAATTTCTAGGGTTTATACCCGAATTGGTACTTTTTGATTCTGGGGTTATTTGTTGAAATTGATGATATGAATAGCTTTATTTGATTGTTTATGATTGATTCCTGCTAATTAATTTGACTAACGATTGTTTGAATCGATAAATCGATATCTAGGGTTGATGCGTTTCTTTAATTGATCGTTTTTTATTATACAGATATCTGAGGTATGTTAGAGTATGGGGGTTTGATTGTAGAAGTAATAAGCTTTATTTTGATATATTATTTGTAATTTTTCATGTACGGAATCGTGATTTTGAGTTTTAGCCGGACTTTTGTCTGATTTGATCGGAGAATTAGTTGTAGGGGTTATTAGGATTATATATTAGTATGGTTGAATTGCTGGTGTGATTTTGAATGAGATAGAGGGTCGAATCGATCCAAACGATCCCGTTTTGGCTATGAATCGAGCTCACCGGATTCTCGCCGGGGTTTGTTCTGTTTCGCCGGGAAAGAAGATACAGGGGTGGACGGACGAGAAGGGCGACGGGGATGTGTAGCTGGAGTTGTGACAAATCGATTGGCAGCAAAAACGGACTAAAAACGTTTGGTTTCGTGCAGGAATTAGCCTCGCCAAAATCGAGCTCCGGTGGCCGGAACCTCGCCGGTTTCTGGGTTGTGAAGAACACCGGCGGGTTGTTCTTGCCAACCCGGACCCGACCCGGTGGGTTCTAAATTTTAACCCAGTTTCAATCCATTAAAACCCTAATTCCTTTTCTGATTTATGTTTCCAGAATTTTAGAATTTAGTTTTATTTTTATTAAAAAAACAAAAATTAGTTTTTATTAATTCTGAAAATCAATTAAAAATGAGTTTTAAATTCTGTAATATATTATTAATAATTTCAGAATTATTTTCTTAAATTAGAAATTCAATTTTAGTTATTTAATTAATTATTTAACTACCTATTTAATCATATACCTATTTATTTATTATTTAATAGTTAAGTAATAATTAATAATTAAAGATTAAAATTTATCGAATAATACGAGAAAAGATTCGATAATTAGGGGAATAAACGATTAACTCGTAATTATACGGGTATTTGAACGATAAGATCGATTATTATTATTAGTAGTAGTAGTATTCGGACGATAGTTAATTATTCATAGCGAATAATTAAATTCAGATAGTTAATTTAAATCGTATAAATTGTAATAATAACCGTAATGTTTTGATAATTATTCGAGGAATGCGAATAACTCGTAGAAATACGAGTAGTGGAACATTGAATAGAATTCTGATTCGAATAATAGTTTATTTATTCGATAATTATCGTATCAGCTGAGTGTATCGATTATTTATTTGTAAATAATCGATCTAATCAAATAAATAATGATAAGTGGTAAATATTTGTAATAAATTGTGATTAATCCTAATAATTAGGAATTAATTATTTGAAATTATTAAATAATTACTTTTTAATTATTTATTAGTTATTTATTTATTAATGATTAATTATTTCGATAATTAATCAAATAACTTTCGATAAATCATAACATATTCATTTTAACTTCAAAAATTATAAAAAAATTATTTTTGACTTGGATTTTTCTTAAATAATTATTTTAGGATTTAAAAATTTGTAATAATTATTTATATTGAATAATAAATTGGATTATCAGTGTTTAATTGATATTAATTAGACCGTTAGTCCGATTTGAGCGAAACGAAAGTCATTTGACTCAGAAAAATGAATTCTTTTCATTAAAAATATTATGAAGACCTAATTTCTTCTAGAAATTAGTTGACTTTATTAATTGCTTGATAATCAGTCGAAATGCGTGCCGAGACGAGTCCGAAAAATTCTGGACAAATGGGAAATGAAGTAGATGGCAATCAGCGGAGCAATCAGCGAGTCGATTTTGGTTCTAAAAATTATTCTAACTATAAAAATGATTATGTGCTTATGTGCTTATATGTATTATGTGGTTAATCGAGTCTTACTTGCTTATATGTAATATAAGAGTCAGTCATAAGCGTATGGGTAGATAATAGGAACGAAATAAAGTCGATTCAAGATGCAATTGAAGTACAAAATGACTTAACCAGTCTATTTTGGTAACAAAACCTAAGCCAGTAAGGCAGGTCGAGTAGGTGATAGACGAAAGTGATTTAATTACAGTAAGTCACGCAGAAGGCAAGTTTCTCCCCTATTCTACTTTCAGAATAGTAATATTCATTTCCAATTCCTATTACGCTTGTACTTTTTTTCTTTTGTTCATATTTCAGTTCGATTCTTGAATTATTCTCTTCATTTGAATTCATTATTTATATTCCAATGGTTATTCACAAACATTGATATATTCTGGTGATTAGAATATATCAAGGCATACCGATTGTTCTGGTTGCTATTCCAGGGACTGGATAATACTACTTTGAGGATTAAGTTTACTTAATCCTAAGGACCGGGACATAACCGGATCCTTGAGATGGGCCGTAGTGCCTGGGTGCCCGACGGGATCTATATAGTGAGATATAGATCTACACTGTATCCTGGCTGATCAGCAGGGTATAGCTGCGAACTTGAGTCCAGTTTAGTTCGTTTGTATTCTCCAATAATGGCCTTCTTTCTATTCTCGTGGGATTATATCTTTGCAGATATACCTGGGTTACTGATTCATTTAAATTGCTTTAACACTATTTATATTTTATGGACTTGTTGAGCAATTTTTGGCTCACCCCTTTTGTTGTTATTCACCTTATTGTTTTCAGTTAAGAAGGAATATGAAACCCATCAGGACTCGAGTGGTATAGAAGCGGGTCAAGCCTTGGGATCCTCTCATACCCGAGGTGTTGATCCCAATCCAGGAAGAAAGCATTGAGTTGCCCGAACAGGTGGAGTGTGGATAGATAGTGTGTGTGTGTGTTTGAATAAAAGCTGAACTTAGTTTAAAATGAATTAGACAATGGTTTGTAATAAAGAGAGTTTGTGAGATTTTAAACTTGGTTTTGTAATAAAGTATTTAGTAGTTCTTATTTTCATACTTCAACTTAAAAAGATCCTGGTTAATGGTAAAGGGTTTAGTTTCATTTCTTTATTATTTGTTAATCAGATTGTAAAGAATTTGGAGATTAGCTAGTAACCCCCAGACTTATACCCCAGGTCTGGAGGGCGTTACAGAACTTGAATTCCACAAACAGCTCCAAAATCAGATAGAAGAAAACAATAGGAAGCTTGGAAAGAAATCCAGACCATCAAGGAAATAGATCAATCTGCTCAGATTAGAAGAGCACCTTGAAAATGACTGTGAGCAAATCTTTGTACACTTTGTCTTGTAAATTCTTCAGTAAAAATGCAACACTTTTTAGTTTTATCTACTACCTTTTAAATTTGTATTTTTAGGGTGTTTTGTTATCATCAAGTTTCTCTTAATTTATGACTACAATTCTAGTTGGTATAAATTATGGGAGATTGTTAGGAATATGTTGTGAACTTGATGATTACATTAACAAAACACCTTAGTAGATTTAACTTAGTGAAAAATGTAGCACCCGACGGATGATCAATTATAGTCCCGACGGATGATTCACTATATTCCCGACGGATGACTAATTGATATCCATCTGGTGAGTAGCTTATGTAATAATAAGTATTGTAACTCATTTCTGCAAACATCTTTGTATAGATTCTGTAGTAGCATATAAGTCATGTTGACTTTAATTAGATATGCAGAATAGGTTGATTAATTATAAATATAAGATGTCTTGTAATTCTGCGTAAGTGAAATAAAGTCAAGTGTCAAATAGCTACCCGACAGATGATCAATAAAGCTACCCGACGGATGATCAACAAGGCAACCCGACGGATGACAAACATGTATCCGACGGATGATCAATTTAAACATCTATTGATAGTGACAACACAGTCACATGCGTTGGCTATTTGCAAAAGGAATGTGGCAGCCTGTTTAACAAGAAATGAAGAACA
The DNA here is from genome assembly GCF_009905375.1 of Apium graveolens. Taxonomy (NCBI): domain Eukaryota; kingdom Viridiplantae; phylum Streptophyta; class Magnoliopsida; order Apiales; family Apiaceae; genus Apium; species Apium graveolens. Next base: position 158,232,962 of record NC_133655.1, on the reverse strand, counting down.
AAGAAGCATTATCATTTCCATGCAAGATTAAGAAGATTTTCAAAGATGCTGGAATAGAGTAGTGAAGCAGCATGGAGTTTGACTTGATAGTCTTGTTTTATTATCCTGTCTTATTACCATGTAAACTTGGTGGTATATAAACCAAGTGTAGCTAGTAGAACAAACAACTAAGCAAACACTTTTAGAAGAGAAATAGAAAAAGCTGTAACTGTTAAGAATTTCTCTGTAGTTTGTTTGTTCACTTGTAAAGAAGCTGTGAGACAATTTGTTCTTTACAGAGTTCTTAATTTGATATATATATATATATATATGGTGGATATTTTCAAATCCACCAGAAAGTTTTTAAAGACTTGTGTTTTTATTACTATGTGTTTTTGATTTATTTAACTTGTGATTCCGCACCTTGCAAATCAAAATACTAATATATATATAGTTTGAGTTAGAACATTTTATAGTTCAAGAAAAAGTTTACTAGAATTACATTCAACCCCCCTTCTATAATTCTTACTGGCATTGTTAGGGACTAACATAGAGGGTGATGTTATTGCCTCTTTTAACATCAGTGGAAACATCAACCGATGTCTAATGTATGATGTCTATTCAACTTTTTCTTGTAGTGAATGAAGTTTGAAAAATATGAAATGAGAAGTTGAGAGAATTAATATAAAATAATAGAATAATTTTTTTACAAATAATATTGAAAGAATTAGAAAAGATGAAATTAGAATAATAAAGAATTATTGGAAATGTGCAAAGTAATATAATTTTTTTAATATGAATGTGCTAAATAAGCACCTCGTTAGAGAAAATACTTGATGATAGTTAAACATGTGTAAAAAAATTAAAAATGATAGATATGTGTCCAATTTTGATAACTTTAAACCATTGGTAATATATGTTTAATCTAACATGTATACAATTTTAAATAATTGAGTGACCTGTGTCCATGTGTGACAACTTGAAATGATAACGTGACATATGTTCAGTGTTAATGAAAAAGTGATATATTTGCAGGTTATTGCGTGAGCGCGTGGGGTTTACTAGTGCGCACCCGAAGGGTAGCGGCTGCGGGTTCCCTACGATAAAAAAAGTGATATATGTACTTTTCTATTTGACATCATCCCATTTTTTGGCTGAAATCCCATTTTGTGTTTGTGCAGCCTGTTTAACGGATTTAATGAAATGACTATTTCTTCCCTTATATGATGGAAACGGTTGGCTCAATTGGTTAAAGAGGGGATAACTATCCTCTTGGTCACAGGTTCGAATCTCATGGGAGGAGAATTTATGATTATGCCTCCTGAGTCAGAGCCTGTCGCTTAATGCGGTTTACCTTGGTTAACGTGGTTTGCAGGCTATTGCGTGAGCCCGTAGGGTTTACCCAGTGTGCACCCGAAGGATAGCGGCTGCGGGTTATCTACGATTGAAAAAATAAAAATCAAAAATCATGTTCAACCTACAATCTCATATTTTAGCCCACATTTTACATCTCTAATCCTCATGGCTCTTTCATCTGTTTATGTATATTCTCTTTGTTAATCCTTTCTTATTTCTAGAAAAATACTCTTTTGATCCGCTAATTTCTTTAATACTTTATACTTTTTCCTTATGCTTAGCACTAATTATAAGGATACTATAAACATAATTATATAATTTATTTATAAAATTTATTTTTTATATAAAAATTTAAACCTTATATTTTTTTTAAAAAAAAATTTAAAATTGTTTAAAGAACCATAATGTACGAGAGCCTTAAAATACGTGTAGATCCCCCGTCCTTCAATGTAAGGAACCTGGAAAGACAGAGGGAGTAATTGTTATTATACATTATTACGTATTAAAACATTTTCATACTTTCTAGTTATCATTTTTATTAAAATAATTTTAAAATATTTTGAACTTTTAATCTTTCGTCTATTATGTATCTATATTATTATATTAAAGACGAAATATTGAAAGTTTGGTTATTGATCCTCTAATAACTCAATTTAAGGTCGTTAGATCAGATTGATGAGAACCGTTAAATATAATTTTAAAAATTATTACTCGAGTGGTATAAGGTTCGAATTACATTAGCAACATACTAAAATTATAATTTACAAGATGTAATGATAAAAATAACAGTGCATTGCACGGAATATATTCTAGTAATACATTATAGATAGATTACTTAATTATTAAATTTATTTGAATTTTCTTTTTTCAAATTTCATATTTTTATTTATAAATTAAACTATTTTATTAGAATTTTATTTTTTTTTAAAAATTATAACTTATAATTTATAATTTACCAAACACATTAACAACTTATAAGTAACTTTTACGTAAAATTATACAAACACCTAAATAACTTATAAGTTACGATGTTCATATCACTTATATAACACTTTTCGACGTTAAGTCATAAATTACATTTTTTAAGAAATGTAACAGCCCGCACTATTCGGACTATTATATCTAAATACAAAACTTAATTAAAATAGATTCTTATTTAATAATTTAAATATATCACAAATGTCAAAGCAACGGTTAAACTGAATCATCAAAATCATAAAAATGGAGCCGCAGCTCCACAAATCCGATAATAATTGTCTAAACATATATCATATTTATTCTTATGGTACAAAAGTCTTATTCAAACTAAATAGCACGAAAATCCACGAAGTTCACATCCTTTTTTAAATCCAGAGCTTACCAACCCGAAATAGAGAAAATGGATGAGCAACATAGCTCAGCAAGTACAAATTTACTAACTATTTAACGAAAAATCAATGGGTGTTTTAATAAAACGATTTTTCTCAAAATAATAATAATTTTTCAAATAATTTCTAAAGTAGATCCGATCCAAATTTTTATATTTCAAAATTCAGAATTTAAAATAGAGCAGAATTTATAACAGAGTAAAACGGAACGAAACAGAACGAAACCATAATTCTTATAAAATATCACAGCCTTAATCTACAACCACACTTTTCCAATAACCGACATCTTATTCTTATTCTTATTCTTATTTACCACACTTTGCTAGTGGTCGAAATCTAAATTTCAATATTATGCGTAATTAATATGTATCTAAAGTTGAACACTCATGCGCCTATTAAGGATATCTAAGACTAGTTCCGGATTATAGCGTAAATTACGAACGGGTTCGAAAACGTAGAGACTAGGTTCTAAAATTCATAAATACTTATATCTTATAAATTTCAAAATCAAATTTTTATATCTTATACAAAATTAAAAACAGAATTAAAATATCTTTTTCGAAAAGTAAACGTAGGTCAAAAATACTTACCTCAAAGTTGACACTTAAAACCCGAAATGAATAATACGAACAAATCCTAAAAATTTTATAACCATAACCGAATTAATTACTAAATTTATAAAAAATTCTATAAACAATTTCTATTCATGCATCATACACAGATCATAAGTCAAATCAAATATGTTCCGGAGGAACATGAACTAATATACGTTGAAGATACAGGGGAACATAGGCTTTAAAAGATTAAAAATTAAAGCAGGTAGTCGTTTAATCCATACAAAAGGCTAATACTTGACGGATAATTTAAAGCAAGTAAAAGATGACCAAATGGGCCTTAAAGCGCAATACATAAAAACATGACCAGGTGACTTGAAACTAACCTTAGAGTATGAATGCATTCAATTTAATAATAAATTTAAACAACTCTAGAACAAGTAGCCAAATACTCATTTAATATAATATTAATATACTTAGGTACTATACAATTAACAAAAATAAAACAACCAGTTGAAACACTATGCATGCATACTAATTTTAGATTGTTATAGCCAAAATTTGGTTATGGATCATTTCTGGTCAAGAACGGGTCAATTGAAGTCAAATTGGGGCAAAAGGGAGAAGAATTAGGTTTACAAACTGCAATGCACAATGGGAGGACGCGTTCGGCTCCTAGGATACGCGCTCATTAGTTGGAACGCGTGACATGATTGTAATGCAAGAGGTGTGTATTTCACAAGGTGTGGAGAAGGCCCCCATGGTTGAAGGAAACACCCAAGATGTTCATGGCCAAGCTAATGGAGGAAATCTTCGAATCACTTCGCGGTGCTTGGAGTATTCAGATGATGTCGAGCCTATTATGGAACTTGTTGACGAGGACACTGATGGGAGAGAGAGGCCTCATATCGATAATCAGGTTGCTGCACATCCTCACAGGTCTGGACGTACGATGGACAAGCGTCATCGTGCGGAGAATATCCAGAATCAAGATAAGGAAAGAAGAGGTTTTTCAACTCTGAAGAGAAGACTTGGCATAAGGTTAGAGGATAATGATTTGAGGATATTGCTATTGGAATGACAAAAGGAAGGTAATGATGGAGAAACGAGGCCCTGTGACACAATAGGTGTGCCCCCTACCTACCCAAGGGATGATAGGGTGCGACGTCGCGAACACGAGCGTGCCCCTTTACATGGAAGATTTGGAAATTATGGTCGAGGTTATCAAATTAATGGTCAAGGAAGGATTAGATATCAACATGGGAGGGCGCTATACCACAGAAGAAGTGAGGGTGCTGTAACGATTGGGAATTTCGCGACGTAATAAAGTATGATTTCAGTGGTATGAATATAAATTATGTGATTAAGTGATGATTAATTGTCTTTATTGTATATTAGTATCTGGGAGCGTAGATAGATGCGTTCCAATTTAAAGAGTCAGCTTAGGGGTTAAGCTGTGTTGTCGAGCCGTCAGGTAGAACGGAACCCATCTTAAAAAGGGATTAAAGTGTTTAAATGTGAAATATGTGTGTTTATGTGAAATGGAATGTTTAAGCAAGTATTACGTTCTAGTGACGTATCGGCTGGTAAAGGTAATTGTGAAGCGTAATTGAAACGTTGAGAGTCGGGCCGTCAGACAGAACGTGACCCGATACGCGAAAAGAGGAATAATAATAAAAAGGGAAATTTTATGATCAGAAATGAGTTGTGATGTGTGAATATATGTGCTTGCTTGTCTGTATGCATGATTACGTGATCTGTTAATTTTTAAACGGATTTAAGGAATTATTTGATTTAAAATAAGGATTATTGGACATTTATGCATTTTTATAAAATTATTCGAGTAAGGTCAAGGCATGAGACTAGTTGTGTTATCTTTAAAATGGTCCTAGAGACTTTCTAAAAGTGATAGACGGATTTATTTCATGATCGTTGCATTTTAAAATGATTTTATGGAGCTAAAATGCTATTTTCAACATAATCTTGTAAAATCCGTATTTAATCAACCGTTCGCTCAAAAATTATTCCGAAAATATGGCTGAAAAGCTAATTTTGAGATCTACATTCTAAAATTATTATTCATTTCATTCTCATCTTTTTCGGGAGAGCTATTTCTTGATTAAATTCGTTTTTGGATTGAAAATAAGAGAGAAAAGAAAAAGAAATGTAAAAGTGTGGTACAATGACCACACTACCCTCCCAAGTCAATATAAATACTCCCTCCCGTCCCCCTTTTCTTTCTCTTCACCCGGCCACTCCCTCATTTCTCACATTCTCTCATTTCTCTCTCTCTCTTTTGTAACACCCCCAAATCCGAGGTCGGGGATCCGGGTTGTCACGAGTTCCATTTCCCTTAATAACACCCAATCTTAATAAATAATCAACTACTCTGTACTGTGACCCCACAATAAACACACACACCGCAAGTTATAGTCTCAGAGATGAATACCCAAAAAAAATACACAAGTCATTTTATTCCACAATTATAAGCCATTACACCTCAAAAGGGTTTCTGAATAAATTTACATTTCTTTGCCATTATTACAATTCATAAATATACATAATCTGGTACATCAAAAGTTGAAAGCCTAGCCTATTGGTAAATCCTACCTCAGCTACAATGGCATCAACGCCTACAGGAAACTGCAGAACATTTCCTATTCGCTCGCGAATTGGGAGCTCGATCCCGTTCATCTTGTCTATCTATTGTTGTGTGGTGAAAGAAGAAAGCAAGGGTGAGCAACAAGCCCACCAAAATAATATGTAGAATAATTAACAATATATGAGCGTTCTCATAGTACTCATGAAAGTCTTGGTCAAAAGAAATGAACCAAGTTTGATCTCTTATGCGACCAAATCGCAAAATATTCAGTATATATACATATATACTTTTCACAATCTTTGAAATCCTCTGACCTGGATAATATACACAGAGTTCCAGTTTATAACTGTATAAAAATATCGTTGCAAGGTGATCTCATATATCTAACCTTGTCTCAATATTTTTTCCGAAAATATTTGACATGCACAAGATAATCATTTACTAGATATAAGTTTAAAAGATGAAGTTACAAGATACTCCAATATACTTATATTCGAATACTACTTGAACTACCACCGTTCAAGGTATTATTGAATGAAATGAAGTTATAATATACTTCATTAAGTCCCGATATATATATATCCACATATATATCTCTTTATACATTTCCTGAAAAGCTCTATCATGTAAAGTATGAACAGAGTTTGTAACATCCAATGAATTTTTGGAAAGGAAAAGAATTGTGGCATAAACCCGATATCTTGCTGATCAGGCAAAGATACCAATAAGTAACATTTTCTACTGTAGATGGATGAATTCCTCGCCGGTCATCACCCTGGCCGTATTCGGACCTCGCGCTAGACCGTTACCCGGCCACTCACGCCTTGATGGACTGTCACCCAGCCTCTTACACCTTCATAGACCGTACCCCGGCCTGTCACTTATGACGACTCAATCAGATGGACTTACTTCCCGAACATTGGGCAAGTAATCAAATTGTTGTCTCAAAACAGCAACCACGTTGCGAATATAAAATACACCACAGAGCCGGATCCCTCAGGTTTTGAGCGAGTATTTAAATCCCCTTTGTTAGGTCCCAATTTGTTTGTAGAAGGGGGGGTTGAATGCAAACAATACCGTTTAGTCGAATAAAATGCGGAATAAAATTGTGAAACAAAATTCAAGTTAAATAAAACTTTTATTAAACTTGAAAGGTGTTACAACTACGGTATCGGTTACAAGGGATTAATCTCAAATCAATTATTACAAATCTAGAATAAATTCGACATGAACTTTTTCTATTTTTGTAATTAAAAGATCAAATGCTAAATGCGATTTGAGATTAAGTTCTAGGGATTTTGATCCGCTAGATTGTTACACAAGAACAAGAGAGTGATTTCTAGTTGATTGGATTTAACTTTACAAGCTAGAAATTGTGATCTTGAATTAGCAGATAAGATGAAATATTTGGCTGCTTTTTCTCTGTTTGTTCTTGGCTTCTGTTTGATTGCTTTTCAATGAGAGTAAGTAAATTGGATGCTTCTGCTTCTTTTTAATCAACACAGCCGAGATCAATGAACTGGTATGACAATCCTTTGTCCAATAAGACTTTCGGTGTGACAATCTTTTAGAGCTAGCAAGACAATTAAAATGAACTAGCAAGACTTTCGGTATGACTATTGATGGTCATACCGATTGTCATATTAGTTCAAATGAAATTGTCTTACTGAATTAATAAGTGATTTTAATCTAAATAATAATTCTATCAAGACAATCAACTGAATTAGCATGACTTTCGGTATGACTATCAATTGTCATACCGATTGTCATACTAGTACAATCAGTTGTCTTTTTAGAATTAAAACAGATTTTAACCAATTAAAATTCTGAAAAACCTTAATATTAATTCAGAATTAATTAATCAATTAATTTAATTAATCAAATAAATTAATCTTTGCAGATATAAATTATTTTCATAATTAAAATTATATGACTTAATTAATTAATAGAGAATTAATACTAACCCTGAGCAACATCCATTCTTCTGACAATCTTCTGAAAGTCACGGAGACTTATGAATCAATTCCGCCACTTCAATGCTGACACTCGATGTATTGTCTGGTTCATGAGTGACTAACTTTCGTGACGTTTCTTCATGTCTTGACTTTGATGTTCTGATTGAATCCTTGTAATAAATGATACCTTGACGAGATCTCTGTCACTTGATTAAATCCACGATCTTGATTTATATCACTGAGGCATGATCAAATTCTTGAACTTCTTCCAGTGAATCTTCAAGTCTGCAGATGAACAATGTTTCTTTATTCTTTGACAGATGTTACATTGTGAGATCTCTCTGATGATTGATCCACTATTTACTTATTACATTCTTATTTGAGTTGAGTTAAATACTCGAATAAATGAGTAGGCTATGACATATGCCTTTCAATCTCCCCCTATTTGCTTGTTAGACAATAACAACAAATACCTAGAGGATAACTCAACTAGAAAAATAAGAAAAAGATATAAACAGTAATGTAAAGTAAATAGCAGAAAAGTTCTGGATTATATTTAACATTTTCCAGATTCCAAATGAAATTTACAAGTGAATACAAGATAGATGTTCCTCTAGCCTGAACATATAACTACATTAGACTATCTTGATTCATAAAGCTCTAATCATATTACATTGAGTTTTGAGCTAATTGACTTCAGTTGTCTTCTCTTCTGACTTCACCTTCTTCTAAATCTTGAAGCAATTCCTTGTCAAAGACACGATCCTTTTCTGAAGTGAAGCTTGCAGGTCTGACTGGTTGAACTCCAACTGACTTCAGCTTATTCTTGAGTTGATTGTACCTTTTAACATTCTTTTCACAATAAGCTTGAATCAAGTCAGCAGCTTGAGTCTTCAACATGGATGAATATCCAGCAGTTCTCAAATGATGTTCCATCCAGACCAGATGCTTAGCTGAGTAGTCTTTAAGAGATTGTACATCTAGCTGACAGATTTGAAGACAATCAGACTTAAAGAATCTCACCTGATGAGGATTGTTGACCACTTGAGGACTAGCCCTGCTGGCAAACTCTTTAAGCCTTTCTCGAAGAACTTCATTCAATTCTGAGCTTCTTTTGACTTTGTTTAAAAGAATCCAAATCTCTGACAAAGAACGATTCTCAAATAGATGAAGTGACACCTTGAATGATCCTTCACTCTGACAATATACAAAAATGCTCATCTCATTTAGGGATCTATCAAAAGCAGCTGTGATCCTTGAGACTTCAGTCTTGATAGCATTCATGTACATGTCATTGTTAGGATTTGAGATTTCCAGCTTGTCAAGAAGATGTAAGAACTGCCTATCATTGTTAGTGCTTAGCTGAGGCATATCGAGTACTCTCCTAGCTTCATCCCATTTTTCACCAATCTTTAGTTTGACATCTCTTCTCCTTTCTTGAGCCTTAATGTCATGAAGACGTTGCTTTTGAAGAGTTTCTGTTCTTTGTATGTCTTTCCTCCTGTCAATGATCTGAGAGACCTTCTTGAGTTCAGCTTCTTTTCTTAGCATCTCTGACTGCTCTTTCTGAAATTCTTTCTCAAACCTAGGATCCACTGTATCTTCCTCTTCCCAATCTTCAAAATCACTTTCCTCTTCAGCTTCAAATAACCCATCTTTATCTTCCTGAACTGGTTCAGTGGGAATGTCAAAAATGTCAAAGTCATCATGTTCTCCACTGTAGTAGACATCATCAGCCTTTCCTTTGTTTCCAGCAGAGGTATCTTTTTCCTTCCCTTTGGCACTACTCCCTTTCTTCTCCCCCTTAGTTGAGGGATCCTCTACTGACTTTCCTTTGGAACCTCCATCACCTCCAGAGCCTGATCCTCCACCAGACGGTCCTTCAAAATAAGCTCTTTGTTCTTCATTAGGGCAATGAGAATTCTTGATCATGTAATATAGGTGCTTCATCCCTTTATTGAGATGTTCCATGCCCGTCTCTATCTTTAGAAATCTTGAGGAGTCCAGTGAATGATTCATCTCAACGAGGTCTTCAAGAGAAGTCATTCTTGTATGTAGAGAGCAGAAGTTGGATATGTCATCAGCTGATAAATTTGGAGTGTCCTGAATAGAATTGAGCTTTGGTATTACAGTGGTCTTTAGATCTGAGATGTCATTCCTTATGATTGCAAGCTGATTGTTGACAGAGGTGGAAGAAGAAGACCGTTCAACCACTTGTGCTTTGAATGCTTGAGCTTCAGCTTGGCTTTTAGCAAGTTCTTCTTTTAGGGCAGCAATCTGAGCTAACAGGTTTACAGTATCAGTGTCTGTGTGTGCTCTCACCTGAATTTCACTCGTGTTTGGTTCACTCATCTCACGTGCATGTGTTTCTCTCAATATAATTGCTCGTGAGGAGTCTTCCAGTTGCTGTTCTTCTGTACCTGCATTAAAAATCACCCTAGCCTCTTCAAGAGAGGTCAGTGGTGGTGCAATGGGAATTCGTGAGTCCCGATCCTCAGTCAAACCTATCAAATCTTTTGGAATAGATGTCTGAATTGCTTTAGGGATAGATTGACCGAGCTGCCCTCCACTTTCTCCAGATAAATCTGCGAGTGGAGAATCCCATAAGGGAGCCAGAGGTGTTGGATCTGGGAGGGGAGAAAATGACTCTATTAAAGATGGCGGAGAGTCAGATTTTCCCTCTGAAGCATGTGACTGCTCTTCTGCCGTAACTATGGCAGGCACTGTAACCGACTCTACGTGCACTCTTCGCTGTGTGTCCTGAGTATGATCTGGGGAAGTGTATGGTTCCATTGTGAGTAATGGAATTGTGCTTGACTCAGTACAAGATGCCATGGCCCTATGGCGAATTTCAATAGATGCATCCTGTTGAGAGAATGCCTCTAGTAACTGTTCATTGGCCATTTCAAAGTCCATGTCCTGTTGAGAGGACAAGGATGGGCTTTCAGATGCCTCAGAATATGTTCTTCTTTTCTTAGGAGGAGGCAGAGCTGAGGGTTCACTCATATTTAACAATGTACTACTTCCTAGTAATCTCCTGGGTAACATTTTAGACAGTGGGGGAGAGGTTGAGATAGAATGAGACTCTGTGTTTGGCTCTATGACCTGGGATTGAAGCTGTGGTTCTACAACTTCATGGTCAGCCCTATCAACCACTGGGGGTCTTTCAACAGAAGTAGGAAGAGAGTGAGAGTGAGGAATTACTACCTGTAATGGAAGAGTCTGGGTGGCTTGAACCACTGGAGGTTGAGGTTGCTGTTCATGGTCGGGAAGATTGAAAATAGGTAAGGGAATATAATTGGCCATGAAAGCAGATACAAGTACTGGAACTTGCATAAATTTGAAGGTTGTGTCTTGGCGAGTGTAAATCTTTTTGCTAACTGGAGGGGGTTCGGTTACCGCAGAGTTAGCAAAAAGGGCTTTGTGTTCAGGGGTGAGTAGATGATCTGCTATAAGCATGAGAAAACGAGCATAGTAACATGATACCCTACGATTTGTAGAATGATCACGTAAAGCAGAAGTTAGACGTCTCAAGAGAATGGGAAAAAGTAGTTTGCCAAAATTGATCCTTTGATTGAAAACAACCGCAAGACCAATATACTGCAGAGTGGAAGTGATGTTATGAAAATTGGATTTTGTGCAGTTGGCAAACACTTTGGAAAGTGTATCGAAGAAAATATCCCATTCAGACACCAAATTTGATTTAGAAAGTTTGGTTAAATTGATCATCCCTTGATAGTGAATAGCATTGAAAAAATTTGTGATATCATTTTCAGAGGGTAAATTACAGAAATTGTCTAGTGGAAAATTTAACGCACGATTGACGACTGTTTCATCAACTACATACTGTGTGTTTGCGACGGTGAATGAAAAAGATTTTGAATCATCGGCCACAGTAGAAGTTGTGCAAATCAGTCTAAGTAGATCGACGTTTAAAATCACATTTGATTTAATAGCAGAGCTAACAATCGAATGGTCATTTAAAAATCTAATCCATGGCTTAAATTTTTCAACATCACATTTTTCCGGATTAAAATAACCAACCTGATTATGCGCGACAATTTGGAAATTGAGAGCCATTTAAAATAATAATAAGACACACGCTTTTCAGAATTTTAAGAATAATATTAAGAAAATTCGAATTAATTAAATTAATTTAATAATTCGAATTAAATTAATTATAATCGAAAAATTTAGACAGAAATGTATCTCGTTAAAATTCCTACCTCACAAACACAGTTTTGACAAACCAAAAGACACAAATCAGAAATTGAAAATAAAAATAAAAAGTTCAAAATCAACAAACACAAATTGAATTTAAAGGGGCAAACTAATTTTTATTTGTTTTTGTTTTTATTTAAGAAAAATCCAACAGCACCTCTGTATATATATACTTGTATGTATATATCACAAAGTGATGAATTAGTTTGCTGAGTAAAAACTCGAGCAAGGAAGGAATCAGATTGATGGTTTTAGTTCGAAGAGAGAGAAGAGAGAAAATGAGGAAGAAACTGTTCGAAATTTTTGAAAGAAATGAAACTGTTGTGATGGTTTAAAACAAAACAACAAACGCCTTTATATAACAGCTGGTATGACAATCCGGGATTGTCATACCGATTGTCATACCAGGCAAAAGAAGGAAAAGAAATAACAGAATAAATACTAAAATTATAACTGGTATGACAATCTGATAGTCATACCGATTGTCATACCAGTATAATAATAAAATGAAATATATATATAATGTTTATAACTGGCAAGACAATCCAATAGTCATACCGATTGTCTTGCCAGTATAAAACTATACTGAAGAATATAATAAACATAATTTAAACTGAAATGACTTTCAGCAAGACAATTTCAATTGTCTTGCCGATTGTCATATCAGCATTAAACACAGAATTAATATGAAAATAAGTATATATATATATATAAGTACTGAAATGATTTTCAGCAAGACAATTTCAATTGTCTTGCCGATTGTCATTTCAGTAGAAAGACAATCAAATATGTACAGACTCTAATTAAATATACTGAAACAAAGACAATATATCAGAATTTATTATTTTTATTCCAAAAATAGATTTCTATTGAATTTTAGCAAATAAAAATTCATAGAAAAATATTTTTAGAGGAAATAGAATATTCTGAGATATTTTAAATTAACAAGAAGGGAAAATAAAAATAGATAAGATAATATATATTACATAGAAATAAGCAAGAAATATGATAAAATGATAAAATAAATTTGCAAATGAATTTTTTATTTATGAAAAATTCATTTGTAAATTTATTCAAGAACAGATCCCAGATATTAACTAAATTAATCACTAAAACTATTCAACATGCCCAATTTACCAACTAATCTGGTAAATATGGATTCGTCAAGTGGTTTAGTGAAAATATCTGCTATTTGTTCTTCTGTTGGAACAAAAAATAGTTCAACAGTACCATTCATGACGTGTTCTCTAATAAAATGATACCTGATGTCAATGTGCTTTGTCCTCGAGTGCTGCACAGGGTTATTGGTGATGGCTATTGCACTTGTGTTGTCACATAAAATAGGAATCTTGTTCAATACAGAGCCATAGTCTCGTAGTTGGTTCCTAATCCACAAGATCTGAGCACAGCAGCTTCCAGCAGCAATATATTCAGCCTCGGCCGTTGAGTTGGAAACTGTTTGCTGTTTCTTGCTGTACCATGAGACTAGCCTGCTTCCTAGGAATTGACAACTTCCTGAGGTGCTTTTCCTATCAACAACACTTCCTGCATAATCTGAATCTGTATATCCGACAAGGTTAAAACCAGATTCTTTAGGGTACCAAATACCTAGATTTGGTGTTCCCTTAAGATATCTTAAGATTCGTTTAACAGCAACGAGATGAATATCTCTAGGATCCGCTTGGAACCTTGCACATAAACATGTAGCATACATAATATCTGGTCTACTTGCAGTAAGATAGAGTAACGAGCCAATCATACCTCTGTAGCTTGTGACATCTACCTTAATGGAGTTTTCACATGGTCCAAGCTTGACAGCTGTAGTTGATGGAGTCCTTGCTGATGCAGAATCCTCTAGATTGTACTTTTTGAGGAGTTCCTTGAGATACTTGGATTGACAAATAAATGTTCCATCTAACCTTTGATTTACTTGTAATCCAAGAAAGAACTTCAGCTCTCCCATCATGCTCATTTCAAACTTGCTGTGCATTAACTTAGCAAATCTCTTACAGAGATTATCATTAGTAGACCCAAATATTATATCATCCACATAGACTTGGACTAATATAGTATCATTCTTATGTTTTTTAGAAAAGAGAGTTTTGTCTATGACACCTCTAATAAAGCTATTTTCAATAAGAAATTCAGAGAGAGTGTCATACCATTTTCTTGGAGACTGTTTTAGCCCATAGATAGCCTTGAAAAGAAAGAAGACAAAATCCAAATGATCTGGATCTTCAAAACCAGGAGGTTGCTCTACATATACCTCTTCATCCAGCTTTCCATTCAGAAAGGCGCTCTTGACATCCATTTGATAAACTTTAAAGTTTGAAAATGCTGCGAATGCCAGAAATATCCTGATGGCCTCAAGTCTAGCCACTGGAGCATAGGTTTCATCATAATCAATACCTTCAGCTTGAGAATACCCTTTAGCTACCAGTCTTGCCTTGTTTCTTGTAACCACACCATCTTCATCTAGTTTATTCCTGAATACCCACCTAGTACCAACAGCTTTCTTGTGTACAGGCCTAGGTACCAGTTTCCAGACTTGTTGACTTTCAAACTGATTGAGTTCATCTTGCATAGCAATCACCCAATCTGGATCAGACAGTGCTTCTTCAATTTTCTTAGGTTCCATCTCAGAAAGAAATCCTGAGAACAGACACTCATTCTGAGTAGCACGTCTAGTTCTGACTCCAACATCTGGATCACCAATAATCAACTCAAAAGGGTGAGCTTTATTCCAGACAATCTGTCTTGGAAGATTTGATCTTGATGATTCGCCTTGAAATTCATTGTGATGTTGTGTCCTACTAGATGATCCTTCAGCATCTCCCCCTGAGTTGTTGCCATGTTGACTTGAAGATTCTCCGTCAGTAGCAGTGGTATCTCCATTGTTGCCAAAGTTTCCATCACTATTACCTTGAGTATCATCAGGATTAACAGGTTCTTCACCAGCAACAACCTCAGGTTCTTGACCATGTTCTGATTCTGAATCTGACATATCATCAAACTTCAGTTTCTCAGAAGGATCTTCAGTTTGGATACTAGGGAGTTTAGTGTCATCAAATGTAACATTGACACTTTCAGTTACTTTGTGTTGATCAATGATATACACTCTATATGATCTTCTTCCATATCCAACAAAAATACCCTCATATGCCTTTGCCTCGAACTTACCACGACGATCATCTCCATCCTTGAGCATGAAGCATCTGGCACCAAATACATGAAAGTATTTGATAGAAGGTTTCTGTTCATTCAAAATCTCATAAGGAGTTTTCATGAAGTCTTTGTTGATTAGAGTTCGATTCTGAGTATAACATGCAGTATTGACAGCTTCAGCCCAAAAGTACATTGGAAGACCTGATTCATTTAACATCGTTCTTGCAGCTTCAATCAATGTACGATTCTTCCTTTCTACCACTCCATTTTGCTGAGGGGTTCTAGGAGCTGAAAATTGTCTGGTAATCCCTTTGTCTGTACAGAATCCATTGAGAAGTGTATTCTTGAATTCTGTCCCATTATCTGACCTTATTGCTCTAACAGGGACGTTAGAATCTAACTCAATCATCTTGATATGATCAATCATAACTTGTGGTGTTTCATCCTTAGAGTTAAGAAATAAAACCCACGTATACTTGGAATAGTCATCAACTATCACAAGACAGTAACACTTCTTTGACATAGAAAGGATATTAACTGGACCAAATAAATCCATGTGCAATAATTGCAGAACACCAGTTATGGAAGATGTGTCAGTGCCTTTGTGACTTGCTTTCTTTGACTTTCCTTTCTGGCAAGCCTCACATAGTCCTTCTGGAGAGAATTCCAGCTGAGGCAGACCTCTTACCAATTCTCTTTTGACAAGAGAATTCATTGTTTTGAAATTGAGATGGGAAAGTCTCTTGTGCCATAGCCAACTCTCATATGACGATGCCTTTGCATAGAAACAATTGACTTCAAGATTGCTTCCAGAGTTCATGTCAGCTACGAACAGATTTCCTTTCCGGATTCCCATTAAGGAGGGTTTTTCACTTTTCTTGTGCAGAATCTGACACTTCAGCTTGTCGAATAAAACATTGTAGCCGTTGTCACAGAACTGACTAATGCTAAGCAGATTGTGTTCAAGTCCTTGCACAACATATACATTTTCAATGATAACATTTCCAGCTTGCAAACAGCCATATCCCTCCGTTAAACCTTTGCTGTTATCTCCAAAGGTAACCACTGGGCCAGCTTTCTCAACCACATTTGATAGCAGGGCTCTATCTCCGGTCATATGTCTTGACGATCCGCTGTCAAGAATCCACATTACCGGTTGTACCTGTTTAATGCCCTGCAATACAAATGGATTAGAACTTCTTCGGAACCCAAGCTTGGCTGGGTCCGGCATACTTGTAAAATTGGCCTTTATCAGGCAAAACAACATTCTTAATTTCACTATTCTCAACATTCTCAATGACTGAACATTTGACCTTTAAAACAGCCTTATCAAATTTCTGTTTAGGCTTAGGCACAAATGTCTCCTTTCTAGCTTTAGGAGGACTAGCAGTCTTAGACCTATCATGCTTTCTATTATTCACATGCTGACGAGGAGTAGTCTTATCATTAGAAACATGCTTACCATTAAAATAAGCAAACAACAGATTAAAAGCACAAGACATACAATCAGGAACACCACATGCTTTATGAGAAGGATTAACAATAGGCAACTTATGCATGGTAGACATGGCATTTGTGTTATCCAACTCATGTGTGTCTGAGTTAGTCTCAGTTGCTTTCACAACCTTGACTGGAACTTTTGACACACTTGACTTGGAGACAGCTTTCCCATTAGCATTATCTTCAGCACAGATTTCTTCTTGAATAATAAAAGAGGTCTCATCAAATGGTTCAGCAATTGATTCTTTATAGAGGGTTTCATCAACACCCTTAAGCACATGTGGTACTTCCCTGCCTTTAGCACATACATGAGGAGGGGAGTTTATGCCTAATTTTCCAATAGCAGCATTGTAATCATAACCTATTCCATGTGTTTGATTAACAGCTTGCTTATTGTAAAACTCTTTGGACTTCGAACAAGAATTAAAGTAAGCTTTAACCTTAGCCTCAAGACCGGTGATCTTGTCTTTGAGAATAGTTTCGAGTTGTCTATAACAGTCAACTCTATTCTCTAGAAAAGATACTTGTTCTTTTAGTTTATCTTGATTAATGTGCACAAGTCTTAATTCATTGACCTCTTTCTCAAGGTCTTTGATTTGTTGATTTAACAATTCATTATCACGACGAGCACAATCTAAGTTACCTCTTAGATGATAAACCATTTCAGTATCAGAAAGTTTTACCTCTTTTCTTGACGATGAGGTGCTTGCATTACTAGCCATGAGAGCAAGATTCCCAACTTCTTCATCTTCACTGTCAGTATCATCCCAGCTTTTTCCCTTTGCCAGGTACGCCCTTTCAGATTTACTCTTCTGATTAGAATCGTAAGAGTTCTTCCTAGCTTGTTTTAGCTTCCTGCATTCTGTGGCAAAGTGTCCCAACTCATTACAGTTGAAGCATCGAATGGTGCTTCGATCAACCATCCCTGTTTTATACCCACCACTGCTGGTGTGAGAGGATGAAGATCCACCTTTCTGGAATCTGTTGTAGTTGGACTTGTACTTGAACTTGGGATTCCTTTTGAATCTGACATTTGAGAATCTCTTGACAATCAGGGCCATTGACTCATCCTCCAATTGCTCCAGTTCTTCCAAGGAATAATAATCATCTCCTGATTGATTTATAGTAGGAGAATCAAATTCTGCTACTATCACATTATCTTCAACCTTGGAAGACTGTACCATTCTATCTGACTGTTGAGATTGTTGTTGATATTGTGGTTGTTGTTGTTGTTCATCAGCTACTAGAGCAGTAGACGTGCTGACCACTCTTCCTTTCCCGTAAACTTCCTTCTGCTGAATCTGCTCTAGCTCATAAGTCTTTAACACACCATAGAGCCTTTCCAAAGAAATCTCACTCAGATCTCTTGCTTCTCTTATGGCAGTGATTCTATGTTCGAGATGAGTTGGCAGTGTTAAAAGGAACTTTTTGTTGACCTCCCTGATGGAATAGTATTTACCATTAATATTCAGGTTGTTGATCAATGCATTGTACCTCTCAAACACTTCAGTGATTCCTTCTCCTGGATTTGATTTGAAATATTCATATTCAGAGGTTAGGATTTCTAGTTTGTTCTCCCTAACTTCCTCTGTGCCTTCATTAATAATCTCAATAGTTTCCCAGATATGTTTGGAATCTTTACAATTCATCACATGTCTATTCATCAGGGGATTACGGGAATCTACTAAGATTAATTGAAGGCTAGCATCCAGGGAAGCTTCTTCTATTTCAGCAGGAGAGAAGTCCTCAGGATCCTTCACATAAGTTCTCGCTTTGGTGATCACCACATCATTTTCTATTACCTCTGGTTCCATAACCATAGGAATTTTTGGACCCTTCTTCAACACTTGCAAATATTTGGGATTAGCAACCTGTAAAAATAGTATCATCTTCTTCTTCCACATAACATAATTTTCTTTATCGAAAAGTGGAATTTTAACGGTTCCAACTTTTTGTATAGTCATTATGAATTTTTTGAGTGAATAAAAAATTCAAGAAGTGAAAGAAACACAAAAGTCTAGGATCTAGATTTGTACGTTAATCAGAAGGCTCTGATACCAATTGTTAGGTCCCAATTTGTTTGTAGAAGGGGGGTTGAATGCAAACAATACCGTTTAGTTGAATAAAATGTGGAATAAAATTGTGAAACAAAATTCAAGTTAAATAAAACTTTTATTAAACTTGAAAGGTGTTACAACTACGGTATCGGTTACAAGGGATTAATCTCAAATCAATTATTACAAATCTAGAATAAATTCGACATGAACTTTTTCTATTTTTGTAATTAAAAGATCAAATGCTAAATGCGATTTGAGATTAAGTTCTAGGGATTTTGATCCGCTAGATTGTTACACAAGAACAAGAGAGTGATTTCTAGTTGATTGGATTTAACTTTACAAGCTAGAAATTGTGATCTTGAATTAGCAGATAAGATGAAATATTTGGCTGCTTTTTCTCTATTTGTTCTTGGCTTCTGTTTGATTGCTTTTCAATGAGAGTAAGTAAATTGGATGCTTCTGCTTCTTTTTAATCAACACAGCCGAGATCAATGAACTGGTATGACAATCCTTTGTCCAATAAGACTTTCGGTGTGACAATCTTTTAGAGCTAGCAAGACAATTAAAATGAACTAGCAAGACTTTCGGTATGACTATTGATGGTCATACCGATTGTCATATTAGTTCAAATGAAATTGTCTTACTGAATTAATAAGTGATTTTAATCTAAATAATAATTCTATCAAGACAATCAACTGAATTAGCATGACTTTCGGTATGACTATCAATTGTCATACCGATTGTCATACTAGTACAATCAGTTGTCTTTTTAGAATTAAAACAGATTTTAACCAATTAAAATTCTGAAAAACCTTAATATTAATTCAGAATTAATTAATCAATTAATTTAATTAATCAAATAAATTAATCTTTGCAGATATAAATTATTTTCATAATTAAAATTATATGACTTAATTAATTAATAGAGAATTAATACTAACCCTGAGCAGCATCCATTCTTCTGACAATCTTCTGAAAGTCACTGAGACTTATGAATCAATTCCGCCACTTCAATGCTGACACTCGATGTACTGTCTGGTTCATGAGTGACTAACTTTCGTGACATTTCTTCATGTCTTGACTTTGATGTTCTGATTGAATCCTTGTAATAAATGATACATTGACGAGATCTCTGTCACTTGATTAAATCCACGATCTTGATTTATATCACTGAGGCATGATCAAATTCTTGAACTTCTTCCAGTGAATCTTCAAGTCTGCAGATGAACAATGTTTCTTTATTCTTTGACAGATGTTACATTGTGAGATCTCTCTGATGATTGATCCACTATTTACTTATTACATTCTTATTTGAGTTGAGTTAAATACTCGAATAAACGAGTAGGCTATGACATATGCCTTTCACCCTTGAAAGGAAGATCTTAAATATAAAAATGAGTTTTTGGGATCCGCTCTAACCTTTAAAAATCATTTTGAAGACTCGAAAATATTTTTAAGAATGTTTGGAGAAATGCTGATTTAATGAAATAAATCAGTCCCGATATATTAGAAAATATCTGAATATTATTAAAAATATTCCCATAAGGATAATCTCTATATAAATAACTTGAAGTAGAAGTTGTAAAACTTATACTTGAAATGAGTATTAAATAACCAAAGATATACTTATACGAAAGTACTATCTTTATTTGAATAATTAAAAATAAGTTTGATTATCGACGCCTTATTCTTTAATAAAATAAAGAATATATTTCATTAAATAATCGGAGTCATAGGTCCTCAAATGAATATTCAAATAATATTCAATAAATAATATAAAGTGAGTCATAAGTCCTCGAATGAATATTCAAGTAATATTCATTAAATAATATAAAGTTATCGAATAAACCTTATTCGATTAATAGTTTTTTAAAAACCATATCAATATATATATATATAAATATATATATATATATATATATATCATATACTTGGGAACATCTACTCCCGGTTTTAGAAAAGGGTTCACCTTTGGGTCCCCTATACTCAGGGTATAAGCAACTACTGCTTATCTCTAGCATAGGTATTATGCAACTAATAAGCATTTGAACCAACAGATATATAAATCAAGAATACGAAATAGGCATGTATATATACCATATCACATGCTCCAATATATCGCAAGAATTTGCTAATAACAAATATGCATTTATCACAAGATCATGCATATACACATATACATCACAACAACAGTTATATGGGTAAAAAACTTGCCTGAGCGACTGGGGGTTACAAATGGCTTGGGACGAGTCTGGTAACCTATAAACAACATATAAGTTGGAATTAAACCAAAGTCGCTTATGAATCTATACTTTAACCAATTAGACCCTAACATTCGCTTTTGCGCTTAACGATTCACTTAAGTCGCTCGAGTACCCTCGGCTCCACCATTTTTAATAAATTAACCATTAAGGGTTTTAAGGCGATTCTTTCGCGAGCACCTTACCAACTGCCTAATACACTTTATATAAATGTTTCATACCCCAATTAGTCATTTAAAGTCCTTAACCAAGGTTTCAAAGTAAGGCGAGGGGTAATGGTTCGGTCGCGAAACGCCGTTACTTAAAACGGTCGTTTCTCCTAAACCGTATATCAGATTCATACGAACCACATATCAAAACGAAGCTCGTAACATGAACTATCTAATCATGGCAATGGTCAAAACCTAAAAGTGAGTTCTCGGGTCCTTATGTTAAGAATAAAACAGTCTAAAGTAAATCGGACATTACGACGGCTATGTTTACGCGATTACCAAAGTTTATACCACTCCAATCAATCCACAATTCAATCCACAATCAACATTACAACCAACATCCCTCCAAACCTCACAACATCAGTCCATTACTTCATGTTTTATCCAACTTATTCAATCACAACAAAAGCTACTAACCATATTAAGGTTCATTAACTAATAACAAAGATTCAACCATCAAAATCTCTACAAACTCAACCAAACTTTAAACAAACAAGCATCATGCTTCTCATATACTATATCAATCATAACCATTCCTAATTACTCAAAACTAAAGCTAGGGTTTGGAGTTTATACCTTCTTGAAGCTTCTTAACACAACACAAGAGCTTTGAATGCCTAAAAGAACCTTGATCCTTGCTTGTATAACCTTAAACTTTCATAAAAATTGAAGAAAACTAAAGTTATTTTTTGAAAGTTACTATTCACCATCTTCTTCCTTGAATTATTGGAAGAGATTGTGAAGGAATTTGAAGCTTAGATTCATGGGATAGCTATATCTATGTATAAGGAACCTTGGATAATTACCTCATGATTTAACAATGCTTGGATCTTAGATTTTGATTTTTTTCTCCTTGAAAATGAAGAAAAGCCGAGAGCTTCTTGTTGGAAAATGATGCTCAACTTTGTGTTTTGTGTTTTTGATTGGTTTTGCTTGGTTGACATCCTTTTGTTTGTTTAATTAACTTTTTACCATGGTAAAGAATGAATGGTTCACAATCAACCAACTAATCCCTCCTTTTTTGTCATGCTTAAGTCATCCCCTTATGTCATCATCCCACACTTGTCCTCTTCTTGTTGGTGATATGACATCACCCTTCACTAACTATTTGATTAACTCTTAATCACTTGGCTAATGACCGCTGATCTGTTATACGGTTCGCTTAACTTTCGTTCTCGTTTATTGTTTGAGGGATCATACCCGGGATCTTATTACTTGGGTTCCCTTAACCTTTCTCAATACATTAAAATCCTTTTTATGATCCTCTCTTATAATCCTTGAATTCAAATCCTTTTTATCCTGTTACCTTATACTCAATTCTTTCTGTATCTGGTGGATTTTCGGGAAAAATCAAAGTGTTCGAATTTGGATTCTGACGATCTTTACATATACTTATATCCCATATAAAGTACTAATAAGATCTCAGAATAACAATAGAAGAACCCTTACATAGTGTGGCATGAAAATTTTTCTTATTCAGCATAATCAGCAAAATCACTATTCATAAGGGTTTCAAAAAAATTCCAGAAATTGGGGTTATTACATCTTTTTTCTCTCTCACTCTCGAAGTCTCTCTCTCTCTCTCTCTCTCACTCTTTTTCCTCTCGGTACATCTCTCTTCTTCACCTAATTTTTATGGATTCTTGTTAGTCCCTAACAATGCAACAAGAATTACAGAAGGGGGTTGAATGGAATTCTTGAAACTTTTTCTCAAATTAAGAGTGTTTTAACTTAAAATATATATCTGTGTGAATTGATTTGCAAAGTGCGGAATAATAACTTGGAATGAATCAAAACACAAGTAATTAAAAACACAAGTCTTTAAAAACTTTCTGGTGGATTTGAATTTATCCACCAGAGATATATAATATATCAAGAGAACTTTGTGTAGCAAGATTTGCTCACAGCTGCTTACAAATGTGAACAACTAAGTTTTCAGAGAAATGCTAAGAATACAGCTTACAAATGTTTCTCTGAGAATTTTCTTACTTAATGTTCTTCTTGTTCTATTTGCTACTTCTTGGTTTATATATCACCAAGATTACAAAGTAATAAGACAAGATAATAAAACAAAATCTATCAAGTCCAATACTATGCTGCTTCATTACTCTATTCCGGCATCTTTGAATATCTTCATAATAGCATGAAAATGGCAATGCTTCTTTGTTCTCTAAAACCCAATTGAATAGGCTTCCACATTCCTTTTGCATACACTCGACGCATGTGACTGTGTTGTCACTGTCAACTGATGTTTGAATTGATTATCTGTCGGGTACATCATCATCCGTCGGGATGTCTTGTTGATCATCCGTCGAGTGGCATTGTTGTTTATCTGCCGGGTAGCAATCTGGCACTTGACTTCATTTCATTTATACAGAATTACAAGACATCATCTATGTACAATTAATCAACCTATTATGCATATCTAATTAAAGTCAACATGACTTGAGTGCTACTACAGAATCTAAACAAGGTGTATGCAGAAATGTTCTACAGACTCATTATTACACAAGCTACTCACTCGATGGATAATTAATTATCATCTGTCGGGACTATATTGAGTCATCCGTCGGGACTATATTCCTTATCCGTCGAGTGCTACATTTTTCACTAAGTAAAATCTACTAAGGTGTTTTGTTAATGAAATCATCAAGTTCACAACATATCCATAACAATCTCCCCCAATTTATGTCTACTGGAATTGTAGCCATAAATTAAGAGAAACTTGATGATAACAAAACACCCAAAAAATACAACTTTAAAAGTGAGTAGATAAAACTGTAAAGTGCTTCAAGTATCAAAATGCACAAAGATTAGCTCATAGTCATTTTCAAGATGCTCCTCTAGCCTGAGCAGATTTATCTAGTTTCTTGAAGGTCTGGATCTCTTTCTAAGCTTTCTGTTGTTTTCTTCTATCTGATTTTGGAGTTGTCTGTGGAATTCCAGTTCATCATATTCTGAGAGATTTAGCTTTTCTTGCATCTCCAAAAGAGTCTCATTGCTAGAGATGCTCAATTGGTCTTCTAATCTAAAAAATCTTCTAACTCCTTTGTCATCCATGAACTCCATCAGCCGGTAGGGCCTTAGATGCACTCTACTTCTTGTGTAAGGAATAGTTAGAGTCTTTGGGAGTGCATCTTTAGCTCTAATACTCCTCAGTTCTTCAATCTTCTTTAGAACCAGTCTTCTTGCAGTTACACTGAATCCAAAGTTTTTCTTGAATGATGAATAAACCTTTATCAGCACATATTGGCTTTCTTGAAGGATCCTGTGAAGTGGCCATTGAATCTCCTTTCCTCCCTTGTACTTGAAAACTAACCTTTTAGGTAGATTCCTGTAGGCATCAATCCCTCTAACTTCTTCCAGTCATCTAGATAGAGGTTTAGATCAGAGAATTCCTTGATGTCACATAAGTACATGTAATCTCCCTTGTTGACTTTGGATTGAGCATTGATTAGAGATTTGGATTTGAGAGGTGACAACTTCACTTTCTTGACTGCTCTTGACTTTGTTCTCTTTGTCTTGTTAAGGATAGGCAAATTGAAGTCAGGAATTGGTAGACTTTCCCAGTCTATTGGTTCATCCTTAGGCACAATAGGTTCACCATGAATGTTCCTGTAAGGATCCACCACCTTAATATCTTCAAATACCACTGAGGGTTTTGATGTTTGAGTTGTAGTTGGAGTGGATTCCTTGGGAAACTGATCCTCCAATTCCTTACCAACAAAGTTCAATTTCCTTTTGGTTCTTTTGGCCAATTCATTGTATTTGTAAGATTTCTTCTGTTGTGGTTCAACTTGCTTCTTTAGATCTTGAGATTCAGTTATTTCAGATGGCTGAGTAGGAATTTGTTGTGTTGGTTTCACAGCTTGTAGCTTGGCCAAGATAGTAGCTTGCTCTTTCTTTTGTTTAGCCTTTTTTGTATCTAGAGCAACTTGCTTCTTTTCTTGCTTCAATCTTGCCTTTTCTTCTCTCTTTGCTTCAGCAAATTGAGGATGTCCAGCCACCACATAAATTTCTTTACCATTCTTGAAAACTTTAGCAATTCTCCTTTTTAAAGCTGAATCAGCTGGATTCTTGGAGAAGGCAATGGATCTTGACAATAGTTTCTTCTCATCAGGCTTAGGTGTCTCATACATTGTGTCCAAAGGGTTCTTTAGTGAGGTTTTTGGATAATTCACCCTTGGCTTCAAAAGTACTTTAGCCTTTGGAGATTTGATGCAGGATGGCTGTCCTCTTTCCAGATAGTTCATGCTCATTTCATTCACAGAGATTTGCCTGACTTGAGAGTGATGAATGGCTGACTTTTCTAGCTTCTTTGCTAGCCTAAACTTCTTTTGAATGTCCTCATCAATTTTCTTCCAGTTGATTGGAATCAACTGCTCCTTTTCAGCTGCTCTTAGATTGGCTGCTGCTTCATTTATCAGATCAATGCTATCTTTGGCTGGTGGCTTGGTGAAAGTAATTGAAGGCACAATTACTTTGCTAACTTCAATATTGAGCACTTTTTGCTCCCCCTCACTCCTAGAATTCTCTTTCTCCCCCTTTTTGTTATTAGCAAGTTGAGTAGATGAGGTCTATACAGCCACCAGTTTCTAAAGCAAGTCTGTCTGTTAAGCTTGGTGTAGATGAATTGCTGTAAGAGATGCTTCCATTGCAGACATTCTTGTATCTAAGGCATCTATCTTTGTGGCAAGATCATAATTTTTACTGAGTTGTCTCTTGATGTCAAGCATTGTAGCTTCTGGAAGTTTAGAGCCCATCTTGTCAGAAATGGCCTTTTTATCTCATCAATATCACCTTTAATAGTGTTGACATCTCGAGCATGTTGAAAACCTTGAATCTGTTGTAGTTGCAGAGAAGCAAGATGTGCTTGAAGGAGCTTTTTGGTGTTGGAATTTGTGGTGGTTTGAAGAGCATAATTTGTCTAATTTATGAGTTGAATCAGGTTTGTCTTGAAGTAGTGTTCATCACAGTGCTTGGAAAATGCCCAAGATGGCATGCCTGATCTTGAACTAGAGCCTACTTCTCCCCCTATATCCAATGGCTCTTCTTCACTATCTCCACCTTCACCTCCAAAGAAATCTTCTGAACCATCAGTCTCATAATCAACATCACCAGCTCTAGGGGAAAAGCTGTGATGGCATCCTTAGCCCTTAGCATTGACTATATGGTGTGCACCAAGTTAAGCATCCTTTCTGCATTGTCATTGCTCTGTTCAGCTAGAAGTTGATATGCTGGAACAAGGTGAGTAAATGTCTCAGCATCAAGGAAGGTGGAATCTATAACAGCTTGAGGTTGCTGAGATAGTCCCTCCCTGTCTGCATCCTGGACATTCATTAACTCACTTATAATAACATCCATCCTTATATCTCCACTACCTGCTTTTCTCTCATTTTCTCTCTTTTGTTGCATCAAGGTCTCACCTTGGCTCCCCATCCTCACACCCTCACCTTCACCATCTAAGGCGGGACTCCACACACTCTCTTTTGCCAATCCTGAAGAATTGGATTGCATATTTTCACTCTTTTCCTCTCCTTTTTCCTGGGAGCAACCCAGACTCTCACTCAGTTCACTCCCTTCCCTCAATCCTAGGAGTGATTTTACTACCACTAAGTCTTCTGCACTTGAGATAATTGATGAAATTGGAAGCTGTGCAGAGACACTCGACAAATAAGGGATATCCGTCAGGTTAGCAGTTTGATTATCTGACGGATAACTGCTGTTAAGCTTATCCGTCGGGATACAATCACTACTCGACGGATGAACAATATCCATCGAGAGAGTAGGAATAAATGAGTTTGGAGTGGAAACTATTGTGGACTCTGTGCAGATTGATGAAAATTTTGGCACAAATGTCTCAACAGTTCCTGAAAGAATTGGCAAGTGAGCCAACAAATCATCCAAAAGATGATGCTCACTTGCACTAGATTTTGGCTTCCCCAACAGAGTTAAAGATGGGGAATCATAAATTGATGTGTTGATCATATCCACATCCAGAGAGTTTGTGGGAGAATTTGGTGTTTGGGGTGCTTCTATTACTAAAGATTTTGGCTGTGACTCCATATTTATTAGAGCCACATCAAATTGACTTTGAAAAGGTGCAGTGATTGTGTCTTTAGCACCAGTTTACACAGTGTGTGAACCCTGTGCATCCCCAAGGGTTTTTGGTTTCTTCTTTCTAGTATATGTTTGGGTGAGCTTGTGTCCCTTACCCTTTTGGCCTGTGCTCTTGGCTGAGAGCTTTGTTCAATAGTCACATCCTTTTGGGAGGATGCAACTAGCAATAAGCTAATTTCCTTATTAAGCACTGCAGTCTGTTGGGAAACTGCAGTGTGGCTAGGCTGGGAAACACTCACCTCTCCAACCTTATCCTTAGGGTTTCTTTTATGTTCACCCTGTCCCTCACCTACCTTACCCACCTTCACACTCCCCTCTTTAGATTTGGTGGATTTTGCAACTGGCATCTTTTGAGAGATACCAGAGGGGGCTTTCTTTGACTTGGATTTAGAAATATTTGATGGTTTGGTAACTTGGGTAGGCAACTGTTGGATCATTGACACAATTGTCATAGCTGCACTAGAATGCAAAGAAATTTGTGAGGTTGGAATAGTAGAGACAGATGAACTTACCTCACTTACCTGAGGTGCTTCCATTACAGGGAAATAGAAGAGTGGCACCTCTTTGTGATGGTTTGCCCTGTTCAAATCTGTAATAATTCTTCTCTCTAGAACCCAACAATCTAGTTTGTTGGTTGGGTTCCAAGTACAATTCCCTCAGAGAGGTGGTTAGCTAACGTCATGAAAAATCTAGCATAGTAAACATTTTTACCCCTCTTATTTAACTCTCCAAACTTAAACCCCAACTCAAATAAAGCAAGATCACTAAAGTTAAAGTACTTATCAGTGACTAGCATGTTAAGCATAGAGATATTGATAGAATCAAAATTACTGATTTTACCAGAGAATGCCTTAGTAACTACATCACATAGATAACTCCATTATTTCCTAAGACCCAACCTCCTAATTTCACTTAACTTAGAAGTAGAGAGTGCATATTTCATGGAGTTAAACATATTAACAATGTCAGTGTCTGTGTGTGGTCAAGTTACAGTATAATCAGGAATTTTGAAACATGCTTTAACAACATCACTGTTAATACAAAATTCTTTACCTTTAATAGTGAGAGTGATGGTCTTATCCGTTGAGTTGTACACAATTGTTGACCGCATTTCCTCAATAACCTCATAGGTGAGTTTGCATTTCTTCACAAAATCCATCATTTTGTGGTAGTCATCAGACTGTTGAATCCCCTTTTGAGAAAGAGAGAATTTAGAGCAGATGATTTGAGAATGATAAAAGAAAAATAGTGGAAATGAATTAAGCTTTTATACTATCTCAAAAGTAACTGTCAAATATAATAAAGTAAAATAAAGTAGCCAATAAGAATTGCCCAAAATAGCCGTTTAAAAATAAGCTGTAAAAATTCCTTCAATTATCCGTCGTGTTATACTTATAAACTATAAGTATACTCGATGGATAAAGTTCAGGGAATTAACGGCTAAGATTCAGACAACTCGACGGATGAGGATTAATCAGTTATCCGTCGAGTCATAAAATATTCCAGAAAAGTAATTGATTTTATTAATAAAATGTATACCGACGGATGATCAAACTCGATGGATAATGATCATCTGTCGAGTTGTAAATTTTGACTTAGCCAAAATTTCATCCAAGAATGAAAAATCATTAAGTTTCTGGCTACATTACAACTTGCAAATTATCTGAAAAGATTTAAGAGTAATTTAGCATACCTAAATCACTTACCAACCTTGAAAAGGAGGATTCATCCAGTGGCTTGGTAAATATATATGCAAGTTGCTTTTCAATTGGAATAAAATGTAGTTCCACAGTACCATTCATTACATGTTCCCTTATGAAGTGGTACTTGATGTCTATGTGCTTTGTCCTTGAATGCTATACTGGATTTTCAGTGATGGCAATTGCACTTGTGTTGTCACGGAAAATGGGAATTCTTTCCACTTGCAGACCATAGTCTAGCAATTGATTTTTCATCCACAAAATCTGTGCACAGCAACTGCCAGCAGCAATATATTCAGTTTCAGCAGTAGAAGTAGAAACTGACTTTTGCTTTTTACTGAACCAGGACATAAGCTTGTTTCCTAGAAATTGACAGGTTCCTGTTGTACTTTTTCTATCAATTCTACAACCTGCATAATCTGCATCTGAATAACTAGTTAGATCAAAACCAGAATCTCTAGGGTACCAAATGCCAAGTTTTGGTGTTCCCTTGAGATATCTGAAAATTCTCTTAATAGCTACTAAGTGAGATTCTCTGGGATCAGCCTGAAATCTAGCACACAAACATGTAGCAAACATTATATCTGGCCTACTAGCTGTTAAGTACAGAAGTGAGCCAACCATGCCCCTATAACTTGAAATATCCACAGACTTTTCAATAGTGTTTAATTCAAGCTTAGTTGCAGTGGTCATGGGAGTTTTTGCAGATGTGCAATCCATTAGATCAAACTTCTTTAAAAGATCATAAATGTATTTAGTTTGACTAATGAATATTCCATCACTAACTTGCTTAACTTGCAAACCAAGAAAGTAAGTTAGTTCTCCCATCATACTCATTTCATACTTACTTTGCATCAATTTGGCAAACTTTTTACAAAGTTTTTCATCTGTAGAGCCAAAAATAATGTCATCTACATAAATTTGAACAAGTATACTAGAGTCATTAACATTTCTAAAGAAAAGAGTTTTGTCTACAGTACCTCTAGTGAAGTGATTCTCTAAAAGAAACTTTGAAAAAGTGTCATACCAGGCTCTAGGTGCCTGCTTCAGTCCATAAAGTGCTTTTAAAAGATAGTAAACATATTCTGGAAAATTTGGATCTTCAAAACCACGAGGCTGACTCACATAGACTTCCTCCTCCAAATCTTCATTCAGAAAGGCACTTTTGACATCCATTTGATAGACTTTAAAATTGACATGGGCTGGATAGGCTAAGAAGATTCTGATGGCTTCAAGTCTTGCAACAGGAGCAAATGCTTCATCAAAATTTATTCCTTCTTATTGACAATAGCCCTTAGCAACCAATCTAGCTTTGTTCCTGACTACTATACCATTTTCATCCATCTTGTTTCTGAATACCCATTTGGTGTCAATTGGATTCTTTCCTTTAGGCTTGGGCACCAGCTTCCATACCTTATTCCTCTCAAATTGGTTTAGCTCCTCCTGCATAGCTAAAATCCAATCAGGATCCAACAAAACTTCTTCTACCTTCTTTGGTTCTTCCTTAGAAAGAAAGTTACTGTATAGACATTCTTCTTGAGTTGCTCTTCTTGTTTGAACTCTAAAAGATACATCACCAATGATGAGCTCAAAGGGGTGGTTCTTTGTCCATTTCCTTTGTTGAGGTAGATTAGCTCTAGATGAAGAGGCCTCATTATTGTCTTGATGTATGATTGAGTTTTGATTGTTAGTAACTCCCCCTGAGTTAATGGACCTTTGATTTGAGAAAGGGGAACTTTCTGTAAGTGGTCTATTCTGACTTCCAGCTTCTTTTGCTGACCCGACGAATGGTAAATTTTGAGTACCGACGGATGAGCCTGGTTGTCTCCCAACAGATAAAGCAGATTGTCTCCCGACGGATGAAGCATTATACAACTCGACAGATGTTGAATTTTGTGCTTTATTGGTAGTAGATTTTTCTGCATCTTGATCACTTTCATCATCACTAACCATCTCCACATTGTCAAATTTGAGGCTCCCATGGTAATCTCCATCTTGCAGTCCTTCAATCCTTTTATCATCAAACACAACATGTTTTGATTCCACAACAATGTTGGTTCTTAGATTGTAGACTCTATATGCTTTACCAACATCATATCCAACAAAAATTCCTTCAGCTGCTTTAGCATCGAACTTCCCATTCTGATCAGTTTGATTTCTCAAGATATAACATTTGCAGCCAAAGACATGAAGAAAATTTAGAGTTGGCTTCTTGTTCGTAAACAATTGATAGGGAGTCATGCATTTTTCTTGATTGATCAGAGAAATATTTTGAGTGTAGCATGTAGTGTTTACAGCTTCAGTCCAGAAATATGTTGGTAATTTAGATTCTTCAAGCATTGTCCTTACAGCTTCAATAAGTGATCTGTTCTTCCTTTCTACTACTCCATTTTGTTGTGGAGTTCTTGCTGCTGAAAACTCATGCAGGATCCCATTTTCTTCACAAAATGCTCTCATGACAGAATTCTTGAACTCAGTTCCATTGTCACTCCTGATTCTTCTAACTTTGAAATCAGGATGATTATTGACTTGCCTTATGTGATTGATGATGATTTCACTAGCCTCATCTTTAGACTTTAGGAAATATGTCCAAGAGAACTTTGAGAAATCATCTATAATCACTAGGCAAAATCTTTTCCTTGAAATTGACAACACATTGACTGGTCCAAACAAATCCATGTGTAGCAGTTGCAAAGGTTCTTCAATTGTTGAATCAAGCTTCTTTCTGAATGATGCTTTAATTTGCTTTCCCTTCTAGCAAACATCACATAGTCCATCCTTAGAAAACTCCACTTGAGGAATGCCTCTAATCAGTTCTTTATTTACTATTTCATTCATGGTCTTGAAGTTTAGATGGGATAGCTTCTTGTGCCATAACCAACTTTCATCCTGGCTTGCTTTGCTGAGAAGATAAGTAACAGATTCTGCATTTGATGAGTTGAAGTCAGCTAGGTACACATTTCCTTTTCTCACACCAGTGAGAACCACTTTATTGCTCCTCTTGTTAGTCACAACACAGGCTTTCGAGTTGAAGGTTATTGAGTTGTCTTTATCACAAAGCTGGCTAATACTCAACAAATTATGCTTGAGACCATCCACTAAGGCAACCTCCTCAATGATGACATTGTCTTTTGAAATCAAGACATATCCCAGAGTATAACCCTTGCTGTCATCTCCAAAAGTAATACTTGGGCCAGCTCTCTCCTTAAACTCTGTGAGCAGGGTAGAATCACCAGTCATGTGTCTTGAACAACCACTATCCAAGTACCATAGATTCTTTCTGTTTTCCTGCACACATTAAAATCAAATCAAGTTGATTTTGGTACCCAAGTTGTAACACCCCCAGATCCGGGGTCGGGGATCCGGGTCGTCACGGTCTTTCTTTCCACAATATCACTTCACTTAATTAATAATAATAACCTTATGTTGTGACCCCACACTAACACATACCACAACCCGTTATAGTCTCAGAGATGAAATTTAAATAAGTACAAGTCTTTGAATCCACAATTTAAAAGTTATTACAACCCAAAATGATTACTTGATAAATTTACAGTTAATTGCCATTATCTGCCACAAGTTATAATTATACATAATTTGATTCTCAAAAATAGAATGCCTGATCTACCAATAGATCTACCTCTGCAGCTATAGCAGCCACAACATCATTGGGAAGACGCGGGATGCTTCCCACGCGCTTGCGCTGGGTCTGCTGGAGTCTGGCCATCTTTCCTAACTGTTGTTGTGTGATGAAGAAATAAAGCAAGAGTGAGCCTTACAGCTCGCAAGATAATATGTAGTGATAACAATAATATAAGTATCTAAATGGATACTTACTAGAATCTTTTATCACGAGTAAGATAATTACTTACTAGATATAAGTAGAAACAAGGGATGAATTTACCAAATACTTCACTATACTTATATCATTTATAAAGCTACTTGAACTACCACCGTTCAAAGTATTATAAGATTCACGAGGTCATCCCATAGATGAGACCACAAATAAAACTTGAAAATATTTGATCTTTGAAATATTTTGAAAAGAGATGAAGTTACGAGATACTTCATTCAATGGATACACCAGTAAAATGTTTGACCCTGTCAATGCTTCGGCAACCACCCATTAGTAGCCTTTCAATCGAAATGCTACGGGTAGTGTTGCAGAATTATCCAAATGGATGATGAACTCATTACGGGAGTTTACCACGCCAGGAAGACCACTTACGATGATCAGTCGTAGTAGTACAACCCCACCATTTTCTACATGTAGAGGAGAACCTGTCGGATTTACTTGTCAACCGAACACTGAACTCCTAGGGAATGGACCGCCTTAGCGGAACTTCCAGGCCATTTGGGCCAATATAATAAGGCTGGGCCGGCGCTACTCGACCACTTACGCCACTCCTAGTTCAGATGAAATCCATGACTCTGAAACGTAAAGCTCGTTTCCCCCTTTCCCCAAGTAGAAACTTGTTGATACGGCTCCACCAAGAAGTCGTATCTAGTTGGAAAGGAAAACTCACCGATATTTTCCAGGCGATGCCTGTTAATGGATTAACTTGTTCCAAGAATTTTACTTCCCGAATATTGGGTAAGTAATCAAAAACTCTTTTACCAAGACAGCAACAATATAAAACACACCACCGAGCCGGATCCCCCAGGTTTTGAGCGAGTATTTAAATCCCCTTTTTAAAAGGAAGATCTTAAATATAAAAATAGTTTTGGGATCCGCTCTAACTTTTGAAAATCATTTTAAAGACTCGAAAACACTTTAAAGAGTGTTTGGAGTAAAACTGATTTAATGAAGTAAATCAGTCCCCAGTATATTTAGAAATGTCTGAATATTATTATTTAAATAATATTCCCACAAAGAATTATCTTTATAAAAATAATTGAAGTAGAAGTATTAAAACTTATACTTGAAACGAGTATTAAATAATCAAAGATATACTTAAATGAAAGTACTATCTTTATTTGAATAATCGAAAATAAGTTTGATTATTGACACCTTATTCTTTAATAAAATAAAGAATATACCTCAGCAAATAATCGGAGTCATAGATCCTCACATGAATATTCAAATAATATTCATTAAATAATATAAAAGAGTCATAAGCCCTCGAATGAATATTCAAATAATATTCAGATAAATAAATAAAAGGAGTCATAAGTCCCCGAATGAATATTCGAAATAATATTCATTAATAAAATAAAAGGAGTCATAAGTCCTCGAATGAATATTCAAAATAATATTCATTTAATATAAAGGAGTCATACGCCTTCGAATAATATTCAAAATAATATTCAATAATAAAATAAAGTTAAAGTTATCGAATAAACCTTATTCGATTAATAGTTTGGAAAACTATAACCATATATATATATAAATATATATATATATATATATCCATATCCATATATACAAGATTACTCGGGATCCTCGACTCCCGGTTTTAGAAAATATTTTCACCTTTGGGTCCCTATACTAAGGGTATATGCAAGTTACCGCTATCCTCTAGCATAGGTATTATCAACTGAACCAACAGATATATAACTCAAGAATATGAGACAGGCATGCATATATATATACCATATCAGCATGTTTCAATATATAGCAACATTTGCTAAATAACCAATATGCATTTATCGCAAGATCATGCATATACAAATGTATACATCACAACAACAGTATAACGGATAGAATACTTGCCTGAGCGACTTGGGGTGATAAAAGGCTCGGGACGAGTCTGGTAACCTATAAACAACAAGTAAGTTGGAATCAAACCAAAATCACTTGTAAATCTATACTTTAACTAACTTAGACTCTAACGCTTGTTTTGCGCTCACTGATTTGCTTAAGTCACTCGGGTACCCTCGGCTCCACCATTTTTAATAATTTAACCTTTACGAGTTTTAAAGCGATTCCTTCGCGAGTGTCTTACCAACTGCCTAACACACTTACCATAAATGTTTCATACATTAATTAACCCTTTTTGGTCTTTAACCTATGTTTCAAAGTAAGGCGAGGGGAAAAGTTTCGTTCGCGAAACGCCGTTACTTGAAACGGTCGTTTCTCCTAAACCGTGCATCGGAATCGAACGAACTACATATCAAAACGAAGCTCGTAACATGAGCTATCTAAACATGGCAGTGGTCATAATCTAGCAGGGGGTTCTCGGGTCCTAATGTTATGCACAAAAACAGTCCAAAGAAAATCGGACGTTACGATGGCTATGTTTACGCGATTTCCCAATTTTAAACCAATTCAAAACAACCACAATTCAACCACATATCATTCATACAACCAACATCCATCCATACCATACTACAACAGCCCCAACAATTCAATATTTCCAATTCATACTTATTTCTCAATTATGAACTAAGAGTTTACTTAAGTTCATTAACTAATAACCAAGATTTCCAACTCCAAAAATATCACAAAATCAACCAATCTCTAAACACACAATAATCATGCCTCTCACCAACTAAACTACTCATAACAAGCTCTAAACATGATTACACACCCATTACACTAACCCATCATCTAAACATTAGGAAATCTAAACAACAAAACTTAAAACTAAGACCATGAAGAGTTATACCTTCCTTGAAGCTTTTAATCCATGAAAGGTCCTTGGAATGCCCATGGAAGCCTTAATCTAACCTCCTACAAGCTTGTTCTTTCAAAGAAATCAAGAACACAAAAATTAATTTCAAGAAAGTACTATTCACCATCTTCTTGAATGATTTATAGGAAATGCTAGGAAAGGATTTTGAAGCTAAGATTTCTAGGAAGTATGTAACTTAACTAGGAGAAGCTAGGATAATTACCTTGTAAAATGGCAAGTGGAGGAGCTTGGACTTCCCAATTCTTAAGAAAGAAGCCGAGAGCTTCATGAAGAAATGGAAGGTTTGGTGTTTTGTGATTTGTTTTGCTTGGTTGGTTGCTTTTTGTCTTGTTTTTTTGGTTAATTCCCTTTGTAACCTTGACTTTGTGTGGTTAATATTC
Organism: Apium graveolens; assembly: GCF_009905375.1. Classification (NCBI taxonomy): domain Eukaryota; kingdom Viridiplantae; phylum Streptophyta; class Magnoliopsida; order Apiales; family Apiaceae; genus Apium; species Apium graveolens. The sequence continues at coordinate 158,196,898 of NC_133655.1, read as the reverse complement.
CACCACATTTCCTTCCCTCTTATGTCATGCTTGCATCATCCTCATGATGTCATCCTCCCCTCCTTGTCCTCTTCTCATTGGTTGGGTGACATCATCCTCTCTAATCCCTTTGATTAACTTCCTAATTATTTGCCTAATGACCGCTGATCTGTTATACGGTTCGCTTAACTTTCGTTTTCGTTTATCGTTTGAGAGATCATACCCGGGATCTTATTACTTAGGTTCCCTTAACCTTTCTCAATATATTATATTCCTTTTATGATCCTCTCCTATAATCCTTTAATTTAAATCCTTTTTATCCTGTTACCTTTTTCTCAAATCTTTCCGTATCTAGTGTATTTCCGGGAAAAATCAAAGTGTTCGGATTTGGATTCTGACGATCTTTACATACACTTATATCCCATATAAAGTACTAATAAAATCTCAGAATATCCATATCAGAACCCCTACATAGTGTGGCATGAAAAGTTTTCTCATTCAGCAAAAACACTATTCATAAGGGTTTCAAAAATTTCCCAAAAATTGGGGTTATTACACAAGTTTCCTTGGGTCCTGCCTTGTTAGCTTTCTTTTTCTTTATCTGTTTCTTAGGTTTGATCTCATTTGACTTGGGGATATCAGATTCATCCTTAGTCATTTGAGTTGGACCTTTGAAACCATTCATTACAGCAGAATTATCATGCATATTTTGATTAACATGGAATGGCATGCTATTAGTAAACATGTTATTCCAGTAAGGCATGCTAAATGGCATTTGTGGCATCTAAATGCAGCATAACAAGGATTAGGTGCAAATCGCATATTAGCAAATTGTGCATTCATATTCTGTGTAGACATAGCATTCATAGGCATAGAAGGCATGGCATTCATGTTGGGAAAATGAGGTGACACAGATATGGAAGTAGGCATGGCAGTTTTGCAATTAACAGACAAATGATTTACACTACCACACTTGACACAGATTTTTCTAGGAGCATATTTATCAGGTGTGTAGTTATTATGCTTGTTAATTCCTACTTTACCATTTCTATTATTTTCCTTTTAGCCTCTGTTTTAACCTCAATCTTTTCCAGTCTGTCACTCAATTGCTTGACAGTCATATGACCAACATTAGCCTTTTTCTCCTTCTTCACTTGACTGGATTCTCCTGAAATGAAGTTTTTGGAAACTGATCCATACTTTTCATTTAACTTGGAAGGTTTGGTTTTACTCACAGGTTTGCTCACAGCCGACGGATGAGGATTTATGTCACTCGACGGATAATCCTTTTGGTTATCCGATGGATGACTCTCATCATCCGTCGAGTCCATATCTGTTAGCAATCCCTCAACCAAGTTGGATTCCAGCTTCTCTTTATTCTTCTTCCAGGCTGCATCACAAAAGGACTCAATACCTTGAACTTTGGTGATTTGAGCATGAACATCTCTAGATTTTTTCCATGCCTTAATCACCTTTTGTTCTCGTTCAAGCTGCTTCTTCAAGATCTCTTCTTTCTTCAAGGACTCATTTAATTCATCCTTAGAAATTTTACACTCAATTCTCAATTTTTTAAATTCAATGAACTGAGACTCTAGCACATTATTCCTCTCACTTAAAAATAAGTTATTTTCTTTGATTTTAGCATTTTCTTTAGTAAGAGACTTATGTGTAACACGCAAATAATATAATATTGTAGACATGTCATTTATGGCATCATTACACTCAGCTTTAGATAAATATGCAAGGTTAGTGGTGATTACCTGATTACTTGAAGAACTTGTCTCTGTTTCATCAGACTTGGCCATTAGGGCTAGATTGACATAGCTGACATCCTCATCCTCATCCAGACCATCTGCTGCCCAATCATTTTTTTGTATAATGAAAGCCCTTTCCTTTTGTTTGAGCAACTCAAAGTATTTCTGTTTATAATCCACAGGCTCAAACTTCTTTTTGCTGGAATCTGACTTTCTACACTCACTGGAAAAGTGCCCTACCAAGCCACATTTGAAACACTTGAATTTTGATTTATCCATCATGTTTCTATTTGGCTTAGCTGCTCCAAAGTTCTTCTTGAACTTGAGCCTGGAAAATCTTCTGGAAAGAAATGCTAGATGTTCATCAATATCTTCCATGTCATCTTGGCTCAAAGAATCTTCATTTTCTGCTACCAGCCCCTTGCCCTTATTTTCACAAACCTTTGAAGTTGATTCAACAGCTTCCATCTTCATCTCCTTCTCTTTTTCTAACTCAGCAACTAGTGCAATGGATCCTCCTTTCTTCTTTCCTCTCTCCATCCTCTCATCTTGCTCTATTTCAAGCTCATAAGTTTTCAGGATGCCATATAGTCTCTCCAAAGTAAACTCCTTGTAATCTTGAGAGTTTCTCAATGAGACTGTCATAGGTTTCCATTCCTTTGGAAGAGACCTAAGGAACTTAAGATTGGAGTCTTTTGTCTGATAGACCCTTCCATGCAATTTCAGAGCATTTAGTAGTTTTTGAAATCTACTGAAAATGTCAGTGAGAGACTCACTATCTTCACTGTGAAAGTGCTCATATTGTTGAATTAGTAGCTGCATCTTGTTTTCTCTAACTTGTCCAGTGCCATCACAGATAATCTGTATTGTATCCCAAACTTCCTTGGCAGTTTTGTAATTGATAATGTTGTCAAACATGTCACCATCAACTCCATTGAACAGGATATTCATGGCCTTCTTATCTTTCCTGACTTGTTCAATATCAGGATCAGACCATTCATGCCTTGGCTTGGGGACAGATGGCTCATTTCTAGTTGCAGCTCTCATTGGTACATGAGGGCCTCTTTCTATGCAATCTACATAGGCCTCATCTTGAGAAAGTAAATGAAGATGCATCTTTACCTTCCAGTGATGGTAATTATCTTTGTCCAGAAAAGGAATCTTGACTCCAACATCCTTCTTGTTCATCTTGCTATTTTGTTGTGATCTTTAAACTCTTTGTTTATCAAGAGCTTGCTCTGATACCAATTGTTAGTCCCTAACAATGCAACAAGAATTACAGAAGGGGGGTTGAATGGAATTCTTGAAACTTTTTCTCAAATTAAGAGTGTTCTAACTTAAAATATATATCTGTGTGAATTGATTTGCAAAGTGCGGAATAATAACTTGGAATGAATCAAAACACAAGTAATTAAAACACAAGTCTTTAAAAACTTTCTGGTGGATTTGAATGTATCCACCAGAGATATATAATATATCAAGAGAACTCTGTGTAGCAAGATTTTCTCACAGCTGCTTACAAATATGAACAACTAAGTTTTCAGAGAAATGCTAAGAATACAGCTTACAAATATTTCTCTGAGAATTTTCTTACTTAATGTTCTTCTTGTTCTATTTGCTACTTCTTGGTTTATATATCGCCAAGATTACAAAGTAATAAAACAAGATAATAAAACAAAACCTAACAAGTCTAATACTATGCTGCATCATTACTCTATTCCAGCATCTTTGAATATCTTCATAATAGCATAGAAATGGCAATGCTTCTTTGTTCTCTAAAACCCAGTTGAATAGGCTTCCACATTCCTTTTGCATACACTCGACGCATGTGACTGTGTTGTCACTGTCAACTGATGTTTGAATTGATTATCTGTCGGGTACATAATCATCCGTCGGGATGTCTTGTTGATCATCCGTCGAGTGGCATTGTTGTTTATCTGCCGGGTAGCAATCTGGCACTTGACTTCATTTCATTTATACCGAATTACAAGACATCATCTATGTACAATTAATCAACCTATTCTGCATATCTAATTAAAGTCAATATGACTTGAGTGCTCTTATAGAATCTAAACAAGGTATATGCAAAAATGTGCTACAGACACATTATTACACAAGCTACTCACTCGATGGATAATTAATTATCATCTATTGGGACTATATTGAGTCATCCGTCGGGACTATATTCCTTATCCGTCGGGACTATATTCCTTATCCGTCGAGTGCTACATTTTTCACTAAGTAAAATCTACTAAGGTGTTTTGTTAATGAAATCATCAAGTTCACAACATATCCACAACAATTCTTCCATAAAACTTCATCCTTGTTACATATATAAGCTTTGATTCACTTGCATGTGTGGTTTGGTACTTGCATGCGAGTGTGTGTGTGTGTGTTTACGTTTGGTTTTTGCCGAGTTCTTGTTTTATAGAACCAAGATGATGTGATTTTGTGGTGATTATATCTTGCATGTGTTTGTTGCTGTGATTTTTAAGGAAAATCGGGGGTTTTGTGGTTGGACACCCTTGAATGAGGGCACCACCGTGAAGCCACCGCCACCGGTGATGAACTCCGATGAACCGGTGGTGAGTGATGATGTTATTACTGAGCTCTACTATTCATAAAATCTATTTTCAAAGTTTGCATGTGGTGATTTCATAAAAACCCGAATGGGTCCTTGATTTTGAGAAAATAAATTTGATTGTTTCTTGGATGGAAATGACTTGTTAATGAATATTCTTAGAAGTAATTGAGAAATTTGATTAGTTGATGATTTAAAGAATTGAAATAGAAGTTGCATGTGATATTTTGCTTGAAAACCGAATGGTTCTTGTTTATTAAGTTGATTTTATGACGAAAATGATTTGTTGATTAATTGATTGTAGAGATTCTTGAATCAGTGGATTGAGATGTGGTTTAAGAACTCCAAATGATGCATGCATGTCTTGATTAATGGAAAATTCGGGTGTTCTTGCTTAATCTTAAGGGATTAAAGTTGATTTATGTGTTTAAATGAACTATAGGTGTGATTTTGGTTTGGTTCTAGAAAGTGCATGTCAAATTTATCTATGCATGAGTGTTTCTTTTGAAAAATCTGAATGGATCTTATGGTTAAAAGAAGATTAAGTTGATTTTGTGAGTTTATGTACTAATTGCATTAGTTACTAGCGAGAATCGACATGAGTATTTGGATGCATATCAAGATAGAGTTTTGCATGTAAGCGTTTAGGCTAAAAGATGATTTAAAGGAATAGTAGTGACTTGAACTCAATGTTTTTACGCAATTTTGGTGCTTGCATGTTAATGCCTGATTCTTGGTTGTGTTTGGTTGTAAGGGCCGAATGGAATATAGGTACAAAAGGGATTGATAAGTAAATGCATGTGTAATTTTTAGAAATTATGTGATTTATGTGTGTGTTTTGGTTCGAATTCAATGATGAAAAGGGAAGGATTGAATCGTCTTGATATAAGGCTATATAAATGATATAATAACTCGAGTGTAGAGTTTAAAACACAAGGATTAAATGTTATAAGTCGTATTTGTATCACAATACGTGATCCAAAGTCTATATGGTTAAAGTATACGGGTTTTGGTATAAACGTGCTTGTATTTATAATTGAGTATATATAAATACTCTTAGAGTATTGCGATTAAGGGAAATGTTAAGCGTTCTGGGAACATCAAGTGGGAATCTAATTAAGGTTTTGGTTTTTTATTATAGATTTGGAGTGTGAGGGCATTCAGGCTAGGAAATAGAAAAGTATACTAGGTGGCAGTAGTTCAACCTTTGTGAAACAGGAAAGCGAATTCAGGCAAGTAACTCTACTTACTTGTGCAATTGTTATAGAGAGAATATTGTTCATGCCATGTAGAGTATTGAACTTTTATAGTAATGTACCCCTGTTATTGATTCTTGAGATACCCTATTATTAATCCTGTGAACTTGTTATTGATAAGATTATTATTCCAACCCTTTGGTAACCTTTTCTTATCCCGATTACTTGTCAATACCATGAACTGTTGTAAACCCTTTGAGAACCTTTACGAACTCCTTGTGTAATGATCCTTTACTCCTTTATTTACCTTATTCCCTAATGATTCTTGGAACGGTTTTGATTCCCCAACTTGAGTACCTTGTCATCATTTGATCAAGATCCCTAGAATTGAACTTTGCTTATCCTTGATTCATTTCCTTATCTTTGAATTCTTGAAATTGAACCTAAGAATGAGTTTCGACTTGAAAGAGTCTGAATGATTTCATATTCTTGGTAATGATAAAATGGATTTAGTAAACCTTTCTTTTTCCAACACAAGGTTTTCCAAACGAATTCCTGATGGATTGGATTGAGACGTAAGAGACTAGTGGGACTAGTCCAGTCGTATAAAAAGGCTAGCGGGGCTAGTCCAGTTAAGGCTAAAATTATGCCATAGGTACCTTAAAGACCGGATGGAGGTCGGTACGGGCTGATCACCCATATTGTTATGAATTGAAAAGTTAAAGTAGTCCAATCAAGGGCTCCATAATTATTGAATTTTATTCAGTAAATGATTCTTTGAAAATGAAATGGTATATAATATTTTGAAAAGAGTTGATTGTGTTATTGATTAGCTTATAGCTTGTGAACCCTGATTTTGATTTTGTTATCAATCGTATAATTGATTCCCAATAATGAAAAGATTTTCGCTTTTCATTTGAAAGATCACTTGTGATCCTGTTAATGATTTGTGATGAATGTCGATTTTCACCCTATCTTGAGCCTTGTTCCACGGAAGCCCAAAGCTTTTCTTCATAACCCTTTCATAGCCCAAAAGATAGATATCTGCCACCTAGAAATAACTTTTATGAAATCATGTATGATGATTTAGGAATAACTTTTATGTAATCTGTTTTGATTTCATTGATATTAATAAAAGACTTGTTTTGGTTTTATTGCGGGCTTTATCTATTTAAGTGTTTAAATAAGATATACCATAGTTTAGAGTAAAGCTTTTTATGGATTATGATGAGATCATAATAATGAGACCTAAAAGATGATAACTCTAAACTTAAATATTTCCTGGTCGTAGGATTACTAACTGGTAATTAGTAATCCGCAAAGATCGGTACATACTATGTTTGCTTCATTATGAAGGATGTCTATTCTCATAGACATTTGTGTGGTGACACTATAGCTAGTATGTAGGTGCTTATTATAGAATAAGTTCACTGCACATGAACTGATGGAGTTCACTCACGTGTCAGCAGTTGTTCACATAGTGATAGTTGTACAAGTATCCTTAGACTTGAGGTCATCATAGTCATCTTGTGTACACTGAACTATGCTTTGGTTTAGTTCTTAGTCTCCAGGGACAATTATAAGGGCTTTACTGGGTATAGGAATTTATACACGAAGATAGTGTATGATCAATAAAGGATCTACCCCTTCCAGTGAAGGAAGAGAATGTTCAATGCTGATCCACTTATGCTAGTTCAGGAATCTCTGGCTAGAGTGAATGAAATTAGAACGGAGTTTCTAATTTACATTAAATAGAACTAAGCATAGTGAATGCGAAAGCAAATAATTAAATAAGATAGGCTTGACACAAGTTCCATGCCTTGTATTTAATCGTGACATTGCAGGGTAGAAGGAATTGATTGTACGGTAACTACTCACTGAATAGGTTCTTGGTATTCTATGCAGTGAATTCGTATTATCCGGATAGTCGTGATGTGCTGAGAAGTATCCCTCACGATGTAGAATAAATATGATTAATTTATTAATTAATCATATTTAATGAATTAGAAAATTTATATAAATAATGATAAAATAGTTTTATTATTATTTATTTCTACTACCGGCTTAATATTGAACCTACAGGGTCACACCATAAAAGATAATGATTTAATGGTGGAGGAATTAATTAATAATGGCTGGTAATTATTTATTTGTGAAATACATAATTAATTAGCAGAATTAATAATTGATTAAATGAGATTTAATTAATTCTTAATATTATTAATGAAAAATTTAATTTTGGAAATTAAATCAAGTGAGAGAATTATTTTTCTAAAGTGTTTAGAAAAGGGAATAATGATTAAAAGGTGTTTTAATTATTAGTTAATTGGTTAATAAGAATAATCAATTAAAGGCTTAATAATAATAATATTTTATGGAAAATTTTCAGCTGAAAATTTTGCCTATAAATATACTATTATAAACCCTATTTGCCTCAACCCAAATAATTAACCATAATTCTAAAGTAGAACAAGAGGGAGGCAACTAATTATCTCAACCTCTTCCTCCTCCATCACATTGTACTCTTGGTGGATACCGGTGGAGTGCTTCACACTTGAGGAACAGCTGCTAGGGATTTCCGTTCATCGTTCTTGGATCGCTATTAAAGACCTACATCTTTCCATTAATGTAAAGTTTCTTAAGGTAAACATACTGAACTACGAATTAAATATTATTTTTCGCATGGATCCTGCGGAGGGTTTCGGTTTTTTTTTAAGATTTAAATTTACATTTTCGTTGCATTTATGTGCTAAAAACCCTTCAATGGTATCAGAGCTACTTGCGAAAAGTTTTTAATTCATTTATGTGTTTAACTGTTTTTGATATATGAGCATGTACGTGATTCGTCATGATTTGATGTTGATATAATATGCTTATATATGTATGGTTTCGAATATATGATATTCATGTGAGTTCTATAATCATAAGATGATTATGTAATTTGTATATATACTGATATATACATGATTTATGTTTGTTCTAATTATGAGAATCATATTAGATACGGATTCTGATTTGGCTGCTGCAGATTTGCTGAAATCTGGGTCTGGTGTCCGATTTACGCAAATGAATACCCTATTCCATAGGTAAACGAGCGTCTGAACAAAAATGATAGCCAAAGCTATCAACGACTCGTCTGTAAGGCGTTTGACATCGTTTACTGCCCGTAAACAGTGATTCTTGTTTTTATGATTTGATTCTGATTTTTCTGATTTTTGTCATATTTTTTTATGATTAGATGATGGATAATATGATATGTTAAGATCAGATTATGTGTTTTAACATGCTTTTATGTGTTGTATGAGCATGGTGGATGGTTATGGCCTTTTGACCTTAGTGTAATGGTTTTGGTTTTGGTTTTAGTTTTAAATACGACTTGCATGTCGTCAATCTTTGTAATTCATAAATCTCGAATGTAATTCGAGTTATTCTTGTAAGTTCATTAGATTAGTTTTACTTTCAATTTATGTAATGTAATTGAAGACTCAAGAAGGCTATCCAATGGAGGTGATACAAAGAAGAAGACGAGGCATACAAAAAGTCTAAACAAAGAAGAAGACTTATGTAATAAGTAGTTGTATTTATTTCCATCACCATATTAGATTGACCTTGATCTTTATCATGAGCTTAATAAAGATCACATAGGATGGGGCCATAACCAAACACATTTACTTTATTGCACTTTACATTTACTTGTTTATTTAATTTTATATATGAGATATATGCCTATGTTTACCATGCGGTGATAGATTTAGGTGAACTTAAATCAATATAAGGCGTGCTCTAGAAAATCTAGAATAAGAATCGTTTCTTGCCTTAACAATAATATTATGAATACAATCATGAGATTCTTGTGTTTATGAAACACGTAATTAAATATGAATTTTTAATATTGAGAGAAAGGATGATTCTGTCAAAAGCAGATTTCTATCTGTAAGAAAGGGGTATTAAGTGACGCCTCTTGACAATGCTCCCCCCGATCTGGGAATCATCTGATTATCGATTATTGATTTGAAATATTTAATTTAAAAGGAATAATCTCTTTATAATATGATTATGATTGTAACATAATATAATCTCTCAAAAATTAAATAATATCAAGTAGTAATTGACCAATGACACAACGAACTTGTGTCGGTCATAACCTTCCAACATGGTAGAAAGTGATTCTTATTTTTAAATCATTGTCGTTTCATGCTACAGCCGAGGGCTTTGATTTCGAAATAAGAAATACTTGTCTATTACAAAGAGATGTGTACATTGACTTAAAATCTAAAGGTCGTTACGTGCTACAGCCGTGGGCCGTTGGAGACTGATTCAATTGTACAAAATGTTGGGTTAGACTTGACTTAGAATATTGAGTTTGTCGTGCTACAGCCGTGACTTAATTATTCAAGAGGCTAAAGTTTTATTAGGGAATAACATAAGATGTAATTGACAAGAGTTGTTTGCCTATTGAACATCACATGACGTTTCGTGCTACAGCCGAGGTTGTGTGATGGAATGTAGAATCCCTATTCCCACTAGCATTATGAATGCTTAATTTTCACTTAGGGTTGTATAAATTAGATAAACTAGTGGGAGCCACTTATGAATAAAGACCCGATTCATATAGTGTCTTGAAATGAAATTGAATATTTGCTAAAGTGTTGTTATGTGTTCATCATTTACAGATTTACTATATTCGTTATGTCTTCTGCACTATCACTCCGGAGTATACTAGATGCTCACAAGTTGACTGGTCCTAATTTTGCTGACTGGCTTCGAAACTTGAGAATTGTTCTCAGGGTTGAGAAGCTGGAATATGTGCTTGACTCACCTAAGCCTACTGAACCTGCTAGCGATGCACAAAATGATGAACATGTTATGTATCGTAAGTGGATAGATGATGCAAATGTTGCTCAATGCATCATGCTAGCTTCCATGAACATTGAGCTACAGAAGCAACATGAGCATATGGATGCTCATACTATCCTTATGCATCTACAAGAGTTGTATGATGTGCCAGGGAGGATAGCTCGATATGAGATATCGAAGGAACTGTTCGGTTGTAGGATGTCTGAGGGATCATCTGTGAATGACCATATACTTAAGATGATCAATTTGATTGAACATCTTGGACAACTTGGTTTTTCCATGGATGGGTGTTAGATATATTTGATAATGTCATGACTAATATGATTTATGTTTACTTTTCAGATCTTACTTAAACAGGACAAATCAGTACTTAATTGAAATCAGCACTTATACTGAAGTCAGAACTTAAGTTATCAGTACTTAAGGTTCAGGAGATATTTATCAGAAGATAATATCAGGACTTAAAGGAAACGTTCAGATAAGGAAGGCGGCTGATTGAAAGGAAGAGAAGATCAAGACAAACGTAAGAAGAGATATGCATGAAGAAGGAATTCTATGAAGAATAGAATACTTGGAAGAAAAGATATCTAATTGATATATTTTAGGAAGCAGAATTATATTCCATATCAATTAGTGATTATCTTGTAACTGTGTAGTATATAAACACATACATAGGGTTTACACTTTAAGTGTTATCATTATCGAGAATATTATTCATTGTAACCCTAGAAGCTCTCGTGATATTTGTTCATCACTGAGAGAGGACGGTTCCATACTGTAACATAGTTTATTGCTTTGAATAAAGTTTGTTTTCTGTTACTTGTGTTATTAGAATTCGATTTGATTGTGCTATACACTGTATTCAACCCCCTCTACAGTGTGTGTGACCTAACAAGTGGTATCAGAGCCTATCTGTTAACACGCAAACAGTTTAAGATCCAAAAACAATCATGTCTGAAGCAGAAACTCCAACCAAGCCCACCAAAACTGAAGAACCACCAAAGACACAAATCCATAGTCGATTTGAGACTATTAGAGTTCCCATATTGAAACCGTCTGAATATCCCATATGGAAGGTGAGGATGACTATATTTCTGGAAGCTACAGATCCAGAATATCTTGATAGAATCAAGGAAGGACCTCACAATCCAACAAAGCTCGCTGTTGCAGGTGAAACAGCAAAGTCTGTACCAAAAGAGAAGAGTGATTACACTGCTGAAGATATCGCTTCAATTGCTAAGGATGCGAAGGTACGACACTTACTGCATAGTGCCATTAATAATGTAATGTCAAATAGGGTAATTAACTGCAAGACTGCAAAGGAGATATGGGATGCCTTGGAAACAAGGTGTCAGGGAACTGATTCGATTAAGAAGAACAGGAAGACAATACTCACTCAAGAGTATGAACACTTTGACTCAAAGGCTAATGAGTCATTGACTGATTTATATGATAGATTTGTCAAACTCTTGAACGATTTGTCACTGGTGGATAAGGAGTATGATCTTGAAGATTCAAACCTTAAATTCATGTTAGCTCTTCCTGAAAGCTGGGATTTGAAGGCAACAACTATAAGAGACAACTATAATTTTGATGAAACGACTCTTGATGAAATTTATGGGATGCTCAAGACTCATGAACTTGAGATGGAACAAATAAGCAAGAGGAAAGGAGGAAAGTCAAGGACAATTGCTCTTAAGGCTGAAGAAGAATCCCCCAAGGCAGCTACCTCAAGGAAAGGCAAGGGAAAGCGCTCATCACAAAGTGTGATACTGAGTCATCAAGTTCTGATAGTGATGATGACTCAGAATCTGAAAGCTTGCCTGAGACGGATGCTGATGAAGAGATGATGAAGCTGTGTGCTCTTATGATGAAAGGGATCACAAAGATTGCATACAGGAAGTTCAGGATGGGAAAGAAGTTTTCCAGGAGAGGTGCAAGTTCTGATAAGAAGAATTTCAGAAAATCTGAAGGCAAAGGAGGAAAGTCTGACAGAGGAGATTATACAAATGCCAAATGCTACAACTGTGGTGAGAAAGGCCACATATCTCCCGATTGCAAGAAAGTAAAGAGTGACATAGGCAAGGCTCTTGTCACAAAGAAGAAAAGCTGGACAGACACCTCAGATTCTGAAAGTGAGGAGAACTATGCCTTGATGGAAAATGTTGATATGGCAAATACTGAAAGCAGTACTGAAGCTCCTGAGTTAAAGGTACCTCAAACCACTTATGCCTTTCATACTGATGATATTAATGAGTTGAGAAGATATCTTAAAACCATGTTCATTAGCTATAGAGATCAAACTTTAACATGTGAAATATTAACTTCTGAAAATCTTGCTTGTAAAAAGAGGAATGATTATTTAGAAAAAGAGTTAGTCATGTTCCATCAAACTTAGAAAGATAGAGATGATGCTTTCTATGTTAGGGATGAAGTACTTAAAATGAATGAATCTCTAAAAGCTGAGTTAGAAAAGGAAAGAGAGATTATCAGGACTTGGACTAACTCAGGCAGAACAACTCAGAATTTGTTAAGTAGTGAAAACTGGAAAGAGGGCTTAGGTTATGGAGATGATAAAAATGATAAGGGAACTGTAGATATTAAGCCTATAGTTGTTAAACAAAAGCCAAAGTTAAAACCTGTTAAGTTTGTAGCTGTAAAGTCTGATACTGAGAAATCAGAAGTTAAAAAGGAATTAACTTCTGACAAACTAAAACAGAAAAAGACAACTGAAGTAAACGTAGGCTTAATGACAAAGAAGCAGCTTAAGCATAAGCTGAAAGATGTTAAAATACAGACAAGGTAAAATCACCTAGGAAAAATAGGAATGGAAAGGAAGATGTGAATAAAAGCAATGATTATAAGCCTGTTCCTGATGCTCCTAGAAAAATGAGTCATAACTGTGGAAGTTCTAACCATCTGGCTTCTTTTTGTAGGAAGAATAAGAACATAAACTCCTTACCTTCAAAGTTAAGAGTTAAGAGTCAGTCTGTTAGATATAAGCCACAAAATCCTTGTTTTCATTGTGGTAGTTTATGGCATTCCATTTATACTTGTAAGGAATATCATAGTCTGTACTATGATTATTATCAAATAAAACCTTCTTTAAAGAAAGTTAGCATTGTTCCTTCTAGTGTAAGTTCTGATTCAAAGTCTGATAGTGTAAATTCTGATAAGAAAAATGTTAACATAAACTCTGATACTAAATCCGCTGTAAATGTTAACAAACTTAATAAGGCCAAAGGATCCAAGTAAGTCTGGGTCCATAAAACTAATCATTAGTGGTCTTTGTGATTGCAGGGCAACAGGAAAAACATCCTAGTTCTGGAAAGTGGATGTTCAGGACATATGACTGGAAATAAAGCCCTACTATCAGACTTTGTGGAGAAGGCTGGCCCAAGTGTTTCTTATGGAGATGGCAACATTGGAAAAATGTTGGGATATGGAAATATCAGTCTTGGGAATGTCATCATTAAAGAAGTAGCTCTAGTCTCAGGACTTAAACACAATCTGCTGAGTGTTAGTCAAATCTGTGACAGAGGTTATCATGTGGATTTCTTTGAAGAACACTGTGAAGTTGTAAGTAAATCTACAGGCAAAGTTGTTCTGAAAGGATACAGGTGTGGTAACATTTATGAATCCAAGCTTTCAACAAGTACTGATGGTTCTGCAGTCTGTCTGATTAGTAGAGCATCAATTGAAGAAAGCTGGAACTGGTACAAGAAACTCTCTCATTTAAATTTCAACAATATAAATGAATTAGTCAAGAAAGATCTTGTGAGAGGACTGCCAAAGTCAGTATTTGCTCCTGATGGCCTTCGTGATTCTTGTCAGAAGGCTAAACAAAGGAAATCTTCATTCAAGAGCAAGACTGAATCATCAATTCTTGAGCCTTATCACCCACTACATGTTGATCTATTTGGTCCTGTAAATGTCATGTCTATTGCAAAGAAGAAATATGCTATGGTCATAGTGGATGAATTCACCAGATACACATGGGTGTATTTCTTGCACACAAAAACTGAAACTGCATCTATCTTGATTGATCATGTCAGGCAACTAGATAAATTGGTCAAAGATTTTGTGAAGATTATAAGAAGTGATAATGGCACTGAGTTCAAGAATTTTATAATGGAAGAGTTCTGCAAAAACCATGGAATCAAGCAGGAATTTTCTGCTCCTGGAACTCCACAGCAAAATGGAGTTGTTGAAAGAAAGAATAGAACTCTTATTGAAGCTGCACGAACTATGCTTGATGAAGCAAAGCTTCCAACCTATTTCTGGGCTGAAGCTGTGTAGACTGCTTGTTTTACTCAAAATGCAACACTCATTAACAAGCATGGAAAAACACCATATGAGATGGTGAAGAAAAAGAAGCCAAATCTGAAATATTTTCATGTATTTGGATGCAAGTGTTTTGTTCTTAAGACTCATCCTGAACAGCTATCGAAATTTGATCTAAAAGCTGATGAAGGAATCTTTGTTGGATATCCACTTTCCACAAAAGCCTTCAGATTCTTTAACTTGAGAACAAGGGTGGTCATGGAATCTATCAATGTCTCCTTTGATAATAAGAAAATTACTGGACTTGAAGATTTCAATGATCATGATCAGCTGAGATTTGAAAATGAAGACTTAAATTCTGATACTGAACATCCTGACAGTCTAAATCCTGATACAACAAACTCTGATGGATTAAGCTCTGATGTTATTGAAACTGTGGTGACTACGCCAAAGGAAGATGCACCTATGCAGGGGGAGCATACTGAAGATGCAACCACATCTCAAGAAGCATCAGAACATACAACAGGCTCTTCAAGTTCTGATTCATCAAGTTCTGATAAGCCAAGTTCTGGTAATTCTGAATATTTAAATACTGAAGGATCCAACTCAGAGAGCATAGTTTCAGGGGGAGTATCAGAAGATGTTGATGAAGATGGCATGGATCATGGGGGAGCATCCAGTTCTAAAGAAAACCTTCCATCTGCAAGGAAGTGGACTAAATCACATACACCTGACTTAATAATTGGAAATCCTGATGCAGGTGTCAGAACTAGAATAGCTACTTCAAGTGAATGTCTTTACAATTCTTCTCTTTCTCAGACTGAACCAAAGAAAGTGGAAGAAGCTCTTCAAGATGCTGATTGGGTGCAAGCAATGCAGGAAGAGTTAAATGAATTTGAAAGAAACAAAGTCTGGACCCTAGTGCCAAGACCAAAGAACAAATTTTTTGTTGGTACAAAGTGGGTATTCTGAAACAAAACTGATAGTGATGGCATAATTACAAGGAATAAAGCAAGGTTGGTTACAAAAGGATATTCTTAACATGAGGGAATTGATTATGATGAAACATTTGCACCAGTTGCTAGATTGGAAGCCATAAGGATATTTTTGGCTTATGCTGCTCACAAAAAGTTTACTGTCTTTCAAATGGATGTGAAAAGTGCTTTTCTTAATGGAAAATTGGAGGAGGAAGTATATGTGGAACAACCTCCAGGCTTTGTAGATCCCAAATATCCAGATCATGTCTACAGGCTTGATAAATCACTTTATGGCCTTAAGCAAGCTCCAATAGCATGGTATGAGACTTTAGCTCAGTTTCTTCTGGAAAGTGGATTTAACAGAGGAAGTATAGACAAAACACTGTTCTACCTCAACCATGGAAATGACTTACTTCTGGTTCAGATATACGTTGATGATATCATCTTTGGTTCTACAAATGACAGACTTTGCAAGAAGTTTGTCAAACTGATGCAGTCAAGATATCAAATGAGTATGATGGGGGAACTTAGCTATTTTCTGGGCCTTCAAGTCAAGCAGAATGAAGAAGGTACTTTTATCTGTCAAACCAAGTACACCAGAAATTTGCTGAAGAAATTTGGAATGCAAGATTGTTCAAGTGCATCCACTCCCATGGCCACTGTAATAAAACTGGATAAGGATACTGGTAAATCAGTAGATATTACTGATTATAGAGGTATGATTGGCTCTATACTCTATCTAACTGCTAGTAAACCTGATATCATGTATGCTACTTGTCTTTGTGCAAGATTTCAAGCAGATCCAAGAGAACCTCACTTAACAGTTGTGAAAAGAATTTTCAAGTATCTTAAAGGAACAGCTGATCTGGGATTGTGGTATCCCAGAGAATCAGATTTTAAACTAATAGGTTACTCAGATGCAGATTTTGCAAGTTGCAAAATTGACAGGAAAAGCACAAGTGGAAGCTGCCAATTTCTTGGAGGCAGATTGGTTTCTTGGTTTAGCAAGAAACAAAAGTCAATTTCCACAGCAACTGCAGAAGCAGAATACATTGCTGTAGGAAGCTGATGTGCACAAATTCTTTGGATGAAGAATCAGTTACTGGATTATAGGTTAACATATTTTAAAATCCCAATTTACTGTGATAATCAAAGTGCTATTTCTATGACAGGTAATCCAGTTCAACACTCAATGACAAAGCTGAAAGGAATATGTCCTAAGTCCAATCATGTATTAGGATTTAGGAATAACTTTTATGTAATCTGTTTTGATTTCATTGATATTAATAAAGACTTGTTTTGTTTTTATTACGGGCTTTATCTATTTAAGTGTTTAAATAAGATATACCATAGTTTAGAGTAAAGCTTTTAATGGATTATGATGAGATCATAATAGTGAGACCTAAAAAGATGATAACTCTAAACTTAAATAGTTCCTGGTCATAGGATTACTAACTGGTAATTAATAATCCGCAAAGATCGGTACATACTATGCTTGCTTCATTATGAAGGATGTCTGTTCTCATAGACATTTGTGTGGTGACACTGTAGCTAGTATGTAGGTGCTTATTATAGAATAAGTTCACTGAACATGACTCGCAGAGCTGAACAACTGATGGAGTTCACTCATGTGTCAGCAGTTGTTCACATAGTGATAGTTGTACAAGTATCCTTAGACTTGAGGTCATCATAGTCATCTTGTGTACACTGAACTATGCTTTGGTTTAGTTCTTAGTCTCCAGGGACAATTATTAGGGCTCTTCTGGGTATAGGAATTTGTACACGAAGATAGTGTATGATCAATAAAGGATCTACCCCTTCCAGTGAAGGAAGCGAATGTTCAAGGCTGATCCACTTATGCTAGTTCAGGAATCTCTAGCCAGAGTGAATGAAATTAGAAAGGAGTTTCTAATTTGCATAGAACTACGCATAGTAAATGGTAAGCAAGTGATTGAATTAGATAGGCTTGACACGAGATCCATGCCTTGTATTTAATAGGGACATTGTAGGGTAGAAGGAGTTTATTGTACGGTAACTATTCACTGACAGGTTCTTGGTATTCTAAGCAGTGAATTCATATTATCCGGATAGTCGCGATATGTTGAGAAGCATCACTCACGATGTAGAATAAATGTGATTAATTAATTAATCATATTTAATAAATTATAGAATTTTGGTAGGGATAAATAAATCCTGATAATGGGCTGCTAGACCCAATAAGAAGATGTTTGATATTCAGACCAGAAAGGTTAAGCCTGATGGACCAGATCAGGTCTGGTCGAATAAAAATGGCCCAAAAGCCCTGATTATTAATTAATTTCGTAATTAATTAATAAGGGAAAAATCAGCTGTTGAGAAGAGTCCTGATAAGGATATAAATCCTTATAGATAAGCCTCAAGGGGACCTAAAAGGATAAGGAATCAGTTTCCTACTATCTAGGACTCCAAAGTCCATTCTAATTATGAGACTTGCCCACCAAGTCCCCTATACCAAGTCTAATTCAAGGACCACCAACATCTATATAAGGGGTCTCACCCCACAGATCAGAACTACGTTTTTTGGCTTGATTCTCTAATTCACAGAGATACGTAGGCATCTCGTAAAGGCAGATTGAGTCACGAAATACGAGAGCAGCCATTAAAGGCCTTGAGCTCCCGAATCTTAGTATTAAATACAGCAAGTAATAACCTTAGCTTTTTATCCATAACATTTGGCGCCGTCTGTGGGAAAAACAACAACCATGGCGAGAACACGGAGAACAATTGGAGCTCTAGAGGAAGGAACACCATCAGAGACAACCCAGGTGATTTCATCAACCGTGGAGGTTCCTCCCCATTCAACTTATGCATCTACTCAGGGGGAAGCCCAGACAGGGGCAACTCAACCTCAGCCACAAGGGACAACTCCCCCGACTATTCAAGGTACGAATCCTCAAGTTCAACAAGTATATATACCTGTGAATTCTCGACCCGTCGGGTATGAATATTCAACTGTTGTTACTACTAACCCCCCTTATGGGATGCCCCTTCACCCTGAGGTTGGAGGAAGCGGATATGCTGGGCGAAGTAAAGCACGAGGGCGGTCGCCCCCCTATATACGAGGTTTGGATCCTATCCCTGAGGATCGGGAATTTTCTGGTCCATACACTGAGAGAGACTCCGAATCTTCGGATGATGAAGTGGCCCCGAGAAGGAGGCGTCCTGGAAAAGAGCCAATGGCCGATGGAAGGCAACGCCCCCAAAGCACCCCAGGGGTGAATCCCCAAGAAGTGCAGGAAAAGATCAGGGCTCATGAGGCTGAAATCCAAAGGCTGAGGCGTGATTTGGAGGCTCACCAAGCCACCAGACCCCACATACCTCCTAGGGGGAGAAATCCTCCTCCTATCATAGACCTGGATGGTCCGGTAAGAAGAAGGGCTGCTGTCCCAAGAACTGATCCAAGCAATCTCCTTCCCCTTAGAGATCCTGACGATCCAACTCCACCCTTCACAGAAGAGATAATGAATGCCCATATCTCAAGGAAATTCAAGATGCCCACTATCAAAGCCTATGATGGCACGGGAGACCCCGCTAATCATGTTAGGACATTCTCTAATGCACTGCTGCTGCAACCCGTGAATGATGCTATAAAATGTCGGGCCTTCCCTCAAACCCTGTCGGGTATGGCTCAAAGATGGTACAGTCGCCTACCCCCAAATTCTATTGGATCATTCAGAGAATTAAGTCAGGCTTTTATTAAGCAATTCATCAGTGGAAGAGTCCATGAGAAAAGTTCAGCATCTCTTATGAGTCTTGTGCAGGGAGCTAAGGAATCCTTAAGAGATTACCTGAATCGTTTCACAAAGGAGGCTTTAAAAGTCCCAGACCTTGATGATAAGGTAGCTATGATAGCACTGCAACAAGGAACTAGGGATGAGTTTTTCAAGATGTCTTTGGCCAAACGACCCCCTGAGAGCATGTTACAGCTCCAAGAGAGGGCAGGGAAGTATATCAAGGTTGAAGAAAGTATGAGGAAGACCATAGTAAGTAATGAGCCCACTGGAGGCAAGAAACGAAAAACTGATTTGGAGTATATCGCTAAGGACAAATATCCTAGAACCGAACAAAACCCTGATTCAATCCCCAAGAAGGGAGGACCTGGGCAAAAGTTCACTGAATACGCTAAGCTGAATGCTCCCAGAAGTCAGATTTTGATGGAGATTGAGAAAGACAGAGATATTCGCTGGCCTAAGCCCTTGAAGGCTGATCCCGCCAAGCTAGATAAGGGCAAGTATTGCAGGTTTCACAAAGATGTTGGCCATGACACCGATGAGTGTAGGCAATTGAAAGATGAAATTGAGTTTTTGATTCGAAAAGGAAGATTGAACAAGTATACTGGAGATGGAGGGGACAGAAATAATAATGGAAGGAAGAACTTTGAAGATCGTAGGAGGGACCAAGACGATCAGGGGCGAAACCCCCAACCTAGAGGACCAGTTATAAACACCATTTATGGAGGGCCGAGACCTCGAGGGCCTGTGATAAACACGATCTTTGGAGGTCCAACTGCTGCTGGATTGTCCAAAAATTCCAGAAAGGCATATACTAGAGAGGTTATGCATATTGTTGGAGAAGCCCCGAAGAGGGCCAGGACAGAAGTAACATTGGCTTTTGATGATTCCGACCTAGAGGGTGTGAAGTTTCCCCATGACGACCCGCTGGTCATAACGCCGATAATAGGAAATAGCCCGGTTAAGAGGGTCCTTGTGGATAATGGTGCTTCTGTGGATATCTTGCTCCACGACACCTTTCTAAGGATGGGGTATAATGACTCCCAGTTGACACCAACCGACATGCCGATATATGGATTTGCTGGAGTAGAATGTCCTGTGGAAGGGATAATTAAATTGCCAACCACCATAGGTACGGAGCCAAGGCAAGCAACGCAGATGCTGGATTTTGTGGTGGTAAAGGCTAGTTCAACTTATAATGCTATCATGGGGAGAACAGGGATACATGCCTTCAAGGCAGTCCCCTCTTCCTACCATTCAGTCATGAAGTTTCCCACCCGAAACGGGATTGGAGAAGAGAGAGGAGATCAAAAAATGGCTAGAAGCTGTTATGTGGCCTCTTTGAGGGCAGATGGAGTCGGGGGGCAGGTTCTTCCTATTGAAGATATGGATGTTCGAGAAAATGATGAGAATAGAGGAAGGCCAGCAGAAGAATTGGTTTCGGTTCCTTTAGATCCCAAGAATCCTGAGAGGATGACTTTCATTGGAGCCACATTAGAGGAGCCCCTTAGAGGGAAGTTAGTGAAATTTTTGCAAGAAAATAGTGATGTGTTTGCATGGTCAGCAACTGATTTGCCAGGCATAGACCCGGAGTTAATTACTCACAAGCTAAACGTGGATCCAAGCCGGAAGACAGTGAAACAAAAGAAAAGAAATTTTGCCCCGGAAAGACAAGAGGCTATAAAGCAGGAAGTGGAAAAGCTCTTAGAGGCTGGTTTCATTGAGGAGATTCAATTTCCGGAGTGGTTAGCAAACCCTGTAATGGTGAAGAAGGCTAATGGAAAGTGGAGGATGTGTATAGACTTCACCGATCTGAATGATGCATGCCCCAAAGACTGTTTTCCGCTGCCTAGAATTGATACTTTGATTGATGCCACCGCTGGACATGAGATGCTGAGTTTTATGGATGGGTTTAGCGGATACAACCAGATCAAAATGCATAAGGATGACATTCCAAAGGTATCATTTATCACTGACTTTGGTGTTTATTGTTATCTTGTTATGGCGTTTGGTCTCAAGAATGCAGGAGCCACCTATCAAAGGTTGGTGAATAAAATTTTTAAGGATCTTATTGGGAAGACTATGGAAGTCTATGTTGATGACATGCTAGTCAAGAGTCTAGTAAAGACTGATCATATAACCCATTTGAGGGAAGCTTTTGAGGTCCTGAGGTACCACAAGATAATGTTGAATCCTACGAAGTGTGCTTTCGGAGTAGGATCTGGAAAATTCTTGGGATTGATGGTCTCAAAGAGGGGAATTGAGGCTAACCCCGATAAAATAAAGGCAATCCTGGACATGGAACCCCCAAAAACTGTCAAGGATGTTCAGAAACTCACAGGAAGGGTTGCTGCGCTAGGACGATTCATCTCCAAGTCAGGAGACAAGTGCTTGTCATTCTTCAAGTCATTAAAGAACATTAAAGACTTTGTATGGAGTGAGGAAAATCAGAAGGCATTTGAAGAGTTAAAGAAGTATATGGGCCAGGCCCCGTTGTTGGCCAAGCCAGTTCTGAGTGAAGTTTTATTCTTGTACTTGGCTGTTTCAGAAAGCGCCTTGAGCGCGGTGTTGGTTAAGGAGGAACTGAAAGTCCAGAAACCCGTATACTATGTCAGCAAAATTTTGCATGGTGCTGAGTTGAATTATTCAGCCATTGAGAAATTCGCTTTAGCCTTGGTAATGGCTTCAAGAAAGCTGCGTCCTTATTTTCAAGCTCACCAAATTGAAGTGCTAACAAATCAACCACTGAGAAATATCATTCACAGTCCCAAGGCAAGTGGGAGACTGATTAAGTGGGCAATAGAGTTGGGAGAGTTCGATCTCAAGTATAAGCCACGTACGGCCATAAAAGCCCAGGCACTAGCTGACTTCGTGGTGGAATGTACCATACCCAACCAAGAAGTCGGGGGGCAGGAAGATACCATACCTCAAGACAAGGGAGTCGACAATGGGGACAAGGAGAAAGAATATTGGGTTCTCTATTTTGATGGAGCATCAAAAACAAATTCCAGTGGAGCAGGGTTGGTTTTGCAAAGCCCTGATGGGTTCTTAATTGAGTATGCTATGAAGTTAGATTTTCCAACCACAAACAATGAGGCAGAGTATGAAGCCCTGATAGCTGGCCTTGGTCTAGCTGGGACACTTAGAGTCAAAAACTTAAAGGTCCGTGGAGACTCGAAGCTGATCATATCCCAGGTAAAGGGAGAATTTGAGGCAAGGGATGATACGATGGCTAAGTATGTCCGCCTAGTAAGGGCTGTGATGACCCAATTTAATGAATGCCATGTTGAACACATTCCAAGGGAAGAAAACGTTAAGGCGGATGCGCTATCAAAGTTCGCTTCGTCTGAGATTGAAGAAAGTTCAGGAAGTGTGTACTTCCGTGTTTTGAAGACACGGAGCATAGATGTTAAGCTAGTGGCTCCCATAGGCTTGGGGACGTCATGGATTGATCCCATCAAGGCTCACATTCAGACCGGTTGGTTGCCAAGTGATGCAACTGAAGCACGGAAGTTAACTGTTCGGGTACTAAGATACTCTTTGATAGATGGGATTCTTTACAAAAGATCTTTCGTGGTTCCCTACTTGAGGTGTCTCAGGCCCGATGAGGCACGCTTGGCTCTTGAAGAAGTGCATGAAGGTATTTGTGGACAACACTTGGGAGGCAGGGCCTTGGCTCATAAGATAACTCGTTTAGGCTTCTATTGGCCAGAAATGATGGCTGATGCCAAAGAATATGTAAAGAAGTGTGACCGCTGTCAGAAGCATGCACCAATTGTTAGACAACCCCCTGAGATGCTGACCTCTATCAACTCGCCTATTCCCTTTGCCATGTGGGGAATGGATATTCTAGGGCCTTTTCCTATGGCCACGGCACAAAGGAAATTTCTGATTGTAGCCATTGATTATTTCACCAAGTGGATCGAAGCCAAACCTTTGGCCAAAATCACAACTAAGCAGGTTGCACAATTCCTGTGGGAAAACATTATGTGCCGATATGGAATTCCCCGTATCCTCGTCACTGACAATGGAACACAATTCAACAACGAGGAATTCAAGAAGTATTGCGAAGAAAATGAAATTGAGTTACGGTTCACCTCTGTGGCTCACCCGCAAGCCAATGGGCAAGCGGAGGTAGCAAATCGGATAATCCTGGATGGACTAAAGAAGAGAATCGAAAAGTCAAGAAATAATTGGGTGGATGAGATACTTCCCATATTATGGGCCTATAGGACTACCTGTAGAGTCACGACAAATGCAACTCCTTTCATGTTGGCATATGGGGCAGAAGCAGTAGTTCCCGTGGAGATATCACATTCCTCTCCAAGGATTCAGGCTTTTGATGAAAAAGAAAATGAGGAAGGGCAGAAGTTAGCCTTGGATTTAATCGATGAAGTGCGAGATAAAGCACACGCAAAGATAGTAGAATATCAGAAAAAGGCTTCATTCTACTACAACCTAAGGGTTAAAGAGAGGTTTTTCAAACAAGGTGACCTAGTCTTGAGAAAAATAGAGGCTTCTGGTGTCGGACAGAAAGGAAAGCTTGCTCCAAATTGGGAAGGGCCGTATAGAGTCAAGAGCGTTCAGGGTAGAGGAACCTACAAGCTGGAGACTATGGATGGTTTTGAAGTCCCGAGAACCTGGCACGCACAAAACCTGAAGGTTTACTACGTGTGAGATGGTCGAAGTACGATTCTCACTCGTCAGGATGGCGAGTAGGTTGAAAAGCACCTTGAAGCTTTGCTTGCTTAGGATTTATATGTTTTAGTTTTATTACGAAATTTATTAAGACTTGTGTAAGGGACGAATCCCAGACAATTTTATGAAATTCATAAGTTCTTCAAAGTATGTTTGTGGCCTAACAAATAAAAATCAAATGCATGGATGCAAGCATAAAAGGTGATAAATAAAATAGATCTGATAGATGTTACAAAAGTTTGATAAATAAAGTCTCGAAAATAAAAAAAAGCCACGCAGGGCTGAAAAAGCTCTAAGGAGCTGAAGTACCCTCGGCATCCATATCATCGTCCTCTCCACTCTCGCTGGATGTCTCTGTCGTCTCGGAGGAGGAGGAAGAGCTGTCGTCCTCAGCAGGTCTGGAAGAAGACTCGGGAGGAGGAAGGAGTGGATCCTGAGGAACATGGTCCGAGACAACTACTCGGGTACGAAACCTCTGTAGCAAAGCCTCGTCATCAGGGCAGATGTAGTCCGCCGGGTTAATATCAGGACAAGCCTCGTTCACGGTCCCAAGGGCCGTGTCCCAACCAGTCCTAAAAAACTCGGGAAAGACTGAATCATCCCTAATCCTCATGGATTGGGCAAACTCCTTCGAGTCCAGATAGTTGTCTATAGCTTTATCCTTCTCCGCCCGAAGTACCACCAGCTCGGCGTTAGACTCTCCGAGTTCTTCCTCCTTGCGCTTGAGCTTCTTCTCCAGGGTAGCATACTTCTTCTGTTGCCTCCTGAGGGCATTATCGGCCTTATCAGAAGCCCGCTTCCATGATTCGGCTTGCCTCACAGCGCCTTGAAAATAGGCGTTAGACTGAAACAAAGCAATTAACAAAGTATAAGGCAATGCTACAAGAATGAAAAATAAGTTCAAAAAAGAGAAGGCATACCGAAGCCAGAGACTGAGCTCCCATGAGCTTGATCCTCTCAAGATCAGGGGTGGCCACCACATCAGTAAAATCCTTGGGGGTCACGCTATGGTAAGACCAATCCCAAGCATGTTTCGTGGAACCAACTATGGTGTCCCCTCGGCGGAATCCCCAGAGAGGCTGAAAGGCGCCTGTGGCAGCAGCAGTAGGGGCAGCAGCAGTGATAGGAGTACCATGGCCTCCAGCTCCTTCAGTTGAGGCCTCCCCTATAGGCTCTTTGTGCTTCTTCAAAAAGATAGGCTCCGTGGCCTTTCCCCGGGTGTCTAGGCCTGCGAGCCGAGCTTTCTTCATCCTAGCTGTTTCCTCAACCAAAGGAACATTGTCCTCGTTAATCTCCTTAGCAGCTGAAACAAAGCAAAGGACAAAATAAGTGAAGTTAATAATGCACGAAATGAAGTAAAATTGAGAAGGGAAGAAAAATACCCTGTTGAGAAACAGAGGATAGTCCCACATGAATCAGGGAAAACTCCTCTAAGAGAGTCCAGCTGGTGGTCGTGCCATCATCCTGAGTAAGCCCATTATAAATAATAGTTTCTTCAGGAGTTAAGTGAATGGATTTGAGGCTACCATCACTGACCTTCCCAAAGGAAGATCGAAAAAGTGTGCCCCAGTCACCATTCTCCCAACGTAACCCGACGAAACTATTACTCCAATTTTGATTATTATCAGGAATAGAGGCACTGTTAAAAATATGTTTGCTTTTGGGCCTTTGCTTGACATAGACCCAGCCGCAGATGCTGGAAGAACTATTGTAACACTGAAAGACTTTCCTAAAAACAGCTACAGAAAGAGGAAAGCCCTCCCTAAGACAGCAGACCATAAAACATAGAATGTTCCTCCAGGCGTTTGGAGGAAGCTGACACGGATTGATTTGTAAATCAGCCAAAAGATGAGGAATAAAGGGGTGAAAAGGAAACCTAAGCCCAGCATTAAGGGCATCTGTGTAAATGAAGAGAGTATCGGGTCTCCAGTGGCAAGTACGATCACCACCAGAGACTGGAACTAATCTAAGGGGAGGAAGGACGTTATAACGAGCATTCAGTTTATTGAAATCTATGTTGTGCCAAGTATTACAATGATTAAAAGAGTCGAGATGTGCAGTGGAGGGATATTCATCCCCCTAGTGTTAATCATATCAATTAAAGACATATATGAAGAACGGATCTCGATATCCTTACCTCGTTTTGAAGCCGAGGCTATCTTGGCCGCCCTCTCAGAACTCTTGTCAGCCATTAGTAAAGCTAGGAAGGAGAGGTTGGAAAACTAAAGGAGGGGATTTGAGAGAGGAAAGGTTAGAAAGTTGGAGGAAGGATGAGGAGAAATTGTAGAATGAGTAGAGAGGTGAAATGAGAGGTGTGGAGAAATCAAACTCTCACCCCACCTTTATATAGCCAAGGAAGGGGGATAATGGGCCTTAAAAAGCCCATTTGGGCCCAAAACTTAGAAGGTTCTGGAACTATCCAAGAAGTTCCTGGAAAAACCAAGTGAAAAATTTTAATTTTTAAAAAGATTCTAGAAGAATCCAGAAAAACCTTAGAAGAACCTGGAATTTGGGCTTAAAGATAAAGGCCCAGAACTAAGGCCCAGGTATAAAAGCCATGTTTGAGGCCCAAATACCTTTTTAAGAGGGGTGAAAGAAAAGCCCAGTTAAAAACAGAGGGCCCAAAGATTAGCCCAATAAAACTAGCCCAGAAAAGGGCCCAATAAGTTGAAAATCAAAGGCCCAAAAGGGAAAACCCAGATTTATTAGGGAATGGGCCCAGGATTAAAACCCACTAAAGGGTTGGCCCAAGAAAATCTAATCAGAAAAAGGGATGGCCCAAGATAGAGGCCCAGGAAAGTTAGAAATAAAAAGTTGGTACCCTTTACCCAATTCGATCAGGACTTGCCTTAAAATCCTAGTCGAATGAATTGAGGTAGAATTTCCTTCGACCAGGGCTGAAAAAAGGGGCTAATTCGGTCAAGAAAAAATTCTGACCAAAATTCTTGGTCGAAAATACCGGAATAATTTTTAACCCTGCTTCTTGACCCAGCTCAACCAGAAATCATAAGAATTCCTGATCGAAATGCTTAAGGTCGAATAGAATTCGATCAAGGCTCAAAAGCAGACTTAATTCGATCAGGATTTAGACCCGTTCGACCAAGAAATACGAAGGAATCCTGGCCGAACCAATCCTACTCGAAATAGCTTCGACCAAGGCAAGAAAGGTGGTTAATTCGGTCAGAAACACAGGAATCCTGACCGAAAGGGACGAAAATTCCTAGTCGAAGATTTCTGCTCGAAAAAATAAAAAAAAAATAATAAAATACAAAGCAAAAATCCTGGTCGAAATTCGACCAGGAAGTGAGGTCGAATGTATCCTCCTCGAATTCCCTTCGACCAAGGCACAACAAAGGCTAATTCGACCAGGATCCTGGTCGAATGGATTCCTGGTCGAAAATTGTATAAAAAAAAAAAAAGAAGAGAGAAGAGAGAAAAAAGGAAGAAAAAGGGAAGAAAAAATCCTGGAAAATTACAAAAAATAAGGAAATTCCTTAAATAGTTTCTGAAAAATGTTAATGTTTTCAGAAATAAGGAATAAATCCAGAAATTAAGGATAAATCCCAGAAATTAAGGGAAAAATCCAGAAATTAAGGATAAATCCCAGAAATTAAGGGAAAATTCCAGAAATTAAGGATAAATCCCAGAAATTAAGGGAAAAATCCAGAAATTAAGGATAAATCCCAGAAATTAAGGGAAAATTCCAGAAATTAAGGATAAATCCCAGAAATTAAGGGAAAAATCCAGAAATTAAGGATAAATCCCAGAAAAATAAGGAAAAATCCCAGAAAAATTAGGGAAAATTCCAGAAATTAGGGAAAAATCCCGGAAATAAGGGAAAAATTCCTGGAAATCAAAATAATTCCTAAATAAAAGGAAAAGTTCGTTGTAAACGTGTAGGTCGCTCCACACTTTACGCAAGAACGAAACCCTATAAGGGAATGAATAGACTTAACTTCTGCGAAACATAGTCAATGTTTCCCAAAAGTTAGGGGGGCAAATGGTAGGGATAAATAAATCCTGATAATGGGCTGCTAGACCCAATAAGAAGATGTTTGATATTCAGACCAGAAAGGTTAAGCCTGATGGACCAGATCAGGTCTGGTCGAATAAAAATGGCCCAAAAGCCCTGATTATTAATTAATTTCGTAATTAATTAATAAGGGAAAAATCAGCTGTTGAGAAGAGTCCTGATAAGGATATAAATCCTTATAGATAAGCCTCAAGGGGACCTAAAAGGATAAGGAATCAGTTTCCTACTATCTAGGACTCCAAAGTCCATTCTAATTATGAGACTTGCCCACCAAGTCCCCTATACCAAGTCCAATTCAAGGACCACCAACATCTATATAAGGGGTCTCACCCCACAGATCAGAACTACGTTTTTTGGCTTGATTCTCTAATTCACAAAGATACGTAGGCATCTCGTAAAGGCAGATTGAGTCACGAAACACGAGAGCAGCCATTAAAGGCCTTGAGCTCCCGAATCTTAGTATTAAATACAGCAAGTAATAACCTTAGCTTTTTATCCATAACAAATTTATATAAATAATGATAAAATAGTTTTATTATTATTTATTTCTACTACCGGCTTAATATTGAACCTACAGGGTCACACCATAAAAAGAGAATGATTTAATGGTGGAGGAATTAATTAATAATGGCTAAATAATTATTTATTTGTGAAATAAATAATTAATTGGCAAATTTAATAATTGATTAAATGAGATTTAATTGATTATAAATTAATTAAGAAAAGATTTTAATATTATTAATTAAAGGATTTAATTTTTGGAAATTAAATTAAGAGAGAGAATTATTTCTAAAGTGTTTAGAAAAAGGATTAATGATTAAAAGGTGTTTTAATTATTAATGAGAATAATAAATGGGATAATAATAATAATATTTATGGGAAAATTTCAGCTGAAAATTTTGCCTATAAATACACTATTATAGACCCTATTTTATTCTAACCCACATCAAACCTGAAAACCCAAAAAGTTTGGAAAACCCAATTCTCTCCACCTCCTTCCTCCTCCTTAACATCGTTTTCTTGGTGGATACCGGTGGAGTGCTTCACACTTGAGGAGCAACTGCTAAGGATCTCTGATCATTGTCTCCAAATTATTTTTAAAGGTTAGATTCGATCCCTCGAATTTTTATTCATGATCTGTATGCTTTTATTTGGATTTTATATGTGTAAAAGTGTTTTGCCATGCCCCCGCTGTGTTTAAAATCCAACATTGGTATCAGAGCATAGGTTGTATGCATATAGATCTGTGGTAAAAATTTCAGAATTTTATGTGCTTGTATGAATTAATTATGAATTTTACAAGTTATATCATGGATTAATTTTGTCTGATGAGAAATCATTTCTCAGAATAATTTTGAATGTTGATCTGGGTTCTACAAGTTTTGTAGATCGTCTGGGTATTTTTTTCATAATTTTATGATGTATAGATTTTTTATTATGAATTTTTGAAGATCTTGCAATTAAATTCGTAATTAAATAAATAAATATATGTGTATATAGTATATATATATATACATGTTTGTATTGCTGCTGTAAAAGAATACATCTGTCTGCTGTATTGTCTGTTATTCTGCACGGAGAAAAGAGAAGATGACAGAGAAGGTACGGCGGCTCGCTAATCGAGAAACGGCGGCTGCTGCAGAAAAAAAATAGGGGTGTAACGCATTCCGGGAATACGTTACACACCTGTGGCGCATTCACGGAATGCGTTACACCCTTGTAACGCATCACCGGAATGCGTTACAGGGATTGTAACGCGTTCCTGTAATGCGTTACAGCCCGACTGTCCAGATTAAAATTGATTTTATGGGAGTTTCGTAACTCCGTTTTAGGCGTGCAATATACCGTTGGATTCGTTTTTTCAAGACGGATCTAATGGAGTGATCAATTTTAGTTTATATAAAAGGTTTGAACTGTTTATATTTCCATGAAGTGTTTTAAAGTTGTTTTTGACTGTTTTAATTGCTTTTAAATGCTTCATGTGATACATAGAGATGTATAATGCTTAGACTAATGTGCTAGATGATGTAACATGCCTACCTTGATGTTTATTCATGTTGATATATGTGATATATGCTTAGTTTATCATGCGATGATAGATTTAAGTGAACTTAAATAAACATAAGGCGTTTGTTAGACAACCTAGTATAGTGAAATTGTTTCATAACCTTAAGAATAATATTATGAATACAATCATGAGATTCTTGTGTTTGTGAAACACGTAATTGAATATGAATTTTCGATATGAGAGAAAGGATGATTCTGTCAACAACAGATTTCAATCTGTAAGAAAGGGTTATTAAGTGACGCCTCTTGACAATGCTCCACCCGATCTGGGAATCATCTGATTATTGATTATTGATTTGAAATATTTAATTTAAAAGGAAGAATCTCTTTATAATATGATTATGATTGTAACGTAATATAATCCCTCTAAAATTAAATAATATCAAGTAGTAATTGGCCAATGACACAACGGGCTTGTGTCGGTCATAGCCTTCCAACATGGTAGAAAGTAGTTCTTATTTTTGAATCATTGTCGTTTTGTGCCACAGCCGAGGGCTTTGATTTCGAAATAAGAAATACTTGTCTATTACATAGAGATGTGTACATTGAATAAGAATCTAAAGGTCGTTACGTGCCATAGCCGTGGGCCTTTGGGGACTGATTCAATTGCACGGAATGTTGGGTTAGACTTGACTTAGAATATTGAGTTTATCGTGCCACAGCCGTGACTCAATTATTCAAGAGGCTAAAGTTTGATTAGGGAATAACATTAGATGTAATTGACAAGAGTTGTCTGCCTATTGAACATTACATGGCGTTTCGTGCCACAGCCGGGGTTATGTAATGGAATGTAGGATCCCTATTCCCACTAGCATTATGAATGCTTAATTTTTCATGTAGGGGGTTGAATAAATTAGAAAACTAGTGGGAGCCACTTATGAATAAAGACCCGATTCATATAGTGTTATGAAATGAAATCGAATATTTGCTAAGTATTGTTATGTGTTTATCATTTACAGATTTACAATATACATTATGTCTTCTGCACTATCACTCAGGAGCATACTGGATGCTCACAAATTGACTGGTCCTAATTATGCTGACTGGCTTTGAAACTTGAGAATTGTTCTCAGGATTGAGAAGCTGGAATACGTGATTGACTCACCTAAGCCTACTGAACCTGCTAGTGATGCACATAATGATGAACATGTTGTGTATCGTAAGTGGATAGATGATGCAAATGTTGCTCAATGCATCATGCTAGCTTCCATGACCATTGAGCTACAGAAGCAACATGAGCATATGGATGCTCACACTATCCTCATGCATCTACAAGAGTTGTATTATGTGGCGGGGAGGACAGCTCGATATGAGATATCGAAGGAGTTGTTCGGTTGTAGGATGTCTGAGGGATCATCTGTGAATGACCATGTACTTAAGATGATCAATTTGATTGAACGTCTTGGACAACTTGGTTTTGCCATGGATGGGGAGCTGAGCCAAGACTTGGTCTTGCAATCGCTTCCGAGTTCGTTCTCGCAGTTTGTTGTGAACTTTCACATGAATAAGTTGGATGTCAGCCTGCCTGAACTCCACAACATGTTGAAGACTGCGGAATCGAATTTTCCCCCTAAGAAGAGTTCTGTTCTTCTAATTGGTGAAGGTTCCAATCCTAAGAAAAGGAAGAGGAACCCTTCCAAGAAGAAGAAAGTAGGTGAGAAAATGCCGGTTCCACCAAAAGCTGAAGACCCCAAGAGCAAAGTTGTTTGTTTTCACTGTAACAAGGTGGGGCACTGGAAGAGGAACTGCAAGGTTTACCTTGCAGAATTGAAGAAGAAGAAGGGTAGTGAGACTACCGCTTCTGATTCAGGTATATTCATGATAGAAGTGAATATGTCATTATATCAAATTTCTACTTGGGTATTAGATACCGCCTGTGGTTCTCATATCTGTAATTTGTTACAGGGACCAAGGAGAAGTAGGACTCTTGAGGAAGAGGAGGTGATTCTACTGATGGAAATGGAGCAAGAGTTGCTGCTGAAGATGTAGAATCATTTAATTTACATATGTCTACGGGCAAGACTATTGTTTTAAATAATTGTTATTTTGTTCCCTCGATTGTGAGGAATATTATTCCCATGTTAGACTTGGGTGGATTTTCATTTATTATTGAGAATAATGAATGTTCTATTCTTAGAGATAATATTCTTTATGGACGTGGTGTTTTAAATAATGGTCTGTATGTATGTGACATAATTTATTTCAGATTGAACAAACTAATAAAAGAAAAGGGATGATGAAAATCTCACTTTATAGTGGCATTGCAGTCTCCATTTAGTAGACATGGAGAGAGGACTGCAAATTTGCTAGGAATGGTACACACAGATGTATGTGAACCAATGTCTACGCAAGTCATGGGTGGATTTTCATACTTCATTACTTTCATAGATGATAGATCTGGATTCGGATATGTGTTTGATGAAACACAAGTCTGAGGCCTTTGGAAAAGTTCAAAGAATATAAGTATGAAGTGGAGAAACAACCAAACATAGTATTATAACTCTTCGATCAGATCGAGGAGGTGAATACTTTAATGGAATTTTCTAGATTATCTCAAAGTAAATGGTATAGTCTCCCAGCGGACTCCTCCAGATTGGTATCTGAAAGGAGAAATCGAACTTTGTTAGACATAGTTCGGTCCATGATGAGCTATGCAAATCTTCCAGTATTCCCATGGAGTTATGCATTGGAAACCTCAGCATATTTACTGAATATGGTGCCTTTCAAAAATCTGTTCCTCAAACTTCGTATGAGATATGGAAAGAAAGGAAACTGAGTCTTAAACACGTTAAGATTTGGGGATGTCCAGCTTATGTCAAGTAAGTTGACCCAGATAAGCTGGAATATCGATCCGTAAAATGTAGTTTGTGGGATATCCTAAAGAGACTTTAGGGTATTACTTTTGCACCGATCATCGGGTGTTTTTCTCCAGACATGCTACCTTCTTGGAAAAGGAGTTTATCCTTGAAGGAAACAGTGGGAGCAAAATTGAACTTGATGAAGTTCAAGAAGCACAAACTACTACGGATCAAGTGGAAACACCTGTTCTGACTGAACAACCTTTTGTGGAACAGCCCATTCATAGATCAGGGAGAGTGTCTCGCCAACCTGAGAGGTATTATGGCCTTGTCATTGAGAATGACAATGAGTTGTCGATCATTGATGATGACGACCCTGTGACCTATAATGAGGCTATGAGTAGTGTTGACTCAGAGAAATGGCATAGTGCCATGAAATCCGGAAAGAAATCTATGTATACGGGATACAAAAGAATGATTAGAGCAGATGGCCAGGTGGAGACCTTTAAGGCCAGGCTTGTGGCAAAAGAATTCAAACAAAGGCAATGGATTGACTTTGATGAAACCTTTTACCTGTAGCCCTGTTAAAATCAGTTCGGATTTTGCTTGCGATTGCTGCTTACTACGACTATGAGATCTGGCAATTAGCCAGATGGTTTTCTTTCCAAGAGAAATGAAAACCTAGTGTGTAATCTGCTGTGAACCATATGTGGTTTAAAGCAGGCTTCTCGAAAGATGGAACATTCGTTTTGATGAGACAATCAAAGAGTTTGATTTTATCAAAAACGAAGATGAACCATGCGTCTACAAAAGGGTTAGTGGGAGCGCGGTAACATTTCTTGTATTGTATTGAAATAGAGTTGACACACATAACAACATAACAGACCCACTCACAAAGCTACTTTTTGAAAGTCACTTTGATCGTCATAAAGATGAGATGGGTATTAGATACCAGAGTGATTGGCTTTAGTACAAGTGGGAGATTGAAAGGAATATGTCCTAAGTCCAATCATGTATTAGGATTTAGGAATAACTTTTATGTAATCTGTTTTGATTTCAATGATATTAATAAAGACTTGTTTTGTTTTTATTACGGGCTTTATCTATTTAAGTGTTTAAATAAGATATACCATAGTTTAGAGTAAAGCTTTTTATGGATTATGATGAGATCATAATAGTGAGACCTAAAAAGATGATAACTCTAAACTTAAATAGTTCCTGGTCATAGGATTACTAACTGGTAATTAATAATCCGTAAAGATCGGTACATACTATGATTGCTTCATTATGAAGGATGTCTGTTCTCATAGACATTTGTGTGGTGACACTATAGCTAGTATGTAGGTGCTTATTATAGAATAAGTTCACTGAACATGACTCGCACAGCTGAACAACTGATGGAGTTCACTCACGTGTCAGCAGTTGTTCACATAGTGATAGTTGTACAAGTATCCTTAGACTTGAGGTCATCATAGTCATCTTGTGTACACTGAACTATGCTTTGGTTTAGTTCTTAGTCTCCAGGGACAATTATTAGGGCTCTTCTGGGTATAGGAATTAATGCACGAAGATAGTGTATGATCAATAAAGGATCTACCCCTTCCAGTGAAGGAAGCGAATGTTCAAGGCTGATCCACTTATGCTAGTTCAGGAATCTCTGGCCAGAGTGAATGAAATTAGAAAGGAGTTTTTAATTTACATAGAACTACGCATAGTAAATGGTAAGCAAGTGATTGAATTAGATAGGCTTGATACGAGATCCATGCCTTGTATTTAATCGGGACATTGTAGGGTAGAAGGAGTTTATTGTACGGTAACTATTCACTGACAGGTTCTTGGTATTCTAAGCAGTGAATTCATATTATCCGGATAGTCGCGATATGTTGAGAAGCATCACTCACGATGTAGAATAAATGTGATTAATTAATTAATCATATTTAATAAATTATAGAATTTATATAAATAATGATAAAATAGTTTTATTATTATTTATTTCTACTACCGGCTTAATATTGAACCTACAGGGTCACACCATAAAAAGAGAATGATTTAATGGTGGAGGAATTAATTAATAATGGCTAAATAATTATTTATTTGTGAAATAAATAATTAATTGGCAAATTTAATAATTGATTAAATGAGATTTAATTGATTATAAATTAATTAAGAAAAGTTCTTAATATTATTAATTA
This sequence comes from Apium graveolens, assembly GCF_009905375.1. Classification (NCBI taxonomy): domain Eukaryota; kingdom Viridiplantae; phylum Streptophyta; class Magnoliopsida; order Apiales; family Apiaceae; genus Apium; species Apium graveolens. Next base: position 158,161,712 of record NC_133655.1, on the reverse strand, counting down.
AAGGATTTAATTTTTGGAAATTAAATTAAGAGAGAGAATTATTTCTAAAGTGTTTAGAAAAAGGATTAATGATTAAAAGGTGTTTTAATTATTAATGAGAATAATAAATGGGATAATAATAATAATATTTATGGGAAAATTTCAGCTGAAAATTTTGCCTATAAATACACTATTATAGACCCTATTTTATTCTAACCCACATCGAACCCGGAAACCCAAAAAGTTTGGAAAACCCAATTCTCTCCACCTCCTTCCTCCTCCTTAACATCGTTTTCTTGGTGGATACCGGTGGAGTGCTTCACACTTGAGGAGCAACTGCTAAGGATCTCTGATCGTTGTCTCCGAATTATTTTTAAAGGTTAGATTCGATCCCTCGAATTTTTATTCATGATCCGTATGCTTTTATTTGGATTTTATATGTGTAAAAGTGTTTTGCCATGCCCCCGCTGCGTTTAAAATCCAACAAAAGCACATCAGCATTAGGTACCACTTCATAAGGGAACATGTGGATGAAGGTACAGTGGAATTGCACTTTGTTCCAACAGATCAACAACTAGCAGATATCTTCACAAAACCACTATGTGAAGCTACTTTTACAAGATTGGTAAATGAACTTGGAATGGTTTCAGGTTCTTTCTCTAAATCTGCTTAGCTTTTGTTCTGATGCATCAGACTTTATGATCAGTATTTACAGATATTACTCTCTTTATGTATTATGTGCCTAATTGAAAATTGCTTAAGTACTGATTGTTGTCTGATGTGAATTTCTAAACTCTGATAGTGATATGACTGTTTATGTGACTATTCAATCCTATGAGGATCACTGTGCTAGATGTTGACCTAGTAGTCTTTAATATACTAGAGATCCCATGTTAGAAGTAATTATTTATGTGGAAATCTATTGACACAAGCAAATTCTGACATTGAGCTTAGTTAAGTTTACTTTGTCTATCTTATTACTAAGTCAAAAACTAGAATAATGCTTCTCATTTGTTAAGTTCTGATGTTAGTAAATCTGCTGAATGTACTAAGTGCTGATAAACCTCACTTATCAAAAGAAAAAGGAAAAGAACAAGGAATAAAAATCATGTACTCCTTTGAGATCTAGAGTAAAAATGTGGAAGGGACGACCCAAGTGCATTGCTGATATTAAGTAATATGCATCACAAAAGCAAAAATAATTATTTTTCTTGGTGACTTTTCACACTCTATGATTACTGGAGAAATACTCTGATAATAGCATAAATTCTGATAAGCAGTCGTGACTTGTTAGGTCCCAATGTGTTTGTAGAAGGGGGGTTGAATACAAACAATACCGAATAATCGAAATTAAGTGCGGAATAAAAATGTGAAACAAAATTCAAGTTAAATAAGAATATTATTAAACTTGAAGGGTGTTACAACAACGGTATCGATTACAAGGAATTAATCTCAAATTAATTATCACAAATCTAGAATAAATTTGACATGAACTTTTTCTATTTTTGCCAAAAAAGATTCAAATGCTAAACGCAATTTGAGATTAAGTTCTAGGAATTTTGATCCGCTAGATAGTTACACAAGAACAAGAGAATGATTTCTAGTTGTTTAGATTTAACTTTAATAACTAGAAATGTGATCTTGAATTTAGCAGATGAAAAATAAAATATTTTCTGCGGCTGCTTTTCTTTTGTTCTTGAGTTGTTGGATTGTATTGATTGATTAGAATGACTTCTGCTGTTTTTGTCTTTATAATCCAATTAACAGACCTACTTGAACTGGCAAGACAATCCATTGAGCTAGCAAGACAATCCATTGAGCTAGCAAGACTTTCGGTGAGACAATTGAATGAACTAGCAAGACTATCAGAATGAACTGGCAAGACAATCCTCCTCCCAGTGTAACTTTCGGTGAGACTATTGAAAATGGCCTGGCATGACAATCGGTATGACAATCCAGATTGTCATGATAGTTCATTTTCAATTGTCTTGCTGATTTAAAACAGATTTTAATCCAATTAAAATTCTGAAAATCCTTAATATTAATTTAGAATTAATTAATCAATTAATTCAATTAATCAATAAATTAATCTTTGCAGATATAATTTATTTTCTTAATTAAATTATATGACTTAATTAATTAATAGAGAATTAATATTAATCTTGAGCAGCAACCATTCTTTTGATAATCTTCTGAAAATCTTCTGAAAATCACTGAGAATTATGAATCAATTCCACCACTTCAATGTTGACACTCGATGTACTGTCTGGTTCATGAGTGACTAACTTCAGTGACGTTTCTTCATGTCTTGACTTTGATACTTGATTTTCTTCATATTAAATCCTTTTAATTCTCTGATACTCTGACGAGATCTCTGTCACTTGATTAAATCCACAATCTTGATTTGTATCACTGAGGCTTGATCAATTTCTTGAGCTTCTTCCAGTGAATTAATTCCTCAAGTCTGTAGATGAACCTTGTTTCTGAATCCTTTGACAAATGTTACTTTGTGAGATCTCTTTGACGGTAGATCCACTATTTACTTATTACATTCTTATTTGAGTTGAGTTAAATCCTCGAATAAACAAATAGGCTATGACATATGCCTTTCAATCTCCCCCTATTTGTTTCTTAGATAATAACAACAAACACCTAGAGGATAACTCAACTAACAAATAAGAAAAAGATATAAACAGACATGCAAAGTAAATAGCAGAAAAGTTCTGGATAACATTTAACATTTTCCAGATTCCAAATAGATGTTCCTCTAGACTGAACATATCTTCAAGTAGTTTCATCTTCTTTTGTACAACCACATTTCCTGTTGAGAAGCACATATCTCTCTTGCTTCTCCCCCTATGAGAATCAACTGATTAAAGAAGATCACCTTCGTTTACCACATCTCCCGTACAATAGGATCCGCAGATAAAAACCAATGGTACTCCCCTTTTGGAAAACAGCTTCTTCCCTTATGAAGAAAATCACCTTGTGTTTACCACCTCTCCCGTAAAATAGGATCCGTAGTTACAAACAACAATGGTGTGGTGTAGTGTACATATGTAGGATCTTTTTCTTCCTCCCTGCTATTTCTCCCCCTTAGTTGAGGAATCCTCCAAACTATTACTTAAGCTTTTATCTCCCCCTTAGAGAAGGAATGTATGCCGTTGTCTGAAGGAGTTCTCATATATCACTTGGTTAGAAAAGAAATAACAAGTAGCTTCATCTTTCTTCCTCACTGTGAGTGTGTGATTCTGTTTAGTGTAACTCACATGTGTTTCACTCTTCTCTCCACTCGTGTTTACACTCATTCTCACAAGTGTATCACTCCTCTCATAGCTCCAACATTCAGCTGTACCTGCAAGGAAAATCACCTTAGCCATCCTTAAGGAGGTCACAGGTGGTGCAATGGGAGTTTGCAAATCCCCATTCTTGTTAAACTCGTCAGATGAATCTGAGTCATAATCTACAAGTTGCTAGTTTCCCTTTTAAGGTTCCAGATTTGAATTCTGGGAAGGTAAACAATGATCCAACGAACTTAGCATAAAGATCAAAGTTCCCTTCTAATATCTGTGAAGACATTTCCTTGTGACTCATCAGGTAATATCTGAATCATTATCAACAAGTTGTCGATCTGCACCTATGTCAGATCCACTATCCGCAGATGCATCCAGGGGATTTAAGCCTGGGGAGGTAGACACTGACCACTGACATATGGCTTTTGGATCAGTATCCTCTCCCAACACCTGTAAAGGCAATTGGTCCATTAACGAACCTTGAACAATCGAATCTGACCTTAAAATGGTCGAAACTCTTATTTCCGTCAACTCATCCTTTGTGTGTGTAACCTTTCCTTGTGTATCAAGAATTGTTTATGTTTGAGGTGGTGACACTACATCGGATACCCTGGCCGACAGGAAAATTTCAATAGACGCACCCTGTTGAGAGAATGAATCTAGTAACTGTTTTTGTGCCTTTTCAGCCATTACATCTTTTTGAGAAGATGTATGGGGACTAACAGTTGTCTCGGTTTAAAATACTACTCATCTTTGTAGGAGACAGAACTACTGGGTTGACTACAGAACTTTCCTTATGTGGTGCACTAAGGCACTATCTCCCTCACGCTCATTCATATTACATTTTAGTGGTAAGAGAGTGTTGGTTGGTTCTGTTTAGTGTTTGTCTTTACAGTCTGGGATAGATGTTGTGGGTTTTCAACCTCATGACTGTCAATGAAAGAAAGTCATTGGAGACTGAACCTGTATCACAGAACATATGACAATAGAGAGATAAAATGTACTTAAGATATATAATGAATGAAAATTATACATTTAATATTTTAAGAGAAATGATGTACAATAGTGATTTCAAAGGATTTTACATGAAATAAGAAATCACTAATGTAGAAAGAAGTTTGATTTTCTCCTAAAACTGTCTGCACATATAAAATAATATGTTTGTGCCTAGTGATAAGAGAGTTATTAATATGACGACTCTACTAGTTCATATTAAACTGTAACTTCAGTTAGAGTGTCATACCATGTCCTTGACGATTGCTTGAGTAGTACACTAGTTCATACCAACCTGAAGTGAGACTGTGAAGAAGAGATTGTATAGTCCAATAGATCTGCAGCTGCAAAGTCCATGAACTGTGGTGCATTGACTTCTTCTTTTGACTCACCAACTAGGAGTACACTTGTACACATCTTACTAGAGTCCAATTCCAAGTGTAATATGCAGCAGGTGCCTGATATGTCGTAATATTCTCAAGTCTCGTCACTGGTGCTATATGTTAGATACTGCTTCCTGATAATAACCTAGCACAATATACAAATTTTCAATGATAACATTCCCAGCTTGCAAGCAGCCATATCCCTCAGATAAACCTTTGTTGTTATCTCCAAATGTAACCAGTGGGCCAGCTTTCTCAACCACATTTGATAGCAGGGCTCTATCTCCGGTCATATGTCTTTGACGATCCACTGTCAAGAATCCACACTACCGGTTCCACCTGTTTAATGCCCTGCACTACAAATGGATTAGACCTTCTTCGGAACCCAAACTTGGTTGGGCCCAGTATACTTTTAGAATTGTCCTTTGTCAGGCAAAATAACATTTTTAATTTTAATGGTCTCAACTTTCTCAATGACTGAACATTTGACCTTGTAAACAGCCTTAACAAATTTCTGTTTAGGTTTAGGCATAAATGTCTCCTTTCTAGCCTTAGAAGGACTAGCAGTCTTAGACCTATCATGCTTCTTATTATTCATATGCTGACGAGGAGTAGTCTTATCATTAGAAACATGCTTACCATTAAAATAAGCATACATCAAATTGAAAGCACAAGACATACAATTAGCAACACCATATGCTTTATGAGAGTGATTAACAGCAGGCAATTTATGCATGGTAGACATGGCATTTTTGTTATCCAACTCATGTGTGTCTGAGTTAGTCTCAGTTGCTTTCACAACTTTGACTGGAACTTTCGACACACTTGACTTGGAAACAACCTTCTCATTAGCATGATCTTCAGCACGTATTTCTTCTTGAATGACAGAAGAGGTCGCATCAAATGGTTCAGCAATTGATGCTTTATAGAGGGGTTCATCAACACCCTTAAGCACATGTGGTACTTCCCTACCTTTAGCACATACATGAGGAGGGGAGTTTATGCCTAATTATCCAATAGCAGCATTGTAATCATAACATATTCCAGATGTTTGATTAACAGCCTGCTAACTGTAGAACTCTTTAGCCTTCGAACAAGAATTGAAGTAGGCTCTAACCTTAGTCTCAAGATCGGTGATCTTGTCTTTGAGAATAGTTTTGAGTTGTCTATAACAGTTAACTCTATTCTCTAGAAAAGATACTTGTTCTTTTAACTTGTCTTGATTAATATGCACAAGTCTTAATTCATTGACCTATTTCTCAAGGTCTTTGATCTGTTGACTTAACAGTTCATTATCACGACGAGCACAATCTAAGTTACCTCCTAGATGATAAACTAATTCAGCATCAGTATATTTTACCTCTTTTCTTGATGATGAAGCTTTTCCATCAATATCCATAAGAGCAAGATTCCCTTCTTCTTCATCTTCAATATCAGTATCATCCCAGCTTCTTCCCTTTGCCAGATAAGCCCTTTCAGAGTTACTCTTCTGATTTGAATTATAAGAGTTCTTCCTTACCTTCTTTGGCTTCCTACATTCTGTGGAAAAGTGTCCCAACTCATTGCAGTTATAGCATCTAATGGTGCTCTGATCAACCATCCCTGTTTTGTATCCACCACTACTGGTGTTAGAGGATGAAGATCCACCTGTCTGGAATCTGTTGTAGTTGGACTTGTACTTGAACTTGGGATTTCACTTGAATCTGACTTTGGAGAATCTCTTGACAATCTGGGCCATTGACTCATCTTTCAATTGCTCCAGCTCTTCTAAGGAATAAAAATCATCACTAGATTGATTTGTAGTAGGAGGATCATATTCTGCTACTAACATATTTTCCTCAGCCTTGGAAAACTGTACCATTCTCTCCGACTGTTGAGATTGTTGTTGTTGTTGACCTTCAGCTACAAGAGCAGTAGATGTGCTGACCATTCTATCTTTCCCGTAGAAATCCTTTTGCTGAATTTGCTCCAACTCATAGGTTTTTAACACACCATAGAGTCTATCCAAAGAAATCTCACTCAGATCTCTAGCTTCTCTAATGGCAGTGATTCTATGTTCAAGATGAGTTGGCAGTGTTAAAAGGAACTTTTTGTTGACCTCCCTGATTGAATAATATTTTCCATTTATGTTCAGGTTGTTGATCAACGCATTGTACCTCTCAAACACTTCAGTAATTCCTTCTCCTGGATTGGATTTAAAATGTTCATACTCAGAGGTTAGGATCTCCAACTTGTTCTCCCTAACTTCCTCTTTGCCTTCATTAATCACCTCAATAGTTTACCACATGTGTTTGGAATTTTTACAGTTCATCACATGTCTGTTCATCAAGGGATCAAGGGAATCTATTAATATTAATTGAAGGCTGGCATCCAAGGAGGCTTCTTCTTTTTCAGCAGGAGAAAAATCCTCAGGCTCTTTTGGATAGGTTCTAGCTTTGGTAATCACAACATCATCTACTATCACCTCTGGTTCAATAACCATTGGAGTTGTTGGACCCTTCTTTAACAAGTTCAGATATTTGAGATTTGCAACTTGTAAAAACAAGAGCATCTTCTTCTTCCACATGATATAATTTTCTTTATCAAATAGTGGAATTTTAACGGTTCCAACTTTTTGTGAAGTTATTATGAATTTTTGAATAAATAAAAATTCAAGGAGTGGAAAAATCACAAAAGTCTAGGATCTTGATTTGTTCGTTAATCAGAAGGCTCTGATACCAATTGTTAGGTCCCAATGTGTTTGTAGAAGGGGGGGTTGAATATAAACAATACCGAATAATCGAATTAAGTGCGGAATAAAAATGTAAAATAAAATTCAAGTTAAATAAGAATATTATTAAACTTGAAGGGTGTTACAACAACGGTATCGATTACAAGAAATTAATCTCAAATTAATTATCACAAATCTAGAATAAATTCGACATGAACTTTTTCTATTTTTGTCATAAAAAGATTCAAATGCTAAACGCAATTTGAGATTAAGTTCTAGGGATTTTGATCCGCTAGATAGTTACACAAGAACAAGAGAATGATTTCTAGTTGTTTGGATTTAACTTTAATAACTAGAAATGTGATCTTGAATTTAGCAGATAAAAATAAAATGTTTTATGCGGCTGCTTTTCTTTTGTTCTTGAGTTGTTGGATTGTATTGATTGATTAGAATGACTTCTGCTGCTTCTGTCTTTATAATCCAATTAACAGACCTACTTGAACTGGCAAGACAATCCATTGAGCTAGCAAGACATTCCATTGAGCTAGCAAGACTTTCGGTGAGACAATTGAATGAACTAGCAAGACTATCAGAATGAACTGGCAAGACAATCCTCCTCCCAGTGTAACTTTCGGTGAGACTATTGAAAATGGCCTGGCATGACAATCGGTATGACAATCCAGATTGTCATGCTAGTTCATTTTCAATTGTCTTGCTGATTAAAAACAGATTTTAATCCAATTAAAATTCTGAAAATCCTTAATATTAATTCAGAATTAATTAATCAATTAATTCAATTAATCAATAAATTAATCTTTGCAGATATAATTTATTTTCTTAATTAAATTATATGACTTAATTAATTAATAGAGAATTAATACTAATCTTGAGCAGCAACCATTCTTCTGAAAATCTTCTGAAAATCACTGAGAATTATGAATCAATTCCACCACTTCAATGTTGACACTCGATGTACTGTCTGGTTCATGAGTGACTAACTTCAGTGACGTTTCTTTATGTCTTGACTTTGATACTTGATTTTCTTCAGATTAAATCCTTGTAATTCTCTGATACTCTGACGAGATCTCTGTCACTTGATTAAATCCACAATCTTGATTCGTATCACTGAGGCTTGATCAATTTCTTGAGCTTCTTCCAGTGAATTAATTCCTCAAGTCTGTAGATGAACCTTGTTTCTGAATCCTTTGACAAATGTTACTTTGTGAGATCTCTTTGACGGTAGATCCACTATTTACTTATTACATTCTTATTTGAGTTGAGTTAAATCCTCGAATAAACAAATAGGCTATGACATATGCCTTTCATGACACACTTACACTGAGAAGCCATTGTAAAATGGGATTTCAAAAGATGCATAAAATAAGCACAAAACAGCTCAGGTGGACTCATGCATGAAATCATTCAATAGTAGGCTTCAGAATAATGACATATTTTAAGTAAAGTTCTTAGTTATGCCTTATTTCTAAGATGTATTGAAGTGAATCAGATTTTACTCCTTGTCTGATATTTAGCTTAATGCACACACTTACACTCCATATGAATGATGAAAATTATTGTGGCGATCATTGTTATTTTAGATGAACAGTTTATGTGTCAGATTGCATAAATTCTGAGGACAGGTTCTGATGGAAGTTCTGATGATTAAGTTCTGAAGAACCGAAATCAGAGTTTGTATGAAGAATTACAGAAATAGCCATTCAACTTTTCGAGTTAAGAAATCATGTTCTGATGACTGTTAAGTTCTGATAGAAGTCTAAGTGCTGATATTAAATTCTGATTCTTTACTTGACTTATTTGTGGTTAATATTTGAAACAGTATTATTTTAAATCAGAATATGTTTGAGTGGAATATTAACAGTTAATACAATTAGGGTTAGTGGTACACGTCCATGCACAGTAATATTTACTTGTTTCTTGTGCGCATTAAACCCTGTTTTATACTTCCAATGGCTATTTTTACTCTCCTCAGTCTAGGGAGACGAGGTAGAATTATTTCTAACTGTCAACATTAAATTTTCCTTGCATCTCCTGGCATTCTATTGCCTATATAAACCAACACTTCACTCCAACCAGCACATCTCTAAATTCCTCACAAACTAACTCTCGTTTTATTCTTAACACCAAAAATGGCTGCATTTGGCTGGTTTTACAATTATGGCGATGAGACTGTACATGTCTTTATAAATGGAATTCCAACTCCATACCCTATCGCCAACATCCCTCACAATCTATGGATTCAATTTCCGGAGGTTATTAAACGTGATCTGTTGACAGTTCAAAGAGAACTTCATCTCCGTCGTCTTCGACAGCAAGAGCGAATCATACGACTCGATATTCTCTTTGTTGAGAGCAGGAAGAAGAAATAGTTTGTGCTCCCTATTTCTCTTCACCATCAGCTTTGTCAGGCTTCTTAGCTTAGGACAATAGTTGATGCTAATAGGCTTTGTAGCTTAGGACACTCTTGTAATCTTGTGCTGTAATTTCAATTTCATGAATTTATTCTCTTAATATATTAATGGAATTTTTATATTTTTACAAGATGTTGTCTCTGAGTTGTTTGAAATTCTGATACATTTTTAAATCCTGATTTCTCCATATTCTGATGACCATTTTATTACTGATACAAATCAAGTTCTGATTCTGACGTGGCAGTACCTGTTTACTTGATTTATCTTTTGGTCATTCTCACACTTGATGTATTTTTACAGAATATTGGTTTTGCAGTGAAAATGATTTAATAAGTGGGAACAGTTTAAATTTTAAATTAAAACTGAATTACCTTAATTAATGGGATTACTTGGTAAGTGGAACGGTTTTTCCTTGAAAAACTGCATGTGATAAGTAATGATTACTGTTTTTCCATGCCCATTAATTATTCTTTACTGCTGCATGTCTGATAGGTGTCCAACGGTTACTTTTTCTACCGTGTATAAGTAAAAGAGATAGGAGATTGTAAAATCTTTTATTTACTTTCACAATTTATCTCTCTTTCTTTACTTCTATTCTCTCTCATCTCCTGACGTTGTTTTTCATACAGACATTTTATCAAACACCTTACAGGCAACCTTAATTCTTAATTTTTCTCATGGCACCTAAGGATTTGATCATAGATGGAGCCAAGTTCATTCCCAACAACTATGATGCAATCTTAAATCATGATGAAGTTCCATCTGAGTTGCACTTTGTGCAAGATCTTCTAGCACACGGTGAAATTGGGTATGCATTGACCCAGCCTCAAGTCATTTCCAGCCAACAAGTTCTGACGTTTTGGCGGTCTGGGAATTTTGACAATGGTGGTGCTACTGGTACTCCAAGTATTATTTTCGAAGTCAATGATGTTGAGCATGTGGTAACTCCTGGAGCAGTTCGTAAAGCTCTACACTTACCAGAAGGCTGCATTTTCTCAACACCGGAGGAACCAGTTCTACAGCAGCTCATGGCCAATTTGGGGTATGAGAAGAGTTTGGCCAAGCTTGGACAGTTGAAACGAGCACATATCCAAAAGGAATGGATCTTTTTCTTCGACTGCATCACTAAAGCATTTGGCAATAAGTGTTCTAACTTTGATGCCATTCCAATCATGAGTCAGCACATCGGGTATGCTATTATTCACAAAACTCATTTTAATTTTGCAAGTGTTGTGCTAGGCTTTATTGGGGATAAGATGACAGAGGATAGAAATGTAGTTTACTTTGCTAGATTCTGTCAGCTTATATATACGTTTTGCTGTGCTAATGAACCTCAATCGGCCAGTTCTTTATTTCCACCTTTTAAACTTGCAAAACGTGCTTTTAATGACTTGGTAAATGCTAACCTTAAGAAAAAGGTGGTTAGACCCTTACATATACCTCAGTCTATAAAACAGATCTTGGTAAATGCTGATCCTCTAACCTACAGATCTGTTTACCCTGATGTACAACCCATCACCACCACCCAGACAACTCAACAACCATCAGAACATACCACACATACACCTCAATCTACTCAATCTTCTGTCAGGCCATATCTCAAAACTTCACAGCTACCTTAACCTTCATCATCAGCACATACTGTGAAGCCTTCATCTTCCAAGCCCAAGTGGACAAAGACTGTACCTTATACAACACAGAAGAGAAGGAAGTTTGTTCTGAGAGATGAGTCAGATAGTGAGGAACAGCTAAGAACTCATCTAAGAGTTACTGCCCTTACCACAAGGCACCTTCAAGGTCAACAGTCTGTTACTCAAGACAAGTTGAACAGGGTTCAAGAACTCTTAATGCAGCAAGATACACTTGTCAAGATGGACAAGATTTTTTTTTTCAAACTTACCTTTGACAGAGTTGCTTACACTGAGAAGACCCAAGAGAAGCAACAGTCTCAGATTGATGAAATTTTGAAAAATCAAGTTTCTCAGCAATCTCAACTCAATGAAATCCAATCCTCAGTGAAATTGCTTGTCTCTCTTCTCTTACCTGCTGATGCCAAAAAGGGAGAGAAGGTAATTAAGTCCAAATGCAAAAATGTTAAGACACTGAAGGGGAAGGATGATGAAAAAGATGATCAGGGAAACTCTGGAATGGGTAGAGGTCATGGTCAAGGTAGTGGTTTCTCATCAAGAAGGGCTGAAGCTACAAGTCATAGAACAAGTTCTGATACTGGAAAAAGAATTACTTCTGATACTGGTAAAAGAATAAGTTCTGATGAACTTTTGGATCTTGATGAAGAAATATCAAGACAGTTATTTCTGAAGGAAAATCCAGGAATGGACTTTGAGAGTCTGATGGAAGAAGAAGCTAGACTTGAGTCAGAAAAAGTCAATTCTAAATCTGAAGTTTCTGTTGGTAAAAAGAAACTTCCTAAGGCCAAAGACATTGTGATAAGAGAAAGGACAAATGTTGAGACAACCAAGGCTAAATCACAATTGCAGATAGATCCAAGGTCCAAAGGCAAAAAAGAAGTTGGTGAACCTATAAAGGTTTATGTGCCTCCTGTGGATGAAGAAATTACTGTTGAAGATGCTGATCTTACTCTGACTTCAAGGAAGATTTCTAAGACAACCTCTGACATGGCTCAAGTTGTTCAGAGTCAAGATATAATTAGTTTAGATATTACAAAGAAGCAAGTAACCTCTGACATAGCTCAAGTTGACTTGATATCAGAAGATTAGGAAAAGGAAACCTCTGACATTGCTCATGTTAAACCTTCAAAGTTACTCCTACCGGGATTCACAAAAGCCAAACAGACTCAACCTTTGAAGACTCCATCAAGTGGTTTTGAAGCAAGAGTGGTTACTGGAAAGGAAACAAGAGATAAATCTGGATTGGGTAGTGCTGATGAAAGAAGAGTACATAACACAACCAATGATCCAACTTCCTTAAGTGAACCAGGTATTGGAGCAACTCCTGAAAGATTGAATCAACTAGAATCTGTACAGATGGTTTACCATACCTACTTGAAAGAACACATCTTGTTGTACTTCATGACAGATGGTAGGGTTTATCATATAAGGGAAAATGCTATTCCACTGAAGTATTTTGAAGAATTGGAACAAGTATTATTCTTACTTCAAGTGAATGACAGAATAACAGAAAGTGCTGCAAACTATTTGAAAATCAAATTCAGAGACAGAAAATGCTTTATTCTGTAAAGTCTGACAGCACATATCTTCCAAAGTACAGAGATCACAAGGGTGATATTGTTGAGATGAAGCCTAACTCTGCTAAGATTATAACTACCTTTCTGGTTTATAAGGCTGTAGAATTCAATCTTGAGTCTGACAAGGCGTATTTGATCAGACTGGATCAGGATATAAGGAAAGCTAGGATTAATGATCTCAGGGCTGCTATCTTTCAAACTGGTGAAGATTCTGCAGAACTTAAAGATGCTAAAAGGAGGATGATTGATGAACTCAGATATGCTGAGAGATGTTTGTTAAAGAACTATCTCAGAACAACTCCTGACATCAGAGAGATCAGAAAGTGAAGCCAAGTCAAGATCTACAACTGCTCAAATTCTGATATGAATACAGACTGAAGTTGTTATCAGTAGTTAAAGTTGGTAAAGCTTTAAGGACTGTAAGTTGTAGTTATCTAGTCAAATTCTCATACATTTGTACTTAATGTTTTTGACATCATCAAATATCTGTTAAACTTGTATATTATGGTAATTTACAAGTTGGGGGAGATTGTTAGATATATTTGATAATGTCATGACTAATATGATTTATGTTTAGTTTTCAGATCTTACTTAAACAGGACAAATCAGTACTTAACTGAAATCAGCACTTATACTGAAGTCAGAACTTAAGTTATCAGTACTTAAGGTTCAGGAGATATTTAGCAGAAAATAATATCAGGACTTAAAGGAAACGTTCTGATAAGGAAGGCGGCTGATTGAAAGGAAGAGAAGATCAAGACAAATGTAAGAAGAGATATGCATGAAGAAGGAATTCTATGAAGAATAGAATACTTGGAAAAAAAGATATCTGATTGATATATTTTAGGAAGCAGAATTATATTCCATATCAATTAGCGATTATCATGTAACCGTGTAGTATATAAACACAGACATAGGGTTTACACTATAAGTGTTATCGTCATCGAGAATATTATTCATTATAACCCTAGCAGCTCTCGTGATATTTGTTCATCACTGAGAGAGGACAGTTCCATACTGTAATAGAGTTTATTGCTTTGAATAAAGTTTGTTTTATGTTACTTGTGTTATTAGAATTCGATTTGATTGTGCTATACACCATATTCACCCCTCTCTACAGTGTGTGTGACCTAACAATGGGGAGCTGAGCCAAGACTTGGTTTTGCAATCACTTCCGAGTTCGTTCTCGCAGTTTGTTGTTAACTTTCACATGAATAAGCTGGATGTCAGCCTTCCTGAACTCCACAACATGTTGAAGACTGCGGAATCGAATTTTCCCCCTAAGAAGAGTTTTGTTCATCTAATTGGTGAAGGTTCCAATCCTAAGAAAAGGAAGAAGAACCCTTCCAAGAAGAAGAAAGTAGGTGAGAAAAAGCCGGTTCCAGCAAAAGCTGAAGACCCCAAGAGCAAAGCTGTTTGCTTTCACTGTAACAAGGTGGGGCACTGGAAGAGGAACTGCAAGGTTTACCTTGCAGAATTGAAGAAGAAGAAGGGTAGTGAGACTACCGCTTCTGATTCAGGTATGTTCATGATCGAAGTTAATATGTCACTAAGTTAAATTTCTACTTGGGTATTAGATACCGCCTGTGGTTCTCATATTTGCAATTCGTTGCAGGGACTAAGGATAAGTAGGACTCTTGAAGAAGAGGAGGTGATTCTACGGATGGGAAATGGAGCAAGAGTTGCTGCTGAAGCTGTAGTGTAATAACCCCAATTTTTGGGAAATTTTGAAACCCTTATGAATAGTGTTTTTGCTGAATGAGAAAACTTTTCATGCCACACTATGTAGGGGTTCTGATATGGATATTCTGAGATTTTATTAGTACTTTATATGGGATATAAGTGTATGTAAAGATCGTCAGAATCCAAATCCGAACACTTTGATTTTTCCCGGAAATCCACTAGATACGGAAAGAATTGAGAAAAAGGTAACAGGATAAAAAGGATTTAAATTAAAAGATTATAAGAGAGGATCATAAAAAGGAATATAATGTATTGAGATAGGTTAAAGGGAACCTAAGTAATAAGATCCCGGGTATGATCCCTCAAACGATAAACGAAAACGAAAGTTAAGCGAACCGTATAACAGATCAGCGGTCATTAGGCAAACAATTAGGAAGTTAATCAAAGGGATTAGAGAGGATGATGTCACCCAACCAATGAGAAGAGGACAAGGAGGGGAGGATGACATCATGAGGATGACACAAACATGGCATGGGAAGGAAGGAGGTGTAGTTGAATGAGAACCACACAAAGTCCAAGATTAATTAGGTAATTAACTAAAACAAAAAACAAAACCAAATCAACCAACCAAAAGCAAAACAAAGCAAAACACAAAAAAATCTCTCTTTCTTCTTCATGCTCTCGGCTTCTTTCTTAAAAAATGAAGATCCAAGCTCCACCACTTACTATTTAGCAAGGTAATTATCTAAGCTTCCCCATGGATAGTTACATACTTCCTATAAGTTTAAGCTTCTAATTCCAAGCCAATCTTTTTCTATAAATCATGAAAGAAGATGGTGAATAGTGTTTTTCAAGAACTAAAATTTGTGTTCTTGAAGTTTTGTTTAGATTAAGCTTGGATAAGGACTTTAAGGGTGATTCCAAGCCATTCTCTTGATTCTCCACTCTCCAAGGAAGGTATAAACTACAAACCCTAGCTTTAGTTTTGAGTAATTAGGATTGAATATGATTGATATAGTATATGTGAAGCATGATGCTTGATTGTTTGAAGTTTGGTTGAGTTGTAGAGATTAGTTGGTTTTGTGGTATTGTTGGAGTTGTAAATCTTGATAATAAGTTAAAGAACCTAAGTAAAGCTTTTAGTTCATGTGGGGAATAAGTATAAATGGTTAATGTAGATTTGTTGGGGCTGTTATGATGTGGTTTGGAGGGATGTTGGTTGTATGATTGATTTGGGGTTGAATTGTGGTTGGTTTTGAATGGTTTAAATTTGGGAAATCACGTAAACATAGCCGTCGTAACGTTCGGTTTTCTTTAGACTGTTTTTGTGCATAACATTAGGACCCGAGAACCCCCTGCTAGATTATGACCATTGCCATGTCTAGATAGCTCGTGTTATGAGCTTCGTTTTGATATGTAGTTCGTTCGATTCCGATGTACGGTTTAGGAGAAACGACCGTTTTAAGTAACGGCGTTTCGCGAACGAAACATTTCCCCTCGCCTTACTTTGAAACATAGGTTAAAGACCAAAAAGGGTTAATTAATGTATAAAACAATTATGGTAAGAGTGTTAGGCAGTTGGTAAGACACTCGCGAAGGAATCGCCTTAAAACTCGTAAAGGTTAAATTATTAAAAATGGTGGAGCCGAGGGTACTCGAGTGACTTAAGAGAATCAGTAAGCGCAAAACAAGCGTTAGAGTCTAAGTTAGTTAAAGTATAGGTTTACAAGTGACTTTGGTTTAATTCCAACTTACTTGTTGCTTATAGGTTACCAGACTCGTCCCGAGCCATTCGTAACCCCCAGTCGCTCAGGCAAGTTTTCTACCTGTTATACTGTTGTTGTGATGTATATATGTATATGCATTATCTTGCGGTAGATGCATGTTGGTTAATTAGCAAATGTTGCGATATATTGTAGCATGTTATATGGTACATATGCATGCCTGTTTCGTATTCTTGCCATATATATATCTGTTGGTTCAGTTGATAATACATATGCTAGAGGATAGCGGTAATTTGCATATACCCTTAGTATAGGGACCCAAAGGTGAAAACATTTTCTAGAACCGGGAGTCGAGGATCCCGAGTAGATTTTATATATATATATATTTATATATATATATATGATTATAATTTTCAAAACTATTAATCGAATAAGGTTTATTCGATAATTTTATTTTATTTATTGAATATTATTTGAATATTCATTCGAGGGCTTATGACTCCTTTATATTATTTATTGAATATTATTTCGAATATTATTCGAGGGCTTATGACTCCTTTATATTATTATTGAATATTACTTGGATATTCATTCGAGGATGTATGACTCCTTTATTTTATGAATATTATTTATAATATTCATTCGAGGTATTATGACTCCGCTTATTACTGAAATATATTCTTTATTTTATTAAAGAATAAGGTGTCAATAATCAAACTTATTTTCGATTATTCAAATAAAGATAGTACTTTCATATAAGTATATCTTTGGTTATTTAATATCCATTTCAAGTATAAGTTTTAATACTTCTACTTCGATTATTTTTATAAGGATTATCTTTATGAGAATATTATTTAAATAATAATATTCAGACATTTTCTAAATATATTGGGACTGATTTACTTCATTAAATCAGCATTACTCCAAACACTCTTTAAAGTATTTTCGAGTCTTCAAAATGATTTTTAAAAGTTAGAGCGGATCCCAAAACTCATTTTTATATTTAAGATCTTCCTTTTAAAAAGGGGATTTAAATACTCGCTCAAAACCAGAGGGATCCGGCTCTATGGTGTATTTTATATTCGCAACAAGGTTGCCGTTTTAGTAAATGAATTGATTACTTACCCAACGTTCGGGAAGTAAGTCCATCTATCGAGTCGGCATAAGCAACATGGGCTCAGTGGGCGTCCATGATAGTGTAAGTGGCTCAGTGGGAGTCCATCAAATGCATAAGTGGCTGAGTGGCAGTCCAGCATAAGGTCCTATTGCGACCAGGGTGATGACCAGTGGGGAATTCATCCATCTACTAGTAGAAAAGGTTACTTATTGGTATCTTTGCCTGATCAGCAAGATATCAGGTTTATGCCAAAATTCTTTCCTTTCCAGATTTATTGGATATTGCAATTCTGTTCATACTTTACATGACAGAGGTTTTCAGGAAACGTATATATATATATAGGTGTATATATATATCGGGACTTAATGAAGTATATCATAACTTCATTTCCTTTAATAATATTTCAAAGATTGAATCTATTCAAGTCTTATCTTGTAGTCTCATCAGTGTGATGAACTTTTGAAACTAATTATAACTTGAACGGTGGTAGTTCAAGTAGTATTCGGAAAAGATATAAGTATAATGGAGTATCTTGTAACTTCATCTTTTAAACTTATATCTAGTAAATGATTATCTTATGCATATCAAAGACTTTCAGAAAAAAGTTGAGACAAGGTTAGATATATGAGATCACCTTGCAACGATATTTTTTTATACAGTTATAAACTGGAACTTTGTGTATATTATACATGGAAGAGGACTTCCAATATTTTGAAAAGTATATATGTATATATATATACTGAATATTTTGCGACTTCATCGCATTAAGATATCAAACTTGGTTCATTTCTTTTGACCAAGACTTTCATTAGTACTATGAGAAGGCCCATATATTGTTAATCATTATACATATTATTTTGGGGGGCTTGCTGCTCACCCTTGCTTTCTTCTTTCATCACACAACAACAGATAGAAAAGATGAACAGGACCAAGCTCCCAATTCGCGAGCGGATAGGAAAACGTTCCGCAGTCTTCTGGAAGCGTTGATGCCGCCGTAGCTGAGGTAGGAGCTACCAATAGGCTAGGTTTTCAACTATTGATGAACCAGACTTATGTATAATATGAATTGTAATAGTGGCAAAGAAATGTAAATTTATTCAGAAACCCTTTTGAGGTGTAATGTCTTATAATTGTGGAATAAAATGACTTGTGTTATTTTTTTGGATATTCATCTCTGAGACTATAACTTGTGGTGTGTGTGTTTATTGTGGGGTCACAGTATGGAGTAGTTGTTTGTTTATTAAGATTGGGTGTTATTAAGGGAAATGGAACTCGTGACAACCCGGATCCCCGACCCCGGATTTGGGGGTGTTACAGAAGTGGTATCAGAGCTAAGCGTTATAAACCTCAGAGATGATGTGACGTTAAGATAATAAGTTCACTAAGATAATAAGAACTCTTGCCAAGTTCATAGTCGGGCTACCTAACGTAGTACCGACAGTTAAAACCCTTATGGGAACCCTTATAAATATCGTGATAGAAGCGTAGTTCGTTATCGTAGATGGTAGTGGGACTCTGAACCCTGAGGTTGAGAAGCAACAGCGCGATGATGTTTTATTACTAATTGGAGATCGGATTGTGGATCCGATAGAGTGTCCTAATGCAGGACCGGATGATGTTGATATTGAGGATGTAGCGATTGAGGATGTTGTCCTAGAAGGGATAGTTGCTGAGGAGGATCCCATGGAGGATCCTGACAAGAATGAATAAAGGACCACTGATGAATTGATGACCATGGTTAGGTCGACTACCAGAGGTAGGATTGGCCGGTCACTACCGGAGGTTCGTTCAAGTTTGTAAAGATAGTAGCCCCTTTGAAGCGGCTTACTCGTAAGACTAAGAAGTTTGAATGGACAGAGAAATACGAGAAAAGATTTTAACAACTAAAGCAAAGGTTGGTGGTGACCCATATGTTGGCGTTGCCGGATGAAAAAGGAGATTTTGTGAATTGTAGTGACGCTTCGCATAAGGAATTAGGGTGCTTCTTATATAGCACAGCAAGATAATCGCGTCTGCGTCAAGACAATTAAGGGAATTTAAAATTCGATATCCCCACCCATGAGCTTGGGCTCGTGGCAATAGTTTTGCCCTAAAGATTTGAGGCACTACTTGTATGGAGAGAAGTGTGAGATTCATAAACCATAGGAGCTCTAGTACATTTTTACATAGAAAGAGCTCAACATACGCCCGAGGAGGCGGTTAGAGCTAATCAAGAATTATGATTGGGAGATTCTGTATCATTCGGGGAAAGCCCATGTGGTGGCTGATGCCCTTAGTAAAAAGGAGAGACTCAAGATGATCATGTCTTTGAGAGAGTTTATAAGAGATTTTGAGAAAATGGAAATAGAAGTGAAGGTAACCGGAGCCGGTACCGAAAAGCTGTTTGAGATTGCAATACAGTCCGAATTATCGGAAGAGAACATATTGAGCCAGAAAGAGTGATGAATGAAGGCAGAGAGCCAACAATTAGATAAAAGATTAATACCGAGAAAGATGATAAAGGAATAATGAGGTATTCCTACAGAATTTGGGTTCCAAATGTTCAAGAGCCTAAAGATGAAATCTTAGATGAAAGCTAGTTTGAGGAATAGGATTTAGAGCAAACCCTGAACGTGATAGTCAGGGAGGTCACCATCAAGATAGAAGGAACCCATGACATAATGGAGTGGAAAATGAGGATTTTAAATTAAAAGATGACCCCAATTATGGGGAGTAGGATGAAACATTTCATACTAAGGAAACAAAAAG
Organism: Apium graveolens; assembly: GCF_009905375.1. Lineage (NCBI taxonomy): Eukaryota > Viridiplantae > Streptophyta > Magnoliopsida > Apiales > Apiaceae > Apium > Apium graveolens. The sequence goes on along the minus strand of NC_133655.1, from coordinate 158,141,427 downwards.
TCGAGTAAGGAAAGGAGACCCGAGACGGTACTCCTATACGGCAATTCATGGACCTGTCTAAAAAGAACTTAGACTATTATCCCCAACCACCACCTTGAGGAAACAATGCGGTAGGAAATTCTTTCATGACCTTTAAGTCGCTAAGCTCTTAGAGTTCTAAGGAACAAGCTGACCCAGTCGAGGCAAGAGCCTGGCTAAAGGAAATATAGGAATCATTTTAGATTCTAAATGATTGACGAACCACAAAAGACTGTTTTTGTCACTTACCCTCCTAAGAGAGAGACCACCCGCTGGTGAAAGGCCAAGGAAGGCACGAAGCAAGAGATTATAATAAACTGATTTAAGTTCAGTCAATTGTTTTCGGGAAAGTAATTCCCAAAGATAAGGAGATAGTGTAAAAGCTTTAGAGCCAGAACAAAGGCAGACGAGTATGGTGAATTATGAATCTAAGTCATAAAAGTTGTCAAGATTCGTTCTGAGGACACAAATCCAGAATGACGGGATGTATGAAATCAATGCTTATGTTGTGTTGGTTCATGAAATAATGATAAGAGAAAGAAAAATAAAAAAAGAAACTGAAGTGGAAAGGAATATAAAGGCAATAGAGTTTGAGGAATGATAAGGGAGTCGGGTATGAGGAAACCCTAAAGACTCGTAGCAATAGAAATAGAAAAGTATGTAATCGTCAGGATGAGGGTGATTCACCATGAGTTAAAGTTGATGATTGAAGGAATAAGAGATACATATATTTTATCCCCTGTAAGTTGGAAGGATTCGAGGAAACCTTGAAATAGTTGGAAGGATAAATAATGAGACGCGGATAGACTGAGGAGACAAGGAAGTAAGAAATTAGGAAAATTGGATGAAGGAAGTGACCTTCAAGAATGTGAAGTGTAAGACCGGTGGCTTGATACCCAGAAAGGGAGACGCCAGGTATGAAAGATATCCCAACATTGAGATGACTGTTGAGATAAACAACAAAAGTAAATAAGGAATTATTAAGAAGAAGTTCACGTTGAACACGACCAATATCTTCCAGAACATCCTTGTTATCGTTACCAAATTAGGCAAGACAAGCGGATAACCGTTGTTATCTTTTGGAGGCCATATTGATTGACCCCATTTTGAATACAGATGTTATTGTGAAATTAGACATGTACTATCGAGGTGGGAATGATTGAATAAGATACCCTTATCAGGGATATATGACTTGATTTATCCATGGAAGGATGCAGGTACCTTTTAAAGGTGGAATTAAGGATAGAACATCGGTAACTTAAAATGAATCATAGGGGAATGCATAAAGGTTGGCATTTCACCCTTAATAGGGACAGTATGAGTTTTGACAGTATGATTGGGAAAGGGTTAAGGTAACAACAACCTTTAAGAATCAGTGGAGAAATTTTTCAGAAGTATATAGACAATGGTTCTAATATTAGTAAATGGTATTTTGATATGCCCTGTATCTAGGGAATATAGGAGGAACGATTGAAAGATAACCTTAAAGGTTTTACAAGGAAAAAGGTAATATTCAAAATTCTCAAGAGTAAAAATGTTGATAAAGGAAATATGACGTAATTATAATGATGCCAGGTGGGCACGTGTTAAACCATGAGAAAGTATGGATCGAACCAGTAAAGGTCGAATTTGTTCCAGGCAATTAGGACCTAAGATTAAAGATGTTCTAAGTATGATTGAGAGTCAGTCATGACAGTGATTAACCTCTAAAGATTGAGGCAATAACTTATGGAAAAATGGTGATATTTTTTTTATTTACTCATCAGATATTAAAGAAAAGCATTTTCACATAAGCTGTGATTGAAATAAGGTAGAAAATTTATTTGGAGGTGGTTAAAATGACATTGACTGTAAGGAAATTTTACTATCAGGAAAGGCCAAAGAGGTGGCCGTCACTTTAAAGGTAAGTGAATAATTATAGGCGTGTGTGCCAAAGGAATACAGTGATGATGGTTGAAGCCGGGAAGGTTATATTACGGTTCGGAAGATTGACATTCCTTCTGATGACTGTGCAATATCCAACCGTAATAGTAGTTGGTAAAGGTTTAATTCGTGTAATCGCCATGAGCGGGCTATCTATCTCAGAAGATACTATCTTGAGATAAGCCAGGACCATGTTTCAAAAAGGACTAAATGAACCCTTGAGTTAAGTCTTCTATTTAGGGCGTATGATTAAGAATGGTATTAACCTGCTATCGTTGCTTTGATTGAAACTCTTCTGCAATTTTATCTGCTTCATGTCATGTATGTATGTCAGGATCAGGAGTGTTCTTCATGAATCATGAATGGTGATTATGTTACCTCCTTAGAAGGATTTGATACGAGATGTATGGACTCTGTATGGTTAGATATTAAGATTTCATGGAAAGTGAATGATGACAGTAGGTCAGTGGTGGACCATAGTAAGGCAGCAATGATTCTGTGAGTAATGAGCTGATTACAACCTTGAGAGTTGTATTGGAATGGATGTTGAGATTAAGTACCACTAATCGGGTCGTGGTAGTGTATAAGTTATCATTGATAGACTAATTAAGTAGCGTATCTACCTATTGAATATTTACTCCTTCTTATCAATAGAGAGTCGTATTACTATATGAGGAAGGTTGCGGTGCGAGCATAGAATCCTAGTAACGGTGATATATAGAATGAGATCCCAGATTCGATTTTCGATGTCGAGGGAGTTTCAAAGGTAATTGTGTATAAGCTCAAGGAAGAGCATGGGTCCATAGATTGATGGACAGAATAGCAAAAATATTTAGGCATGTGAAATACGATGCGATAATACCTGATGTTGGTATAAATACTTATATGTTTTGTTCTCCTATGACAGACCTCTATAGTTCAGAGGTAGATTCCAAGCCAGATATTTTATGGCAATAAAATTTTTACGTATATACAATTCTCTTCAATTCGTTCTTTTCTCTTCTTTTTATTTCATATAAGCTGAGAAGAACAACCCTTCCAGAAGGGGAGGTATTGCCGAATGACTATCTATCTGTGTGATAGAAGCCTAGTAGGATACCATCTATTATTTAATTGCTTGTCAAGTACTAAAGGCTGGCCACCTGCTGTACTAACTATGCGATATAACAAGTGTTCATGATCATAGTGATCTCTCAATAAATTCTTTTACTTCTATATGATTGATCAAGCTTCCAAAGATAGAAGCAGCTGAAAAAGGAGTAGTAAAGTTGTGGTGGTATTCGGAATGGAAACACATTTGTGATACTAAGGTTGACGAGGTTATTAAAAGGTTATAGAACGCTAGCAAGCAAAAGTATAACCCGTATAATATTAGGAACGGAAGAGAGTAACGACTACGAACTGGAAAAGGATGGGTAGTGAGAAGCAAAAGATATAATGCTAAAAGCTATAATGAGAGTCTGTGCAATAGACTTGAAAGAATTTGGAATGATCACTTAACGCAGATTAAGTTATCTCACGATAATCGATCGTATGTTAGTATCGAGGTATCGCCTTATGAGATCCTTGAGGGAAGACAATGTCGATCTCCCTTATGTTAGGATGAAGTTGTAGAGCGCAAGATGCTCGGACCGCAGTAGTCCAAAGGACCAGGGATATAATAGATCTAATCAGAGGACGGCTGGTAGTAACCCAAGATGGACATAAGAGGTATGCTGAATTGACACGAAAGGACAAAGAATAGGAAGTAGGGGACCTAGTGTTGTTATAGGTATTCCCTTGGAAAGGAAGGATGAGGTTCGGAAAGAAATGAAAGCTAAGTCCACGAATTGTTGGACCCTTGGATATATTAAGACATATTGGGAAGTTAGCATACGAGCTAGCCCTACCCCCGAACCTGTAGCAAGTTCATAACGTGTTCCACGTATCAATGTTAAGAAAGTGTAATTTTGATGCCAGATAAATAGGGGCATATGAGCGCATAGACATGCAACCCGACGTAACCTATATGGAGCAACTAGGAAGGGTTATAGAGTGAAAAGGAACAAGTGCTTAGGAGAAGGGTTATCAAACTAGGCAGAGTTTGGTGGTAGGACCACAGTGTGGGAAAATTTACTCGAGAATTAGAAAGTGCAATGCTAAGAGAGTATCCCTGTTCATTTTCTATCTGATTCCGGGACGGAATCCTTTTAAGGAGGGGAGACTGTAATAACCCCAATTTTTGGGAAATTTTGAAACCCTTATGAATAGTATTTTTGCTGAATGAGAAAACTTTTCATGCCACACTATGTAGGGGTTCTGATATGGATATTCTGAGATTTTATTAGTACTTTATATGGGATATAAGTATATGTAAATATCGTCAGAATCCAAATCTGAACATTTTGATTTTTCCCGGAAATCCACTAGATACGGAAAGAATTGAGAAAAAGGTAACAGGATAAAAAGGATTTAAATTAAAGGATTATAAGAGAGGATCATAAAAAGGAATATAATGTATTGAGATAGGTTAAAGGGAACCTAAGTAATAAGATCCCGGGTATGATCCCTCAAACGATAAATGAAAACGAAAGTTAAGCGAACCGTATAACAGATCAGCGGTCATTAGGCAAACAATTAGGAAGTTAATCAAAGGGATTAGAGAGGATGATGTCACCCAACCAATAAGAAGAGGACAAGGAGGGGAGGATGACATCATGAGGATGACACAAGCATGGCATGGGAAGGAAGGAGGTGTGGTTGAATGAGAACCACACAAAGTCCAAGGTTAATTAGGTAATTAACTAAAACAAAAAACAAAACCAAATCAACCAACCAAAAGCAAAACAAAGCAAAACACAAAAAAATCTCTCTTTCTTCTTCATGCTCTCGGCTTCTTTCTTAAAAAATGAAGATCCAAGCTCCACCACTTACTATTTAGCAAGGTAATTATCTAAGCTTCCCCATGGATAGTTACATACTTCCTATAAGTTTAAGCTTCTAATTCCGAGCCAATCTTTTTCTATAAATCATGAAAGAAGATGGTGAATAGTGTTTTTCAAGAACTAAAATTTGTGTTCTTGAAGTTTTGTTTAGATTAAGCTTGGATAAGGACTTTAAGGGTGATTCCAAGCCATTCTCTTGATTCTCCACTCTCCAAGGAAGGTATAAACTACAAACCCTAGCTTTAGTTTTGAGTAATTAGGATTGAATATGATTGATATAGTATATGTGAAGCATGATGCTTGATTGTTTGAAGTTTGGTTGAGTTGTAGAGATTAGTTGGTTTTGTGGTATTGTTGGAGTTATAAATCTTGATAATAAGTTAAAGAACCTACGTAAAGCTTTTAGTTCATGTGGGGAATAAGTATAAATGGTTAATGTGGATTTGTTGGGGCTGTTATGATGTGGTTTGGAGGGATGTTGGTTGTATGATTGATTTGGGGTTGAATTGTGGTTGGTTTTGAATGGTTTAAATTTGGGAAATCACGTAAACATAGCCGTCGTAACGTCCGGTTTTCTTTACACTGTTTTTGTGCATAACTTTAGGACCAGAGAACCCCCTGCTAGATTATGACCATTGCCATTTCTAGATAGCTCGTGTTACGAGCTTCGTTTTGATATGTAGTTCGTTTGATTCCGATGTACGGTTTAGGAGAAACGACCGTTTTAAGTAACGGCGTTTCGCGAACGAAACATTTCCCCTCGCCTTACTTTGAAACATAGGTTAAAGACCAAAAAGGGTTAATTAATGTATAAAACAATTATGGTAAGAGTGTTAGGCAGTTGGTAAGACACTCGCGAAGGAATCGCCTTAAAACTCGTAAAGGTTAAATTATTAAAAATGGTGGAGCCGAGGGTACTCGAGTGACTTAAGAGAATCAGTAAGCGCAAAACAAGCGTTAGAGTCTAAGTTAGTTAAAGTATAGGTTTACAAGTGACTTTGGTTTAATTCCAACTTACTTGTTGCTTATAGGTTACCAGACTCGTCCCGAGCCATTCGTAACCCCCAGTCGCTCAGGCAAGTTTTCTACCCGTTATACTGTTGTTGTGATGTATATATGTATATGCATTATCTTGCGGTAGATGCATGTTGGTTAATTAGCAAATGTTGCGATATATTGTAGCATGTTATATGGTACATATGCATGCCTGTTTCGTATTCTTGCCATATATATATCTGTTGGTTCAGTTGATAATACCTATGCTAGAGGATAGCAGTAATTTGCATATACCCTTAGTATAGGGACCCAAAGGTGAAAACATTTTCTAAAACCGGGAGTCGAGGATCCCGAGTAGATTTTATATATATATATTTATATATATATATATATATATGATTATAGTTTTCAAAACTATTAATCGAATAAGGTTTATTCGATAATTTTATTTTATTTATTGAATATTATTTGAATATTCATTCGAGGGCTTATGACTCCTTTATATTATTTATTGAATATTATTTTGAATATTATTCGAGGGCTTATGACTCCTTTATATTATTATTGAATATTACTTGGATATTCATTCGAGGATGTATGACTCCTTTATTTTATGAATATTATTTATAATATTCATTCGAGGTATTATGACTCCGCTTATTACTGAAATATATTCTTTATTTTATTAAAGAATAAGGTGTCAATAATCAAACTTATTTTCGATTATTCAAATAAAGATAGTACTTTCATATAAGTATATCTTTGGTTATTTAATATCCATTTCAAGTATAAGTTTTAATACTTCTACTTCGATTATTTTTATAAGGATTATCTTTATGAGAATATTATTTAAATAATAATATTCAGACATTTTCTAAATATATTGGGACTGATTTACTTCATTAAATCAGCATTACTCCAAACACTCTTTAAAGTGTTTTCGAGTCTTCAAAATGATTTTTAAAAGTTAGAGCGGATCCCAAAACTCAGTTTTATATTTAAGATCTTCCTTTTAAAAAGGGGATTTAAATACTCGCTCAAAACCTGAGGGATCCGGCTCTATGGTGTATTTTATATTCGCAACAAGGTTGCAGTTTTAGTCAATGAATTGATTACTTACCCAACGTTCGGGAAGTAAGTCCATCTATCGAGTCGGCATAAGCAACATGGGCTCAGTGGGCGTCCATGATAGTGTAAGTGGCTCAGTGGGAGTCCATCAAATGCATAAGTGGCTGAGTGGCAGTCCAGCATAAGGTCCTATTGCGACCAGGGTGATGACCAGTGGGGAATTCGTCCATCTACTAGTAGAAAAGGTTACTTATTGGTATCTTTGCCTGGTCAGCAAGATATCAGGTTTATGCCAAAATTCTTTCCTTTCCAGATTTATTGGATATTGCAATTCTGTTCATACTTTACATGACAGAGGTTTTCAGGAAACGTATGTATATATATAGGTGTATATATATATCGGGACTTAATGAAGTATATCATAACTTCATTTCCTTTAATAATATTTTAAAGATTGAATCTATTCAAGTCTTATCTTGTAGTCTCATCAGTGTGATGAACTTTTGAAACTAATTATAACTTGAACGGTGGTAGTTCAAGTAGTATTCGGAAAAGATATAAGTATATTGGAGTATCTTGTAACTTCATCTTTTAAACTTATATCTAGTAAATGATTATCTTATGCATATCAAAGACTTTCAGAAAAACGTTGAGACAAGGTTAGATATATGAGATCACCTTGCAACGATATTTTTTTATACAGTTATAAACTGGAACTTTGTGTATATTATACATAGAAGAGGACTTCCAATATTTTGAAAAGTATATATGTATATATATATATACTGAATATTTTGCGACTTCATCGCATTAAGATATCAAACTTGGTTCATTTCTTTTGACCAAGACTTTCATGAGTACTATGAGAAGGCCCATATATTGTTAATCATTATACATATTATTTTGGGGGGCTTACTGCTCACCCTTGCTTTCTTCTTTCATCACACAACAACAGATAGAAAAGATGAACAGGACCAAGCTCCCAATTCACGAGCGGATTGGAAAACATTCCGCAGTCTTCTGGAAGCGTTGATGCCGCCGTAGCTGAGGTAGGAGCTACCAATAGGCTAGGTTTTCAACTATTGATGAACCAGACTTATGTATAATATGAATTGTAATAATGGCAAAGAAATGTAAATTTATTCAGAAACCCTTTTGAGGTGTAATGTCTTATAATTGTGGAATAAAATGACTTGTGTTATTTTTTTGGATATTCATCTCTGAGACTATAACTTGTGGTGTGTGTGTTTATTGTGGGGTCACAGTATGGAGTAGTTGTTTGTTTATTAAGATTGGGTGTTATTAAGGGAAATGGAACTCGTGACAACCCGGATCCCCGACCCCAGATTTGGGGGTGTTACATGTAGGATCATTTTATTTACATATGCCTACGGGCAAGACTATTGTTCTAAATAATTGTTATTTTGTTCCCTCAAATGTGAGGAATATTATTTCTATTCCATGTTAGACTAGGCTGGATTTTCGTTTGTTATTCAGAATAATAAATGTTCAATTCTTAGAGATAACGTTCTTTATGGAAGTGGTATTTTAAATAATGGTCTGTATATATGTGACGTAGAGCATAATTTACTACAAATTGAACATACTAATAAAAGAAAAAGGGATGATGAAAATCTCACTTTCTTGTGGCACTGCGGACTTGGTCATATTAGTGAAAATAGACTGCGGACATTGCATAAAGAAGGGTTACTTGACCCCTTTGATTTTGAATCATATCCTACATGCGAGTCTTGTCTATTGGGTAAAATGACTAAATCTCCATTTAGTGGACATGGAGAGAGGGCTGCAGATTTGCTAGGATTGGTACACACAGATGTATGTGGACCAATGTCTACGCAAGCCATGGGTGGATTTTCATACTTCATTGCTTTCATAGATGATCGATCTAGATTCAGATATGTGTATTTGATGAAACACAAGTCTGGAGCCTTTGAAAAGTTCAAAGAATATAAGTATGAGGTGGAGAAACAAACCAAACATAGTATTATAACTCTTCGATCAGATCGAGGTGGTGAATACTTGAATGGAGAGTTTCTAGCTTATCTCAAAGAAAATCTTATAGTCTCCCAGTGGACTCCTCCATATACTCCACAGTTGAATGGGGTATCTGAAAGGAGAAATCGAACTTTGTTAGACATGGTTCGGTCCATGATGAGCTATGCGAATCTTCCAGTATTCCTGTGGGGTTATGCATTGGAAACCTCAGCATATTTACTAAATAAGGTGCCTTCCAAATCTGTTCCTCAAACTCCATATGAGATATGGAAAGAAAGGAAACTGAGTCTTAAACACGTTAAGGTTTGGGGATGTCCAGCTTATGTCAAGAAAGTTGACCCAGATAAGCTGGAATCTCGATCTGTAAAATGTAATTTTGTGGGATATCCTAAAGAGACTTTAGGGTATTACTTTTACAACGATCATCGGGTGTTTGTCTCCAGACATGCTACCTTCTTGGAAAAGCAGTTTATCCTTGAAGGAAACAGTGGGAGCAAAATTGAACTTGATAAAGTTCAAGAAGCACAAACTACTACGGATCAAGTGGAAACACCTGTTCAGACTGAACAACCTTCTGTGGAACAGCCCATTCGTAGGTCAGGGAGAGTGTCTCGCCAACCTGAGAGGTATTATGGCCTTATCATTGAGAATGATAATGAGTTGTCAATCATTGATGTTGACGACCCTGTGACCTATAATGAGGCTATGAATAGTGTTGACTCAGAGAAATGGCATAGTGCCATGAAATCCGAAATGGAATCTATGTATACCAACCAAGTATGGACTCTGGTTGAGGCGCCTGAAGGTGTTAAGCCTATTGGGTGCAAGTAGGTATACAAAAGAAAGATTGGAGCAGATGGCCAGGTGGAGACCTATAAGGCCAGGCTCGTGGCAAAAGGATTCAAACAAAGGCAAGGGATTGACTTTGATGAAACTTTTTTGCCTGTAGCCCTGTTAAAATCAATTCAGATTTTGCTTGCGATTGCTGCTTACTACGACTATGAGATCTGGAAAATGGACGTGAAAATGGACTTCCTCAATGGGAAACTTGAAGAGGAAGTTTATATGACACAGCCAGAGGGTTTTCTTTCCAAGGGAAATGAACACCTAATGTGTAAGCTGCTGCGAACTATATATGGTTTAAAGCAAGCTTCTCGTAGATGGAATATCCGTTTTGATAAGACAATCAAAGAGTTTGGTTTTATCAAAAACATACATGAACCATGTGTCTACAAAAAGGTTAGTGGGAGCGCGGTAACATTTCTTGTATTGTATTGAAAGAGGAGACGTCAAGAGAGTTGACACACATAATAACGTAGCAGACCCACTCACAAAGCCACTTTCTCAAAGTCACTTTGATCATCATAAAGACAAGATGGGTATTAGATACCAGAGTGATTGGCTTTAGTACAAGTGGGAGATTGAAAGAGATGTGTCCTAAGTCCAATCATGTATGATGATATAGGAATAACTTTTATGTAATCTGTTTTGATTTCATTGATATTAATAAAAGACTTGTTTTGGTTTTATTGCGGGCTTTATATATTTAAGTGTTTATATAAGATATACCATAGTTTAGAGTAAAGCTTTTTATGGATTATGATGAGATCATAATAATGAGACCTAAAAGATGATAACTCTAAACTTAAATATTTCCTGGTCGTAGGATTACTAACTGGTAATTAGTAATCCGCAAAGATCGGTACATACTATGCTTGCTTCATTATGAAGGATGTCTATTCTCATAGACATTTGTGTGGTGACACTATAGCTAGTATGTAGGTGCTTATTATAGAATAAGTTCACTGAACATGACTCACACAGCTGAACAACTGATGGAGTTCACTCACGTGTCAACAGTTGTTCACATAGTGATAGTTGTACAAGTATCCTTAGACTTGAGGTCATCATAGTCAACTTGTGTACACTGAACTATGCTTTGGTTTAGTTCTTAGTCTCCAGGGACAATTATAAGGGCTCTACTGGGTATAGGAATTTGTACACGAAGATAGTGTATGGTCAATAAAGGATCTACCCCTTCCAGTGAAGGAAGAGAATGTTCAATGTTGATCCACTTATGCTAGTTCAGGAATCTCTGGCCAGAGTGAATGAAATTAGAAAGGAGTTTCTAATTTATATTAAATAGAACTAAGCATAGTGAATGGGAAAGTAAATGATTAAATAAGATAGGCTTGCACAAGTTCCATGCCTTGTATTTAATCATGACATTACTGGGTAGAAGGAATTGATTGTATGGTAATTACTCACTGAATAGGTTCTTGGTATTCTAAGCAGTGAATTCGTATTATCCGGATAGTCGCGATATTCTGAGAAGTATCCCTCACGATGTAGAATAAATATGATTAATTTATTAATTAATCATATTTAATGAATTAGAGAATTTATATAAATAATGATAAAATAGTTTTATTATTATTTATTTCTACTACCGGCTTAATATTGAACCTACAGGGTCATACCATAAAAGAGAATGATTTAATGGTGGAGGAATTAATTAATAATGGCTGGTAATTATTTATTTGTGAAATAAATAATTAATTAGCAGATTTAATAATTGATTAAATGAGATTTAATTAATTCTTAATATTATTAATTAAGAATTTAATTTTGGAAATTAAATCAAGTGAGAGAATTATTTTTCTAAAGTGTTTAGAAAAGGGATTAATGATTAAAAGGTGTTTTAATTATTAGTTAATTGGTTAATAAGAATAATCAATTAAAGGGTTAATAATAATAATATTTTATGGAAAATTTTCAGCTGAAAATTTTGCCTATAAATATACTATTATAAACCCTATTTGCCTCAACCCAAATAATTAACCCTAATTCTAAAGTAGAACAAGAGGGAGGCAACTAATTCTCTCAACCTCTTCCTTCTCCGTCACATTGTACTCTTGGTGGATACCGGTGGAGTGCTTCACACTTGAGGAGCAGCTGCTAGGGATTTCCGTTCATCGTTCTTGGATCGCTATTAAAGACCTCCATATTTCCATTAACGTAAAGCTTCTTAAGGTAAACATACTGAACTACGAATTAAATATTATTTTTCACATAGATCCTGCGGAAGGTTTCGGTTTTTTTTAAGATTTAAATTTACATTTTCATTGTGTTTATGTGTTAAAAACCCTTCAATTATTACATCGTGGGAACAAATGAAAATTTATTTTTGACTCAATTCCAAGTTGCTGTGAAGTATACTCCTCCTGTTACCACCTTGGAAAATGTGAAACAGAAAGAGGGAGAAAGCTTGAATTCGTACTTCAAGAGGTTCAATGCAGAGTCTACCTTGGTGAGAGGTGCAACGGATGAAACACTAAAAATACTTCTTATAGCCGGTCTGCACATGGGAACAGATTTCTAGAAACACTTGGAAGGGAAAGACCCTGTGTCGTTAGCTGATGTACTTGTGCAAGCTGAGTCCTTTAAGGCAATAGAGAAATTGCTTGTTGAGATAAAAAAGAATTATAACACAAGCAACTCAAAGGGACGAGCTAAGAGGAGAGATAGATATGCACATCCAAAGTATTGACAGAATGCTCAGAGTCCCAATAGAGTAAATGCTACAAGCATATGGAGAGAATGGAGTCCACTGTCGAATTATAAAAAGAGGGTAAGCAAGTATAACCATCTGGCGGCATCTATTGATCATATCTTTGAAGTGAAGCGTTTGATCTCATGGCAAAGTAGAGAAAAGAAGAAGTATTGTGAATACCATGAGTCTACCAGACATGATACCCACGAATATCGTCACCCAAAGGATGAAATTGAAGAATTGATCAAGGTTGGCTATCTGGGAGAATGGATTGATAAGGTGAAGTGACGCAGGGGAAGTGATGACGAAGGAAAAAATGAAAGGCATCCTCCGCAAGCAGAAACCGACGAGAAGCGAATAGATGTCAAGTTACAGAGAGCTGGGAGCATTAGGGAAATTTTTGGGGGATATCTATTTGTTGGGGATAGTTATCGGGCGTTGGAGAGACATGCTAGAGAGGCGAGGCATCAACCACTCACCACCATTCATAGCTTGGAGGATAGACCACCAAAAATCTTTAAAGGGGAGTCTGCTGATATTACTTTTAGGGAAAGAGAGTCGAGATGGTGCATCATTATAACGACTCGTGTATTTTTATTTTTATTTTATACTTGGAAGTGTAATAAAAGTTTAAGTAAATAAATAAAAGGTGTGTATTGATTTTGGCAGCGATTACGGATTGCTATTTAATTATTTATGACATGTTGATATGTAGAATTGGAATTATGTGATTTATTTGCGAGTTATATGATTTTATTTCGCTTGTAAAAGTGATTTTATAATAATTTTAATTCCATAAATATTTGGGTTGTCTTTAAAATTGGTTTTCCAATTTTATAATTTCAATAATTATTTTTAGGACTTTATAAAATTGAGAAATCAATATTTTGTTAATTATTTATGTTTAAATGATTTTCTGAGTGTGTTAAATGCTAAAATCCATATTTAATTATGGGAATCTTTAAAAATTATGAAACTTATATTTTATTAAGTTCGTATTATTCTGAGAATTTTAGAATTATTTTGGGAATTATCGGAGTTAGTTTCACCCGTGCGTTGATTCGTGTAATTGATAAAAGCGGGCACAAACTGTATTTCAGAATTATTCTAAAATTTCAAAACCTACGTTTTAATTAAGTTCGGGATACGTATAAAACTTTGAAGTGGTTTCAATAAATTTATGAAGTTGTTTTCTCGCGAACCCATTGCGTAAATAATAACTGCAGGGTGTTATAGACCCTGTTCGGCTCGGTGTGGTGGTTATAAGGGAGTGACACGTATCCTAATTAGAAGATACGTGTCAGCAGCTGGTTTTGGGGGATTAAAAACATCACCTCTCATTTGTCTCTCTCTCGGGCCTCGGCTGTAACTCTCTTCGTTTCTCTTCGTTTCTCTCTCGATTATTTATGTTCTTCCTTCCTTCTTCCTCCTGATTCTTTGTTCGCCGGTTTCTTTCGGTTTTCCGGTGAGTTTCGGTTGTTTTAACTCCCAACTGTAGCTTCGATTTCTTCTGTTGGATGTATATATATATGCACCTGTGTGTATGTATATGTTTGTGCAGTGTTGCCTTAATTATTATAATAAATTCCGGTTGTCGCCGCGTAAATTCCGGCTAGGTGGCCGAAAGTGTGTGGGCGCGTCTGTGTTGTGTGTGTGTGCTCTGTGTTGTGTGTGGTGTGTGGCGGCTTGGCCGTGTGTGGTGGCCGGGATTTGGCCGTGTTCTGTGCTTCCATGTTTTGCTTGTTTTGGGCTCTGTTGGGCCTGTTCATTCGAGCCTTGGGTTCTTTGTTGGGTCTGGCAGTTGGATTTGACTGTTGGGCCGAATTTTGTTGCAGTGGGCTGATTATTAAATTTTTAATTTCTATTTTCCTTTTTATGCAGGAATTATTTGATTAAGCATTCATGATATTAATAATTTCGTGCGGGAATTATGATTAATCGGTGAAATGCGCGATGGAAACCCGAAGTAACGGGTACCCGCGAATTTTACCGCCGACGGTGGACGGTGATGACGATGTTCTGAGTCCTAAATTCTATAAATAAATAAAATAAAATAATTATGTAAAATATGTTTGGATTTGAATAATTAATTTTTATTGGTGTTGGGTTGTACAGAATAATATTGTGGATGGTTGAGAATTGTTGACGTCGATTATAATCGACGGGTAGTCTTATAAATAAAGAAGTTGCTGCCAAAATTTTCTAAAAATATATTTGTAATTATACATAATTAAGTTTTACGTGATATCCCTATTTATGTTCGAGAAATATAATTGCATGATTATGTGTATAATATTAATACGAGTCGGGTTGTCGGATTTGGGTTATTAGGATTTGAGGATATCAAGCATGTTGGTATAACTAATTAGGGTATTCTGTAATTCTAGATCCCAGTCGAGTTGTTCCAGGATCAAATTCAGCGTGAAAGATATTAGGGTTTGTAAAGCGTTGCAAGACAAGTACCCCTGACCATTCTTTTATGGTTCAGTGTATATGAATAGCTAAATATTTTATTCTCGTGATGGAATATAAATGTTTTAAGTTACGTATCCCTGTAGTTATAAAATCATTGTTTTCGAATTATTTTGGGGAAAAGTAACTTCGAAAGGTACACGTCTCAAATGGAATGATTTACGAAACGGATTTTATATGTGTGCTGGCTAAATAAATGATTTTGAAAATGAGATAGGTATAAGTGTTTTTGAAAACTGGATAAAACGGTCAGATATGGGATACATTGGGGCTAGAGTAGGCCTATTGAGGTGGCGTAAGAGGCTAATTTGGTTGCGCGCATTATAAAACCGATTAGTCCAGCAGATCAGAGACCTAGCTAGTCTCTGAGTTCCGGAACAGGTAAATGGGATGGCAGTTAGAGCCGTCTGGTGTTAATAGCCTGATCAGCTATCTTCACATATCTGCTATGTATCTGATTGGGATTTGTGAATTATATGAAAGCATGATTGATTGATACAGCGGTTTTATTAATGGTTAGCATGCTAAAATTGGACTCTGGTATTACGCAGCACACTATAATGTTGTTTTTACAAAGCATGCTAATTAGTGATATCCAGTTACTTTGATTATCATTATAAAATGTTGATATCATGATTACAGCTATGTTCCCATTATTGTTACATTACTATTTTAATCTGTTATTCATATTTGGTACTGCTGAGCGATTATGCTCACCCTTGCAAACTGTTATATACATTTCGCAGATGCCTAGAAGATCAGTCAGACCGACCCATGTTCCCGCCCCTTCTGGACCCGGCTCCTCTGAGGTAGTTTGTTTCAGGCCATGAGGTCTGAGGAGTTGCTGAATAAAGTTAGTGTGTCGTAGATAGTGAGTAAAGAGTTTGTAATAATAAGAATCTGAATTATACTTGAACCTGGATCGGATCTTGGTTTGGGGTCAAGTTAATATATTCTAATAATAATTCTGTTGTTTATATTTTTGAGTAATTGTGTTTAGTGACGTCAACTCCTGACCCCGGGGTTGAGACCGTCACAATCATCCTCATAATGACATGCTGGTGATACAATGCTCATTGGGTCAATGAATGTGCATCAGGTTTTCCTTGACAACGGAAGTTCTGCAAACATACTATAACACGTACAAGAAATTAGGTTTCCCAGATAGTGATATGAATTTTGAAGATGCATATATTTACGGCTTTACCGGAAAAGTAGTGAGACTTATGGGTTCGATTAGACTTCCTGTCATACTGGGAGAAGAAGCTTTGTCTTGTACTCAAATGATAGAATTCAAGGTATTAGATCAAGATTTCGTGCATAATGTGCTAGTAGGCAGACCTTGGTTAAGAGCCTTCAGAGTGATAACCTCGATACATCACTTGATGATAAAGTTCCCTATGCCTAACGGAGTGGGTAGCTTGAGAGGATCGCAGTATGAATCATGTAACTGTTATCACAAGGCTGTTAAGGAATTCCACAGAAAAAGGTTTGAGGGAAAGAGCCTTCCCGAGGAGGATGCGACCGATATCCAGGTGAGGCCAAATGGAGAAATTCATGCCAACTATTATATGGAAGATCCAGAGGATGTGGATACTCGTGTGATGAACACCTCAACTTTGGTGATGGGAAGTGTTTCGAGCATCCGTAGTGTTGAAGAAGTCATGGTGATTCATGAAGGAGATGTTGTGCAAAGGGAAAGCTTTGAATAGTGTTCCCAAGGTGGATGCTCCTCAAAAGAAGGACGCGCCCTTGGAAAGTGAAAGTATGCATGAGGTTGATGCTCCTCTATAGGAGGACGCGCCCTCTATGTTTGCAAGATCAGAGGTCGGTGCTAAAAAAAGACGCGTCCTCACCCATTTTAAATGAGACTATGCCTCGTCCTGAGGTTGATGCTCCTATTTATAAGGACGCGCCCTCAGGTACAAGAATGGAGGTCAAGGACGCCCGGGACTTTGATTTTGATCTGGATCCTAGGATCCCTATGCCTGCTGAGAAAATGGGACCAGCTGAGGACACAATATTTATCCCTATCGATAAGGGTGATTCGAGCAAGATATTGAAGGTGGAATCTCAATTAAGTCATGAGATGAGAGAAAAGCTCACCCGGTTTTTGATAAAGAACCTCGATGTCTTTGCATGAAGTCATTCAGACATGGTTGGGATTGACCCGGGGGTAATGTGCCATCGTTTGAATATCTTTCCTAATTGCACGGGCGTACGACAAAAATGTCATCCAGTGAGCGGGGAGAGAGCAATAGCGTTAAAGGAAGAGGTAGATTGACTGTTGGAAGTCATGTTAATCAAAGAATCTTTCTACCCAAAGTGGCTCACAAACCCGGTGCTTCTGAAGAAACCAAATGGAAAGTGGAGGACATGTGTAGATTTCAAAGATCTGAACAATGCTTGTCCGAAAGATAGCTTTCCACTCCCATGGATTGATCAGTTGGTCGATGCAATGGCGGAGCATGCCTTGTTAAGTTTCATGAATGTGTACTCCGGTTATAACCAAATTCCCATGTAAGGCCCTGGTCAGGAGCATACATCCTTCATCACCGACAGAGGGCTATATTGCAACATAGGGATGCCATATGGTTTGATCAATGCGGGCGTGACCTACCAGCGGTTGGTGAACATGATGTTCAAATATCAAATTGGAAGAACCATGGAAGTATATGTAGATGATATGTTGGTGAAATCAAAGGAGGCAAGTGATCATATATTGCATATGATAGAGATGTTTAACATCCTGAGAAGATTTTGCTTGAAGTTAAACATATAAAAATGTATATTTGGAGTTGAGTCGGGCAAGTTCCTTGGATTCATTGTCAATCGTAGAGGGATCGAGGCTAACCCTGCGAAGATTAAAGCACTACTTGACATGAAGTCCCCCACGAGTGTGAAGCAAGTTCAAAGCCTAACCGGGAGGATTGTTGCACTGAATCGATTTGTGTCTAAATCTTCTGATAGATGTAAGGAATTCTTCAAGGCGATCAAAGTTGATGGGAAAGATTTTGTCTGGACACCGGAATGTGAGGAGGCTTTCAGAAGGATTAAGAAGCATCTGCGAAATCCTCTCATATTATCAAAGTTGTTGGATGGAGAATCTTTGATTCTATACTTGGCACTTTCAGAGTACTCAATTAGCGCGGTGATGGTGAGAGAAGAGGATGGGCAGCAAACACAAGTGTATTACGTGAGTAAGAGGTTGCACGATGCTGAGACTCATTATACCAGCATGGAGAAATTGGTTTATGCATTAACCCTTGCATCAAGAAAATTGCGCCCCTATTTTTAGGCTCACGAAATTGAAGTCCGCACATCGTATCATCTGCGACAAGTCCTTCACAAACCAGAATCATCAGGAAGGATGTTAAAATGGGCTGTGAAATTGGAACAGTTTGACCTGGAATACATGCCACGCACAACAATCAAAGGACAAGCTCTGGTTGATTTCTTAATAGAATTTGACTCTGAAGTTGATGACAAGACTCTGGTGGTATTACATCCGCCTTGTCCTAAAGAAATTTTTGACCCATTGTAAAAGGAGGAGCTTCCGCATCCTTGGTAGATTTTACATGTGGATGGGGCAGTTAACAATGAAGGGGCAAATGCAGGCATAGTGCTTGTATTTCCGGAAGGCCATCATCTAATAAGCGCAATTCACTTCAAGTTCTATTTTACAAATAATGATGCGGAATATGAAGCCTAATTAATGGCCTGAAGATTGCTTTGGAGATGGGAGTTCTGAATCTAATTGCGAAAAGTGATTCAGAGTTTGTTATAAACCAAGTGAATGGGGGGTTTCAATCCTGAGGATCGCGAACGGAATTGTACATGAGGTTCACACAACGGTTTCTTAAAAAATTCAAGGAGGTTAGGATGGAATGTGTGCCACGAGAAAAGAACAGCAATGCAGATGCTTTGGCCAAAATGGGGTCTCAGCAGGAAGCTGTATTGTTTGGATCTATACCTTTGGAGATCCAGGAGATCCTTAGCATTCCGGAGATAGAAGTGATGCAAGTAGATGAAACTCCTGAGGAAAAATGGATGGCACCTATTCTTTCTTATATTAACAAGGGATCACTCCTAGAAGAGAAGTTTAAGGCTCGACGACTCCGCTACCAGACTGCGCGGTATGTGGTGTATGGCAGAGTACTGTATAAGAGAAGTTTCAATCAACCATTACTCATGTGTTTTGATGAGAAAGAAGAAAATTACATCTTGAGGGAAGTATATGAGGGAAATTGTGGCAATCACTTGGGGGGTACTCATTGGTGATGAAGATTTTACGCCAAGGTTATTATTGGCCTACGATGAAGGAGGATGCTACGAACTTCGTTAGAGCATGTGATCACTGTCAACGCTTTACGAACTACTCATCTATGTCAGAAACACTTTTGACATCTATGCTGAGTCCATGGCCAATTTCCATGTGGGAATTGATCTTATTGAGGAATTACTGAAAGCTAAAGGAGATGTCAAGTATGCGGTGGTTGTAGTTGACTACTTTACTAAGTGGGCCAAGGCCATGCCACTAGCGACCATCACTACTGTTATGGATTAAAAACTAATATATATAATTGTTATATTTAGTACTAAGGAACGTGAGCTTCAAGGCTCGTTTTGACTGCTCTTGTGTTTCGTTACTCAATCTGCCTTAACAAGATGCCTACGTACCTTGCTGATTGCCAAGGATCAAGTCAAAAAACATAGTTCTGATTTGTGGGGTGAGACCCCTTATATAGATGTTGGAGTCCTTGAATTGGACTTGGTATAGGAGACTTGGTGGTCAAGTCTCTGAATTAGGATAGACTTAGGAGTCCTAGGGAATAGGAAGCTGATTCCTTATCCCATGAGGTTCCTTGGAGGCCAATCTACAAGGATTTATATCCTCACTAGGACTTATCTTAATAGCTATTTTTCTCCCTTATTTATTAATTTCGTAATTAATAAATAATTAGGGTTTTTGGGCCTTCTTTGTTCCATCAGGCCTGATCTGGTCCATCAGGCCTGATCAACATGTTAACCTTTCTGGTCTGAATGTCATACATCTTCTTATTGGGCCTTGCAGCCCAAACTGTAATATTTAATTATATAATCAGGATTTATTTATCCCTATCATTTGCCCCCCAACTTTTGGGAAACATTGATTAGGTTTCGCAGAAGTTAAGTCTATTCATTCCCTTACAGGGTTTCGTTTTTGCGTAAAGTGTGGAGCGGCCTACACGTTTACAATGATTGTTCCTTTTATTCAGGAATTATCTTAATTTCCAGGAATTTTTCCCTTAATTCCGGGATTTTCCCCTAATTTTCTGGATTTTTCCCTTAATTTCTAGGATTTATCCTTAATTTTACTGGATTTTTTCCTTAATTTTTGGGATTTATCCTTATTTTTCTGGATTTTTCCCTTAATTTCTGGGATTTATCCTTATTTTTCTGGATTTTTTCCCTTAATTTCTGGGATTTATCCTTATTTTACTGGATTTTCCCTTAATTTCTGGGATTTATCCTTATTTTTCTGGATTTTTTCCCTTAATTTCTGGGATTTATCCTTATTTTACTGGATTTTTCCCTTAATTTCTGGGATTTATCCTTATTTTTCTGGATTTATTCCTTATTTCTGAAAATATTAGCATTTTTCAGAAAATATTTTAAGGAATTTCCTTATCTTTCTGTAATTTTCCAAGAATTTTTCCTTCTTTTTCTTCCCCCTTTTTCCTTTTTTCTTTTTCTCTTTTTTTTATACAGATTTCGACCAGGAATCCTGTTCGACCAGGATCCTGGTCGAATTAACCTCTGTTGTGCCTTGGTCGAAGGCTTTTCGAGGAGGATGCATTCGATCAGGAATCCGGGTCGAATTTCGGCCAGGATTTTTCCCTTTTTTTTTGTCGACTAGGAATTTTTCGACTAGGATTTTCGTCCCTTTCGGTCAGGATTCTTGTGTTTTTGACCGAATTAACCATCTTTCTTACCTTGGTCGAAGCTATTTCGAGCAGGATTGGTTCGACCAGGATTTTCTCTTGATTTCTAGTCGAATGAGTCTAAATTCTGGTAGAATTAAGCTTATTTTTCAGCCTTGATCGACAAAACTTTGACCTCAGGAGCTTCGATCAGGATTCCTTCGTGTTTCTTGGTCGAATGGATCTTCTTTCTGGTCGAATTAAGGCTGTTTTTTAGCCTTGATCGACAGGGTTTCGACCTCAAGCCATTCGACCAGGATTTCTTTATGTTTTCTGGTCGAATGGGTCAGTAATATTTACATAATGATTTTTTGCATATACTTTAGATTTGGGCCCTTAAATTTGGGCTAAATTTTCTTGGGCCAACCCTTCTAATGGGTTTTTCTTTTTCACCCCTAAAATCACTTGGGCCTAATACAGAGGCCTTTTTACCTGGGCTTTTTAAATACTTAGGCCCTTAACTGGGCTTGACTTTTTCAAGGTTTTTCTAGAATTGGGCCTCATTTCTGAGCCCAAATTCCAAACTCTTCTAGGATTCTTCCAGATTCTTCCAGAATCTCCTAAAAACTTAAGTTTTTCTTTTGTTTTTTACTGGAATTCTCTGGATAATTCTAGAACCTTCTAGTTTTTGGGCCCAAATGGGCTTTTTTAAGGCCCATTATCCCCCTTCCTTGGCTATATAAAGGTGGGGTGAGAGTTTGATTTCTCCACACCTCTCATTTCACCTCTCTACTCATTTCATAACTTCTCCTCATCCTTCCCCCTTCCTTCTAACCTTTCCTCTCTCAAATCCCCTCCCTTAGTTTTCCAACTTCAGGCTTTTTTCAGCTTACTAATGGCTGACAAGAGTTCCGAGAGGGCGGCAAAGATAGCCTCGGCTTCAAAACGAGGTAAGGATATCGAGATCCGTTCTTCGTATATGTCTTTAATCGATATGATTAACACTAGGGGGGATGAATATCACTCTACTGCACATCTCAATTCTTTTAATCATTATAATACTTGGCACAACATAGATTTCGATAAACTAAATGCACGTTATAATGTCCTTCCTCCTCTTAGATTAGTTCCAGTCTCTGGTGGTGACCGTACTTGCCATTGGAGACCCGACACTCTCTTTATTTACACAGATGCCCTTAATGTTGGGCTTAGGTTTCCTTTCCACCCTTTTATTCCTCATCTTTTAGCTGATTTACAAATCAACCCGTGTCAGCTTCCTCCAAACGCTTGGAGGAACATTTTATGTTTTATGGTCTGCTGCCTTAGGGAGGGTTTTCCCCTTTCCGTAGCTGTTTTTAGGAAAGTCTTTCAGTGCTATAATAGCTCTTCCAGTATTTGTGGTTGGGTCTATGTTAAGCAAAGGCCCAAAAGTAAACATATCTTTAACAGCGCCTCCATTCCTGACAACAACCAAAATTGGAGGAATAGTTTCGTTGGGTTACATTGGGAGAATGGTGACTGGGGCACACTCTTCCGATCTTCCTTCGGGAAGGTCAGTGATGGTAGCCTCAAATCCATTCACTTAACTCCTGAGGAAACTATTATTTATAATGGGCTTACTCAGGACAACGGCACTACTACCAGCTGGACTCTCTTAGAGGAGTTCTCCCTCATTCACGTGGGACTATCCTCTGTTTCTCAACAGGGTATTTTTTATCCCTTGTCATCTTTATTTCATTTCATGCATTATTAACATCACTTATTTTGTTTTTTGCCTTGTTTTGCAGCTGCTAAGGAGATTAACGAGGACAATATTCCTCCTATTAAAGAGACTGCTAGGATGAAGAAAGCTCGGCTCGCAGGCCTAGACACCCGGGGAAAGGCGACAGAGCCTATCTTCTTGATAAAGCACAAGGAGCCTATGGGGAGGCTTCAACTGAAGGAGCTGAGGGCCATAATGCTCCTATCACTGTTGCTGCCCCTGCTGCTGCTGCTATAGGCGCCTTTCAGCCTCTCTGGGGATTCCGCCGAGGGGATACCGTGGTTGGTTCCACGAAGCATGCTTGGGATTGGTCCTACCATAGCGTGACTCCCAAGGACTTTACTGACGTGGTGGCCACCCCTGACCTTGAGAGGATTAAGCTCATGGGAGCTCAGTCTCTGGCTTCGGTATGCCTCTTCTTTTTTGAACTTATCTTTCATTCTTGTAGCATTTTCTTGCCTTATACTTTGCTGATTGCTTTGTTTCAGTCTAACGCCTATTTTCAAGGCGCCGTGAGGCAAGCCGAGTCATGGAAGCGGGCTTCTGATAAGGCCGATAATGCCATTAGGAGGCAACAGAAGAAGTATGCTACCCTGGAGAAGAAGCTCAAGCGCAAGGAGGAAGAACTCGGAGAGTCTAACGCCGAGCTGGTGGTACTTCGGGCGGAGAAGGATAAAGCTATAGAAAACTATCTGGACTCGGAGGAGTTTACCCAATCCATGAGGATTAAGGATGATTCAGTCTTTCCCGGGTTTTTTAGGACTGGTTGGGACACGGCCCTTGGGACCGTGAACGAGGCTTGTCCTGATATTAACCCGGCGGATTATGTCTGCCCTGATGACGAGGCTTTGCTACAAAGGTTTCGTACCCGAGTAGTTGTCCCGGATCATGTTCCTCAGGATCCACTCCTTCCTCCTCCCGAGTCTTCTTCCAGACCTGCTGAGGATGATAGCTCTTCCTCCTCCTCCGAGACGATAGAGACATCCAGCGAGAGCGGAGAGGACGATGATATGGATGTCGAGGGTACCTCAGCTCCTTAGAGCTTTTTCAGCCCTGCGTGGCTTGTCTTATTTTCGAGACTTTATTTATCAAACTTTTTGTAATATTTATCCGATCTATTTTATTTATCACCTTTTATGCTTGCATCCATGCATTTGGTTTTTACTTGTTAGGCCATAAACATACTTTGAAGAACTAATGAATTTCCATACATTATCTGGGATTCGTCCCTTACACAAGTCTTAATAAACTTCAAAATAAAACTAGAACATATAAATCCTAAGCAAGCAAAGCTTCAAGGTGCTTTTCAACCTACTCGCCATCTTGACAAGTGAGAATCGTATCCAACTGCCCTACACATAGTAAACCTTCAGGTTTTGTGCATGCCAAGTTCTCGGGACTTCAAAACCATCCATAGTCTCTAGCTTGTAGGTTCCTCTACCTTGAACACTCTTGACTCTATACGGCCCTTCCCAATTCGGGGCAAGCTTCCCTTTCTGTCCTACACCAGAAGCTTCTATCTTCCTCAAGACCAGGTCATCTTGCTTGAAAAATCTTTCTTTAACCCTTAGGTTGTAGTAGAATGAAGCCTTCTTCTGATACTCTACTATCTTTGCATGTGCCCCATCTCGCACTTCGTCGATTAAGTCCAGAGCTAACCTTTGTCCTTCCTCATTTTCCTCAGTATTGAAAGCCTGAATCCTTGGAGAGGAATGTGATATCTCCACGGGAACTACTGCCTCTGCCCCATATGCCAACATGAAGGGAGTTGCTCCGGTCGTGACCCTACAGGTAGTCCTATAGGCCCATAATATTGGAAGTATCTCATCCACCCAATTATTTCTTGACTTCTCGATCCTCTTTTTTAGTCCATCCAGGATTATTCGATTTGCTACCTCAGCTTGCCCATTGGCTTGTGGGTGAGCCACAGAGGTGAACCGTAACTGAATCTCATTTTCTTCACAGTACTTCTTGAATTCCTCGTTGTTGAATTGTGTTCCATTGTCGGTGACTAGGATACGGGGAATTCCATATCGGCACATAATATTTTCTCACAGGAATTTTGCAACCTGCTTAGTTATGATCTTGGCCAAGGGTTTGGCTTCAATCCACTTGGTGAAATAATTAATCGCTACAATCAGAAACTTCCTTTGTGTCGTGGCCATGGGGAAAGGCCCTAAAATATCCATTCCCCGCATAGCAAAGGGAATGGGCGAGTTGATAGAGGTCAGCATCTCGGGGGGTTGTCTAACAACAGGTGCATGCTTCTGACAGCGGTCACACTTCTTCAAATATTCTTTGGCATCAGCCATCATTTCTGGCAAGTAAAAGCCTAAACGAGTTATCTTATGAGCCAAAGCCCTGCCCCCCAAGTGTTGTCCACAAATACCTTCATGCACTTCTTCAAGAGCCAAGCGGGCCTCATCGGGTCTGAGACACCTTAAATAAGGAACCACGAAAGATCTTTTATACAGAATCCCATCTATCAAAGAGTGCCTTAGTGCCCGAACAGTTAACTTTCGTGCTTCAGTTGCATCGCTTGGCAACCAACCGGTTTGAATGTGAGCCTTAATGGGATCAATCCATGACGTCCCCAGGCCTATAGGAGCCACAAGCTTATCATCTATGCTTCGTGTCTTCAAAACACGGAAGTACACACTTCCTGAACTTTCTTCTATCTCGGATGAAGCAAACTCTGATAATGCATCTGCCTTAGCATTTTCCTCCCTTGGAATGTGCTCAACATGGCATTCATTAAATTGGGTCATCACAGCTCTTACTAGGCGGACATACTTAGCCATTGTATCATCCCTTGCCTCAAATTCTCCCTTTACCTGGGATATGATCAGCTTCGAGTCTCCATGAACCCTTAAGTTTTTGACTCTAAGTGTTCCAGCTAGGCCGAGACCAGCTATCAGAGCTTCATATTCTGCCTCATTGTTTGTGGTTGGGAAGTCTAGCTTCATGGCATACTCAATCAAGAACCCGTCAGGGCTTTGTAAAACCAATCCTGCTCCACTGGAGTTTGTTTTTGATGCTCCATCAAAATAGAGAACCCAATATTCTTTCTCCTTATCATCCTTCTTTTTGTCCCCAATATTCCACCACGAAGTCAGCTAGTTCCTGGGCTTTTATTGCCGTACGTGGCTTATACTTGAGATCGAACTCTCCCAGCTCTATTGCCCACTTAATCAATCTCCCACTTGCCTTGGGACTGTGAATGATATTTCTCAGGGGCTGATTTGTTAGCACCTCAATCTGATGAGCCTGAAAATAAGGACGCAGCTTTCTCGAAGCCATTACCAAGGCTAAAGTGAATTTCTCAATAGTTGAATAATTCAACTCAGCACCATGCAGAATTTTGCTGACATAGTATACGGGTTTTTGGACTTTTAGTTCCTCCTTAACCAACACCGCGCTCAAGGCACTTTCTGAAACAGCCAAGTACAAGAATAAAACTTCACTCGGAACTGGCTTGGCCAACAACGGGGCCTGGGCCATATACTTCTTTAACTCTTCAAATGCCTTCTGGTTTTCCTCATTCCATACAAAGTCCTTGATGTTCTTTAGTGACTTGAAGAATGATAGGCACTTGTCTCCTGACTTGGAGATGAATCATCCCAGCGCAGCAACCCTTCCTGTGAGCTTCTGAACATCCTTGACAGTTTTTGGTGGTTCCATATCCAGGATTGCCTTTATTTTATCGGGGTTAGCCTCAATTCCTCTCTTTGAGACCATCAATCCCAAGAATTTTCCAGATCCTACTCCGAAAGCACACTTCGTAGGATTCAACATCATCTTGTGGTACCTCAGGACCTCAAAAGCTTCCCTCAAATGGGTTATATGATCAGTCTTTACTAGACTCTTGACTAACATGTCATCTACATAGACTTCCATAGTCTTTCCAATAAGGTCCTTAAAAATTTTATTTACCAACCTTTGATAGGTGGCTCCTGCATTCTTAAGACCAAATGCCATAACAAGATAACAATAAACACCAAAGTCAGTGATGAATGATACCTTTGGAATGTCATCCTTATGCATTTTGATCTGGTTGTATCCGCTAAATCCATCCATGAAACTCAGCATCTCATGCCCAGTAGTGGCATCAATCAAAGTATCAATCATTGGCAATGGAAAACAGTCTTTAGGGCATGCATCATTCAGATCAGTGAAGTTTATACACATCCTCCACTTTCCATTAGCCTTCTTTACCATTACAGGATTTGCTAACCACTCCGGAAATTGAATCTCCTCAATGAAACCAGCCTCTAAGAGTTTTTCTACTTCCTGTTTTATAGCCTCTTGTCTTTCCGGGCAAAATTTCTTTTCTTTTGTTTCACTGTCTTCCGGCTTGGATCCACGTTTAACTTGTGAGTAATCAGCTCCGGGTCTATGCCTGGCATATCAGCTGCTGACCATGCAAACACATCACTATTTTCTTGCAAAAATTTCACCAACTTCCCTTTAAGGGGCTCCTCTAATGTGGCTCCAATGAAAGTCATCTTCTCAGGATTTTTGGGGTCTAAAGGAACCGAAACCAAGTCTTCTACTGGCTTTCCTCTCTTCTCATCATTTTCTTGGACAACCATATCTTCAATAGGAAGAACCTGCCCCCCGACTCCATCTGCCCTCAACGAGGCCACATAACAGCTTCTAGCCATTTTTTGATCTCCTCTCTCTTCTCCAGTGGGAAACTTCATAACTGAATGGTAGGAAGAGGGGACTGCCTTAAAGGCATGTATCCCTGTTCTCCCCATGATAGCATTATAAGTTGAACTAGCCTTTACCACCACGAAATCCAATATCTGTGTTGCTTGCCTTGGTTCCGTACCTATAGTGGTTGGCAATTTGATTATCCCTTCCACATGACATTCTACTCCAGCAAATCCATATATCGGCATGTCGGTTGGTGTCAACTGGGAGTCGTTATACCCCATCCTTAGAAAGGCGTCGTGGAGCAAGATATCCACAAAAGCACCATTATCCACAAGGACCCTCTTAACCGGGCTATTTCCTATTACTGGTGTTATTACCAGTGGGTCATCATGAGGAAACTTCACACTCTCTAGGTCAGAATCATCAAAAGTCAATGTTACTTCTGTCCTGGCCCTCTTCGGGGCTTCTCCAACAATATGCATAACCTCTCTAGTATATGCCTTTCTGGAATTTTTGGACAATCCAGCAGCAGTTGGACCTCCAAAGATCGTGTTTATCACAGGCCCTCAAGGTCGCGGCCCTCCAAAAATTGCATTTATAACCGGGCCTCTAGGCTGGGGGTTTCGCCCCTGATCGTCTTGGTCCCTCCTACGATCCTCAAAGTTCTTCCTTCCATTATTATTCCTGTCCCCTCCTTCTCCAGTGTATTTGTTCAATCTTCCTTTTCGAATGAGGAACACAATTTCATCTTTCAGCTGCCTACATTCATCGGTGTCTTAACCAACATCTTTGTGAAATCTGCAATATTTGCTTTTGTCTAGCTTGGTAGGATCAGCCTTCAGGGGCTTAGGCCAGCGAATATCTCGATCTTTCTCGATTTCCATCAAGATCTGGCTTCTAGGAGCATTCAGCTTAGCGTATTCGGTGAACTTTTGCCCAGGTCCTCCCTTCTTGGGGGTTGAATCAGGGTTTTGCTCGGTTCTAGGATACTTGTCCTTAGCGATATATTCCAGATCAGTTTTTCGCTTCTTGCCTCCGGTGGGCTCATTACTTACTACGGTCTTCCTCATGCTTTCTTCAACTTTGATATACTTCCCTGCCCTCTCCTGAAGCTGCAACATGCTTTCAGGGGGTGTTTGGCCAAGGACATCTTAAAAAACTCATCCCTAGTTCCTTGTTGCAGTGCTATCATGGCTACCTTATCATCAAGGTTTGGGACTTTTAAAGCCTCCTTTGTGAAACGATTCAGGTAATCTCTCAAGGATTTCTTTGCCCCCTGGACAATGCTCATAAGAGATGCAGAACTTTTCTCATGAACTCTTCCACTGATGAATTGCTTAATAAAAGCCTGGCTTAATTTTCTAATTGACCCAATAGAGTTTGGGGGCAAGCGACTGTACCATCTTTGAGCCATACCCGACAAGGTTTGAGGGAAGGCCCGACACTTTATAGCATCATTCACGGGTTGCAACAGCAGTGCATTAGAGAATGTCCTAACATGATTAGCGGGGTCTCCCGTGCCATTATAGACTTTGATAGTGGGCATCTTGAATTTCCTTGAGATATGGGCATTCATTATCTCTTCAGTGAAGGGCGGAGTTGGATCATTAGGATCTCCAAGGGGAAGGAGATTACTTGGATCAGTTCTTAGGACAACAGCCCTTCTCCGTACCGGACCATCCAAGTCTATGATAGGAGGAGGATTTCTCCCCCTAGGAGGTATCTGGGGTCTGGTGGCCTGGTGAGCCTCCAAGTCACGCCTCAGCCTTTGGATCTCGGCCTCATGAGCCCTGATCCTTGCCTGCACTTCTTGGGGATTCGCCCCTTGGGTGCTTTGAGGGCATTGCCTTCCATCGGCCATCGGCTCTTTGCCAGGATGCCTCCTTCTTGGGGCCACTTCATCATCCGAAGATTCGGAGTCTCTCTCAGTATAAGGACCAAAAAATTCCCGATCCTCGGGGATAGGAGCCAAACCTCGTATATAGGGGGGCGATTGCCCTCGTGCTTCACTTCGCCCAGCATGTCCACTTCCTCCAACCTCGGGGTAAAGGGGCATCCCATAAGGGGGGTTAGTAGTAACAACAGTTGAATATTCATACCCGACGGGTCGAGAAGTCACAGGTACATGTACTTGTTGAACTTGAGGATTCGTACCTTGAATAGTCGGGGGAGTCGTCCCTTGTGGCTGAGGTTGAGTTGCCCCTATCTGGGCTTCCCCTTGAGTAGATGCATAAGTTGAGTGGGGAGGAATCTCTACGGTTGACGAAATCACATGGGTTGTCCCTGATGGTGTTCCTTCCTCCAGAGCTCTAATTGTTCTCCGTGTTCTCGCCATGGTTGTTGTTGTGCCTTCCCACAAACGGTGCCAAATGTTATGGATTAAAAACTAATATATATAATTGCTGTATTTAGTACTAAGGAACGTGAGCTTCAAGGCTCGTTTTGACTGCTCTTGTGTTTCGTGACTCAATCTGCCTTAACAAGATGCCTACGTACCTTGCTGATTGCCAAGGATCAAGTCAAAAAATGTAGTTCTGATTTGTGGGGTGAGACCCCTTATATAGATGTGGAAGTCCTTGAATTGGACTTGGTATAGGAGACTTGGTGGTCAAGTCTCTGAATTAGGATAGACTTAGGAGTCCTAGGGAATAGGAAGCTGATTCCTTATCCCATGAGGTTCCTTGGAGGCCAATCTACAAGGATTTATATCCTCACTAGGACTTATCTTAATAGCTGTTTTTCTCCCTTATTTATTAATTTCATAATTAATAAATAATCAGGGTTTTTGGGCCTTCTTTGTTCCATCAGGCCTGATCTGGTCCATCAGGCCTGATCAACATGTTAACCTTTCTGGTCTGAATGTCATACATCTTCTTATTGGGCCTTGCAGCCCAAACTGTAATATTTAATTATGTAATCAGGATTAATTTATCCCTATCAACTACTAAGAAATCAAAGACTTTGTATTCAACTCTATTATGTACAGATTTGATATCCCTTACAAACTTGTCTCTAATAACGGGAAACAGTTTGATAGCAAGGAGTTATGGCAGTTGTGTGAGGATTTGAAAATTAAGAAGGAGTTTACAGCAGTGTATCACCCGTAGGGTAATGGGAAAACTGAAGTTGTCAACAAGATCATAAAACATACTCTCAAGGCCAAACTGGAAGAATGCAAGGGAAATTTGCCTGAGGAACTCCCAAAGGTCCTATGGTCTTACAACACGACTCCGAGGTCCATAACAGGAGAGTCTCCTTTTATGCTCACTTATGGATATAAAGCTATGGTTCCTCTAAAAGTTGGTTCGGGATCGCTCCGTAGGGATCATTATGCAGAAGGAGACACATAGGTTAATCAAAGGCTTCCGTTGGATCTCTTGGAAGAAGCAATAGAGAACTCTCAATTAAATCTTACGGTGTATCAAGAGCCTGCAACGAGGTATTATAACAAGAAAGTGAAAGGACAGCTGCTGAAAGTGGGAGATCTAGTGCTCAGGAAGGTGATGCCAAACACAAAGAATCCTCAACATGGAGTGTTTGGGGCTAATTGGGAAGGACCGTACAAAATCAAAGCAATATTGTGGAAGGGTACCTATCATCTTGAAGACATGGAAGGAAAGCTTGTTCCGCGGGCATGGAATGCTGAACATCTTTAGAAGTATTATCTGTAAGGCACAGTTGCGACCCCTTATATATTATTATTTACATTTCCAGTTGACTTAAGTAGGGTTGTGTCCGAATAGTGGACTGGAAGCAATAAAATTCCTCCTATCCTAGGGGGTAGTGCATGTACTACTCCACTTTAGAACTAGTTAAAGGATCATATTTTTGAATAAATTCCCCACAGAGCATAGTAGCCATGGGACCGTGCACTATTGACACCGGAGTGCATTATTAATAAAGACTTTAAAAATTTCCTTACGTCTTAATAATTATTGTTTGTTTGCTTTTGTCTTTTTTCATCTGGGTATTATATATGGTGGAAATTTCACCACAGCTAAATAAAATGTCTGGAAAATACAACATGGCGCGTCCTGTACCATATGACGCGTCATGGAATTTGTATGCATAAAGACATTATAGGTTTATTTAAAATTACTGCTTATTTGGGATGATTACGCATCATGCAAGGTAGACGCGCCCACATCAAAATAAGCCTCGAGTTTGTTGGATCAAATATTCTGAAAGAACGTTAGACACATCCACTGTTGTATGACGCGTCCTCGTAATATGCTTGTGTTGATTTATGCTATAAGGGGTAAAAAAAGGACCCACCCCAGTCAAACAACACTTAACTTATAGTATTCAGGAGTTAACATAAGTTGACTTGGAAATGATGTGACGAAAGTATTGGATGTAATTCCAAGGGAGGACGCGTCTTCATTGGGAGAAATGTTCTGAAAGATTTTATATAATCGACGACGCGTCTTGGGTCGAAGACGCGCCCAACATATGACCTATTATATGAACTTAAAATTCTATGGCACATGAAATAGCATGTTAAGACATGGAAGATAGAATAAAGGACAATATGCATAAAAGTACATTCAATGTATAAAACCTTGAGAAAGTTATCATCCAAAACATCCAGAAATACCAAGTTATAAAATTACAAATTGAAAGGCTAAAAGGGACCTACACCCATAATTGTTCATAAAACTTCCAAGTAAAGAGATAACGCGTCCTAGGACGGAGGCGTGTCCTGCTGTTTGTCTTGGGTGCCTTGAGGAGGTTGTTCGGGCTGTCTTTGCAGCGGTGAAGGTGGTGGAGACGCGTCATCTTCCTCCAAGCCTAGGGAAATCCTCTTGTTCTTAATAGAATCAACAATCCTAACCTTAAAGCCACTCACCCATTTTTGAGTCTCTTCGTCGAATTTAGAGAAAATGTACTATGGATCATTTGCTTGGAAGCCAGAGCACCACTTTTCGAAGCCAGCTATAAATCCAGCTTGATGTACTAGCTTTTTCTCCTTCTTCCATCCATGTGATTAATCAACATTAATGATGTCTAAATCCATTTGCATAGTGGAGTTCGAAGCGATGACTTGATCCACAACTTTCTCCATAGAAGTGACATGCCCATTAAGATGCGCCTTCTCCATCTGCAGCTCAAGAATCTCAACATCCATTTCCTTTGTCAGGATTGTGAGATGTTTTTCCAAAAATTTGACTTTATCTTCAACTTTGCTTCTGTCGTCTTCAGCAATAGCAAGGGGCGCCCTCAACCTGGCATCTATATTTGCATTTTTCTTTATGTGAAGATGGAGTTCATCTGCAGCCTTCATCATGCCTTTCTTAGTATGTTCTTCAGAGAAAAAGCTAGAGGAGGACGTGCCCAAGTATTTGTGAACAAGCGATTGGTCATCTGGGACAGTTCTCTGACGCTTAGAGGGTTCACCCTCTTTCTCTGGTACATCCACCAAAGTGGTATCAATAATTTTTGGAGGAGAGGGGACCATAACAGCAGGGGGTCTTTGGTTTTTCGGTCATTTTTTATGCCCAGATGCTTGGTCCTCCCAGCTTTCTGTTTCCTAGAGGCACCAATGGAAAAGCCTTTTGGGAGAGAAGTCATGTCTGCAAAGAAATATAGTAAAAGTTAGGCATGGACGCGTCCACAAGGGATGACGCGTCCCACAGTTGGTAACATGAACTAATAATTAATTATGAAAAATAGTTACTGAAAGGCGCGCCCAACAAGGGAAGACGCGTCCAACTAGTACACAGCTAGCATTCAACAGTACATGACATCATTTAATCAAACAAATGAAAATTAAAGAAGTGTCTTAAAGATTGGATGTATCGGCTGGGCACATATGGAAAATAATACAAGTAAAAGATGCTAAACAAGAAGACGCGCCCTTATGACAAGACGCATCCCAAAGTAAAAGAAAGCATGAAAAGTAAGACAATTTTTCAAACTATGAAGGCAAATATATGAAACAGAAAGCAAGTAATGTATGTCAAACATGACGCGTCCTAACCGTTATAATGCGTCCTACGCAAATCAATTTTACCTTTCTCTAGATCTAATTGTTTGCTGATATCAAGTTGAACTAATTCTGCACCATTAAGTCCCTTCACTTTTTCGGAAGCTGTAGGAATAGGTTTTCCATTGTAGAACTCGTGATATTTACAAATGGAACCTACTCATGCTGACAGCCCCCCAACCCTTTTGAGATTCGCCTCTGCGATCATATCCTTGAGGTTGAAATGCTTCCCAGCGTATTTTAAAACCTTCTCAGCTCTCTTCTTTTTTCTTTCCAGTTAACTCCTTTTGAGTTCTTTATCTAAGAGGGAAACAAGAAGATTAGCGAAAAGAAAAGAAAAGAGTTGGTGAAGGAAAGGACGCGTCTTGAGAATTAGGGTGCGCCCTCATGATCTCACTTACTTGGCTCAAAGTTGAAATGTACACGAGCCCTCTTGACATCATAAATATAAAAAAGGTTCCTTCCAGTCTCGCTCATGGCTGACCTTGCTCTCAATAAAACCCTTTTAGCCATTTGTTGACGACCATGAAGTGATAACCTGGAATAGACTTCATAATGCTGAAAAAATAACTAAACTCCTTCCTGGAGGGTGCATCCAACTCTAGGCCATGGTACATGATGTAGCAGGCCCATGCTAGTTTGTATGAGTTTGGAGATAATTGAATTGTAGCAACATCATACCATCTTTGAATTTTCCTGATGTATGGGTGCAAGGGCGCGCCCACGCCAAGAGAGATAAGATTTGGAGTGAGTACCATCATGGGTATCCTCAAGTTTTTTATGTTAAAGATATGAGGCCTCATCTTGCGAAAAGGAACGCCCATATCCCTTTCATGTCATACTATTTCATGTTCCATCCAATCTCCAAGTCTGTAGCTGTAGAGTTGAGACCCACACAAGCAAGCTTGTTCTCTTTTTTCCTTCATACATTCTTTTCTGCCTCAGGAAGGTCCTCAAGCTCCTTCCAATCAAAGTCGATCTCCAAATTAGCTGGCTCCCAAAGCTCAAGTGGAGGATCTGACTTTTGAGGGTAGATGGGATATTTTTGGGTTCAGGAGCTCTTCTCTCAAACTCACTCTCACTGTGAGTAGAGGACGCGTCATGGAGAGGAGACGCGTCATGAGAAGGAGACACGTCCTCATCAGAAACAACTACATGGTGCTGAGATTTACTTGAAGATGGAATGATTACATCGTTAGTCCAATCTTCCATTGCTGAACCACGGGTAGATTAGGGGGTTCTCTTGCGTTTTAGTTTCTTTTTTCCAACCATTGCACTCAAATGGATGTCGTCAATAGATTTGTGGCTAGAAGAAGACATTTTGAAACCTTGTGATTTAATTTCCTCGAAAATTGAAGCTTCAGCTTCAAGAAAAGAATTTGTCCTATGAAAGTGTGGGTGCAAATGAAAGGGTCGAGGGGGAATCAAAACCCATTCTTTTGTTGAAGGCTTCAAACGGATGAAAATTAGAAGAAGACGCGCCCTCGCCTTCCAGATGAAACAAGAAAGTAAACAAGCTAAGGGCACGTTCATGATTTAAAGAAGGAAAAAAGATATAAGACGAGTCCACAAGAAAGACACGTCAAAACACATAAGCACAAAAGTTAGAGATTTCCTCCATGAAGACGCGTCCTAGATGTCTATCGTAGTTAGTAAGGGAATCAGTTAAAAGAAGGTTAAGAAATATAGCGCATGACACACCTTTAATAAAATACGCATCTGTGTTATCTTCACCGCAACAGAATGGCCAGTACTTGTTAAATTATGCAACAGATACACATATATATATACAATGGGAAATGAAGAACAGTTGAGTAACAATGGAGAACACGAACGGTTTAATACTATTTACAGTTGAATCATCCAATAAAGTTATAAAATAAGGACAAATTCTTGTACCTTGAAAGTTGGGAAGATGGTTTCGTGCAAAAAATTGAAGAATAGGCGGTAATATGATCGGATTTTGAACCTTGGAACTCTACTTCGACGGCGGCGACGTCGGCTTTGAAAGAGAAGAGAAAATAAAGTAGGTTTCTACTTAATGAGGGGGTATTTATAGGAGAAGACAAAAGAGGGGGACGTGACAACTGTCAACCACGTTTAAATGAGGAAACAAGCATTTCATAGACGAATGACGCGTCCATTAGTAAGGACGTGTCCTCATGAAAAAAGAAGAAAGAAGTCCAAATTTTTTGTCAATGATTCTGATGATAAGATTCCAATTTTGTTTTCAAATGCATATGGAATTTTGGGGTAGTTGTTATAGCCAAAATTTGGTTATGGTTCATTTCGGGTCAATAAGGGGTCAATTTAAGTCAAATTGGGGCAAAATGAAGAAAAATTAGGTTTACAAATTGCAATGCACAAGAGAAGGACGCGTCCTGCCCCTATGAAGCACTCTCATTAGTTGGAACGCGTGATATGATTGCAATGCAAGAGGTGCATTCCACAAGGTGAGGACGCATCATAATTTAATAAAATGCATGGTTATGGATTCCCTTGAATAATTTGAGCTTGTCCTCACCTAGGACAAGGAAAACAAAGACAAGTTCAGGACAAGGCAGTCATGGGAGGAATAATGGAGGATTATTTTTACTAACGTATTTGTTGTAGGTACTCTTTGAAGAATTCCCTTCTTGAGTCGGTCAAGGAGGGGGATGTCCGTGAAAAGCTTGAAGGCCTCCAGGGGTATGCCTGATGATTGAAGGCCACCTCCTGTATTCAACGGGTGTCCTTTTTGAGGATGCGGGGTTAACTTTGGTGTGTGCTTTGAGAGCTTTGTTCTTGCATTCAACGGGTGTACTCATTGGAGAACTTTGGATTCATCCTGCACTTTGCAACCAAGAGCTTGGGATCACCTGTCCTGCTCTCTGGTGGGTTATCCTCATTCAGGGGACAAGACGCGTCTGGCATTTGGGGTGAACCGTGGCTATACATGCGTTCGTAAATCAAGGGAGATAGTTATACCGGAGTGTTATCCTTGTGCAGAGAGATGAATTATCCGTGAAGTCCTACGATTACGAACGAGCCTTAGGCCTTTGCGGTTGAGCATAATAGTTGGACCTTCCTGAATATAGCGGAAGATGGATTCTGGAGGGTCTTCTACCGGGCCTAGGAATGAGAAGTCTAAACTCATTAGATTTCTTGTTCCCTAAGAAATACGTCAGGCTTGATTCCTATATAAAGGGTACGTAGACACATTGAGAGGGGTAATAAGTTGAGAGCTGATAAGGAGCCACCACTTACCTTAATCAATCTTAGCAACCAATCAACACACTAACACCACACACCGCTTGATTCTTCAGCAAAAAAACACCATCACAGGTCTTAATTTCGGCGAGAAATCTCAAATTTTGTTATTATCATATTCTTCCGTCAACACCGATCAAGCTTATTAAATTA
This sequence comes from Apium graveolens, assembly GCF_009905375.1. NCBI lineage: Eukaryota > Viridiplantae > Streptophyta > Magnoliopsida > Apiales > Apiaceae > Apium > Apium graveolens. Next base: position 158,104,745 of record NC_133655.1, on the reverse strand, counting down.
AAATTAACAAAACCCAAACCTTAGTTTTGAAAGCAAGTTTTAAGTAATTCAATTCTAATTAACGAACATTTATAAATCTAAACCTATGAATTAAACATGGCAGAAGACGTACATATTATACAAATAAGCACACTAATGTATTTTAATCAGGATAAACACTCACGTGATAATTAAATAAAAACATAAAATTGCTATACTTATTTGATCACGACTCGTGAGCACTTATGCTATAAAATCATGACAGGCAAATAATTTGATGAGCGCATGTATCGATACAAACAATATTAACATCACATCCACGACATACATAATGTTAAATCACGTTCATATAAAACTAATTTAGAAGAGAAAGTACATATACGAATACATAATTACCAAATAGCTGACTAAAACAAACCTCTATGCATAGCAACGAGTTTTTCTAAATACAAAGGTTCTTTATATCAGTACACCTAACCCTGATTCTAATTAGGAAATAGTGAAACTTCTATTTAACATCTACAAGTAAATTTCAAAAATAAAATAGTTGATTCATATAAATATTTAAATTAAAAAAATTTTGATTTTCTAATTTATTCTTACACATTTTTTCACAAATAATAAATTTTTTACCAACTCAAATAACTTTTCACAAAAAAGTTTCCGAAATATTCTAAATTAAAATATTTATCTAAATGAAATAATATCTAATATCTAATAAATAAATTAAATATAAAATTACGGATTTTACAGAAACCCCAAGCGAGCCCTTTATTTTAGTGTCAGATTAGTTCTCGGGTCTATATAATATTTATTTTTGTTATAAAACAATATTCAAAATTAATATTCATATTCTTTTAGTATATGTTAGTTATGATATATCAAATATTTGTGAAATACGATATCATAATTATATATAAAATTAAAATATTTATTATTTGACATAATTAATTTATATGTGTATTAGATGTTTTTATTTTTTATTCAGATATATTCAGTAAATAATTTAAGAATGATATTAATAAAAATGGGATAATTAGAAATTAAAGAGAGACTTGGTTATTAATGGAAATGAAGCGGAGAGAAAATTTAGCAGGGAAAAAGAGATAAATAAAGAGGGAAGAGAACTAGGATTTCTTTTGGAGCGGGCAAGGGATGGGTTTAGCTGAGGTCAATCCCTGTTTGAAAAAAAAAATCTAATGGAGGGCCGTGTTTTAAGAGGATCGGCAATGTGTTGGAGAGGGTAGTGTCTGATCCAAAAAAAGTGAGATTGTCCCGACAACCCGAATTGGGGTGTGGGAATTCTAAGCGTCTTTCTATTACTGCAAAGCTGAATTTATTTTTAATTTTTCTTTTCTATAATTTTTTTATAAATTGTCTTTATTGTAACTTACCTACGTACATAAATAGTAAGGTACATGCGGTTCATTTTAATTATAATTTAGTATGTTATATTATGTAATTATTTAATTAATTACGTTTACAAATTCTTCTATTCTAATTATATCTTAATATTTGGAAATTTTATGATGTAATTTATAAATATTATTAAGTACTTTTTCCACTTGTGTATTAGGCCATTATTCTAAAACTAATCATTTATATTTCTACTTGTAAATTCGGAGAAATATGAAAGCCAAGTGAGAGAAGAAATTCAATTATTAGTTCATACTTTTTTCGATTTACAAATATTAAAATTTCCCTTTTAAAAAATTTCTATTTATTAGAATGTTTAAAATTTTAATTTATAAGATCTTAAATTAAAAAACTTATTTTATTTTTGAAAATTATAAATTTTTATTTTAATAAAAAAGCTTTTACATCCTATTTTACATTCAACCTTACACCCAACTTTCCATTCAAACGAGACAAGGGCCCTATGTTCCCGATCTAACCCTTACATTAAAATGGGGTAGGACCTACTCCCTAAACTCCCATCCAATTAGGCAAGAAGAGAGAAATAATTTGTGAAAGGTTGTCACGTTTGAGCAATTCCAACCATTCCTTGATCTTTCTCTAAATATAATATTATTTAATTACCTCCTAATCATTTAGGATATAAATTATTTTATCATCTCCCACAATATTTCTATCACTCCTCTTAATTTATATTTTATTAATAAATATACTCATTATATTGAGAAAGATAAATGTGATCTTTTAAAATATTGAATATAAATAATGTGTACTAGTAATGAAAAAGAAGAGAAGATGAGAGAGACTCCTCCTACTTAATATAGAGGAAGAGTTATGAGAACAACTCCAACAATCTCCTCATGCTCCTCAGAAATAAAATAAAATATTAATTCTTTACTATTTAAGTGATTCAAATATTTATCATCTCCAACAATTAATCTATCCAGCCTCTTAAATTACTTACTATCATTTTTTAATAGTTAATGTATCCATGCTATTTAAATAAAACAAGTGATACTATCAACAAGTTCGAAGAAAGTTAAGTATATTAATAAAGAATAGAAAGAGGAGAGACTCTTAAAATTGAGGAGGATAGAAGAGCTCCTAATAATTTGAAGAAAAGTCAGGAGTCAGAAATTTGATTTTCATGATTTCTCCTTAAAATATAGTTTAGGAGTTTGAGTAGAGTTGTTAGAGTTGCTCCGAATCTTTTGGAGCTTATTTTTCCATGATTTTCCTCAAAATTTAACTTAGGAGTTTGGAATTAGGATTGTTGGAGATGCTGTTGACTATTTTTAAGTAGAGAAATACATGTATACTATTTTTATGTGCATAATTTAATGAAAAAGTGATCTATGTTGAGATTGTACTCTTTATTTAATATAAGGGAGTGTTAACAAGAGAGTGAGAGTGAATAACATCAACCTAGATAAAAATATGTCTTCTCTCTCGAAGGTTAACGACTATGGGGTTGCTGCCAACGGAAAAAAATTTCAAAATGAGGGGCTAAGGAAGGTGAGTTAAAGGTAGCTAAGAAGGGGTTTAGTGCTGAGACAAGCAAGAAGGTTAACAAGGAAGCCGGAGAGCAGATTCTTAAGGATTTCGTTTGGGATTATAAGGATATTCTAGACAAGGAAACAAGTAAGAGTTTTTTTGAAGGCGATAAACAGGAAATATCGAAAGCTTTAAACCAGATCCATTGGAGAAGCTTGGAAGCTAGGGGAGGGTTAGAATGGAAGGAGAAGAGTAGAAGTGAAGGAAAAAGTCAAGGGGAAGGGGAAATGTCAAGACTTATGCGCAAGCATTAAAGAATGAGAAAGACAAGATTGTGGATGGCAAAAGAGTTGTGGATGAGGGGGAGTGGCAATTGGTGCAAAGGAAGAAAAAGGTAGGGAAATCAAGAATGGAATCAAGTTTCACGATTTTTCTGTATAATATTCTGGGAGAGTGCCAAGCCAGGGAAATTTGGAATTGCTTTAGGGGTTAAGGGGTTATTTTGGATATAATTTTGCCTAGAAAAAGGGACAAAAGAGGGAAAATATATGGTTTTGTCAAGACAACTTCGGAGCTTGAAGCCGGTACAATTATTCTTAATGTTAAAGGAAAGGGGGGTTTAGGAGCTAATATTCGTATGAGTCTTAATGAAAAAAGGTTAGTAGAGATCAAGGAAAAGGAGATACTAGGGTGTACATAGGTAATGTGGTTGGGACAATTCAGAAAAGGAATAAGGATGGCTATAATAATATTAAGAGGTATGTGATCAAAGTGAATGCTGAGGTTGGAAATAAGAATGAAAATGGAAATCAGGAGAAAGAGTTGGGAGTTGAAATGTTTGAATATATTAAAGTAGTAGTAGATAAAGACGTTGAGGAGGGTTTATATGATACCAAAGTGGCTTTTTCAAAAACTGATGAATCAGCGAGCTCGTTGCAAAATAAGCTACGAGTAGAAGTGATAGAACAGGTCAATGTGGTGGGATTAACTTCTTGAAAGTTCTTATTTGCTAGTATGTGTGACAAGGGGTGGGAAGAATATGCAGATAAGCTTTTTGAGAAATGGTTTGGGGGTTTGAGAAAATTTAAAGATGAGGATCTGGTTGTTCCCTGGACAGTATGGTTATAAAGTTATGGGATACAATAAATGTGTGGTTAGAAGAAAATCTGAAGGGCTATATGAGTTGGTTGGGGGATTGGATTAGTTGGTCCTATCAGAAAGATAATGAGAGTGAGTTTTTTAATCCAGTCATTTGTATTTCTACTAAAAGAAGGGAAAAGATTGAAGAGTCCATGAATATATTAGTGAAGGGAAAGCTTTATCCAATTAAATTTGTTGAAATTGAAAATGGGAAGAAGTTGAAGAATAAAATGGGTTCAATGAGTTTATCTGATGAAGAGATTATATCAAAAGTTTTGAAGGAGCATGGTGGAATGGAGTCAAAAGATAAGGACTTGAAAGTAGAGTGGGTAGTGAGTACTAGTCAGACTGTGGAATCCAAAGCTATAGCAGCAAATAAAGGGAGTCAAGGCTGCTCGAAAGGAAATGTAGGTGGTTTTCAGGAACTTGAATTGGGTAAAAAGGTGGAGGTGTTGGAGGGGGTTGGAAAAGTGATTGAGGGGAGGGTGGTTTTGTTAAATAGTCAAGTTGTAGAAGAGGTGGTTAGAACAGACTCTAAATCAACTAGTAAGGATTCTTTAAGTGAGCTGAAGTCTGGAGAGGCAAAGAACATAGTGGAAAAGTCTGACAGTTTAGAGTCTGTTGTTTTTACTGGTACTTCACAGGGTACTTTGTGTAATGAAATTGTTAAGCTCAAAGTCAAAGGAGTGGGTAGACCTAAGAAGAAAGGTAAAAAGTTTAACAATCCTTTTGAGTTGAAAGGCGGTGTTAATTTAGGATGTAGGAAGTATCTTGGGAGAAATAATAGGTTAGGCCCTTATTTAGGGGTTGGAGGTAGTTTTATGACTTTGTCAGGAAATAAAGAGGTAAAAAGGAAAGAAGCTACTAGAGAAATAATAGATTGTGCTAAACAAATGGGGCTAAAGGTGTTAGGGGATAGAGAGAAAGTTATTATTGGGATAGCAGAGCAGCTGCAAAAGGGAGAATTGTAAGATTGAAGTAGTAAAGAAGATGTACTGTAGTAAAAGTAAACCATTATGTCAGTAAAAGATATAAGAATAATATCTTGGAATTGTAGAGGGTTGTATAATGGTGTGAAGAGAAGAATGGTTAAAGATATGATCAGATATAGAAGAGTTAATATACTGTGTTTGCAGGAAATCAAATGTATGGAATTGAAGAAAGTTTGGGGGAAATCCATTTGGGACAATGGTCAGGTAGGTTGGCTGATACAGAATTCAGAAGGTTTGTCAGGGGGACTGATTTTAGCATGGGATAATTTGTGTTATAAAAATTTAGGCTCGACTTCAGGAAAAACTTGGCAGTGGGTTCAGCTCAAATGCATCTTAATAGATGAAGTTTTTCATATAGTTAATGTGTATGGTCCTTTAAACTTTAAAGGTAAGAGGCAGTTTTGGGATGAGCTATCAAAAATCTTACTTATCATAGGAAATGATTTGGTGTGTGTGCTTTGGGATTTTAATAGTATTATGGATAAAAAAGAGAGTGTCAATTGCACATATTGAAGATTAGATGTGCAGGGTTTTAAAGATTTTATTAAGAGTAATAATTTGTGTGAGATTGGATTGATAAATGAAAGTTTTACCTGGTTTGGTCCTTTTGGAAGGTGTAGTAAGTTAGACAGAGTTCTGGTGAATGATAGTTGGTATGCTCGGGACAATTGGGAAGTTATGGCAATTAATAGGATGGTATCGGATCATAGACCATTGTTGATGTATGCTTGTAAAACTTTGAAGGAGTCAGTGCATTTCAGAGTGTCTAATTGGTGGCTGTATGATGAAGAGATTAGGGTGAAAATGGAAAATTTTTGGAAGCTAGGTAAAGAAGCTAGAATGCAATTGAATATTCAAGTCATGTTAAAGAAATTTAAGTTGGGTATGAAACAATGGTGCAAAGGAACTAAGGAAAAGCTAGAGATTAAGATTAAAGAGGTAGAAAACATATTGGAGTGCTTAGATGGTAGTCATGTGGGAGGAGAGGAAGTTGTTAGATGCCAAGTAGAATTAGCTGATTGTTATAGGAAAATGGATTCAATGCTAATGCAGAAAGCAAGGATTAATTGGAATCTATAAGGGGACAAAAATGCAAATTTTTTTAATAAAGTAATTTAGAAAAGGAGATGCAGAAATAAAATTGACAGAATTGTTGTGGATGGAAAGGTTGTATCTGAAGCCCAGGAGGTTAGAATGATTTTTTTACAAGTACTTTAAAGCTATATCCAATTCAAAAAAGATGGAATGTTTGGAGGTGGGGTCACTTTTAGATAAGAGGTTAAATAAGGAAGAAGTGTTGTTTTTGGAGAGAGATTTCTGTATGGAGGAGATAATAACGGCTTTGAAATCATTCAATAGTGATAAAGCTCCTGGGTCAGATGGATTCAACATGAAGTATATTAAGGAGTTTTGGCCTTAAGGATAAAGTGTTGGAAGGGTTTAATTGGTTTGCTACTACTGGATGTCTTCCTAAAGGTTTTAATTCTTCATTCATAGCTCTGGTTCCTAAGGCCAGGGTACCAAATAAGCCAAGTGAGTTTTGACCTATAAGTCTAATAAATAGTGTTGCTAAAATTTTGACTAAGGTATTGGCAAATAGGCTAAGTTCAGTTTATGATAAGTTAGTAGGGGTAAATCAGTTTGGTTTTGTTAAGGGTAGGCAGGCTGCTGAAAGCAACTTCATAGTAAATAAGGTCTACCATAACATGAAGAAGTCAAAGAATAAAGGTTTGATCTTAAAATTGGATTTTAAGAAGGCTTTTGACTCAGTGAATTGGAGTTTTTTGTTCAGAACTCTAAAGTGTTTGGGCCTGGGGATCAGATGGATTAAGTGGATGGAGGATTTTTTTAAGTCAATTAGGATATTTGTGCTGGTTAATGGTTCGCCTACTTAAGAATTCAGCATGTCTAATGGTATTAGACAAGGGGACCCTCTTTCTCCCATGCTTTTCAATTTAGCGGGAGAGGTACTAAGTAGTATGTTAAATGCAGCAAGTGAGCAAGGAATTATTGAAGGTTTTACAGTTGGGAAAGGAAGGTAAGAAAATTACTCATCTGCAGTATGCTGATGATACAATAGTTTTTTACAAGGTAATGAGAAATCCATTCTGGGAATAAAAAAAGTACTACAATGTTTTCAGTTGCTGTCAGGTTTGAAGATTAACTTCCAAAAAAGTAGCATATACTCTTGTCACATTCCAAATTCAGATCTTAATTTTATGGCAGAAAGGTTGGGTTGTAAATTATGATCTTGGCCTTTGGTTTATTTAGGGAGCCAAATTGGTGTTAGCTCAAGAAAGAAAGTTTTTTGGAAACCATTGGTGGAGAAATTTAGGAGTAAATTAACCAACTGGAAGCGAGATAGTTTGAACTAAACTGGGAGGTTATCTTTGGTTAAGTCCACTTTGGATAGTTTACCTATCTATGGTTTGCATTGCATAAAGTACCAGTAGGAGTGTGTAATCAACTAGAAAGAATTAGAAGGGATTTCTTTTGGGGAAACTCTTTAGGGGTTAGAGAAGAGAAAGGTAAAGAGATGCATTTAGTAGCTTGGAGCTCAGTATGCAAGTCAAGGAAACAAGGAGGATTAGGCCTAAGTTCATTGCATGTTAGGAACTCATTATTGCTTTGTAAGTGGTGGTTTAAATGGCAAGCTGAGAGAAAGATGGCATAGAATGTATGGTTAAGAGGCAAATATGGTTGTGGTCTGAGTGAGGGGTTAGAATTGCTAGGAAAATAGAAGTCATGCTCAATAATGGTACAGGACATCATATAGGTAGTTGTTAAATACTCTGATTCTGGTTTTTTTGGACCTGGATCTATGAGATGGGAAGTTGTTGATGGGGACTCAGCTCTTTTTTGGGAAGATCTTTGGTATAAAGATAAAACCATAATGGAAAGATTCCCTAGGTTGTACAATATTTCTAAGCTACAACAGAAAGAAGTAAGCATTTTTAAGACCTTATGGGATTGTTATGACAGGAGTTGGGAGGTTTTTTGGAAAAGGAAATTGAGAATGTGGGAATTAGAGGATCTGAAGGAGCTTGGAGATATAGTAAATGCAGTGAGCTTCTTTGCTCAAAAGGATAGAATTATTTGGGTTCCAGTTAAGGATGCATACAGTACTAGAGTAGCCTATGAACTACTGGTCAACATTCAAGTAGAGAAAGGCAATGAATGGGAACAAATTTGGAAATACAAGGTGCCTAAAAAAGTAAAATTGTTTTTATGGAAGGTAAAATCAAAAATCGTTCCAACAAAGGTCTGATTAGCTCACAGAGTGCAGGACTTCAGTAAATGCAAGGTTTGTTTATTATGTGGTGTTGAGCAGGAGTCTCAAGAGCACATTTTCTGGGAGTGTGTTTTTTCGAGGAAGATTTGGATTTTGGTTTTAAGTGTGTGGGGGATAGTTTCAAAGGTATATGTTGCAGATTGGTGTTCAATGTGGAGATCTAATGTGGTCTTTCATCATGAAGACATTAGGTCAGTTTGGAGTACCGTGTTAATAGCTACTATGTGGACACTTTGGTTGCATAGAAATCAATGTATTTTTAATAATAATTATCCAGATCACAAACATGTATATATTCTGATCCAAGGTAGAGCATTGGAATGGTGTTTGGCTAATGGGGATGTTAACACAAAGATAAGGGAATGGTGGTTTACTAATCCGATTGGGGTAGTTACGGCAAGTGAGAAGGACTTTTGGGCTGACTTTGTAAAGAAAGGTAATTTTTGTAGGATTTTATCTATCACGGAAGCTTGGTAAAACATTTTTCTTGATATAAAATCCATATAATACGCATACAGATCATGATTTAAATCGAGGGATCGTTTCTAACCTTTAAAAGTGATCCAAGAACCACGAGCGTAGATCCTTAGCATGTGCTCCTCAAGTGTGAAGCACTCCACCGGTATCCACCAAGAAATCGATGTAATGGAGGAGGAGGAGGTGGAGAGAATTAGGGTTTTGTAAACTTTTTATGTTGAGGCAAAAATAGGGTTTATAATAGTATATATATATAGGCAAAATTTTCAGCTGAAATTTTTTCCATAAAATATTATTATTATTAACCCTTTATTATTCTCACTAATAATTAAAACACATTTTAATTATTAATCCTTTTTCTAAACACTTTAGAAATAATTCTCTCACTTAATTTCATTTCCAAAAATTAAATTCTTAATTAATAATATTAAAAACTTTTTCTTAATTAATTTATAATCAATTAAATCTCATTTAATCAATTATTAAATTTGCCAATTAATTATTTATTTCATAAATAAATAATTATCAGCCATTATTAATTAATTCCTCCACCATTAAATCATTCTCTTTTATGGTGTGATCCTGTAGGTTCAATATTAAGCCGGTAGTAGAAATAAATAATAATAAAACTATTTTATCATTATTTATATAAATTCTCTAATTCATTAAATATGATTAATTAATTAATCATATTTATTCTACATCGTGAGGGATACTTCTCAGCATATCGCGACTATCCGGATAATACGAATTCACTGCTTAGAATACCAAGAACCTATTCAGTGAGTAGTTACCGTACAATTAATTCCTTCTACCCTACAATGTCATGATTAAATATAAGGCATGGAACTCGTGTCAAGCCTATCTTATTTAATCATTTGCTTTCCCATTCACTATGCTTAGTTCTATTTAATGTAAATTAGAAACTCCTTTCTAATTTCATTCACTCTGGCCAGAGATTCCTGAACTAGCATAAGTGGATCGGCAGTGAACATTCTCTTCCTTCACTGGAAGGGGTAGATCCTTTATTGATCATACACTATCTTCGTGTACAAATTCCTATACCCAGTAGGGCCCTTATAATTATCCCTGGAGACTAAGAACTAAACCAAAGCCTAGTTCAGTGTACACAAGATGATCATGATGAACTCAAGTCTAAGGATACTTGTACAACTATCACTATGTGAACAACTGCTGACACGTGAGTGAACTCCATCAGTTGTTCAGCTGTGTGAGTCATTTTCAGTGAACTTATTCTATAATAAGCACCTACATACTAGCTATAGTGTCACCACACAAATTTCTATGAGAACAGACATCCTTCATAATGAAGCAAGCATAGTATGTACCGATCTTTGCGGATTATTAATTACCAGTTAGTAATCCTACGACCAGGAACTATTTAAATTTAGAGTTATCATCTTTTAGGTCTTATTATTATGATCTCATCACAATCCATAAAAAACTTTACTCTAAACTGTGGTATATCTTATTTAAACACTTAAAATAGATAGAGCCCGCAATAAAAACAAACAAGTCTTTTATTAATATCAATGAAATCAAAAACAGACTATATAAAAGTTATTCCTAAATTCTCATACATGATTGGACTTAGGACCTATCTCTTTCAATCTCCCACTTGTACTAAAGCCAATCACTCTGGTATCTAATACCCATCTTGTCTTTATGATGATCAAAGTGACTTTGAGAAAGTGGCTTTGTTAAAGGGTCTGCTATGTTGTTATATGTGTCAACTCTCTCGACGTTGACATCTCCTCTTTCAACAATCTCCCTAATCAGATGAAAGCGCCGCAGGACATGTTTGGAATTTTTATGAGACCTAGGTTCCTTGGCTTGTGCTATTGTTGCGTTGTTATCACAATACAACACAATAGGCTCTTCAACGCTAGGAACAACTCCCAACTCAGAAACAAATTTCCTCATCCAAACGGCTTCTTTTGCAGCCTCACTTGCAGCTATATATTCTGCTTCCGCTGTGGAGTCAGCCGTTGTAGACTGTTTGGAACTCTTCCAACTAATCGCACCACCATTTAGAGTAAACACGTACCCTGACATAGATTTCCTATCACTTTCTGATTGAAAACTAGAGTCAGTATAACCCTCTATTTTTAACTCAGATTCACCACTAAAAACAAGAAAAATGTCCTGAGTCCTTCGCAAGTACTTAAGGATGTTTTTCACTGCTTTCCAGTGGTCTTCACCTGGATTGGACTGATATCTGCTTGTCACACTAATTGAATAAGCAACATCAGGCCTTGTACACAACATCGCGTACATGATAGATCCTATTGCTGAAGCATAAGGAATCTTACTCATACGCTCTCTTTCCTCAGGTGTCTTAGGAGACATTTTTTCGAAAAGGGACACTCCATGGCTCATCGGTATGAGACCTCTTTTGGAGTTTTCCATGCTAAACCTTTTAAGCACTTTCTGGATGTATGTACCCTGGGTAAGACCTATCATTCTTCTAGATCTATCTCTATAGATCTTCATACCTAGAATGTAGGATGCTTCTCCCAAATCCTTCATGGTGAAGTTCTTTGATATCCATACTTTGACTGATTGCAGCATCGGTATATCATTTCCTATAAGAAGTATGTCATCTACATACAATACAAGAAATATTACCGCACTCCCACTAACCTTCTTGTAGACACATGGTTCCTCTATATTTTTGATAAAATCAAACTCTTTGATTGTCTCATCAAAACGGATGTTCCATCTACGAGAAGCTTGCCTTAAACCATATATGGTTCGCAGCAGCTTACACACTAGAGGTTCATTTCCCTTGGAAAAAAAACCCTCTGGCTATGTCATATACACTTCCTCCTCAAGTTCCCCATTGAGGAAGGTCGTTTTCACGTCTATTTGCCAGATCTCATAGTCGTAGTAAGCAGCAATCGCAAGGAAAATCCAAATTGATTTTAACAGGGCTACAGGAGAAAAAGTTTCATCTAAGTCAATCCCTTGCCTTTGTTTGAATCCTTTTGCCACGAGCCTGGCCTTATAGGTCTCCACCTGGCCATCTGTTCCAATCTTTCTTTTGTATACCCACTTGCACCCAATAGGCTTAACACCTTCAGGCGCCTCAACCAGAGTCCATACTTGGTTGGTATACATAGATTCCATTTCGAATTTCATGGCACTATGCCATTTCTCTGAGTCAACACTACTCATAGCCTCATTATAGGTCACAGGGTCGTCATCATCAATGATTGATAACTCATTTCCATTCTCAATGACAAGGCCAAAATACCTCTCAGGTTGGCGAGACACTCTCCTTGTCCTACGAATGGGCTGTTCCACAGAAGGTTGTTCAGTCTGAACATGTGTTTCCACTTGATCCGTAGTAGTTTTTGCTTCTTGAACTTCATCAACTTCAATTTTGCTCCCACTGTTTCCTTCAACGATAAACTGTTTTTCCAAGAAGGTAGCATGTCTGGAGACAAACACCCAATGATCGGTGTAAAAGTAATACCCCAAAGTCTCTTTAGGATATCCCGCAAAACTACATTTTACGGATCGAGATTCCAGCTTATCTGGGTCAACTTTTTTGACATAAGCTGGACATCCCCAAATCTTAACGTGTTTAAGACTCAGTTTCCTTTCTTTCCATATCTCATATAGAGTTTGAGGAACTGATTTAGAAGGCACCTTATTCAGTAAATATGCTGAGGTTTCCAATGCATAACCCCATAGGAATACTGGAAGATTCACATAGTTCATCATGGACCGAACCATGTCTAACAAAGTTCGATTTCTCCTTTCAAATACCCCATTTAACTGTGGAGTATATGGAGGAGTCCACTGGGAGACTATACCATTTTCTTTGAGATAATCTAGAAACTCTCCATTCAAGTATTCACCACCTCGATCTGATCGAAGAGTTATAATACTGTGTTTGGTATATTTCTCCACTTCATGTTTATATTCTTTGAACTTTTCAAAGGCTTCAGACTTGTGTTTCATCAAATACACATACCTGAATCTAGATTTATCATCTATGAAAGTAATGAAGTATGAAAATCCACCCATGGCTTGCGTAGACATTGGTCCACATACATCTGTGTGTACCAATCCTAGCAAATCTGCAGCCCTCTCTCCATGTCCACTAAATGGAGATTTGGTCATTCTACCTAATAGACAAGACTCACATGTAGGATATGATTCAAAATCAAAGGGGTCAAGTAACCCTTCCTTATGCAATATTCGCAGTCTATTTTCACTAATATGACCTAGCCTACAGTGCCATAAATAGGTCAGATTTTCATCATCTCGTTTTCTTTTATTAGTTTGTTCAGTCTGAAGTAAATCATGTTGTGCGTCAAATACATACAGACCATTATTTAAAATGCCACGTCCAAAATGAACATTATCTCTAAGGATAGAACATTCATTATTCTTAATAATAAATGAAAAACCATCCATATCCAACAAAGGAATATAAACAATATTCCTCACAATAGAGGGAACGTAATAACAATTATTCAAAATAATAGTCTTGCCCGTAGGCATATGTAAACTAAATGATCCTACAGATATGCCGCAACCCTTGCTCCATTGCTCATACGTAGAATCACCTCATCTTTTTCAAGAGTCCTACTTCCCTTTAGTCCTTGCAACGAATTGCAAATATAAGAACAACAGGCGGTATCTAATACCCAAGTAGAAATTTGACCTAGTGACATATTAAATTCGATCATGAACATGCCTGAATCAGAAGCGGTAGTCTCACTACCCTTCTTCTTCTTCAATTCTGCAAGTTAAACCTTGCAGTTCCTCTTCCAGTGCCCCAACTTGTTACAGTGAAAATAAACAGCTAAATTAGAACCAGTCAACTTGTGAGCATCTAGTATGCTCCGGAGTGATAGTACAGAAGACATGACGAATATAGTAAATCTGTAAATGATAAACACATAACAACACTTAGCAAATATTCAATTTCATTTAAAAACACTATATGAATCGGATCTTTATTCATAAGTGTATCCCACTAGTTTATCTAATTTATTCAACCCCTAAGTGAAAATTAAGCATTCATAATGCTAGTGGGAATAGGGATCCTACATTCCATCACACAACCTCGGCTGTAGCACGAAACGTCATATGATGTTCAATAGGCAGACAACTCTTGTCAATTACATCTTATGTTATTCCCTAATATAACTTTAGCCTCTTGAATAATTGAGTCACGGCTGTAGCACGAAAAACTCAATATTCTAAGTCAAGTCTAACCCAACGTTTCGTACAATTGAAACAGTCTCCAACGGCCCATGGTTGTAGCACGTAACGACCTTTAGATTCTAATTCAATGTACACATCTCTATGTAATAGACAAGTATTTCTTATTTCGAAATCAAAGCCCTCGGCTGTAGCACGAAACGACAATGATTTAAAAAATAAGAACCACTTTCTATCATGTTGGAAGGCTATGACCGACACAAGCCCGTTGTGTCATTGGCCAATTACTACTTGATATTATTTAATTTTAGAGGGATTATATTACATTACAATCATAATCATATTATAAAGAGATTCTTCCTTTTAAATTAAATATTTCAAATTAATAATCGATAATCAGATGATTCCCAGATCGGGTGGAGCATTGTCAAGAGGCGTCACTTAATAACCCTTTCTTACAGATAGAAATCTGTTGTTGACAGAATCATCCTTTCTCTCAATATTGAAAATTCATATTTAATTACGTGTTTCATAAACACAAGAATCTCATGATTGTATTCATAATATTATTGTTAAGGCAAGAAACGATTCATATTCTAGATTTTCTAGAGCACGCCTTATATTGATTTAAGTTCACCTAAATCTATCATCGCATGGTAAACATAGGCATATATCTCATATATAAAAATAAATAAACAAGTAAGCATACAAGCAATTATCATGTCACACATTGATATAATGATGTACTAATTTATTATATCATTTAAAAGCAATTAAAAAAATTAAAATATGCTTTAAAACACTTTCAGGAATATAAACAGTTCAAAACTATTATATAAAAAATATTTTACAACTCCATTAGATCCGTCTCGGAAAAACGAATCCAACGATATATTGTACGCCCAAAACGGAGTTACGAAACTCCCAGAAATCAAATTTAAAAATAACAGATGGGATGTAACGCATTACAGGAACGCGTTACAAGCCCTGTAACGCATTCCGGTAATGCGTTACAACCCTTTTAAGCCATTAAAAGGTGTAACGCATTCCATGAATGCGCCACAGGATGTAACGCATTCTCGGAATGAGCGACATCCCTTCCCGCGTGCGCTGCAGCAGCCACCGACTCCTTTCTCCCCTTTTTTTTATTAACTAAATCAATAGTCGCCTCACTGTTCCACCGAACGCCGTGCCACATTTAATGTCAGTACAACAGAACACCAGTACTGTCCTTTTCTTTAATTAGCAGCAATCAAAAAATATATATACATAACAGATTATATATATATATATATTTAATTACGAATTTAATTAAAACAACTTCAAAAATTCATAACAATTAATCCATACATCATAAAATTATGAAAAAAATACCCAGACAATCTACAACACTTGTAGAACCCAGATCTACAGTCAAAATAATTCTGAGAAACAATTTCTAATCAGTCATAATTAATCCATGATATAACTTGTAAAAATCATAATTAATTCATACAAGCACATAAAATTCTGAAATTTTTATCACAAATCTATATCCATACAACCTATGCTCTGATACCATTGTAGGATTTTATCTATCACGGAAGCATGGTAAAACATTTTTCTTGATATAAAATCCATATAATACGCATACAGATCATGATTTAAATCGAGGGATCGTTTCTAACCTTTAAAAGCGATCCAAGAACCACGAGTGGAGATCTTTAGCAGCTGCTCCTCAAGTGTGAAGCACTCCACCGGTATCCACCAAGAAATCGATGTAATGGAGGAGGAGGAGGTGGAGAGAATTAGGGTTTTGTAAATTTTGTAGGTTGAAGCAAAAATAGGGTTTATAATAGTATATTTATAGGAAAAAAATTTAGCTGAAAATTTTCCCATAAAATATTATTATTATTAATCCTTTATTATTCTCACTAATAATTAAAACACCTTTTAATTATTAATCATTTTTCTAAACACTTTAGAAATAATTCTCTCACTTGATTTAATTTCCAAAAATTAAATTTTTAATTAATAATATTAAGAACTTTTCTTAATTAATTTATAATCAATTAAATCTCATTTAATCAATTATTAAATTTGCCAATTAATTATTTATTTCATAAATAAATAATTATCAGCCATTATTAATTAATTCCTCCACCATTAAATCATTCTCTTTTATGGTGTGACCCTGTAGGTTCAATATTAAGTTGGTAGTAGAAATAAATAATAATAAAACTATTTTATCATTATTTATATAAATTATCTAATTCATTAAATATGATTAATTAATTAATCATATTTATTCTACATCGTGAGGGATACTTCTCAGCATATCGAGACTATCCGGATAAAACGAATTCACTACTTAGAATACCAAGAACCTATTCAGTGAGTAGTTACCGTACAATTAATTCCTTCTACCCTACAATGTCATGATTAAATATAAGGCATGGAACTCGTGTCAAGCCTATCTTATTTAATCATTTGCTTTCCCATTCACTATGATTAGTTCTATTTAATGTAAATTAGAAACTCCTTTTTAATTTCATTCACTCTGGCCAGAGATTCCTGAACTAGCATAAGTGGATCGGCATTGAACATTCTCTTCCTTCACTGAAAGGGGTAGATCCTTTATTGATCATACACTATCTTCGTGTACAAATTCTTATACCCAGTAGGGCCCTTATAATTGTCCCTGGAGACTAAGAACTAAACCAAAGCATAATTCAGTGTACACAAGATGACTATGATGACCTCAAGTCTAAGGATAATTGTACAACTATTGTGGCGCCCTCCAAACCCGGGTCAGAAGTTTGGGGTCCATACACACACACGCCTTATTTATAACCTGCTTATAACAATAATAAAGATAACAATAATATGCAGTTACCCTATTTACCAACTACCACAGATCGCAACAGGTTAAAATATGCACACAAGCCACAAATCTACTTATATTATAAACCGTTCAAATCCCAATCATTCAAACTCAAACTGGGTATTAAACTTTATTACAACTTTTACAAACTTAAATTATTACAAAAGAAGCCTACTAGCTCAGCTTTCTCAACCTGAACCCCTAGCTCTCGCGCTAGACTGAGGATCCTCGTTACCAACTGGTTTCTTTTTAACTGGAAAGAATATAAACAACATCGCACAAATGAGCTAACTAGCTCAGCAAGTCATAATGACAAAACTGAGAATAACGATCACAAGAGAACATGATTATGATATCAGGTGAACAATGGACTATGATTTAGAATTGGATATTATACTTTTAATTTAAAAACCAAGGTTAGGCTGCTGATCAGTCACGCACTAACCCCGAGCAAGGCACACAGCATTGCTCTAACTACTGGATCCAGGGCACACATTGGCCTAACTTGACTGTAACACCCCCAGATCCGGGGTCGGGAATCCGGGTTGTCACGGTCTTTCTTTCCACAATATCACTTTACTTAATTAATAATAAATACCCTCATGCTGTGACCCCACACTAACACACACCACAACTCGTTATAGTCTCAGAGATGAAATTGAAATAAGTACAAGTCTTTGAATCCACAATTTAAAATTATTACAACCCAAAATGATTACTTGATAATTTACAGTTAATTGCCATTATCTGCCACAAGTTATAATTATACATAATTGGATTCTCAAAAGTAGATGGTCTAAACTACAATGGATCTACCTCTGCAGCTATAGCAGCTACAATATCAGCGGGAAGACGCGGGACGCTTCCCACGCGCTTGCGCTGGGTCTGCTGGAGTCTGGCCATCTCTCCTAACTGTTGTTGTGTGATGAAGAAATAAAGCAAGAGTGAGCCTTACAGCTCGCAAGATAATATGTAGTGATAACAATAATACAAGTATCTAAGTGGATACTTACTAAAATCTTTATCGTGTGTAAGATAATTACTTACTAGATATAAGTAAAAACAAGGAATGAAGTTACCAATACTTCCCCACACTTATATCATTTATAAAGCTACTTGAACTATCACCGTTCAAAGTATAATAAAATTCACGAGGTCATCCCATAGATGAGACCACAAATAAACTTGAAAATATTTGATCTTTGAAATATTTTGAAAAGAAATGAAGTTACGAGATACTTCATTCAATGGATACACCAATAAAAATGTTTGACCCTGTCAATGCTTCGGCAACCACCCATTAGTAGCCTTTCGATCGAAATGCTACGGGTAGTGTTGCAGAATTATCCAAATGGATGATGAACTCATTACGGGAGTTTACCGCGCCAGGAAGACCACTTACGATGATCAGTCGTAGTAGTACAACCCCACCATTTTCTACATGTAGAGGAGAACCTGTCGGATTTACTTGTCAACCGAACACTGAACTCCTAAGGAATGGACCGCCTTAGCGGAACTTCCAGGCCATTTGGGCCAATATAATAAGGCTGGGCCGGCGCTACTCGACCACTTACGCCACTCCTAGTTCAGATGAAATCCATGACTCTGAAACGTAAAGCTCGTTTCCCCCTTTCCCAAGTAGAAACTTGTTGATACGGCTCCACCAAGAAGTCGTACCTAGTTGGAAAGGAAAACTCACCGATATTTCCCAGGCGATGCCTGTTAATGGATTAACTTGTTCCAAGAATTTTACTTCCCGAATATTGGGTAAGTAATCAAAAACTCTTTTACCAAGACAGCAACCTTGTTGCGAATATAAAACACACCACCGAGCCGGATCCCCCAGGTTTTGAGCGAGTATTTAAATCCCCTTTTTAAAAGGAAGATCTTAAATATAAAAATAGTTTTGGGATCCGCTCTAACTTTTGAAAATCATTTTAAAGACTCGAAAACACTTTAAAGAGTGTTTGGAGTAAAACTGATTTAATGAAGTAAATCAGTCCCCAGAATATTTAGAAAATGTCTGAATATTATTATATAAATAATATTCCCATAAAAATAATCTTTATAAAATAATTGAAGTAGAAGTATTAAAACTTATACTTGAAATGAATAGCAAATAATCAAAGATATACTTATACGAAAGTAATATCTTTATTTGAATAATCAAAAATAAGTTTGATTATCGACACCTTATTCTTTAATAAAATAAAGAATATATCTCAGCAAATAATCGGAGTCATAGATCCTCAAATGAATATTCAAATAATATTCGATAATAATGTAAAGGAGTCATACACCTTCGAATAATATTCGGAATAATATTCAAATAATAAAATAAAAGGAGTCATAAGTCCTCGAATGAATATTCGTAATAATATTCATTAAATAAAATAAAGTTATCGAATAAACCTTATTCGGTTAATAGTTTGGAAAAACTATAACCATATATATATATAAATATATATATAGTTCCATATCCATATATACAAAAATCTACTCGGGATCCTCGACTCCCGGTTTTAGAAAATATTTTCACCTTTGGGTCCCTATACTAAGGGCATATGCAAGATACAACTATCCTCTAGCATAGGTATTATCAAATAAACCAACAGATATATATCTCAAGAATATAAAACAGGCATGCATATATACCATATCACATGCTACAATATATCGCAACATTTGCTAAATAACAATCATGCAATATCACAAGATAATGCATATACATACATTTACATCACAACAACAGTGTATCGGATAGAATACTTGCCTGAGCGCTCCCGGATAGGCTTAAGCTTAGAGTGGGTCCGATAACCTATGAACAACAACATAAGTCGGAATTAAACCCCGGTCGCTTAAGAAACTAGACTTTAACCATTTAGAGTCCTAACGTTCGCTTTCGCGCTTAACGATTTACTTAATTCGCTCGAGTACCCTCGGCTCCACCATTTTTAATAAATTGACCTTTACGAGTTTTAACGCGATTCCTTCGCGAATGACTTACCAACTGCCTAACACACTTACCATAAATGTTTCACACATTAATTAATCCTTTTTGGTCTTTAACCTACATTCCAAAGTAAGGCGAGGGAAAAAGTTTCGCTCGTGAAACGCCGTTACTTGAAACGGTCGTTTCTCCTAAACCGTAAATCGGAATCGGACGAACTACATATCAAAACGAAGCTCGTAACATGAGCTATCTAAACATGGCAGTGGTCACAATTTAGCAGGGGGTTCTCGGGTCCTAATGCTATGCACAAAAACAGTCCAAAGAAAATCGGACGTTACGACGGCTATGTTTACGCGATTTCCCATTTTTAAAACTACCCACAATCATCACAAACCATCCTCAAATCCACACACATCAAACACCCATCCTTACCACATCATAACAATCCCAAACAATTCAATATTACTCATTCATACATATGCTTAACCTAACTTTAATCATGCTTTAAGTTTCTTTAAATCAAAACCACTAAATTATCATTTCATTTCACCACCATTCCAAATCTCAACTCTAAACATAACAACAAGATACCATAACATCTTACTCATCAAAATCACTTTATAATATATATGAACCTAGGGTTTGAAAGTGGTATACCTTCCTTGGATTGGTGGGTGAAGCTAGGAAGCCTTAATAAGCTTGGAGTAGTCTTAAGAAAGCTTGGATCTTCAAGAAAACAAGAAAAAAACTCAAGTTAAAACTTGAAAACACTATTCATTGTCTTCTCCAATGATTAAATCAAGAAGCTAGAGAAAGAATTTGTGGCTTAAACTTATGATATAGCCATTACTAAGCATAAAGAAGGTTAGGGAATTTTCTTACCAATTAAGGATGCTTGGATCTTGATTTTGGAAATTTTAAGCTTTGAAAAATGCAAAAAGCCGTGAGCAAGATGAAGAACAATGCCTTGGCTGATTTTTTTTGACTTTTGATGAAATGATTTGCTAGTTGGTTGGCTTGGTTTTGTTTTTGATTTAGCAAATTACCACCTTGTCCTTGCATTTGTGTGGTCCTAAATCAACCACACCTCCTTCCTTCCATGTCATGCTTATGTCACCCCTATGATGTCATCCTCCCTTCCTTGTCTCCTTTCTATTGGTTGGATGACATCACTCCCCTTAAACCCTTTGATTAACTCCCTAATCGTTTGCCTAATGACCGCTGATCTGTTGCACGGTTCGCTTAACTTTCGTTCTCGTTTATCGTTTGAAGGATCATACCCGGGATCTTATTACTTAGGTTCCCTTGACCTTTCTCAATACATTATATTCCTTTTTATGATCCTCTATTATAATCCTTTAATTTAAATCCTTTTTATCCTGTTACCTTATACTCAATTCTCTCCGTATCTTGTGGATTTCCGGGAAAAACCAAAGTGTTCGGAATTGGGTTCTGACGATATTTACATACACTTATATACTTCATATAGTACTAATAAAATCCCAGAATATCCATAACAGAACCCCTACATAGTGTGGCGTGAAAAGTTTTCTCATTCAGCTAAAACACTATTCACAAGGGTTACAAAAAGTTGAAAAATTTTGGGGTTATTACAGTCTCCCCTCCTTAAAAGGATTCCGTCCCGGAATCAGATAGAAAACAAATAGGGATACTTTCTTAGTATTGCACTTTCTAACTCTCAAGTCAATTCTCCCATATTGTGGTTCTACCATCAAACTCTTACTAGTTTGATAACCCTTCTCCTAAGCACTCGTTCCTTCTTAATCTATACCCTTCCTGGTTGGTCCATATAGGTTACGTCTGGTTGCATGTCTATGCGCTCATATGCCCCTATTTAACTGGCATCTGAATTACACTTCCTTAACATTGATACGTGAAACACGTTACGACCTGCTACATGTTCGGGGTTAGGGCTAGCTCATATGCTAACTTCCCAAACGTCTTAACATATCCCAGGGTCCAACAAATTGTAGACTTAGCTTTCCTTTCTTTCCGAACCTCATCAATCCTTTCCAAGGGATACCTATAACATTACTAGGTCCCCTATTTCATACTCTTTATCCTTTCGTGTCAAATCAACATACTTATCATGTCCATCTTGGGCTACTACCAGCCGTCCTCTGATTAGATCTATCATATCCTTGGTCCTTTGGACTACTGCGGGTCCGAGCATCTTGCGCTCTACAACTTCATCCTAACATAAGGGAGATCGACATTGTCTTCCCTCAAGGATCTCATAAGGCGACATCTCGATAATGACATATGATCTATTGTCGTAAGTTAACTTAATCCGTGTTAAGTGATCATTCCAAATTCTTTCAAGTCTACTGCACAGACTCTCATCATAGCTTCTAACATTATAGCTTTTACTTCTCAATACCCATTCTTTTCCAGTTCGTAATCGCTATCACCTTCCGTTCCTAATATTATACTGGTTATACTTTTGCTTGTTAGCGTTCTATAACCTTTTAATAACCACGTCAACCTTAGTATCACGAATGTGTTCCCATTCCGCATACTACCACCACTTTATTACTCCTTTTTCAGTTGTTTCTATTTTCCAAAATTTGATCAATCAAATAGAAGTAAAGGAATTTGTTGAGAGATCACTATGATCATGAACACTTGTTATATTGCATAGTTAGTACAGAAGGTGGCCAGCCTTTAGTACTTGACAAGCAATTAAACAATAGCTGGTATCCTACTCGGCTTCTATCACACAGATAGATAGTCATTCGGCAATACCTCCCCTTTTGGAAGGGTTGTCCTTCTCAGATTACATGAAATGAAAAGAAGAGAAAAGAACGAATTGAAGAGAATTGTATATTCATAAAAATTTTATTGCCATAAAATATCTGGCTTGGAACCTACCTCTGAATTATAGAGGTTTGTCATAGGAGAACAAAACATAAACGTATTTATATCAGTATCAAGTATTATAGCATCGTATTTCACGTGCCTAAATATTTTCGCTATCCCGTCCATCATTCTATGGACCCATGCCCCTCCTCGAGCTTATACACAATTACCTTTGAAACTCCCTCGACATCGAAAATCGAACCTGGGATCTCATTCTAGACATCATCGTTACTAGAATTCTATGCTTGCACCGCAACCTTCCTCGTATAATAATACGACTCTCTATTGATAAGAAAGAATAATAATTCACTAGGTAGATACTCTACTTAATTAGTCTATCAATGATAACTTATACATTACCACGACCCGATTAGTGGTACTCAATCTCAACATCCATTCCAATACAACTCTCACGGTTGTAATCAGCTCGTTACTCGCAGAATCATTGCTGCCTTACTATGGTCCACCACTGACCCACTGTAGTCATTCCTTTTCCATGAAATCTTAATAACTAACCATACGGAGTCCATACATCTCGTATCTAATTCTCCTAAGGAGTTAACATAACCACCAATCACAATTTATGAAGAACACTCCAAACTCTGACGTACCTTCATGACATGAAGCAGATAAAAGTGCAGAAGAGTTTCAATCAAAGCAACGATAGCAGGTTAATACCATTCGTAATCATATGCCTTCAATAGAAGACTTAACTCAAAGGTTTGTTTAGTCCTTTTTGAAACATGGTCCTGGCTTATCTCAAGATAGGACCTCCTAAGATAGATAGCCCGTTCATGGCGATTACGCGAATTAAACCTTTACCAACTACTATTACGGTCGGGTATTGCACAGTCATCAAAAGGAAAGTCAATCTTCCAAACCATAATACAACCTTCACAACTTTAACCATCATCACTGTATTCCTCTCGCACGAGCGCCTATAATCATCCTCTTACCTTTAAAGTGTCGGCCACCTCTTTGGCCTTTCCTGATAGTAAAATTTCCTTACAGTCAATGTCACATTAACCACCTCCAAATAAATTTCTACCTTATTTCAATCACAGCTTATGTGAAAATGCTTTCCTTAAAATCTGATGAGTAAAAAAAAATCACCATTTTTCCATAAGTTATTGCCTCAGTCTTTAGAGGTTAATCACTGTCATGACTGACTCTCAATCATAATTAGAACATCTTTTATCTTAAGTCCTAATTGCCCTGAATAATTTCGACCATTACTGGTTCGATCCATACTTTCTCGTGGTTTAACACGTGCCCCACTTGGCAACATTATAATTACGTCATATTTCCTTTATCAACATTTCTATTCTTGAAAATTTTGAATATTACCTTTCTCCTTGTAAACCTCTAAGGTTATCCTTCAATCGTTCTTCCTGTATTCCCTAGATACAGGGCATATCAAAATACCATTTACTAATACCAGAATCATAGTCTATATACTTCTGAAAAAAATTTCTCCATTGATCCTTAAAGGTTGTTACTACCTTAACCCTTTCCAATTCATATTGTCAAAACTCATACTATCCCTATTAAGGGTGAAATGCAAACCTTTATGCATTCCCCTAGGATTCATTTTAAGTTACCGATGTTCTAGCCTTAATTCCACCTTTAAAAAGGTACAAGCATCCTTCCATGGATAAATAAAGTCATATATCCCTGATATGGGTATCTTATTCAATCATTCCCACCTCGATAGTAAATGCCTAATTTCACAATAACATCTGTATACAAAATGAGGTTAATCAAAATGGCCTCCAAAAGATAACAACGGTTATCCGCTTTTCTTGCCTAATCTGGTAACGATAACATGGATGTTCTGGAAGATATTGGTCGTGTTCAACGTGAACTTATTCTTAATAATTCCTTATTTACTTTTGTTGTTTATCTCAACAGTCACCTCAATGTTGGGATATCTTTCATATCTGGCGTCTCCCTTTCTGGGTATTATGCCACCGGTCTTACACTTCACCTTCTTGAAGGTCACTTCCTTCATCCAATTTTCTTAATTTCTTACTTTCTTATCCCCTTAGTCTATCCGCGTCTCATTATTTATCCTTCGAATTATCTCAAGGTTTCCTCGAATCCTCCCAACTTACAGGGGATAAACTATATGCATCTCTTATGCCTTCAACCGTCAACTTTAACTCATGGTGAATCACCCTCATCCTGACGATCATATACTTTTCTATTTCTATTAATAGGAGTCTTTAGGGTTTCCTCATACCCAACTCCCTTATCATTCCTCAAACTCTGTTGCCTTTTTATTCCTCTCCACTTCAATTCCTTTTTATTTTCTTTTCTCTTATCATTATTTCATGAACCAACACAACATAAGCATTGATTTCAAATATCCCGTCATTCTGGATTCGCGTCTTCAGAACGAATCTTAACAACTTTTACAGCTTAGATTCATAATTCATCATACTCGTCTGCCTTTGTTCTGGCTCTAAAGCTTTTACACTATTCCATAACCTTGGGAATTACGATCCCGAAAACAATTGGCTGAACTTTAATCAGTTTATTATAATCTCTTGCTCCGTGCCTTCCTTGGCCTTTCACCAGCGGGTGGTCTCTCTCTTGGGAGGGTAAGTGACAAAACAGTCTTTTGTGGTTCGTCAATCATTTAGAATCTCGAATGATTCCTATATTTCCTTTAGCCAGGCTCTTGCCTCGACTGGGTCAGCTTGTTCCTTGGAACTCTGAGAGCTTAGCGACTTAAAGGTCATGTAAGAATTTCTCACCGCACTGTCTCCTCAGGGTGGTGGTTGGGGATAATAGTCTAAGTTCTTTTTAGACAGGTCCATGAATTTCCGTATAGGAGTACCGTCTCGGGTCTCCTTATCTCGCTTCGACTTTTGCTTCCTCAGTCTAAATGTTTCTTCCTACTCCCCATAATTGGAGTCATCTTTTAATTTAAAAATCTTCATTTTCCACTTTATTATATTCCGGGTTCTTTAAATTTTAATTGCAACCTCCCTGATTATTACGTTCCAGGTTTGCCCTTAATCTTTTTCCTTCTGGGGGCATATTACTTGGAAAATTTTGAGAATCTCCGGATATTTGTCTTACTTACTTTGCTTAAGTCTTCCCCTTCGTTTAGTCCTTGCACGATTGTAAATCATGAATTCTTAAGTTCGATAAACTTCATGACACTCTCTTAAGTGTTAATAGAGCAATTAACAATGTGATTTATCACAAACAAACTGACCTGAACTGAAATTAACGAATATATACATAACCATTTGTTCGAGGGTACAACAACTGAACATATTACAGAGGGTTACATCATTCGAACTTATCGCTCCTATCCCAAAAGTACTACCGTAGATAGTCATCTCATCATTATAACTAATCATTCATCACTTAGGCTAATCCTCCAAAAGCGGTGCTACATGAAACCCTTGTTTGATTGCTCTGGCTCTACACACTACCATGGATTAAGAGATGCGAGCACGCACGACATCCCTAACCTGCTCCATCACAGAGGTGATGAGGTCTAAGATAGTCGCAAGTAGAGCCGGATCGACCTGACCCTCAAGATGGCCTCTAGCTGTAACACGGGTGGTAGCCTCAATCCTTTCCATGCTATACGCTAATCCTGCCGGAAGTATCCCGCCCTCAATCCTTGGTGCAGTAAGTCGATCCAACAGATCACTCCTAACATTACGGGCCTCAGACAGGCCACCCAAAGTCATATAGTAATTGGCGATAAGAGAAGCCTGAGTGGTAGCATCTAGCAGTCCATGGGGTGCGGGTGGTGCAGACCCAGGAGATCCAAAGGGATAACCAAGCACGGTATCAGGTGACAATGGTTCAGGGGATAAAGGTGGCATTTCCTCAGTATGTGCTGGGCTCTGTACAGGGGATGGGACAGGAATTGGTGGAACCTCATGGATGTCTACAGGAGCCTCTGGAAGAGGGTCTGATACTGGTATAATTGGGGTCGTGGAAGGCCCCACTCCTTCTGCCCTCATTAACCTTCGTGCCCTTGGTAACTCTTCATCCTCTACGGCCACCCTCGCGGCCATTCTTGCTCTGGTAGTCGCCCTGACTATGGTCATCAGTTCCTCAGCGGTCCTCTCTTCATTCTCATCAGGATCCTCCATGAGATCCTCCTCAGCCACAATCCTTTCCGGAATAACATCCTCAACCGCAACATTCTCTATCTGAACCTCATCCGGTCCCTCATTAGGGTACTCCATCGGATTCACAATTTGATCTCCAACTTGTAATAAAACATCCTCATGTTGATGCTCCTGAACCTCAAGGTTCGGTGCTCCGCTGCCCTATACGAGAACGAACTACGTTACTATCACGATACTTATAAGGGTTCCCGTAAGGGTTTTATATGTCAGTGCTACATTAGGTAGCCCGACTATGAACTTGGCAAGAGTTCTTATTATCTTAGTGAACTTATTATCTTAACGTCCCATCATCTCTGAGGTTTATAACGCTTAGCTCTGATACCATTTCTGTAACACCCCCAGATCCGGGGTCGGGAATCCGGGTTGTCACGGTCTTTCTTTCCACAATATCACTTTACTTAATTAATAATAAATACCCTCATGCTGTGACCCCACACTAACACACACCACAACTCGTTATAGTCTCAGAGATGAAATTGAAATAAGTACAAGTCTTTGAATCCACAATTTAAAATTATTACAACCCAAAATGATTACTTGATAATTTACAGTTAATTGCCATTATCTGCCACAAGTTATAATTATACATAATTGGATTCTCAAAAGTAGATGGTCTAAACTACAATGGATCTACCTCTGCAGCTATAGCAGCTACAATATCAGCGGGAAGACGCGGGACGCTTCCCACGCGCTTGCGCTGGGTCTGCTGGAGTCTGGCCATCTCTCCTAACTGTTGTTGTGTGATGAAGAAATAAAGCAAGAGTGAGCCTTACAGCTCGCAAGATAATATGTAGTGATAACAATAATACAAGTATCTAAGTGGATACTTACTAAAATCTTTATCGTGTGTAAGATAATTACTTACTAGATATAAGTAAAAACAAGGAATGAAGTTACCAATACTTCCCCACACTTATATCATTTATAAAGCTACTTGAACTATCACCGTTCAAAGTATAATAAAATTCACGAGGTCATCCCATAGATGAGACCACAAATAAACTTGAAAATATTTGATCTTTGAAATATTTTGAAAAGAAATGAAGTTACGAGATACTTCATTCAATGGATACACCAATAAAAATGTTTGACCCTGTCAATGCTTCGGCAACCACCCATTAGTAGCCTTTCGATCGAAATGCTACGGGTAGTGTTGCAGAATTATCCAAATGGATGATGAACTCATTACGGGAGTTTACCGCGCCAGGAAGACCACTTACGATGATCAGTCGTAGTAGTACAACCCCACCATTTTCTACATGTAGAGGAGAACCTGTCGGATTTACTTGTCAACCGAACACTGAACTCCTAAGGAATGGACCGCCTTAGCGGAACTTCCAGGCCATTTGGGCCAATATAATAAGGCTGGGCCGGCGCTACTCGACCACTTACGCCACTCCTAGTTCAGATGAAATCCATGACTCTGAAACGTAAAGCTCGTTTCCCCCTTTCCCAAGTAGAAACTTGTTGATACGGCTCCACCAAGAAGTCGTACCTAGTTGGAAAGGAAAACTCACCGATATTTCCCAGGCGATGCCTGTTAATGGATTAACTTGTTCCAAGAATTTTACTTCCCGAATATTGGGTAAGTAATCAAAAACTCTTTTACCAAGACAGCAACCTTGTTGCGAATATAAAACACACCACCGAGCCGGATCCCCCAGGTTTTGAGCGAGTATTTAAATCCCCTTTTTAAAAGGAAGATCTTAAATATAAAAATAGTTTTGGGATCCGCTCTAACTTTTGAAAATCATTTTAAAGACTCGAAAACACTTTAAAGAGTGTTTGGAGTAAAACTGATTTAATGAAGTAAATCAGTCCCCAGAATATTTAGAAAATGTCTGAATATTATTATATAAATAATATTCCC
Organism: Apium graveolens; assembly: GCF_009905375.1. Lineage (NCBI taxonomy): Eukaryota > Viridiplantae > Streptophyta > Magnoliopsida > Apiales > Apiaceae > Apium > Apium graveolens. Next base: position 158,076,024 of record NC_133655.1, on the reverse strand, counting down.
ATAAAAATAATCTTTATAAAATAATTGAAGTAGAAGTATTAAAACTTATACTTGAAATGAATAGCAAATAATCAAAGATATACTTATACGAAAGTAATATCTTTATTTGAATAATCAAAAATAAGTTTGATTATCGACACCTTATTCTTTAATAAAATAAAGAATATATCTCAGCAAATAATCGGAGTCATAGATCCTCAAATGAATATTCAAATAATATTCGATAATAATGTAAAGGAGTCATACACCTTCGAATAATATTCGGAATAATATTCAAATAATAAAATAAAAGGAGTCATAAGTCCTCGAATGAATATTCGTAATAATATTCATTAAATAAAATAAAGTTATCGAATAAACCTTATTCGGTTAATAGTTTGGAAAAACTATAACCATATATATATATAAATATATATATAGTTCCATATCCATATATACAAAAATCTACTCGGGATCCTCGACTCCCGGTTTTAGAAAATATTTTCACCTTTGGGTCCCTATACTAAGGGCATATGCAAGATACAACTATCCTCTAGCATAGGTATTATCAAATAAACCAACAGATATATATCTCAAGAATATAAAACAGGCATGCATATATACCATATCACATGCTACAATATATCGCAACATTTGCTAAATAACAATCATGCAATATCACAAGATAATGCATATACATACATTTACATCACAACAACAGTGTATCGGATAGAATACTTGCCTGAGCGCTCCCGGATAGGCTTAAGCTTAGAGTGGGTCCGATAACCTATGAACAACAACATAAGTCGGAATTAAACCCCGGTCGCTTAAGAAACTAGACTTTAACCATTTAGAGTCCTAACGTTCGCTTTCGCGCTTAACGATTTACTTAATTCGCTCGAGTACCCTCGGCTCCACCATTTTTAATAAATTGACCTTTACGAGTTTTAACGCGATTCCTTCGCGAATGACTTACCAACTGCCTAACACACTTACCATAAATGTTTCACACATTAATTAATCCTTTTTGGTCTTTAACCTACATTCCAAAGTAAGGCGAGGGAAAAAGTTTCGCTCGTGAAACGCCGTTACTTGAAACGGTCGTTTCTCCTAAACCGTAAATCGGAATCGGACGAACTACATATCAAAACGAAGCTCGTAACATGAGCTATCTAAACATGGCAGTGGTCACAATTTAGCAGGGGGTTCTCGGGTCCTAATGCTATGCACAAAAACAGTCCAAAGAAAATCGGACGTTACGACGGCTATGTTTACGCGATTTCCCATTTTTAAAACTACCCACAATCATCACAAACCATCCTCAAATCCACACACATCAAACACCCATCCTTACCACATCATAACAATCCCAAACAATTCAATATTACTCATTCATACATATGCTTAACCTAACTTTAATCATGCTTTAAGTTTCTTTAAATCAAAACCACTAAATTATCATTTCATTTCACCACCATTCCAAATCTCAACTCTAAACATAACAACAAGATACCATAACATCTTACTCATCAAAATCACTTTATAATATATATGAACCTAGGGTTTGAAAGTGGTATACCTTCCTTGGATTGGTGGGTGAAGCTAGGAAGCCTTAATAAGCTTGGAGTAGTCTTAAGAAAGCTTGGATCTTCAAGAAAACAAGAAAAAAACTCAAGTTAAAACTTGAAAACACTATTCATTGTCTTCTCCAATGATTAAATCAAGAAGCTAGAGAAAGAATTTGTGGCTTAAACTTATGATATAGCCATTACTAAGCATAAAGAAGGTTAGGGAATTTTCTTACCAATTAAGGATGCTTGGATCTTGATTTTGGAAATTTTAAGCTTTGAAAAATGCAAAAAGCCGTGAGCAAGATGAAGAACAATGCCTTGGCTGATTTTTTTTGACTTTTGATGAAATGATTTGCTAGTTGGTTGGCTTGGTTTTGTTTTTGATTTAGCAAATTACCACCTTGTCCTTGCATTTGTGTGGTCCTAAATCAACCACACCTCCTTCCTTCCATGTCATGCTTATGTCACCCCTATGATGTCATCCTCCCTTCCTTGTCTCCTTTCTATTGGTTGGATGACATCACTCCCCTTAAACCCTTTGATTAACTCCCTAATCGTTTGCCTAATGACCGCTGATCTGTTGCACGGTTCGCTTAACTTTCGTTCTCGTTTATCGTTTGAAGGATCATACCCGGGATCTTATTACTTAGGTTCCCTTGACCTTTCTCAATACATTATATTCCTTTTTATGATCCTCTATTATAATCCTTTAATTTAAATCCTTTTTATCCTGTTACCTTATACTCAATTCTCTCCGTATCTTGTGGATTTCCGGGAAAAACCAAAGTGTTCGGAATTGGGTTCTGACGATATTTACATACACTTATATACTTCATATAGTACTAATAAAATCCCAGAATATCCATAACAGAACCCCTACATAGTGTGGCGTGAAAAGTTTTCTCATTCAGCTAAAACACTATTCACAAGGGTTACAAAAAGTTGAAAAATTTTGGGGTTATTACATTGACCATTATATAGTTTGACCACGAATCTGGTCCACAATTTTATAAAAACAATCCAATTCTAACATAATAACAGAATAAGCAATAATAAACAATAACCAGAATCATTAACAACAATGAGTGTTTAACAATGAAAGGGTTTCAATCCTTGTAAGGATCAATAAGATAATTTAAAAGCTTGGATGCTGGTATTGAAAGAATTGGATAACAAAAGAATCAACATTTCAGGGTTTCAAAGATTTGGCTTTCAAAGCATAGGTTACAATGTTTGAGTATATAAGTAATTCAGTTCGGTGTTTGGGATTCTGTTTGCATGTATTTGTGGAGTAGTATAGTATACTTGAGGTTCGTGTTTGGGTATACAATAATCAATGGTCTAGAAAGAATAAGGTTCATGGCTCAAGAACAATGACTGGAATCAGAGTTTGGGTTTCAGTGCTTCAAAGCACTTGCAATATCGACAAGACTATCAAATACTACAATATCTCAAGAAAGTTCAGAACACTTGCCTGGTATTAGCTTACTACACTGCACTCGCTTCCAATCACAACCGTCTTACTCCTCAACTACCTATTTCCCTTTCCTACGCCTTGCCTCTTTTGCTCACATATCATAAGCATCTATCAATAATTAACTCATAGAGTTCTATTCTACACATACTTCTATCTACCCTTCGTTTTACCCAAATCCGATTAACGGATTGAAAGTTATACAATAATCAAGTAAACACCGAATATATAGACCGATAGTCAATCAACCAGTCACGTATAGCACATAATACATCACGTAATCAATGATATATCATTTATAAAGAAGTCTCGGGTCATAAATAGGCTTTCTGGTATTTAAAATGATTTTTAAAACATTTTTCGGAATTAAAACGGATCGTTGAATCAATTTCGGGTTAATAAACAGGGTTCGGTTGGCCAATTCTGGCTCCGAAACAATTTTATAATAATTATCGAGCCTTGGAAATAATTTAGAATAATATTTTAAAACTCGAAACTATTTTTTGAAATTTTTAAATCATTTTTAAATAATTAAATCTAATTAAATAATTAACTAAAATCAATTAATAATTAATTAAATCAATTAATCAATTAATTTTCAAATTAATTGACCAATTAATCAATTAAAATTAACTGAAATTAATTAACTAATTAATTCAGATTTATTTTCGAATTAAAAATAATTTTCGAAATTAAAATACTAATTTTTAGAATTTTCAGAAAATAAAAATGAATTTTTATAATAAAAATAAATAGGAAATATGATTTTTAAACATTTTAAAAACAGGAATCCTAAATTTGCAAAGTCTGGAAACTTCAGGTACCAAACTGCATCGTTTTCAAAATTATAGGTACTAAACTGTAATTTTCCAGCCCCGTCGCCGGAAAATACAGGGGTGGCCGGAGAACACGTTCCCGGCGTCCTCACCCCACCAACACCTCCAGATCACATCTATATTTCACCAGGAACTCAACTATACCAACAAATCATTCTAATCATCCCTGAGTTGGCCGGAATTTGGCCGTGAAGTTTTCCAGTTTCCGGCGAACTTCGGAAAATTTCAAAAGACAACTCCCTTCTCTACAGACCTCGGTGATTCATGAAACTTATACGACTAGATTGCAAATTTCACAGAGAACACAATCCACTATATCACAACATCAATCTATTCCAGAATAAGAAACCCCCAAATTTCAATTAAGAACATTCATACGGGTTATAAACCCTAATTTTGAAATTCGAAAATCAAACTCAAATTTGAACATGTTATTGAACTCCAAATCAGACGTATAATATATCAAAATCATCAAGAAAACAAGCTCTATAACATGCAATCATCAAATCATACAAACAATCATCCGAACAAAAAAATCATATTTTTAATAAATTTAATTCGAAAATAAATAAAATTATAGAAAATAAACCTTGATATCTGCAGTAAAACAAAGCTCAGAATCTGGTAGAACACTTCAAATCCTTCGTTTTAGTTACTCAATCTTTGAAAACAGAGATTGGTAACGCCTTCGTTTTGCTGTTTGATTCTTAGAACAGTTTATGTAATTAGGGTTTTTCTCTGAAAATTATAAAATTAACTATCTGCAAATGATTTTGATACGAAATAAAATACGGTAAAAGGCTATTTATAATTACGGAAAATTAGTATCCCGTTGGATCATTCCGGATATAAAACGGTACGTTTATTTATAAAAACTGATCCAAACGGTATCGGTTTTCGGGATAATTATTCAAATCAATACAATTTGTACTGCGGTCTTGGTCTCAGCGCCTGGTTACACGTACTACGAAGTGATAATTGGGATAGTTTAATAAAAAGCTCCCGTTTATCGAAAATACGGGTTTTATTAATTTACCGAAACGAATATTGTATCGAAAATGTTGCGCCGGGACCCGCGCGGAACAAACCGTACGCCGGATCGAAAAAGTCGAAACATGGAATATGCTCGGAATATTACAATTAGGTTAGGAAGGAGTTCTCGGAAGAGTTTCGGGTTCCAAAGACGTAACAACGGTTGACGTCGGTTGGTTCCCGTTTTTATAAAATTGATTTTAAATACTCGGAAAAAGATTTTATAAATTTCATATGATCCTTATAAATCCATAAATCAACATAAGAATAATTAGGACGATATGACAATTATCTATGTTTTATTTTGGACATATAAAAATTAAAATACTCAATTAATATTATTTTTGAATATCCAAGTACAGATAACACTTAATAATTAACTCACAGAATAGATACTGAACACACATAATAATTATTTAATAGCAAAAATAATTACACGATATATCCCGGATATTACATCCTTCCCCCCTTAAAAGGATTCCGTCCTCAGAATCTCCTAAAAAACAAATGAGGGTACTTTTCTCTCATATCACTTTCTAACTCCCAGGTTGACTCTTCAACCTTTGGGTTTCTCCATAATACTCTTACTAACTTTACCACTTTATTTCTCAATACTTTCTCTCTCTCCTCTAGAATCTCTATCGGGCTCTCTATATATGACAAATCTGCCTGAAGCTCTATTGGCTCATATTCTATTACATGCCTGGAGGCTGGATTATATTTCTTGAGCATCGATACATGAAAAACATTATGAATGTGCTCCATGTGCGGTGGTAACGCCAATTCGTAAGCTACTTTGCCAACACGCTTTGATCTCAAAAGGTCCGACATATCTTGGACTCAGTTTTCCTTTCTTTCCAAACCTCGTTAGTCCTTTCCACGGTGATACTTTCAGTAATACCAAGCTTTCTTCTTCAAATTCCATGTCTTTCCTTGACTGATCTGCATATTTCCTCTGACGATTTTGTGCGGCTATCAATCTCTTCTGGATAATTTCAACAATTTCATTTGTCTGCTGTACCAGTTCAGGTCCAAGTATCTTGCGTTCTCCTACTTCGTCCCAATATATTGGAGATCTACATTTGCGTCCATAAAGGGCTTCATAGGGTGGCATCCCAATGCTGGCATAATAACTGTTATTGTAAGCAAACTCTACCAAAGGTAAATGTTCGTCCCAACTTCCTTTGAAATCAATAGCATAAACACGTAACATGTCCTCGTTTGTCTAGATCGTTCTTTCAGTCTGGGGGTGATAGACCGTACTCATATTCAGTCTTGTTCCTAAACATTCTTGAAAACTCTTCCAAAATCTTGAATTAAACCTTGGATCTCGATCAGATACAATAGACACAGGAACTCCAAGACGAACTACAATTTCCTTCAGGTACATATGGACCAACTTGTCGAGCGAAAATCTTTCATTTATAGGCAGAAAATGAGCTGACTTGGTAAGTCTATCCACTATAACCCAAATGGCATCATGAATAGCCCTTGTCCTTGGTAATCCAATTATGAAATCCATGGCAATATGTTCCCATTTCCACTCTGGAATCTCCAATGGCTGTAACAATCCACTTGGTCTCTGATGCTCTGCTTTAATTCTCTGACAGGTATAACATTTGCTAATCCATTCCGCAATTTCCCTCTTCATGTCTGGCCACCAATAATTCTTCTTTAAATCTCTGTACATTTTGGTACTCCCTGGATGGATAGAATATCTTGAACTATGTGCCTCTTATAAAATTTCATTTTTCAGCTCCGTCACTGGTGGAATCCAAATTCTTAAAGAAAACCTAAGAATACCTTGATCATCCTTCTGCGTGCATAATTCTTCACCTACCAAACGATTTATATCTTGATCCATTATATTTTCCTGACACTTCTTTATTTTCTTCAACAACTCCGGCTGGAAAGTCATACTGTATACTTTCGCTTCCTCAGGCTTGTAAACTTTAATCTCCAATTCCAATTTCTGAAATTCCTTATATATATCTTCAGGTACCGATAACACATTCAACCTTTCCTTCCGACTCAATGCGCCTGCTACCACGTTCGCTTTACCGGGATGATAATTAATCGAGCAATCATAGTCTTTGATCAACTCTAACCATCTCCTTTGCCTCATATTAAGTTCCTTCTGTGTGAATATGTACTTTAAGCTTTTGTGATCCGTGAAAATCTCGCACTTTTCTCCATACAAATAATGTCTCCAAATCTTCAAAGCGAAAACTATGGCTGCTAGCTCCAAATCATGAGTAGGATACTTCTGTTCGTGTGGTTTCAATTGCCTTGACGCATACGCAATCACCTTTTCGTGTTGCATTAAAACACATCCTAGTCCTTTGTGAGAAGCATCACTATAAATTACGAAATTCCCTTGATCATCTGGAAGTGACAAAACAGGTGCCGTGATTAATCTTCGCTTCAATTCCTGAAAACTTTCTTCGCACTTGTCGTTCCATATAAACTTTTCATTCTTTCGTGTAAGTTTTGTCAATGGTGTTGCAATCCTTGAGAAATTCTGAATGAATCGTCGATAATATCCTGCCAATCCCAAGAAACTTCTTACCTCAGTGGGTGTTCTCGGTCTCTCCCAATTTGTAATTGCCTCGATCTTTGCCGGGTCCACTTTGATCCCTTCGTTACTGACTATGTGTCCTAAGAACTGAACTTCCTGTAGCCAAAACTCACATTTCAAGAATTTAGCGTATAATTTCTTTTTCCTTAAAATCTCCAAAGCCGATCTCACATGTTTCGCATGATCCTCTTCCGTCTTTGAATAGATTAAAATATCGTCTATAAACACAATAACAAACTTATCCAAATACTCTTTGAAAATTCTGTTCATCAGGTCCATATACGCTGTCGGGGCATTGGTCAATCCAAAAGACATCACTAAAAACTCGTAATGTCCATACCTTGTTCTGAAAGCTGTCTTTGGTATATCTTCTTGCTTGATCTTCAGTTGATGATATCCCGATCTTAAATCAATTTTGGAGAAGTACTTGGCTCCCTTCAACTGGTCGAACAGATCATCGATTCTGGGTAACAGATACTTGTTCTTGATTGTCAGCTTGTTGAGCTCCCTATAGGCGATGCACAGTCTCATGCTTCCATCTTTCTTCTTGACAAATAATACCGGGGCTCCTCACGGGAATATACTAGGTCTGATTACTCCTTTCTCTAACAATTCCTGCAATTGCTTCGCTAGCTGTTTCATCTCAACAGGCGCCATTCTGTATGGGGCCTTGGATACTGGTTCTGTTTCCGGTGCTAAGTCGATCGCAAATTCAATTTCTCTATCTGGAGGAAGTCCGGGTAATTTGTCGGGAAATACGTCTGGAAATTCATTCACAACGGGAATATCTTCAAGTTTTGTTGGTTCTTGACTTCTGTCAATCACATATGCCATGAAATGCTCACATCCTTGTCGTAGTAACTTCTTGGCTTGAATCATCGTTAAGAACTTCTTTACTTGTTTTTGACCCTTGAACGTTACTATCCTTTCGTCTGGCGTTTTCACCATTACCTTCTTATTTCGACAATCTATCTGGGCATCGTGCCTAGATAACCAATCCATCCCTAATATAAGTCAAATTCTCCTAACTTAAATGGTATCAAATCTACACAAAACTTACTACCAGAAATCTCAATCTCACAATTCCCACAAACTTGATTAACAGATACATGTTCTTGATTTACAAATTCCACAGTCATTATTTCATTTAAACACTCAACTGGACAATTTAACTTACTATCAAAATCTTGTGAAACAAACGATCGAGTTGCTCCCGAATCTATTAACACTTTGGCACATAAAGAATTCACATTAAGCGTACCTGCCACGACATCCGTATCCTGGATAGCATCCTTCACCGACATGTCAAAAACTCTAGCCCTTGGAGTCCCATTCACTGTTGGGGTAGATCCCATAATCCTCAATGCATTATTGACTGGGGCTGATGTCTTGCAATCCCTGGCCATATGTCCTGGCTTTCCACATTTAAAGCACGTAAATCCAATGGCTGGAACCTTTACTGCTGGATTCCGGATAGGCTGATCCTTATTTGCTGGTTCTCTTGCTGGCTGATTTCGGCACTCCCTCGAATAGTGCCCTTTCTGGTTGCATTTGAAACATACCACATTCACCTTATTACAAACTCCTCCATGCTTCTTCCCACATACTTGACAATCCGGAAAAGTTAGTCTCAACTGACTTGGCTGATTTGTATTAACTGGACGGTTGCTCTGGCCTCCGTCTCATGCATTCTGTCTCCTGAAATTAAAATTTCTCCCTGGCTGAAACTTACCCTTCTTAAAATTTGGAAACTTCCTTGTTTGTGGTTGACCCTCACTTCCCTCAACTTTCCTTTTCTTGCTTTCTTTTTCCTTCTGGAACATCTCACTCTCTGTCTCTGCGATCATAGCCTTCTGTACTACTCCTGCATAGGTATCTAATTCAAAAATGGCTACCTTCCCTCTGATCCATGGTTTCAAACCTTGCTGAAATCTTTTAGCTTTTTTCCTGTCAGTATCCACTTACGATGGTACATACCTTGACAATTCCTCAAACTTACCCTCATAATCTGTTACTGACATGTTCCCTTGCTTTAATTCTAAAAACTTCAGCTCCATTTGATCCTGAACAAACTGAGGAAAATATTTTTCTAAAAACAATTCCTTAAACCTTTCCCAAGTAATAACATCTGTGCCTTCCAATGCCTTCACCATTTCCCACCAATAGGTGGCCTCATTCTTCAGATAGTAACTTACAAACTCAACCTTCTGTTCTTCCTTTACTTTCACTAAGGCAAATGCCTTCTCTATTTCCTTTAACCAAACATTTGCTTCAATTGGCTCTAAGGAACCCTTGAATTCTGGTGGGTTTACTGCTTGAAAAGTTTTAAAAGTTACCTGGGGGTTGGTCTATCTTTGTCGTTGTTGTGCCAGGTGAGCTATTTGTTGGGCCAAAAATTGAAAAATCTGGGCTATTGCTGGGTCTATGGGTCCTGGGTTCACATTTGGGTTTGTATCATCTTGGTTGTTGTTGTTGTTGGTTTCTTCGTTCTGGGTGTTGGTGCGGGTATTTCTTCTGGGAGGCAGTTTCTGTAAAGAATCAATCAACTTATTTAGCTTTTGAATCAATCTTTTGCATAAAAGGAAAGTTTTGCAAAACAGAAATATCTCTTTTTGAAAACAGTTGTAACTAAGTAAATTGCATGCTTCTTTACAGAATATGAACAGTTATGGAAAACAGGGTACATGGTATCACAGGGTATAACTGGTGCAATAAATAAGGTAAGGTAACACAGGTGTAATAAAGTAAATGACAGTGCTGGAAAGGAAAAAGGTACTGATATATAGATCAAAAGTTTTAGGTAGTACAAGCGTAAAGACGCTTTAGAAGTAAAAGCAAAAAGGGTACAACAACCTACACACTAGTCAGCATAGCTAGTCTATAAATATAACTCAAAAGTCTACTGATACACACTACACACTACTGTACATACTACATAACCATAACAACACTGCTCAACATCTCCCTCTCTGAATCTCTGACTCAACTCCAAGGAAACTCTGGTCCTGCCAGCCTCTCAAAGTCCTCCATCACCTCAGTAGCCCAACCCATCAGTGCATCAGGGCCTCTGCCAGGTAGTGTAGCTCCATGTAGCCTAGCCTCAAGAACCCTCCGTGTCATATGAATCTCCTCTCGAAGCTCCCTCACACCACGATCAACATCTGTAGTCCTCATGATATGTTGTAGCTCTCTGATCTGGGCCAACAAGGAATCACGTTCCAATAGAAGAGCCTCATACCGGTAATAAGGAACTGGGGGCAATGTAGACTGGAGGTGGAATAGCCTGCAGTGGTACGGGCTGCAACACAGGTGGAGGTAGTATAGCCAACACTGGTGGAACAACAGGACGTGGATCCGAAGATGGCACTCCAACTGAAGGCTCTAGTGATCAGCTGATACGGGAATAAAAGAGTCGGCCATCGCTGCTGTCTGAAATCATATCGCAATATAAGAATCTCGAACCATAACACGAATTACACTAATACCTGATATAACGAAGCACTCAACCTCTCGATGTTCTATCTTTCTATTCCTTAATTCTAATCCTAACCCTCTACCCATTCCCGTCAACCTAGGCTTGTGTCAGTGACTTATAACCTGTAGTTCTGATACCAAACCTGTGGCGCCCTCCAAACCCGGGTCAGAAGTTTGGGGTCCACACACACACACGCCTTATTTATAACCTGCTTCTAACAATAATAAAGATAATAATAATATGCAGTGACCCTATTTACCAACTACCACGGATCACAACAGGTTAAAATATGCACACAAGCCACACATCTACTTATATTACAAACCATTCAAATCCCAATCATTCAAACTCAAACTGGGTATTAAACTTTATTACAACTTTTACAAACTTAAATTATTCCAAAAGAAGCCTACTAGCTCAGCTTTCTCAACCTGAACCCCTAGCTCTCGCGCTGGACTTGGGATCCTCGTTACCAACTGGTTTCTTTTTAACTGGAAAGAATATAAACAACATCGCACAAATGAGCTAACTAGCTCAGCAAGTCATAATGACAAAACTGAGAATAATGATCATCAAAAGAACATGATTATGATATCAGGTGAACAATGGATTATGATTTAGAATTGGATATTATACTTTTAATTTAAAAACCAAGGTTAGGCTGCTGATCAGTCACGCACTAACCCCGAGCAAGGCACACAACATTGCTCTAACTACTAGATCCAAGGCACACATTGGCCTAACTTGACCATTATATGGTCTGACCACGAATCTGGTCCACAATTTTATTAAAAATAATCCAATTCTAACATAATAACAGAATAAGCAATAATAAACAATAACCAGAATTATTAACAACAATGAGTGTTTAACAATGAAAGGGTTTCAATCCTTGTAAGGATCAATAAGATAATTTAAAAGCTTGGATGCTGGTATTGAAAGAATTGGATAACAAAGGAATGAACATTTCAGGGTTTCAAAGATTTGGCTTTCAAAGCATAGGATAAAATATTTGAGTATATAAGTAATTCAGTTCGGTGTTTGGGATTCTGTTTGCATGTATTTGTGGAATAGTATAGTATACTTGAGGTTCGTGTTTGGGTATACAACAATCAATGGTCTAGAAAGAATAAGGTTCATGGCTCAAGAACAATGACTGGAATCAGAGTTTGGGTTTCAGTACTTCAAAGCACTTGCAATATCAACAAGACTATCAATTACTACAATATCTCAAGAAAGTTCAGAATACTTGCCTGATATTAGCTTACTACACTGCACTCGCTTCCAATCACAACCGTCTTACTCCTCAACTACCTGTTTCCCTTTCCTACGCCTTGCCTCTTCTACTCGCATATCATAAACATCTATCAATAATTAACTCATAGAGTTCTATTCAACACATACTTCTATCTACCCTTCGTTTTACCCAAATCCGATTAACGGATTGAAAGTTATGCAATAATCAAGTAAAACACCGAATATATAGACCGATAGTCAATCAACCAGTCACGTATAGCACATAATACATCACGTAATCAATGATATATCATTTATAAAGAAGTCTCTGGTCGTAAATAGGCTTTCTGGTATTTAAAATGATTTCTAAAACATTTTTCGGAATTAAAACGGATCGTTGAATCAATTTCGGGTTAATAAACAGGGTTCGGTTGGCCAATTCTGGCTCCGAAACAATTTTATAATAATTATCGAGCCTTGGAAATAATTTAGAATAATATTTTAAAACTCGAAACTATTTTTCGAAATTTTTAAATCATTTTTAAATAATTAAATCTAATTAAATAATTAACTAAAATCAATTAATAATTAATTAAATCAATTAATTAATTAATTTTCGAATTAATTGACCAATTAATCAATTAAAATTAACTGAAATTAATTAACTAATTAATTCAGATTTATTTTTGAATTAAAAATAATTTTCGGAATTAAAATACTAATTTTTAGAATTTTCAGAAATTAAAAATGAATTTTTATAATAAAAATAAATAGGAAATATGATTTTTAAACATTTTTAAAACAGGAATCCTAAATTTGCAAAGTCTGGAAACTTTAGGGACCAAACTGCATTGTTTTTAAAATTATAGGTACTAAATTGTAATTTTCCAGCCCCGTCGCCGGAAAATACAGGGGTGGCCGGAGAACACGTTCCCGGTGTCCTCACCCCACCAACACCTCCAGATCACATCTATATTTCACCAGGAACTCAACCATACCAACAAATCATTCTAATCATCCCTGAGTTCGCCGGAATTTGGCCGTGAAGTTTTCCAGTTTCCGGCGAACTTCGGAAAATTTCAAAAGACAACTCCCTTCTCTACAGACCTCGGTGATTCATGAAACTTATACGACTAGATTGCAAATTTCACAGAGAACACAATCCACTATATCACAACATCAATCTATTCCAGAATAAGAAACCCCCAAATTTCAATTAAGAACATTCATACGGGTTATAAATCCTAATTTTGAAATTCGAAAATCAAACTCAAATTTGAACATGTTATTGAACTCCAAATCAGACGTATAATATATCAAAATCATCAGGAAAACAAGCTCTATAACATGCAATCATCAAATCATACAAACAATCATCCGAACAAAAATTCATATTTTTAATAAATTTAATTCGAAAATAAATAAAATTATAGAAAATAAACCTTGATTTCTGCAGTAAAACAAAGCTCAGAATCTGGTAGAACACTTCAAATCCTTCGTTTTGGTTACTCAAGATTTGAAAACAGAGATTAGTAACGCCTTCGTTTTGCTGTTTGATTCTTTAAACAGTTTATGTAATTAGGGTTTTTCTCTGAAAATTATAAAATTAACTATCTGCAAATGATTTTGATACGAAATAAAATAAGGTAAAAGGCTATTTATAATTACGGAAAATTAGTATCCCGTTGGATCATTCCGGATATAAAACGGTACGTTTATTTATAAAAACTGATCCAAACGGTATCGGTTTTCAGGATAATTATCCAAATCAGTACAATTTGTACTGTGGTCTTGGTCTCAGCGCCTGGTTACACGTACTAGGAAATGATAATTGGGTTAGTTTAATAAAAAGCTCTCATTTATCGAAAATACGGGTTTTATTAATATACCGAAACGAATATTGTATCGAAAATGTTGCGCCGGGACCCGCGCAGAACAAACCGTACACCGGATCGAAAAAGTCGAAACATGGAATATGCTCGGAATATTACAATTAGGTTAGGAAGGAGTTCTCGGAAGAGTTTCGGGTTCCAAAAACGTAACAACGGTTGATGTCGGTTGGTTCCCGTTTTTTTAAAATTGATTTTAAATACTCGGAAAAAGATTTTATAAATTTCATATGATCCTTATAAATCCATAAATCAACATAAGAATAATTAGGACGACATGACAATTATCTATGTTTTATTTTGGACATATAAAAATTAAAATACTCAATTAATATTATTTTTGAATATCCAAGTATAGATAACACTTAACAATTAACTCACAGAATAGATACTGAACACACATAATAATTATTTAATAGCAAAAATAATTACACGATATATCCCGGATATTACAACTATCACTATGTGAACAATTGCTGACACGTGAGTGAACTCCATCAGTTGTTCAGCTGTGTGAGTCATGTTCAGTGAACTTATTCTATAATAAGCACCTACATACTAGCTATAATGTCACCACACAAATGTCTATGAGAACAGACATCCTTCATAATGAAGCAAGCATAGTATGTACCGATCTTTGCGGATTATTAATTACCAATTAGTAATCCTACGACCAGGAACTATTTAAGTTTAGAGTTATCATCTTTTAGGTCTCATTATTATGATCTCATCACAATCCATAAAAAGCTTTACTCTAAACTGTGGTATATCTTATTTAAACACTTAAAATAGATAGAGCCCGCAATAAAAACAAAACAAGTCTTTTATTAATATCAATGAAATCAAAAACAGATTACATAAAAGTTATTCCTAAATCCTCATACATGATTGGACTTAGGACATATCACTTTCAATTTTGATATCATTGCATGTATAGATGGAAGTTTTAAGAAGGAGATTCAAGGAAAAATTTTAGCTGGCATTGGTGGAATAGTTCAAAATAGTGCAGGAGAAATTCTATTGCAGTTTGCAGGACCTGCATTTTTTCTTAGTGTGTTAGAAGTGGAGAAATTTTCTTTAGAAACTCTTCTTGAGTTAATCAAGGATTGCAGGTGGTTTAGTAAGCATGTACTGGTGTTGTCGGATAATGAGAAATTAGTGAAGGAAGTGGATATGGGTATACTCCAGGAAAAAATGTGGAATGAGAAGTTGTTAGATATTCAGTTAAAGCATATTAATAGAAGGTGGAATGGAATAGCAGATGGGCATGCAAAAAGGGGAGTTTTTTCTGAATAAGTTGGAGGTGATTAAATAAGATTTTTTGTTACGTGTTAGAGTAGTTTATTTTCCTTTGGTTATCAGGACTTAGTAAATTTTAAATATTAAGTTGCCTAGTTCTGATTAGGAGTAGTGTAATTATTTTGCTTGGGGAAAATAGAAAGTTTTTTAGATACCTTCTTGAAAATTTAAAAGGTTGCGTTGGAGAACATTTTTGAGGCTGTAGAGTCATGGCAGTCTCTTGGGGGACTAATTGGGGTAGTATATAAGTGGCTCTCTGCATGTAGACAATCTCACATTTGCTTGTTAAGAAAATTAGTTTATATTCTTTGGGGAGAGAGATAAGTTTTAGGGTTTACAGTCCTGTTTTAGGGTTTTAATGGAGGAAGGGAATGTTAATGTAATGCAAGGTGGCTGATGCCAAGTAAGGGGGTGGTGAAGTGCAATGTGCACAGTTACTTTTCACAGGAAGCTTTGACCAATGGGAGTCATTCGGACATAGGGGCAGTGTTCAGGGATTATTTTGGGGTCATTTTGCATATGACTGGTGGGTCTCTAGGTTTGGGTGATCAGAGGGCGAATGAGCTGCATGCATTGTTAGAAGGGCTTAAGGAAGCATACTACAAGGGATATAAGAGATTGATTTTGGAGACTGATCATGAAGAGGCGTATTGGGAGTTGCTTAACTCTTCGGTTCTTGGTGGTAGGCCTCAATACGCTCATATATTGTGGCAGTTGAATCAAAGGAAGGCTGATAGGAACTTTAGGTATGAACTTAGGCTGGTTGATAGGGAAGCCAATGTGCTAGCGGCTTATTTGGCGGAATATGGGGCTAACCATTGAGATATCACTACTAGAAATACTGCATACGACATCGGTGCTTAGACATCGGCACGTAAAGCACCCGATGTTAAAATATTTTTTAACATCAGTTTCTAAATAAGCGATGTTAAAAATATTTTTGACATCGGTTTCTTATACTTGCCGTTGTCTATATTCCCAATTTTTTTTTCCTAAATACAAGTTTTAAACTTTAACATCGGTTATTTTTACAAGCCGTTCTGTATGACCAATTTTTAAAAAATTCAACTTTGACGTGTCATTTTCCCTATTTTAATACATATATTTTCCCCCTTTACCAAAAATCTTTCCCCCGCTACCTCATTTTTTATAATCCCCTTTCCTAAATTATCTCCCTCAAATTTCTGCATTCTCTCAAACATCCAACTCAAACCCGACTGTAACCTCGATTCTCTCTCTCCCTCTATCTCTTTCAACACTAAAACTCTATCTCAAACCTTGAATCAATATCCTCTCTATTACATCTCTCTCTCACCTCTCTATCAACCCATCTCAAACCCTAATTATTTCATCCTCACAGATTAGTACTCACTAATTCAGAAATTCAAACCATATACCGTAATTGAGCACAGACCCAATTTGAAATGGGTTCGATTCATGCTTAATAATCTTAAAAAAAACTTCCTTGGTTTGATTTATATGAAATCGATTGGTGGAAGGTCAGATTCTGGAAGTGATTCATAATGTTTTGATGAAAGGGTCGGAGTTTTTCATAACAAATTGAGCTTTCAGTTGGGAATATTTGATTTAATAGCTTGAAATCAAGCCTTGTAAGCAACTGGTTTGGTTTGAATAGGTATGTAAATTTCAAATTATTTTAAAATTTTAGATTGTGATTTTAATTAGGTTTTTGTTCATAGATCTGAAGCTTTAAAGCTTGACTTATGTAATACATATTGCGAAATTATGGACACCTACTAACTATAGGCAGTCATAGTTTTTACTTTAGTATTGCTCATATTCGAAGACTAAATGAGATTGTCATGTTTTTGGAAATACTGAGTGAGGCCTGATATGATTATATAATTACAATAATCAACTTCAAGGTCAGGGTAATTGAGTAAACCAAATGAAAGCAAACCTATTTACTTTAACTCATTTTAAGACTGAAAGTGAGGTATGTTGAAATGAATTGGTCGATACCTTAATCCTCTCTGCGAGTATGCGTTAAGGGTAGCTGAGTATGCAATTTATGTCAAAATCTGAAATATGTTTTAAGTGCTAGCACAAGTTACACACTTATATATAAAGAATTGACCGCTAAAAAGTGTTATTTTACGCATGGAAGTATGAAACAATTTCTGGCCTTCCATATCTATCTTCAAAAGCAGCCTCTGTATCTTGTTTCTTTTTCATTTGAAAAAAATTGACAGTGACTTTAATAAATTATCCATATTTGAGTCTGTATGGACTATGGACATGTAACAGGTGATATTTTCGGTGCGGGTCATTTCTTTGTGGTGGTTAACTGGCATATTCTTCTTCGGATACATGGCTTGGATACATGGCTTGGATACATGGCTTGCATCTGCTACAGATTCTTTCTCATGCTCGGGGAAATTGGTTTTCGAGCATCTTTAGTATTTGTACGTCACATATATCGTTCAATCAAATTTGAGTAGATATATGGTCATTATTTTTACTGTTGTTCTTACCCAGGAGCTAGCTTCTGCCTTGTACTCACCAATTTTCTAACCCTTTATTTGCTGATTGCCAATTTTTTTTTACTTTTGAATGTAACATAGTATATTTGCTATTAATTAAATTTACACCTTAATTTTAGATGCTCTGCATCTATTATGTCAATGATACTGGTCCCTTGTTACCATGCTTAAATGTCTTGGATTTTGTAGGAGTAGGCTAGTCTATAAAATAGTAGAGAAATGGTTTTACCGGAGGATTCTGACGATGAACCATGAAGCTCCATTGTGGGCTAACTTTCATCTATATCATATAATGATGCTCTGTGATCAACACTTTGCGTCGTGTTTTATTCTGTCAAGAATACGACATTCACCACTTATCATGCTTCACTGTCTTGGATATTGTAGGAATATGACCAAGTTTAATATAAATAATATGGCAGAAGGGTCAGTCCAGAAGGTAGTTAAAATGGGTTTACTAGAGGATTCAAATGATGGATAGTTTCATCCATACAGTACGATTTTTAATGATGTGGTTTGATATATATTCTCATCCCTGTTTTAAATTACAAATTTTATCGACAAGTTAATCTGTCAACCGAGCTTATCTGTAATTGATAAGGTGTTCCTTTATTCTCAAGCTTAATTTCCTCAGATATTATAGGAAAAATATCAAGTAAAAGACATGCAATGTTGGAGAAAGGCCAAAGCAGAATATAAGTAGAGAAGTTTTGCTAGAGGATCCTGATGATGAACTTTATAGCTATATTGTAGGGTAAGTTCCATGTATTAAGTATAATACTTTTTGGTATATCTAGATTTTATTATATTTGCTCTGAGTATATGCAATACAAACTAGTATTTACAACCGGAAAACCAATCTTACCTTGTTGCTTTCAAGCTATAAACAACAGCTTGAACAAACCTAAGAAAATGTGAGGATCGTTACAACATCTTGTATTTGACTTAACTTTGTAAGAACTCTGGCACACGTGCTAAGAACAGATTAAAGTATATACACTGTGTTGGTAGCATCTTTATAAAGATATTAAAGATGACATTACTTGTTTTCTCTTATAGATGCAGTACTAATAAATTTTGACATATAGAATACTTAGGAAACCAGAAAAACCCTTTATTTCGTTACTTTTTATTGATTATGATCATAACGAATAGCTTGAAATCGACAAGGTAAACTTAAAGATTATGGTATATCTACCAACAGATGCATTTATCGAGCTCCTGTTCATAATTTTTTATTGAATTGAAAAATACACCGGCTAAACTTAAGGATAATAAAGACCGTAAATTGTAAGCACTTTAAGCTCACTCTATTAAACTCTGTAGGGAATCAATGGAGGTGGACTTCAGAATCTTTCAAATATAGGTGATCTGTTCTCAGAAGGATCTCTGAATCCATACGCAGCTGATCCTTAAGCATTTGATTAGAGGTAATTCTAATTCTTCTTAATCTATCTTTTATGAAAATTAATAAAACAAATCTGCTGTGACCGCCACTCTTACTGTCGTAGGTTGGATTAAAGCCAACAGATCTATACACATAACTATAAGATGATTAGTAGTCCAATATTAAATCTGCTTCAGTAGTTTAATTCTAGTCACTTTCCTTCTTGGATCATCAGCTTGGTCTGCTCGGCTTTTACACTATCGCTGTGGTACAATTCCTAAGATGGAGCGCACACACATACTCACTATAAGATGCTTAACTTCTTTTCTAATATACGCGCGCGCGTGCACACACATACTCACTACTTCATACCATCATCAGATATGCAGATCGTGTAAATGCCTACTGGACCAGATATTTTACTAGTCGGCCTGCTCTCAAAGGCTATGTGAGATTCTTAACTGGGTACGATCTGGTAGGTGTGCAATTTTATTAGTGATTTGATTATTTGATAAGTGCATTGCTTTCCTCTAGTTACATAAAATTTTAACTAAAATGTATTACAAATTAATTCATAGGCAGCAAGGCAGTTATAACATTTTAAGAGGTGAGCATTTAACTAAATATCTATGATACAAAGAGGCGAGCATTTAACTAAATATCTAGATTGCTAGGCATGTAATTGGGTCGCCTGCCTGTTTTTCTTACAAGCTATGGTCAATATTAATTCAGATTTTTTGCAGCCTGAAGATGTCGTTGCAACCGCACTAGCCGGTATGGTTGAATCAACATCAAAATCTTCATTTGGAAGTCCAGCAACCAAGTTTCAGCAGGAAAATGATTATGATATATTACTAGTTCATTTTGAAATGCTTTAAGATTGAATTTTTAATATATAATCATGTATGGCCCGAAGATCCAGAAAGGAGTCCACATGTATAGTTCCGAGGTTCCGACAGAAAGTATGATTTAGTTCACTTGCATATATCTGAGTCCTTAGTTTTAACAATCTCTGGACACAAAGCAATCTCTGAAAATCTCTGGACACAAAGTAATATTAGCAAGCTGCACAGATAGATACCCAGAGTTTTGAGGTCTCAAATTCGCTGAATAATGTCAGGTTAGTGGCAAGAGCTTGTAATTGTTGAGAATGCTAGGAGGCACATATATTTTACAGCGATCCAACCATATCTAGTTGAATTGCATAACTTGATGTTTATAATGTCAGATGTAATAACTAGCGAATTTGAGTTTTATTATTTTTGGTTGGGATGTTTATTTTAGACTTGGAATATATGTCTGAATTGAGTTTGTTAGATTGAACGTTAAGAAATTTTCTATCAATGTATTTTATATTTCTAGTGGATGTTTTTGGATGTTTTTTGTTGGGATGTTAACATTGTTTTGGTTTTCTTTGGTTGTAGATGCAATTGTTTCCTTGTGGCCGTAAATGGTACCAGGATGACATGCAATTTATAGAACATTAACATCACAATGGTACATGTAAATTGATGTAAAAAAATGTACAAAAGACATCATACAAAATAATATTAAATGAAAAAGAATTAAAAAAACCGATGTGAAATTGTCATTCGACACCGGTTCTGAAAAAACTTAATATATTTTAAGTCAAATAACATCGGTTAGAGAAATTGACTGATGTTAAAAAAAAGATTTAACATCGATTTCGTGAAAAGCACCCATGTCTTATCCATCATTTCACATCGGGGGGTTAATTTAACCGATGTCTGATTAAACATTTCACATCGGGCAACTAATCTAACCTATGTTTGATCTAGCATTTCACATTGGTTTCTTCGAAAGAATTTTAATAAATGGCTTTTAGAGTGTTATTCCCAGTGGACTAACAATGAGATTTACAGAAGGGGGGTTGAATGTAAATCTCAAAACTTTTTCAAGTTTTGAGCAGTTTCTAAGGCTAAGTGTTTGAGTGATCAAATGTGTGTGAATTGCTTGAAGCTGATGCAGACAGATATATATTCAAACACAAATGTAATGAACACAAAGAACTTAAAAACTTTTCTGGTAGATTTGTTGTTCCACCAGAGATGTGTAATTTCAGAAAATCTGTGATTCAAAGAATTAAATCACAGCTGCTTCCTAGTACAAACTAGATGATTTTCTCTTTTGATATTTCTAAACAGCTCAGGAAAATTCATATCTAATTACTAGCTGCTACTTGGTTTATATATCACCAAGTTTACAAGTGAAGACAAACTGTAAAATACAATTGAAAAGATTCTTCACATGTTTCTTCTTCATTTCTCTATCCAATGCAATCTAGGATAATCTGTAAATCTTTGAATACTTCCTTGTTTGCATCAGAATGGAAATGCTGCATTTTCTTGATTCCTCCTAGAGGCTTCCACATTCCAGTAAGTCTCTGTCAACCCATGTGCCTCTGTCAGCTTGTGAATTGTCACTATCAACTGCTAATGAACTAAGCATCCGTTGAAGCTTTCATCCGTTGATGCCTTATCCGTTGAGGCTTTATCCGTTGAAGTTTTATCCGTTGATGCATTATCAGTTGAAGTCTTTATCCGTTGAAGCACTTATCCGTTGATGGATATTATCCGTTGAAGCATTAGAGACATCCGTTGAAGCTTTGTTTCTTATCCGTTGAAGGTCTTCAATATCCGTTGACACTTCTTCACTTATACAAAATTACAAGGCATAAAATATTTATAATTGGCCCTCCTATTTGTACATCCATTAGTAGTCAACATGACTGATTATTTCCTAACAACATCCAAGAATTACAGCTTGAAACCAGAGAGTGAAATGTGCTACAATACTAAACTTATTGCTAAGTAAAGCTACTCCTTCAACGGATAAGACCAAGATGGTCTTATCCGTTGAGGCTACAAACACTAGATTTCTACTTAAGTGTTTTGCTTAACTTATCATCAAACTAATACACATATTCCTAACAATCTCCCCCTATTTATGTCTACTAGAACTGTAGGCATAAATTTGGGTTTAGCTTGATGATAATAAAATACTTAACAAATATATAAACTGTAACAAAGCAGAAATTCAAAAGTGCTACAAAAATGTATATGCTGAGATGGAATTGAAGAATTACATTGTTTCCAAGGGTGCTCCTTTAGCCTGAGCTAATTACTTTCTTTTCCTTTGATCCCTGGTTTTCTTTCCTAGCCTCCTGTCATTCTCCTCTATTTGAAGTTGAAGTTGTCTGTAGAATTCAGCTTCATCTTCTTCATTGATATCTAACTTAGATTGCATATCCTTGAGAGTTTCATTACTGGCAATCTTTATCTGATCTTCAATTCTGAAAAATCTTCTGACTCCTTTGTTGTCTCTGAACTCCATCAACCAATGAGGTGATTTGTGAATTGTAATTCCTCTTTCTTGAATGAGTAAAGTTCTAGGCAAATCATTGGGCTCCCTCCAAGTTTTCCTTATGTTGGCAATCTTGTTGAGAATCTCAGTCTTGGCAGTCCTGGTAAAGCCAGAATCCTTTTGTATGGCTGAGTAGACTCTAATCAAGGTAGAGTAGCCTTCATTCAGAATTCTGTGAAGAGGCCATGTTCTTTCCCCAGCTCCTTTGTATTTGAACACTAGTCTTTCTGGTAGCTGTCTGTAGGCAGCTATTCCCCTTACTTCCTCCAGCTCATCCAGATAGAGTTCAATGTCTGAAAATTCTTTTATGTCACAGATGTGAACATAATCATCTTTAGAGGTTTGAGGTTTAGGCTTAGGCTTCTGTGTGAATTTGATTGAGGCTTTAGAGGGTGTTGATTTGATTCTTCTTTTCTGCTTCTTTGATGGTGGAGAAGAGGTTAGGAAGGTGGGCAATTTGATGGTGTCCCAATCAATTGGTTCCTCCTTGGGAATGATTATTTCACCATGAATATTCATGAAGGGGTCAGGTACAATTGGTTCAGGAATAGAGGGTAGTGGTTTGGATATTGATTGGGTTTCTTCAGTCTTATCTACCTTCTTTCTCTTTGCATTGACCTTCTTTCTTTTTCCTTTCTGCCATTCTTCCTTACTTCTTTCCTCCATCTCAGTACCAACCATGTCCCCCATAGCTTCATCTTCACCTTTGTCTTCAATTTCTTTCTGTTCTTCAGCCTGACTTGACTTTAGCTGTTTTTTAAGCTTTGCTTGTGCTCTTTTGTCAGCCTTTAGCTGTTTGGCTTCTTCCTTCAACCTTTTGGTTTCTTCCCTCTTGGCTATTGAGAATTTGGGATGTCCTTGCATCACACATATGCTCTTTCCCTCTCTGAAGATAATAGCCATGTTTCTGCTTACAGCCTCATCCATGGTCTCTTTGAGATATGCAATACTTCTACCTAAAAGCTTGTCCTCATCAGCTTTTGGAAGAGGAAAATCCACCTCTTTTAAAGGATTCTTTGTAGAGTCCTTATTGGATCTGTTGTTGGGCTTGAGAACCATAGGTTGCAGATCTTTGGAAGAAGTTTCTCCATCCTTATGCCTCCCTACTGGCTTGAGTTCCATAATAATTGATTCCACTTTTGTGCTATGCTTCACAGATTGTGATTGAGAAGTTGTAGAACCAAATATTAGTTGCATCTTTTCATCAATCTTCTTCCTTTTCTCTTTGACTTGCAATTCAGCTGCTGCTATCTGGATTAGATCAATTCCATCTAGCTTTCCTTTGACTTGAATAGTTGGAGAAGTTGTGATGACAGGAACTAGCACTTGAGAAATCTGAACTGTTATAGATGGCTCTCCTTCCCCTTCCCTTTTATTCTCCCCCTTTTTGTTATCATCAAGGGTAGGGGTCAAGCCTTGTGCTTGTGCCAGCTGCATGAGTAGATTTGTTTGAGTTTGTTGATTCTGAAGAATGGTGACCATAGAGTCTTCAATGATTTGAACCCTATCTTCCAATCTGGCCAGCCTCTTATCAGCATCAGATGCTTTCCTCAGTCTCCCCAACAAATCTTGCATAGTACCATAGGGTATAAGTGAATCCAATTTCTCATCATTGTAGGATTTCAGATCAGCAATGTCCAGCTTGAGCTCATCCACACTTAGATTTTGCTGGTAATGCTGCAACTGCAAGAGATGCAGAGATTCCAGATGAGCTTGAAGAATTGCCTTGGTACCAGCATCCTGAGTCTCCTGAAGGGCCTGCCGAATTGTCATGACTTGTCTGACCAAAATGACACCAAACTCTCCTGGTGTTGATGGTTTTGCCCATGATCAGGAACAGAACTTGGGCCTGCTACTCCCCCTAAGTTCATGCTCTCATTCAAAGAATTAGAGTCATCATCATTAGAATTTACTCCAAATTCTTCAGATGGCTCACCAGCTTGAGAAGGCAGCCTGTTGACAGCAGCTTTGTCTCTGAGAAGAGATTCTGAAGTGTGTACAATGTGTAGTGTCTGTTCTGCCTCCACATTGCCCTGTGCAGCCAATAATTGATAGGCTGAAACAGGGTGAGTAAAAATGTCAGCATCCAAGGAAATGTTATCAATGACAGCTTTGTAATGTTGCTGAAATTGTCTTTCCTTATCTGCATCATCCACTTTCATTAACTCACTAGTAATGGCTGGATCCACCCTTATAGCTTCTGTACCTGCCTTTCTCTCAATTTCTCTCTGTTCTTGCATCAGGGGCTCCCCCTGGCTCACACACACCCTCACACCCTCACCTTCACCTTCTAAGGTGGCACTCCTCTCACTCACTTTTGCCATACTGGAAGAAATAACATGCATTTGGTGACTCTCAACCTCTCCTTTTGCCTGGGAGCAACCCAGCCTCTCACTCAAAAGATCACTCCCTTCCCTCAAACCTAAAAGTGATTGTACAGTTGCCATGTCCTCTACAGTTGGAATTGTTTCTGTTAAGTGTGTAGAGACCATCAACGGATAGGGAGTATCCGTTGAAGTATAAACTGATGGTATCAACGGATAACTGCTGTTAAGCTTATCCGTTGAAGAACAACCACTTGTTAACGGATGAGAGATATCCGTTGAGGAAGGAAAAGATGTAGATATAGAAAGTGACATAATTGTTGAATCTGTGTGGATTGATTTTAAGTGAGGTAACACAGATTCTTCAACTACATCTGAAAGAATTGGCTGATGATCCAACAAATCATCTAAAAGATGATGATCATCAGGTTTTGAGTGGGGCTCCTCCCTGAGTTTTAATGAGGGAGAATCAGGAATTGATGTGAATATCATATCCACATCCAGAGAGGGTTTTGGAGAGTTTGATGAATGGTGTGTTTCTATATTGAGAGAATGGGGTTGTGATTCCACATTTGCTGGAATCACATCAAGCTGAATTTGAGAAGGCACAGATACTGGTGGATGTATTTGTGCTGTATGTGTCCCTTGTGTGGAAACTAGGGTTTTGGACTTCTTCTTCCTTGAAAAGGCTTTAAATGGTGAATGTGTGGCTTCAGTGTCCCTCCCTCTTGTTCTGTGTCCCTGGTTGGGGACTATTTTCAATAGTTACATCCTTTTGGGAGGATGCAACTAGGGATGTGCTGGACTCCTTTTGAACCACCACAGTCTTTTGAGAGACTGTGGCTTGGCTGGTTTGGGTACCACTCACCTCTCCCACCTTATCCTGGGGGGCTTTTTGATGTTCACCCCTCCCCTCACCACTCACACCCTGTTCACTCCCTTCAGGGTTTATGGTAGCTGTTATAACTGTTGTCTTTTGAGAAACAACAGAGGTAGGTTTCTTTGACTTGACTTTGGAAACTTTAGATTTGGTGGCTTTGGTAGGAGCCTGTTTGGACAAAGACACAGGTTCCATAGCCACACTAGAAGGCAAAGAAACATTGGGGTTGGAAATAGTAGGAGTTATAGAAGTATTTACCTCACTTACCTGTGGTGCATTCATGATTGGCAAGTATACCAATGGCACTTGGCTGTTGAGGTTCATTCTCAAAAGGTCTGCAAGGACCCTTTTCTCTTGTGCCCAACATTTGAGTTTATTATTCTCATTGGATATAACCAAACCTTCAGCAACATGGTTAGCCAATAACATAAAGAATCTAGCATAGTAGATGTTATGTGGTCTATTAGCTTTGTTACCTAATCTGGAACCTAATTCTAGCATAACACAGTTGCTAAAATTAAAGTACCTATCAGAAACTAGCATATAGAGCATATTAACAAGAGATGAAGTGATAGCATCAAAATTGCTAATCTTCCTAGAGAAAACCTTAATAAAGGCATCTCCAAGAAAACTCCATTCTTTCCTAAGGCCTTTCCTTCTAATACTACCTAAACTAGCAGAATCAAAAGCATAGCCTATGGAATCTAGCATAGCAGAGACATCTTTATCAGTGTGTGGTGTCATGGCATTATTCTCAGGCAACTTAAAGCAAGATTGTATATCATCACAATTAATGCAATAGTCCTTACCTTTGAGAGAGAAGGCAATAGTCATATCTGTGGAGTTGAACTCTGCAGTTGTCCAAATCTCCTCAATCACCTCACAGTAGATGGTTGGGGCTTCCAGCATTGCATAGCTTAGTTTGTAGTTTTTGATGAAGTCCATCATCTTGTGATAATCAGAATGGGCTTCATTCTTTTCAACCAAGGCTATGAAATTATTCTTTTCATAAACAAATCCTGTTTGAGACATAATTTTGACTACTGGTGCCATTATTGTGAGTAGAGGTTGCAGAGAAAAACTTGAGAATTTAGAGAGAAAGAGAATAAGAATTGCAAGAAAGCGTAAAGTGAGAATAAGAGTTCAATTGGACTTTTATACTTTCTTGAATTAAAACGTAAATAAAATGATTGAATGATAATTTTAAGTAAGTTACAGCCGTTCAAGAACAAATAAAACTGTAGAAATTCTGAAAACTACCTTAAATACAATTACATACAACACTGTATATCTGTATCAACGGTTGAGTAAAAGAATCAACGGCTGTGACTCACTTATAGTAACTGACGTGACACTTCAACGGATAAGGGAAATAGTTATTCGTTGATGAACAACACCATTTTATCCGTTGAAGGATAAAATTACCAGAAATGTATTTGTCTTTCAACGGATAATGAACATCCGTTGATAGAACAATTTTGGCTTTCAACGGATAGAGAATATTCGTTGATAGGATAAGACTTAATTAAATCCAACTTTGTTCTTGCAGCAAATTTCATTTCAGGCTTCAAGACAGATTATATAGATGACATAGATTATGAATAATTAAGCATACCTAACTCACTTACTAATCTTGTGAATGTTGATTCATCAAGTGGCTTGGTAAATATGTCTGCAATCTGCTTTTTACTTGGAACAAAATGAAGTTCCACTGTACCTTTCATCACATATTCCCTAATGAAGTGGTACTTGATATCAATGTGCTTGGTTCTTGAGTGCTGCACTGGATTTTCAGTAATGGCAATGGCACTTGTGTTGTCACAGAATATTGGAATTTTGTCAACAGTCAGACCATAGTCAAATAGTTGATTCCTCATCCATAGTATATGTGCACAGCAACTACCAGCAGCAATGTACTCAGCTTCAGCTGTTGATGTGGAAACAGAATTCTGCTTCTTGCTGAACCATGATACAAGCTTGTTCCCTAAATATTGACAGGTGCCTGTTGTGCTTTTCCTGTCTATTTTGCAACCTGCATAATCTGCATCTGAGTAGCCAATTAGATCAAAACCAGACTCTCTAGGGTACCAAATTCCTAGATTTGGAGTCCCCTTGAGATATCTGAAAATTCTTTTAATAGCCACTAAGTGAGATTCTTTAGGGTCAGCTTGAAATCTAGCACAGAGACATGTAGAATACATTATATCAGGTCTACTAGCAGTTAAATATAAAAGTGAGCCAACCATGCCTCTATAACTTGTAATATCCACAGACTTTGCAGCCTTGTTTAATTCAAGCTTAGTGGCAGTGGCCATGGGAGTTTTTGCAGGTGAACAATCCATTAAGTCAAACTTCTTTAAAAGATCATAAATATATTTAGTTTGACTAATGAAAATTCCACCACTAACTTGTTTAACTTGTAAACCAAGAAAGTAAGTTAGCTCTCCCATCATGCTCATTTCATATTTACTTTGCATTAATTTAGCAAACTTTTTACAAAGCTTATCATCTGTAGATCCAAATATAATATCATCTACATAAATTTGTACAAGTATCTTAGAGCCATTAACATTTCTAAAGAAGAGAGTTTTGTCAACAGTACCTCTTGTGAAGTGATTATCTAGAAGGAACTTTGACAAAGTCTCATACCAGGATCTAGGTGCTTGCTTTAGTCCATAGAGTGCTTTCAATAGATAATACACATGGTCTGGAAAATTTGGATCTTCAAAACCTGGAGGTTGGCTTACATAAACTTCTTCCTCCAATTCCCCATTTAGAAATGCACTCTTGACATCCATCTGATAGACTTTGAAATTGGCATTAGCTGTATAGGCTAGAAAGATTCTGATGGCTTCAAGTCTGGCAACTGGAGCAAATATTTCATCAAAATCTATTCCCTCTTGTTGAGAATAGCCTTTAGCAACCAATCTGGCTTTATTCCTTATGACAATGCCATTTTCATCCATCTGGTTTCTGAATACCCATTTTATGTCAATAGAACTCTTGTTCTTTGGCTTGGGTACCAGCTTCCATACTTTGTTCCTCTCAAATTGGTTTAGCTCCTCTTGTATTGCTAAAATCCAATCTGGATCCAATAGAGCTTCTTCCACTCGCTTAGGTTCCTCCTGTGATAGAAAACTACTATACAGACATTCATCTTGAGTAGCCCTTCTAGTTTGTACTTTTGATGTAGCATCACCAATGATCAGTTCAAAAGGGTGATTCTTGGTCCATTTCTTTTGAGGTGGTAGATTAGCCCTAGATGAGGTTGCCTCAGTATTGTCATGATGTGAGATAGAATGTTGATTTGTTGAAACTCCCCCTGAGTTGCTGATCCTTTGAAAGGAATTGGGAGCTCTATCAACTGATGAAGTGAATTGATTATCCGTTGACAGACTGTGATCAACGGATGCTTCATTATGAACTTCAACGGATGATGCACTTTGTCTTTCAACGGATGCAGCATTCTGTGCATTATCCAAAGGCAGATTCTGAATTCTTCTTGAGATGCCTTCTTTATCATTCTCATCTTCACTATCATCACAGTATATCTCAATGTTGTCAAATTTGAGTCCTTCATGATGTCCCTCATCTGTTAGTCCATCAATCTTTTTATCATCAAACACAACATGTACAGATTCCATGACAATGTTGGTTCTTAGATTGTAGACCCTATATGATTTTCCAGCAGAATAACCAACAAATATTCCTTCATCAGCCTTTGCATCAAACTTCCCTTTGTGATCAGATTGATTCCTTAAGATGTAGCATTTGCAACCAAAGACATGTAGAAAGTTTAAAGTTGGTTTTCTTCTCTTGAATAATTGATAGGGAGTCATGCATTTTGCCTGATTGATTAGAGAAATATCCTGAGTGTAACATGCACAGTTAACAGCCTCAGCCCAAAAATAAGTTGGGAGTTTTGACTCTTCAAGCATTGTCCTTGCAGCTTCAATTAGTGATCTGTTCTTCCTTTCCACCACACCATTTTGTTGTGGAGTTCTTGGAGCTGAGAACTCATGCATGATCCCACTTTCTTCACAGAACAACTTCATGGTTGAATTCTTGAACTCAGTTCCATTGTCACTCCTAATATTCCTTACTTTGAAATCAGGATGATTGTTGACTTGATTGATATGATTGATGATGATTTCACTAGCTTCATCCTTTGATCTAAGAAAATAAACCCATGAAAACTTTGAGAAATCATCTACAATCACTAGGCAGTATCTTTTCCTTGAAATTGACAATACATTGACTGGTCCAAAAAGATCCATGTGTAGAAGTTGTAGTGGTTCATCAATTGCAGATTCAAGCTTCTTACTGAATGATACTTTCTTTTGCTTTCCTTTCTGACAAGCATCACACAGTCCATCCCTTGTGAATTCCACTAGAGGCATTCCTCTAACTAAGTCCTTTTTGACTAGATCATTCATTGTCTTGAAATTCAAATGGGACAGCTTCTTGTGCCATAGCCAACTTTCAACTGGACTTGCTTTGCTGAGAAGACAAGTAATGGATTCTGCATCTGTAGAGTTGAAATCAGCTAAGTACACATTCCCTTTTCTAACTCCAGTTAGAACCACTTTATTGTCCTTTTTACTTGTGACAATACAAGCTTCAGAATTGAAGGAAACAGTATTCCCTCTGTCACATAGTTGACTGATGCTCAATAAATTGTGTTTGAGACCATCAACCAATGCAACTTCATCAATGATGACATTTTCTTTTGAAATCAAGCCATATCCCATAGTGAATCCTTTGCTGTCATCTCCAAAGGTTATGCTAGGGCCAACTCTCTCCTTAAACTCTGTGAGCAGGGTGAAATCTCCTGTCATGTGTCTTGAACAACCACTGTCCAAGTACCATAGATTCCTTCTTTGTCCCTGCACACAACAAAATCAATCAAGTTGATTTTGGTACCCAAGTTTCCTTGGGTCCAGCCTTGTTAGTCTTTTTCCTAGACTTCATTCCTCCTGCATCTTTTGACTTAGGTAACTTTGGGTCAACCTTGGTCTCAGATGTGGTTGGTTGAAGTGTAGGGTTAGTCACAGAATCATTTAACATATTTGATTGAATTTGATAAGGCATAGGTTGTGCAAACATGTTATTCCAGATAGGCATATTGTATGGCATTTGAGGCATACTAAATGCAGTAAAATAAGGATTGTTAATATATGGCATGTTTGCAAAATGTGCATGGGGATTCTGGTGAGACATAACAGGCATAACATGCAGAGGTGACATAGACATGTTAGGCATGGAGGGATTTGAAGGCATGGGAGCATTTTTAACAGATTTGCAATTATCAGATAGGTGATTAACACTTTTACAATGCACACAGCTTTTTCTAGGAGCATACCTATCAGGTGTGTAATTGTTATGTTTATTAATCCCCACCTTCCCATTTCTTTTAGATTTTCTTTTAGTTTCCTTCTTATCCTCAACCAACTTAAGCCTATCTTTTAGCTGATCTAAAGTCATGTGTCCTATATTCACCTTACTGACATCTCTGGATGTGCTAGCTCCTTCTTTGACAAAGTTCTTGAGAGTTGAATCATTCTTTTTATTGAGACTTTTATTTTTAAAAGAACTTGCCTGTTTTAATTGATGAGCCTTCAACGGATGCTCCTTTTCTTCCTTCAACAGATAACTTTCATCATCCATTGATTCTACATCCGTTGACAATCCATCAATTAATTCTAACTCCTTTTTGTTTTTCTTCCAGGCATCCTCACAGAATGATTCAATTCCCTGAACCTTTGCAATCTGAACACTAACATCCCTAGATGTTTTCCAGGCCTTGATTACCTCTTGCTCACTTTCTAACTGTGTAGAAAGAATTTCTACTTTCTTAACAGCTTCTGCTAGTTCACTCTCAACAGTCAAGCATTTAAGTTTTATCTTTTCAAGCTCAATTACCTGATCCTCTAACACAGCATTCCTATCACTTAAAAACACATTATTCTCCTTGATCCTAGTGTTTTATTTTGCTAGTGATTTAAGGGAAACACGCAAATGATATAATTCATTGGTCATATCATTTATGGCTTCATTGCATTCATGTTTAGAAAGCTGAGAGAGATCAGTAGTAATTACCTGGTTGCTTGATGAACTAGTTTCATTTTCATCAGAATTAGCCATCAGGGCTAGGTTGACATATTCCACATCATCATCTTCATTTACCCCATCTGCTGCCCAATCATCTTGAGTGAGAAAAGCTCTTTCCTTTTGTTTGAGCAAATCAAAATACTTCTTTTTGTAATCAACTTGCTCAAATTTCTTTTTCTCAGAATTTGGCTTCCTACACTCACTTGCAAAGTGTCCACTAATGCCACAGTTGTAACATTTGAACTTTGATTTGTCCACCATGTTTTTGTTTGGCTTAGTGAACTTTGTGTTTTTCCTGAACTTCATTTTTGCAAACCTCCTGGACAGAAAGGCCAAATGTTCTTCAATATCATCAGATTCATCCTGACTGGAATTGTCTTCATCCTCAGCAACTTGCTCTTTACCCTTGCTTGATTCTGATTTGCTTGTGCCAATTTTGAGACTTGGCATTATCTTCTCCTCATTCCTGGCTTCCATCTTCTCACTGTCAGCTACAAGAGCAACTGTTCCTCCTTTTCTCTTTCCCTTTTCCAACAGCTCATCCTGCTCCATTTCAAGTTCATAAGTCTTCAGAATTCCATATAGTCTTTCAAGTGTGAAGTTCTTATAATCTTGAGAATTTCTCAAAGAGACAGTCATGGGCTTCCATTCCTTTGGCAGAGACCTAAGAAATTTTAAGTTGGAATTCTTGACTTGGTACACTCTACCATACAGCTTCAATCCATTCAACAGTTTCTGAAACCTGTTGAAGGTATCATTTAATGATTCACCTTCTTCAAAGTGAAAATATTCATACTGTTGAATAAGAAGCTGCATCTTGTTCTCTCTGACCTGCTCAGTACCTTCATAGATGATTTGTACAGTATCCCAAACTTCCTTTGCAGTTTGGGTATTGATGACATTGTCAAACATATCTTGATCTAAGCCATTAAACAAAATGTTCATAGCTCTCTTATCCTTGCGGATTTCTTCCATGTCTTCAATAGTCCATTCTGCTTTTGGCTTGGGAATGGACTGTCCAACTGCAACTGTTGCAGTAGCAGCTGTGGCTACTTTGTGAGGGATGTGAGGACCATTTTCAATACAGTTGATGTAGCTTTCATCTTGAGAAAGAAGATGTAAATGCATCTTCACTTTCCAGTGATGATAATTATCTTTTTCCAGGACTGGGATCTTTACACCAATATCCTTCCTACTCATGATGGTAGCAGGAGGATTCTTCTGTGCACTCATGATGTTAGCAGAATAGATCTTTAAACTCTTTGTATGTTAAGAGCTTGCTCTGATACCAATTAT
Source organism: Apium graveolens (assembly GCF_009905375.1). Lineage (NCBI taxonomy): Eukaryota > Viridiplantae > Streptophyta > Magnoliopsida > Apiales > Apiaceae > Apium > Apium graveolens. The sequence continues at coordinate 158,042,769 of NC_133655.1, read as the reverse complement.
TATTCCCAGTGGACTAACAATGAGATTTACAGAAGGGGGGTTGAATGTAAATCTCAAAACTTTTTCAAGTTTTGAGCAGTTTCTAAGGCTAAGTGTTTGAGTGATCAAATGTGTATGAATTGCTTGAAGCTGATGCAGACAGATATATATTCAAACACAAATGTAATGAACACAAAGAACTTAAAAACTTTTCTGGTAGATTTGTTGTTCCACCAGAGATGTGTTATTTCATAAAATCTGTGATTCAAAGAATTAAATCACAGCTGCTTCCTAGTACAAACTAGATGATTTTCTCTTTTGATATTTCTAAACAGCTCAGGAAAATTCATATCTAATTACTAGCTGCTACTTGGTTTATATATCACCAAGTTTACAAGTGAAGACAAACTGTAAAATACAATTGAAAAGATTCTTCACATGTTTCTTCTTCATTTCTCTATCCAATGCAATCTAGGATAATCTGTAAATCTTTGAATACTTCCTTGTTTGCATCAGAATGGAAATGCTGCATTTTCTTGATTCCTCCTAGAGGCTTCCACATTCCAGTAAGTCTCTGTCAACCCATGTGCCTCTGTCAGCTTGTGAATTGTCACTATCAACTGCTAATGAACTAAGCATCCGTTGAAGCTTTCATCCGTTGATGCCTTATCCGTTGAGGCTTTATCCGTTGAAGCTTTATCCGTTGATGTATTATCAGTTGAAGTCTTTATCCGTTGAAGCACTTATCCGTTGATGGATATTATCCATTGAAGCATTAGAGACATCCGTTGAAGCTTTGTTTCTTATCCGTTGAAGGTCTTCAATATCCGTTGACACTTCTTCACTTATACAAAATTACAAGGCATGAAATATTTACAATTGGCCCTCCTATTTGTACATCCATTAGTAGTCAACATGACTGATTATTTCCTAACAACATCCAAGAATTACAGCTTGAAACCAGAGAGTGAAATGTGCTACAATACTAAACTTATTGCTAAGTAAAGCTACTCCTTCAACGGATAGCCAAGATGGTCTTATCCGTTGAGGCTACAAACACTAGATTTCTACTTAAGTGTTTTACTTAAGTTATCATCAAACTAATACACATATTCCTAACATAGAGCTTGTAGGTTTCATGTTTTAATGGATAAATACCTTATAATATACTCATATTCACCTAGAAATACTGTAATATAAGCTGAAATTTGTTACAAAGACATCACATTTAATCTTAAATCCGATGTATAGCACTGTAATAGACATCGGGTGTTAACCGATGTCAAAGGCTGATGACATTTAACATCACACGCGAAGACATCAGTTCAGATTTTTTTTAACATCGGTTCTAATCTGATGTCTGATCCCATATTTCTAGTAGTGTATGATGGTTATTGTGGAGAGGGACTTTGGAAGAATTGAAGAGTTTTGGTATCTAGACATGGGGCTTGGAAGTATAGAGCAGAGGTTCAGGGTTGTCAGGCAAAGAGAGATTGAGGCTGAGGTGCTGGAAGATGAGGTGATGGATCCTCAGGAAGTTGGTTTGCAGAATGAAGCTCAGGTCCAGGGTGTTGGGTTGCAGACAAATGAAGAGAATCTAGGAGAGCATTAGATTGTGGTGGCTTTGCCTGCTGCTGGGATGCTTAAAGCGGTTGATGTGCAGCAAGAGAGTGAGAGTGACTAATATATTCATTATATAAAGATTAATTTGCATATTTATTGTGTACTTGTATTTTTTGCAAGGTTGGTGTATTTTAGTTATATGAAATTTACCATCAAGCAAAAAGCATGCTGTATTTTCATAACAGGTGCAGATGCATACTTCCATTAAACAATTATAGACGCCACGTATTACAGTATTTTAGCCAGCCTTACGTCTATTTACTATTTTCCCACGTAGCTTTTATAGGTTTTTGCACTTCATGACTAGCTAATGTAGGAATAAAATAATAGAATTAAAATATAATGAATACATAAAATAATTTAATAACATATTTTAAATAGCTTAAAAATTGAAAAGTACATAAATGATAAGATAAAATAATTATAAACAGAAAAATAGTCACATAAAATATAATTTATATATAAACTTATTAACATTTATATATAAACATTATTCAATTAATTTTATTTTTAAATTGAATATGTAAAACTTAAATGAAATGTTATTAAAATAAATCAGGTACATAAAAATTGAAAATATCAATATATTTGAAGCAGTATTTTTTTATTTCAAAAAACTGGGTTGCTCTAACACATTATTTATTTAATATAAATTTATTTCAACATTTTTATATACCATGTACTCGGGTTTTTTTCAATTTTATCTTTTTTAAATGCCTAGTTATTAAAGTACATATTTTTATGAAAACATATGTACATTTACTTATTTAATCTCAAATTCAATTAATAGAGTATACGTGGGTCGGATAAGTTTATCTTTAATTCCCAAATTTTAATTTCTTAACTGAAACACATCATAAAAACTATTTACTTGGATCGGTATATATTCTTAAGAAACTATTAACTTAGATCTATATTAACTTGTTTTTATAAATCCAACTTAATGGTTATTGATATGGATGGAAAGTAATCCGAAATTACACAATTAATGCTTAATTAATTATGTTCTTAATTAATTATGTCCTAAAATTGACTGGTCAAACCCGTGATGCCACGACCCAAAATAGGTCTTTACGGCCATGACCCAATATCAATCGTGATAGTTCAAGCAGACTGTAATGACCACGACCACGACCCAAATTAGGTCGTGTATCCTACATCCCAAAAACAGCCACGTGATAGGAGAGTCCTGCTTACCAACTAAGTAATGACACTAACGTCGTGTCCAACATGGAAATGGGCTTCTCCTAGGAAGGATCCAGAATCTACCGTCTAGGAGATTCCTGCTTACCATCTAAGTAGCAGACTTGTCCACCAAGTCTCACCACTTTTGTCCAACTATAGACTTAACATCTATAAAAAGGGCTCTACCCCTCAACCTAGAACTATGTTTTTGGATTGATTCTCTACAACACAGAGATACGTAGGCAATCTGTGAGGACCGTGTAGTCTCGATCACAAGCACAACCATTAAAACTTGAAACTTAACAACCCTATCAATAATTACAATCACAAACCTAATTTTTATTCCACAACATTTGGCGCCGCCTGTGGGAAGAAAATAACAAACTTGGTGAGCAGACGGAACGGAAGTTACAACGGAGCAGATGACATAGTTCTATCGTAAACGATCTCATATACGGTGGAGATATCCCCACACTTGACCTATGCCACCACCGAAGGAGGAACCCCTATAGGGGCATCCGAGACTCAAGTTCAAGGGACAAATCCCCCGATCCAAGTTCCGCCCCTGGGGACGAATCCCCCAACTCTTCAAGGGATGAATCCCCAACTTCAGCAACTAAAAAAAACGATAAACCCACCTTACGGGATTACTCTATACCCAGATATTGGAGGAAGTGGTCTCTCTAATCGAGGAGAAGGACAAGGGCGGATGCCCCAATACATTCGTGGTTTAGTTCCCATCCCTGAAAATCGAGAATTCTCTGGACTCTACTTTGCTAGAGACTTCGACTCATCAGATGAGGAAATCGCTCAATGAAGGAGACGGTCTGGCAAAATACATGTGCTAAACGGCTATCAACAGCCCGGAAACACCAAAGGGATGATTCCCCAAGATGTACAAGAGAGGATTAAGTCTCATGAAGCTGAGATTCAAAGGTTGAAGCGTGATCTGGAGATGCATCAAACACCGAGACCCCAACAAATAGTGAGACCAATGGATTTCCTCCTATCATAGATTTAGAAGGTTCAATGCCAAGGCGAGGAGCTGCGATCCCAAGGGTTGATCCAAGTGATTTGGTACCCCTAGGAGATCCTGATGATCCAAACTCACCATTCACTGAAGGGATAATAAATTCCCACATCTCAAGAAATTTTAAGATGCCCACGATCAAAGCATATAATGGTACTGGAGATCCCTCAAATCATGTTAGGAAGTTCTCCAACACCTTGTTACTGCAGCCCGTGAACAACGCTATCAAGTGTCGGGCCTTTCTCCAAACTCTATATAGCATGATTAAAAGGTGGTACGGCCGTCTACCCCTTAAGTGGATTGGCTCTTTCAGAGAACTAAGTCAAGCCTTTATCAAACAATTCATTAGTTACAGAGCACATGAGAAAAGTTCAGTTTCTCTCATGGGTATTGTGCAAGGAGTAAAGGAGTCCTTAAGAGACTACTTGAATCAGTTTACAAAGAAATCCTTGAAGGTCCTAAAGATGAGTTCTTCAAGATATCCTTAGCCAAGCGTCCCCCTGAAAGCATGTTACAACTCCAAGATAAGGCCAAAAAATACATCAAGGTGGAGGAAAGCATGAAGAAGATGGCGGTAAACAATGAACCCCCTGACAACAAGAAGTAAAAAATAGACCAAGAGTACGATGTCAAGGACAAATATTCTCGTACTGGAAAGAACTCTGATCCCCCTTCCAAAAAGAAATCAAGGACCAATGTTCACTGAATACGCAGGGATGAATACGCTAATGAGCCAAATACTGATGGAAATTGAGAAATACAAGAATTTCAGATGGCCAAAGCCACTAAGGGGAGACCCTGAGAAGAAAGACAAGAACATATTTTATAGGTTCTATAAGAATGTTGGTCATGATACCAATGACTACAGATAGATCAAGGATGAGATCGAGTATCTCATCCGACGAGGAAAGTGTGGGATATTCATTAAAGACGATGATGGCGGAGGCCACAGGAGAGATGATGATCAAAGGGGTAACAAAAGAGGTCGAAACCCATATCCTAGATGGTCAGTGATCAATATGATCTCTGGAGGGCCAACGACTGCTAGGACAATAAATAACTCTTGAAAGGCTTATGCTAGAGAGGTGATGAGTATAGTCGGAGACGCACCAAAACGTGCCAAGACTGAGATGACACTTAAATGGCAACCCCGACCTTGATGATTTGAAATTCCATCAGATGATCCCCTATTTATCACTTCGATAATTGGGAATTATCCTGTCAAGAGGATCCTGGTTGACAACGGGAGTTTCCGTAGATATTTTGCTTCACGACACGTTTCTAAGGGTGGGGTACACAGACTCTGAATTGACCCCCCGATGCACACATATACGGGTTTAATGGAGTGGAATATCAAGTAGAAGGAGTGATTTGACTTTCCGTGACCATTAGGGAAGAACCCAGAGAGGCTACACAGATGTTAAACTTTCAAGTTGGAACCTCTACCTAAATTAAAAAATTCTTTCGAATCTTTTACGGATATAAAATTTAGTGCTCGGTTAGTGGTTCCGTGTTTTTGAGGTGAATAATGTTTAGAACAGTAAAACGAGGAACACAAGATATTATGGGAAATATATATTCATATAAAAATCCGCGAGGGGTGTTGCTACACTCCAGTAAATAAATTAACCGGCTACAATCTAAGAATAACAAAGTTCCTAACTTTTACAAAGATCAATAAATTAAATCCTATACAATGTTCTATCTTTTCTTTGTCTAAGGATTTAATTACCGGGTAACGATTATAATGCTCCTATGAATATACAAGCGTTAAATCGGGCATTATAACGTTACTCCGATGACAAGATTAATGGATATAGATTTGGGTGTATATCTTCCCTGTCTCTCTTTGCTTCAATTCTTCAGCTCTCTTGGGAGAGAAGATGAATAGAAAAAAAACTGATAGCTTAATGAATCTGCTGCTGTAGTATAGATTTTATATCAATTAAAATGTGTGGCTGAAATTGAACCACACAAATAATTGATTGTATAATAAAGTAGTGGCTGAGGAGTTAGTTGCGATAGGTATGTTTTCCTTTTACTTGTGACCAGAAGGAGGGAAGCTTTTGCCTTAGTTTATTTTGTCTCCTCAAGTTTCTTGCGACCCCCTGTGTGCTTAGTATAAGTACTTAGTTTCTTTTTCATAACACAGTTAATTGTGCCTTAGATTACACTTGTTTACTGGAGACTAACAGAGAGTACAAAGCTTGTACTTAAACAAAATGTTAGGTCATACACACTGTAGAAGGTGGTTGAATACAGTATTTAGCACAATCAGAACTCAAGTAACAGAAAACATATTTTATTCAACATAATAAACTCTGTTACAATATGGAATTGTCCTCTCTCAGTGATGAACAAATTATCACGAGAGCTACTAGGGTTACAAAGAATAATAACTTCGATAATGATAACACTTATAGTGTAAACCCTATGCCTGTGTTTATATACTACAAAGTTACAAGATAAATTCTAATTGATATGGAATATAATTCTGCTTCCTAAAATATATCAACTAGTTATCTTTTCTTCCAAGTATTCTATTCTTCATAGAATTCTTTCTTCATGCATATTATAATAAGTTTAAAAGACGAAGTTACAAGATACTCCAATATACTTATATCCGAATACTACTTGAACTACCACCATTCAAGTTATAATCAGTTTCAAAAGTTCATCACCCATATGAACTACAAGACAAGATTTGAATAGATTAAATCTTTGAAGTATTATTGAATGAAATGAAGTTATGAGATACTTCATTAAGTCCCGATATATATATCCGCATATATATCTCTTTATACATTCCCTGAAAACCTCTATCATGTAAAGTATGAATAGAGTTTGTAACATCCAATGAATTTTTGAAAAGGAAAAGAATTGTGGCATAAACCCGATATCTTGCTGATCAGGCAAAGATACCAATAAGTAACCTTTTCTACTAGTAGACGGACGAATTCCCCACTGGTCATCACCCTGGTCGCAATAGGACCTTATGCTGGACTGCCACTCAGCCACTTACACATTTGATGGACTCCCACTGAGCCACTTACACTTTCATGGACGCCCACTGAGCCCATGTTGCTTATGCCGACTCAAATAGATGGACTTACTTCCCGAACGTTGGGTAAGTAATCAATTCATTTACCAAAACCGCAACCTTGTTGCGAATATAAAATACACCACAGAGCTGGATCCCTCTGGTTTTGAGCGAGTATTTAAATCCCCTTTAAAAGGAAGATCTTAAATATATAAAAAATGAGTTTTGGGATCCGCTCTAACTTTTAAAAATCATTTTAAAGACTCGAAAACACTTTAAAGAGTGTTTGGAGTAATGCTGATTTAATAAAGTAAATCAGTCCCAATATATTAGAAAATATCTTACTATTATTATTTAAATAATATTCCCATAAAGAATAATCTTTATACAAATAATTGAAGTAGAAGTTATAAAACTTATTCTTGAAATGAGTATTAAATTACCAAAGATATACTTATACGAAAGTACTATCTTTATTTGAATAATCAAAAATAAGTTTGATTATCGACACCTTATTCTTTAATAAAATAAAGAATATATTTCAGTAAATAATCGGAGTCATAGGTCCTCAAATGGATATTCAAATAATATTCATTAAATAATATAAACTGAGTCATAAGTCCTCGAATGAATATTCAAGTAATATTCAATAAATAATATCAAGGAGTTATAAGCCCTCGAATGAATATTCGAGTAATATTCAATAAATAAAATAAAAGGAGTCATAAGCCCTCGAATGAATATTCGTAATAATATTCATTAAATAAAATAAAAGTTATCGAATAAACCTTATTCGATTAATAGTTTTGAAAACTATATCAATATATATATATATATATATATATTTAAATATATATATATAATATACTCGGGAACATCGACTCCCGGTTTTAGAAAATGTTCACCTTTGGGTCCCCTATATTAAGGGTATACACAACTACTGCTTATCTCTAGCATAGGTATTATGCAACTAATAAGCATTTGAACCAACAGATATATAAAACAAGAATACGAACCAGGCATGCATATATACCATATCACATGCTACAATATATCGTAAGAATTTGCTAATAACAAATATGCATTTATCACAAGATCATGCATATACACATATACATCACAACAACAGTTATACGGGTAGAAAACTTGCCTGAGTGACTGGGGCTAATAAAAGGTCTGGGACGAGTCTGGCAACCTATAAACAACATATAAGCCGCAATTAAACCAAAGTCGCTTATGAATCTATACTGTAACCACTCTAGACTCTAATGCTCGCTTTGCGCTTAACGCTTCACTTAAGTCGCTCGAGTACCCTCGGCTCCACCATTTTTAATAAATTAACCATTACTAGTTTTAAGGCGATTCTTTCGCGAGTGCCTTACCAACTGCCTATTACACTTTGCATAAATGTTTCATACTCCAATTAGTCATTAGGGTCTTTCACCAATGTTTCAAAGTAAGGCGAGGGGTAATTGTTCGTTCGCGAAACGCCGTTACTTAAAACGGTCGTTTCTCCTAAACCGTACATCGGAATCAAACGAACCACATATCAAAACGAAGCTCATAACATGAACTATCTAAACATGGCAATGGTCAAAACCTAGAAGGGAGTTCTCGGGTACTAATGTTATGAACAAAAGCAGTCTAAAGTAAATCGGACATTACGACAGCTATGTTTACGCGATTTCCCAATTTTATACCATTCCAATTCAACCACCAATCAATCCCAATTCATTCATACAACCAACATCCATCCAAAACACACTACAACAGTCCCAACACCTCAAGTTCTTCCAATTTATGTTATTCTCATCATGAATTTAAACTATACTTAATTCCTTTAACAAATCAACAAGATTCAACATTCATTTCACTACCACTCCAACCCAAACTCTAAACAAACAAGCTTCATGCTTCACATATACTATATCAATCATAACCATTCCTAAATAGTCAAAACTAAAGCTAGGGTTTGGATTTTATACCTTCTTGAAGCTTCTTAACACAACACAAAAGCTTTGAATGCCTAAAGAACCTTGATCCTTGCTTGTATAACCTTAAACTTTCATAAAATTCAAGAAAACTAAAGTTATTTCTCTGAAAGTTACTATTCACCATCTTCTTCCTTGAATTATTGGAAGAGATTGTGAAGGAATTTGAAGCTTAAACTCATGGAATAGCTATATCTATGCATAAGGAGTACTAGATAATTATCTTACCAATTAAGGAAGCTTGGAACTTGAACTTTGAAAATCTTCTTCTTGAAAATGGGGAAAAGCCGAGAGCAAGCTTGGAAGAAAGAAAGATTTTAGTGTTTGTGATTTTTTTAGCTTAGCTTGGTTGGTTTTGTTTTGATTTTTGGTTAATTACCTTATTAACCTTATAATTGTGTGGTTATAAACCAACGACACCTCCTCCTTCCCTATGTCATGCTTGCATCACCTTATTGTGTCATCATCTCTTACTTGCCCTCTTCTCATTGGTTGGATGACCTCATCATCCTTAACCTCCTTGATTAACTCCTAATTGTTTGCCTAATGACCGCTGATCTGTTATACAGTTCGCTTAACTTTCGTTCTCGTTTCTCGTTTGAGGGATCATACCCGGGATCTTATTACTTGGGTTTCCTTAACCTTTCTCCATACATTATATTCCTTTTTTGATCCTCTCTTATAATCCTTGAATTTAAATCCTTTTTATCCTGTTACCTTATACTCAATTCTTTCGACATCTGGTGGATTTTTGGGAAAAAATCAAAGTGTTCGGATTTGGATTCTGACGATCTTTACATACACTTATATACCACATATAGTACTAATAATATCCCAGAAGATCAATAAAAGAACCCCTTCATAGTGTGGCATGAAAAGTTTTCTTAATCAGCATAATCAGCAAAACACTATTCATAAGGGTTTCAAAAATTTCCAAAAATTGGGGTTATTACAAGAATTACCCAATCCAAATTTATCTCTTGCTTACTTTTCTGTAACAACTCTTGCTTCAAAACCACTTGTTGCAGTCTTTAAAGGTTGAGCTTGTTTAGCTTTGGTGAATCCTGGTAGGAGTATCTTTGAAGGTTTAACATGAGCAATGTCAGAGGTTTCCTTTTCCTTATCTTTTGATATCAAGCCAACTTGAGCTATGTTAGAGGTTGCTTGCTTCACTGTCATATCAGAACTTACTATATCTTGACTCTGAACAACATGAGCCATGTCAGAGGTTGTTTGAAAAATCTTCTTATGCATCAGAGTAAGATTAGCATCTTCTTCATCATCAGTTATTTCTTCATCCATGACTGGCATATAAACCTTTATAGGTTCATCAACTTTTTCTTTGCCTTTGGACCTTGGATCAATTTCCACTTGTGATTTGGCTTTGGTTGCCTCAGAATTTGTTCTTTCCTTTATCACAATACCCTTAGGTTTCAGAAATTTCTTTTCAACAACAGAAGCTTTAGATTTTGTCTTGACACCTTCTACTTTGAGTCTAGCTTCTTCTTCCTTTAGACTCTCAAAGTCCATTCCTGGATTTTCTTTAAGAAATAACTGCTTAGTAATTTCTTCATCAAGTTCCAGATGTTTACCAGAACTTATCCTTTTACCAGTATCAGAACTTATTCTTCTCCCAGTATCAGAACTTATTCCTTGACTTGCAATTCTAGCTTTACGTGATGAAAGTCCTTTGCCTTGACCTTGACCTCTTCCCTTGTTAGAGTTTCCCTGGTCATCATTTCCATCATCCTTTCCCTTCAGTGTCTGAATAGATTTGCATTTGGACTTAATCACTTTCTCCCCCTTTTTGGCATCAGCAGGTAAAAGAAGAGAGACAGGCAATTCCACTGAGGATTGTATCTCATTGAGTTGATTTTGGTGAGAAGCTTGATTCTTCAGAATTTCATCAATTTGAGTTTGTTGCTTCTCCTGAGTTTTCTCAATGTAGGCAATTCTGTCAAAGGCTAGCTTGAAAAATCTGTTCTTTTTAAGTTTCACATTTATATCTTGCTGGATCAAGGTTTCTTGAATTTTGTTCACCTTGGCATGAGTTATTGAGTGCTGACCCTGAAGGTGCCTAGTAATCAATATAGTAACTCTCAGCTGTACCTTGAAATCATCATTTAACAACATTTCATCAGCTTTTTCCAGATGCTCATCAAGAATCTTTTCAGAAGGAACAAAACTAACTGTGTTCCATTCCTTAGTCCACTCCTTTCCTCTAGGAGTTTCACTCCAAGGTACTGATGCTTCCCATATAACAAACTTCTTGACGAAATCAGCTTTATTAAGTGTTTGTTGAGGAGCATGTCCTGATGGACCAGCTGCATCAGCATCTAAATTAGCAGCAGCTTCACCAGTAGTTTCTTCATTGGCAGCATCAGAACTTGTAGATCCTGTAGGATCAGCATTCTCTGATAAAATAGCAGTATGTGAGGCTATAGAGGCTTCAACATCATCCTCTAAATTCTGATCTGCAACCAGGTTCTGATCAACATCCAAAATTGATGTTGTTGGTAGAGTGAGTTGAATTGGTGGAGCTTCCAAGTACAAAATCTCAGGCACAATCAAGTTATGAATATCAATTTCAGCACTTGTACCTGGTTCTTTAGTATGTACTGGATCAACTATAGGTGACATATGAGGTGTATGTATTCTATCTTGAACAGTTTCTGGTTGTGTAGAAGGAAGTGATTCAATAATAATTGGTTCTGTTGAGATCAGAGATTCCTGATCCCCTTCCTTAGCTGCTTCCACTATATCCTCTCAATCTGACTCAACTATGTCCATGTGAGCTCTCTGTTTCTTTAACTTTTTCAAAGGTGGAGACACTGTAGGAGCTTTATGATCAGAATTTAACTTTCCAAGCCTTTTGAGGGGCCTAGAACTCCCAGTTACAGTATCTTTCTGAGAAGTAACCTTCTCAGCTTCTACAACAACAGGTTCTGATATGAGAACCTGTTCCTCAGTTATTTCCTCAAATCAACAGAATTTAATCAAAACATTCATCACAAAATTAAATTAAAAGTCGATGAAGTAAAGATTAAATAAATTGCAATTTAAACATGCACAGTCACATAATTTGAGAAACAAAGAACAAATCTTGCAATTAAAGACAATTTCATTGATATATTAGATGATTACATTCGATGAAATTTAGCAATTACATGCAAAAATTATAAGATAGTCCTATTCTACGATTCATAACATCAACAGCCTTAGTCCTAGTCTAAAAAAGACCTAACGACTAACTTCTTCTGCTGCTGACGAAGAGCACTTCAAGATGGATGATCCGTTCTTGCTGACGGAGAGCTTCTCTCCTTTCCTCTTCCAACCTATCAAGATGTAGGTGATACTCCATTGATAAGAACAAGAGTTCTGTGTGAACCTCTTGTGAAACTGAGTTCCAAGGCTCGTCAGGAATGACGGTGACATGCCACTCCTGTTGCCATTCATCACAACTCAACTCGATTTTAAAGGTTTCATAGTTCGGGAACATGTTGAAACGGATCATTTTTTTTATATGAATAAAAAGAGAGTGAGTTTGTGAGAAAATGAAAGATGTTTTGGCTGGAATGAATGGTCGGATTAAATAGCCAATAGAATACCAAGGGACGCGAGGACTGGTTAAAAATTACAAGTAAAAATAATGACCCCTCGACTCCCTAGACTGATGTGTAATAATAGCAGTCAGTAAAAGATCTAAAGCCAGAGTTAATGGGCACGGGATATAATAATAATTACTGTGCGCATGCAGTTTTTCAAGACATACACGCTAACCACTAACCCATACTGGTTATGACCGTTTTATCTCACATTAACCAATATTCTGTAAAAATATTATCGTTCAAGTAATGACCAAAAATAAACCAAGTAATTAAATACTGCCACGTCAGCATCAAAACTTGATTATTATCAGGATTTAAAAGTCATCAGAATATGGCTCCTTAACTTGAAAAGTGAATGTGTATACCTGGAATTCTTCGCACAAATACTGATATGGTTACATCAGAACTTAATCATCAGAACTTCTATCAGAACTTGTCCTCAGAATTTATGCAATCTGACACATAAACTGTTCATCTAAAACAACATTTATCACCACATTAATTTTCATCATTCATATGGAGTGTATGTGTGTGCATTAAGCTAAATATCAGACAAAGAGTAAAGTCTGATTCACTTCAGTACATCTTAGAAATAAGGCATAACTAAGAACTTTACTCAAAATCTATCATTATTCTGAAGTCTACTTTAAAATGAGTTCATGCATGAGTCCACCTCAACTGTTTTGTGCTCATTTTATGCATCTTTTGAAATTCCATTTTACAGTGGCTTCTCAGTATAAGTGAGTCACGACTGCTTATCAGAATTTATGCTGCTATCAGAGTCTTTCTCCAGTAATCATAGAGTGTGAAAAGTCACCAAGAAATTTTATTTTGTTTTTCTAATGCATATTACTTAATACCAGCAATGCACTTGGGTCTTTCCTTCCACATTTTTACTCTAGATCTCAAAGGAGTACCTGATATTTATTTCTTTTCTTTTCTTTTTCTTTTGATAAGTGAGGCTTATCAGCACTTAGTACATCCACCAGATTTACTAACATCGGAACTTAACAGATAAGATGTCACACCCCCAACTTAAATAGCAAAATAATTATAGCTATTACATCATTTTACAACCAAAATCCAAGATCTTACAGTTTAGGGTTTGGAACAGCCCAACACTACCAACTATTACATCTGATTACAAATACCGAGTCCTCACACAACTATTATTACTTATTCTACCTGAGCTCGAACATAAGCATCAACATCACAGGTCTTACGGGCAGTCTGCTTGAATCTAACCATGGCTGTTAGCTGTAATATCAGGGTAAAGCAAGAAGTGAGCCAAAAGCTCAACAAGTGCTAACAATACAACGCAAAGCATAAATCGAGATATACCTTTAGGAATGACAATGGAATGACATAATCAATGATAATCGAGAGATAAAACTTATGTGAGTTGGCATCATTTTGCTTGCATCAAAACAAATTTTAAAACCATTCTTAATCAAAATCATTTTATGACGCTACGGATTACAGCCGGTGATCAGCCGCGAAGTAATCCCGAACCTCGCTGGGTTCTAAAACATTATTGGGAATCCCTAGGCAACTTTTAAGCCTAATATAAGTGTGGAAAGGACTCGCGTCTCAGTCCAGATCCACCATTCAAGAAAACATTTGTCCCCCTTTGGGACTGAAAAATCCACGTTTTAATCATTTTAAAAACTGATGCCGATTTATGACAAAATCTCTTTCGACTGTAATTATTTTTATCAAGGGATTATAGATCAACTTGAAACACTGGAAATATGACACTAAATCTCAGGGCCATGATCTACTAGACTTTACTATATTAGGGTAATTGAGAGGTTTCCATAAACAAGAACTTAGACAAGGAAATTAAGCCAGGCTATTGGATAAGATGAAAGAGTAACGCCAAACTAGGCTTAAAGCAACGGTTGTAGACAAGATATAGGTATTAGAACATCAAAAGATAGGCATCACTGGTTCCAATAGGATAAAGGTGTTAAAATATAAAGAAAGCGATCATCAGCTCAGTATATAACAGGGTATCAAGCTTTAGGGTAAGGATAGGGTTATCAAACAATCATGAATGTATTTAAGAAAATGATTGGCTTTTAGGTATCAAGATAAAGTTTCTATCGAGGTTATTTCAAGAGTTGAATCAAAGCATCAGGGTGCAACATCAAGATTTCTCAGGGATCAATAGCATGATAAACAAAAGGATCAATAAGATATTATAACGCATCTCTAATTTATCATGGCATTAAACTATCATGAAAGACTTTTGAACTACTTGCAATATGTACTCGAGGGTTCATGGCATCTCTATGTAACTCAAAGATAAACAAAAGATACGCTTGATTTAAATATATCAAAATGACTCAGGATAATTGCATCGATATATATATGAACTGTTTACAGTAAATACGAAGGTCAAGTTGAATCACTTGCCTTGAGATAGACTGGTCTGGTCTGACTGGTAGGAGCAACAACTGGAGCTTCACTCGACTTTTAAGGCAAGTTTTCCCTCGTCTCGAGATCCTACATAAATAATAATAATCCTCATTATAATATATTCTTTCCATCTTAACCTATTTACAACCCGAAATTAAACATGGATGGCACTTAGGCCTATACACACTTAATTCATATCCAACATTTATATTTTTAAATATACACACGTAGCCACATAATCACATATCGTATATTAATACCAAATAACATCACATACACCATAACGCCACACTAGGCTTGGATGATCTCGACTCACCACTTAAATTACTTGGTCGCTAACTAAGCGAAGTCTTCGAATTTGGGCTTCCTAACTCAATGTGCCTTTCCTAAATTATCCAAAACCTATTGACCCTCACTTGTGCCTTTTGTTCTACTGACCTTATACTATCTTACAACTATGGTGGTCGACCTAATACTCACTTCTAAGTGTCCTAAAACTATGTGATAAGTGAAAGTGCTCACTGGTGTAAATTTCAGAATGGTAACTAAGGTTTCTTGAGTGCATTAGACACTCTTAAACTACAAGTTTTTCTTCAAAATTTTTACACAAGACTCTCCTGACCTAAGGGCATCTCATAAGCTTGATGTGGCTCAAAGGCCTGGCTTGGGCCTTCTTGGGCCTAAGCTAAAAGTCCAAGGTTCCCCTGTTTTTCTGGGCAGAAAATGCCCTGACTTGAATTAACTTGTGGCACATGGTTCTAGCTCATATCCTATGAACTATGGTTGGAAAAACTTCTCTGACATACCCTCTAACTAAGGCCCAATTGGGCCTAATGAGGGCCTACCCATGACATGGCCAAATCTCCCTATTTCTAAGTTGCAACAAAACTGTCCCCTGCTGGACAGATTTTGTTATTCTACTTGTGCACCTAACCAAATGACATGCAAACCTCCAACCAACTCCTAAAACCTATTATATACTCCCCATACTAACTTCTGGTGGCTTGGGCCTCAAAGTGCACATCAATGACATGGTCAAAACTCACTCTAAACCTCAGGGTACTAAACTGATTTTTCTGCAGAAACTATAACTTCTCATTTTCCAAGATTTTAACTTGACAAACCCAACTAACAACAACTAAATACTTAAACCAAGACCTATACTTGGTATTCTACTGAACTAACTCCCTTTTTCTTAAAATACCCTTGGTGAGATCATCCTTACCTAAGGTGCAACTATGGCAAAACAAAAGAGACTACTCTTAACAAATCGCAAATCTTCATGCCTTTGAAACAACAAGATATATATTTTTATAAAAGATAACCACAAATTATTACCATGCAACAAGAAGCATAAATCAATATTATCACATTATTCCTACTGAAATTAAGGCTCACTAACAAAATCTTTCCAAATAATCAAAATTTCACAACAAACTAAGAGAATTCCACATGCATGCATGCCTTCGGGTTTTTCAAACCAAAACAACATGATTTCCAAATAAATTTTTATCATAATTCAACATGCAAGCCTAACATGGATTACAACTAAATGATCAACTAGCATGCAAAAGGATTTTATCAAGACTTTACTACAAAATTCATGTTATCATCACAAAATACACAAAAATGTTAACAAGGCAACAAAACACCATCCATTCGGCTCCTATCAAGTCATGGCCGAATGGATTAGGGTAAAAACAGCATTCGCATAGGTGTAACACTCTTATGTCTAGCCATTCTTGACCCTATGATACTATAACTCATGGTGAAAGCCTTAGATTCACAAGAATCAAGGAGGTTCACTTTGAGTTTAACAAAAACATCACCATGCAAGGTCAAAACATAGGTTTTTCACTCTATACTTTTGAAATATATAAGAATAACATATAGGGAGTAAAATTACTTGAATATAAGATGATTGTTTGGGTGAAAGAATGAAGAAATGAAGGGGATGGAGGGCCTCGGCTATGGGATGGCCGAGAGTGAGGGTTGAGCCGAGAGGGAGGGAGGAGAAAAGGGGAGGGTGGAGTGAAAATGGAGTGATCATCACTTTAGTTTTGTTTTTATGTCTTTGACTAGACTAAATGTGAGTGGATTTAGGAAATGACAAGAGTAACCCTCTAGCTAAAGTTAGGCAAGTTTGCATGCAAGGTCAAGGAGGTAATTTGGCTAGCAAAATGTGAGTTAGTGGGGTGGAGAATGTCTTCTTTGCCCTTTGGTTAAATAGAAGAGAGTTTGCATGCAAGGTTATTCATGTAATTTGATAATTATTAAGCAACTAATTTCCAAAGATTTATTTTTATATAATAAAGTACAAGTTCAAAAATTATAAAATTTATACCATAAAATAACTTGGATTTTTAGAGACTTTATAAAAATCATTTTCAAAATTTGTGTACAAAATGTCTTTTAAAAGAAAATTTTTCCAAAGCTTAGAATATTCCTTATAAATCAAAAATAAAGAAATTAAATAAATTCTTGCTTTGAAAAATCATATACTACCCAAAGCAAATTTATAATGCAGAAATTTTCACTCACACAAACGTACAAGCATTGAATATATTTTTATTTAACTTAATATTATTCACAAATAATATTACATAAAATGCCGGTCGTAACATCCTCTCCCCCTTAAGGGATTCTGTCCCCAGAATCTAAGAGAACAGATGAGGATACCGGGAACGCATATCAGACTCTAACTCCCAAGTCGACTCTTCGACCTTAGGGTTCCTCCAAAGTACTTTCACTAACTTTACTGATTTATTTCTAAGACTCTTTACTTGCCAGTCGAGTACTTTAACCGGTTGCTCCACAAATGACAGGTCTGCCTGAATTTCTACAGGTTCATATTCTATCACATGGCTAGCGTCAGGATTGTACTTCTTAAGCAACGACACATGGAACACATTATGCACATGCTGATACTGAGGTGGTAAGGCCAACTCGTAGGCCACCTTTCCTACTTGACTCAAAATCTCAAAAGGACCTACGTATCTAGGTGCTAACTTTCCTTTCTTGCCAAATCTTATCAACCCTTTCCTAGGTGACACTTTTAGCAACACAGCTTCGCCAATTTGGAATTGAACATCCTTACGCGCTGGATCCGCATACTTCCTCTGTCTATCTTGAGCAGCAAGCAACCTTTTCTGAATTAACTTGACTGAGTCATGCAACTGTTGTACCAATTCTGAGCCGAGAATTCTTCCTTCTCCTACTTCATCCCAACTTGTTGGTGATCTACATTTTCGCCCGTACAAAGCTTCATATGGTGGCATGCCGATACTGGAATGATAGCTGTTGTTATATGAAAATTCAATTAATGGCAGGTGGTCGTCCCAACTTCCAGCAAAATCGATTGCACAACTGCGCAACATGTCTTCAATTGTTTGAATTGTTCTTTCACTCTGGCCATCAGTCTGCGGGTGATACGCCGTGCTCATATTCAACTTCGTGCCAAGACATTCCTGGAATTGCTTCCAGAATCTTGAGTTAAATCGGGGATCTCTGTCTGAAACTATTGATACAGGTACTCCATGCCTTAATACGATTTCGTGCACATACAGATGAACCAACTTGTCCAGTGACGACTTCTCATTTATTGGAAGGAAATGCGCCGACTTCGTAAGACGATCAATTATAACCCATATTGCGTCATGTCCGGACTTTGTTCGTGGTAGTCCTACTATAAAGTCCATAGCGATGTTTTCCCATTTCCATTCTGGAATCTTCAGGGGCTGAATTAATCCGCTTGGTCGTTGATGTTCTGCCTTTACTTTCTGACAGGTATAGCACTTCGCAACCCATTCTGCCACGTCTCTTTTCATATTTGGCCACCAAAAGTTCTTCTTTAAGTCTTGATACATCTTGGTGCTTCCCGGGTGGATTGAAAATTTCGAATGGTGGGCTTCATGGAGGATCTCATTCTTTAATTCAGATACATGGGGAATCCATATTCTGGATGAAAACCTTAGTATTCCTTGCTCATCCCTTTTAGTATTAATCTCTTCTCCAGATAACTGATTTTTCTCTTTTTCCATTACTTCCTCTTGATACTTCTTTATCTTTTCCAGTAGTGTTGGCTGAAAGGTCATTGCATGACAAACTTCTTTGACTTTCCCATAAGCACAAAGTTCCAATTCAAATTTTCCGATTTCTTCAGATAACTCTTTTGATGTTATCATTGCATTCAATCTTTCCTTCCGACTCAGCGCATCGGCCACTACGTTCGCCTTTCCAGGATGGTAATTTATCGAACAGTCATAGTCCTTAATCAATTCCAGCCATCTCCTCTGCCTCATATTGAGCTCTTTCTGAGTAAAAATGTACTTTAAGCTCTTGTGATCCGTGTAGATTTCACACTTTTCTCCATAGAGATAGTGTCTCCAAATCTTGAGTGCGAACACTATGGCGGCTAGTTCCAAGTCATGCGTCGGATACTTTAGCTCGTGCGGCTTCAACTGTCTTGACGCATATGCTATTACCTTACTGTGTTGCATCAACACACAACCCAAACCCTTATGTGAAGCGTCGCTGAATATTACAAAATTCCCTTGATCATCTGGAAGTACTAACACCGGAGCTGTTACCAACTTCTGTTTTAACTCTTGAAAGCTATTTTCACATTCTGCACTCCATTCAAACTTTTGATTCTTTCTGGTTAACTTGGTCAATGGTGTGGCGATCTTCGAGAAATCCTTGACGAATCTTCTATAGTATCCGGCCAATCCTAGAAAACTTCGCACTTCCGTAGGAGTCCTTGGCCTCTCCCAACTCATAACTGCATCAATCTTCGCCGGATCCACTTTAATTCCATCATTTCCAATAACATGCCCCAAAAATTGAACTTCCTTTAACCAAAACTCACATTTGGTAAACTTGGCATACAACTTCTCTTGTCGGAGTATCTCCAATGCTATCCAGAGATGCTGCATATGTTCTTCTTCTGATTTAGAATAAATAAGGATGTCATCAATAAATACCACGACAAATTTATCCAAATACTTCTTAAATACTCGATTCATCAGATCCATGAATGCGGCCGGAGCGTTGGTCAATCCAAACGGCATTACTAGGAATTCATAATGCCCATATCTGGTCCTAAATGCGGTCTTGGGAATATCTTCTTCCTTGATCTTTAATTGATGGTATCCCGATCTCAAGTCAATCTTCGAAAAACATTTTGCTCCCTTTAACTGATCAAAAAGGTCATCTATCCTTGGTAGCGGGTAGCGGTTCTTGATCGTTACTTTATTCAACTCCCGGTAATCTATGCATAGACGCATACTCCCATCTTTCTTCTTCACAAAGAGAACAGGTGCTCCCCATGGCGACGTACTTGGTCGTATCACTCCCTTATCCAATAATTCTTGTAGCTGGCTCGCCAACTCTTTCATTTCTGCTGGTGCCATCCTATACGGAGCCTTTGAAACTGGTTCCGTGCCTGGAGCAAGGTTGATCTCGAACTCAATTTGTCGATCTGGTGGTAAGCCTGGTAGTTCGTCGGGAAACACATCGGGGAACTCATTAACTACAGGAATATCTTCCATGCTGGGGCTGCCTCTCTCTGAATCCACTACATATGCTAGGAACGACTCACAACCTTTTCTAAGTAACTTCTTAGCCTGAATAATTGTAAGAAATAGTCGCTCTTGCCTCTGTCCCTTAAATACTACCTTCTCTCCACTCTTCGTCTTTAAATTCACTCTCTTGGTCTTACAATTTATCTGCGCGCTATTCTCTCCTAACCAATCCATTCCTAAGATTATATCAAACTCTCCCAGCTTGAAGAGTATCAAGTCGGCCGAGAACTTATATCCCGAAATATCAATCTCACATTTTGGACAAAATTGATTCACAGGAATCTTCTCTTGGTTCGCAATTACCACATTTACTACCTCACTCATAACCGTTTTATCACATTGGATCTTATCAACAAAAGATTCTGATATGAAAGATCTTGTGGCTCCCGAATCAATCAATACTTTGGCTTTGACATTATTGAGTAAAAGTGTACCTGCTATCACCTCAGAATTCTGAACAGCATCTTTCATCTTTAGATCAAATGTCCTTGCTGTTGCTTGCGGGGTTGGTGCGGGTGGTGGAGGTAATGCCAATACCTCAGCTGGCACGCTTGCACTGGTACTTGCCACGTTCATCAGAGCTCTGACTGGTCCTGTTGCCTTACACTCCCTAGCCATGTGTCCAGTCTTCCCACATTTGTAGCACGTAACTCCTGGCCTCGGCATCTTGCACTCATTTGCCAAATGTCCCTTCTGATTGCACCTATAACAGGTCATACTCAGCTTATTGCATACTCCGGGGTGCCTTCTTCCACAGTGCTTGCATTCTGGCCTCTGGAACCTGTTTTCTCCAACTTGCCCTTGGCTTGCCTGATTGTTCCCTTTTGATTCTTGCCTTTTGCCCAAATTTCCTTTCCTTTGAAAATTTCCGCCCTTCGGGAAACCAATCCTCTTTACATTCCGATCTTGCGAATTTCCAGCTTCAGACTTTTCTCCATAAAATGGAACCTTCCTCTTCTTGTTATCCCTCTCTTTCCTTGACTGCATCCCATTATTCTCAATCAGAGCAGCTTTCTGTACTACTCCCGCATAAGTCTCAAGTTCAAACATAGCCACCCTATCTCTGATCCAAGGCTCCAATCCTTGCTGAAATTTCTTTGCTTTTTCTTCCTCAGTGCTGGTATATTTTGTCACAAACCTTGACAACTCAGTGAACTTCTTCTCATATTCCAGTACAGTCATGTTCCCTTGCTTTAACTCAAGAAATTTTAGCTCCATCTGATTCTGCATGTACTTAGGGTAATACTTGTCCAGAAATAACTTCTTAAATCTCTCCCAAGAAATCTGCTGAGTGACTTCCATAACTTTTACTGATTCCCACCAATAAATGACTTCTCCCTTCAAGAAGTAAGTGGCATACAGCGTCTTCTGATCGTCCCCTAACTGTACCAACTCAAAAGCCCTTTCTATCTCCTTGATCCATGTGTTTGCTATCACTGGATCAGTGGTATCATGAAATACAGGTGGATTCACACTCTGAAAAACCTTGAAAGTGACAATTTGTCTTGGTGGTACTGGTGGTTCAGGTGGTTGATATGGCTCACGGTTATCTTGGTTTTCAATTCGTTGTTGAAGAGTTAGTTGTTGTTGAGCTATAGCATTGGTTTGCTGTTGCAAGGTTTCCAGTAGTTGAAGAATGTTTGGGTCTGTGGTGGAGGTGGTTGTTGGGTTCTTCTTTTTGGGAGGCATGATCCTGAAATAAGAGTTGTGTTATAACAAATATAATTGATAAAATGATTCGAGGGTATCGCATGGCATTCTTGTTTACATATGGGGTCACGTTTCCAAATTAAGCAGATATGATGATAAAAACATAAAATAACAGTTGAGAGCAAATGGAACAATAGCACATAATTATTGAAATTTTAAAGGTCACAGTACATAGGATTGGGATATAGTCTGATTCTAGAAATAACAGGCTTATTTAAAGGAAAGACGGAAACAACTGGGGATTCCATAGAGTCTAATAGTACAACAACATGAAAGGTAAATGGAAAGAACTAAGGCTCCACTCCATCTGAACGGGGCTTGGTAGACTTTTCCTCTCGAAGTGTCTTCACAATGCTCTGGAGCTCATCCGCCACCATCTGAATGACATACTGGCTGGTACGGTCCCGGTGTGCTGGCATCTCCTCAAGCTTAGTGTTAACGTACCGAACCAAGGTCTCAAGTCTCGCAATCATCTGCTCCTTGGGCTTCCCTTCGTAGTTTCGGCTGTCCGGATACACGTTCTTCAGTCGGTCTATCAGTCGGTCGTACTTGCCCTGAAGCATGTCGAACTCGCGCCTCAACTCAGCATACACGGAGAAAGCAATAGTGTCGTCCGACCCAGAGGATGACGAGGAATGCGCCCTTTGCTGACAACCAATAAGAGGAGTATTAATAATAATTTACTTTACCTACTCTCTCGCATAATATCTATAACCTACTCACAAGTCCAATAACCTATTTGGGCTGTTCAGGGACTCTAAACCGTAGCTCTGATACCAAAACCTGTCACACCCCCAACTTAAATAGCAAAATAATTATAGCTATTACATCATTTTACAACCAAAATCCAAGATCTTACAGTTTAGGGTTTGGAACAGCCCAACACTACCAACTATTACATCTGATTACAAATACCGAGTCCTCACACAACTATTATTACTTATTCTACCTGAGCTCGAACATAAGCATCAACATCACAGGTCTTACGGGCAGTCTGCTTGAATCTAACCATGGCTGTTAGCTGTAATATCAGGGTAAAGCAAGAAGTGAGCCAAAAGCTCAACAAGTGCTAACAATACAACGCAAAGCATAAATCGAGATATACCTTTAGGAATGACAATGGAATGACATAATCAATGATAATCGAGAGATAAAACTTATGTGAGTTGGCATCATTTTGCTTGCATCAAAACAAATTTTAAAACCATTCTTAATCAAAATCATTTTATGACGCTACGGATTACAGCCGGTGATCAGCCGCGAAGTAATCCCGAACCTCGCTGGGTTCTAAAACATTATTGGGAATCCCTAGGCAACTTTTAAGCCTAATATAAGTGTGGAAAGGACTCGCGTCTCAGTCCAGATCCACCATTCAAGAAAACATTTGTCCCCCTTTGGGACTGAAAAATCCACGTTTTAATCATTTTAAAAACTGATGCCGATTTATGACAAAATCTCTTTCGACTGTAATTATTTTTATCAAGGGATTATAGATCAACTTGAAACACTGGAAATATGACACTAAATCTCAGGGCCATGATCTACTAGACTTTACTATATTAGGGTAATTGAGAGGTTTCCATAAACAAGAACTTAGACAAGGAAATTAAGCCAGGCTATTGGATAAGATGAAAGAGTAACGCCAAACTAGGCTTAAAGCAACGGTTGTAGACAAGATATAGGTATTAGAACATCAAAAGATAGGCATCACTGGTTCCAATAGGATAAAGGTGTTAAAATATAAAGAAAGCGATCATCAGCTCAGTATATAACAGGGTATCAAGCTTTAGGGTAAGGATAGGGTTATCAAACAATCATGAATGTATTTAAGAAAATGATTGGCTTTTAGGTATCAAGATAAAGTTTCTATCGAGGTTATTTCAAGAGTTGAATCAAAGCATCAGGGTGCAACATCAAGATTTCTCAGGGATCAATAGCATGATAAACAAAAGGATCAATAAGATATTATAACGCATCTCTAATTTATCATGGCATTAAACTATCATGAAAGACTTTTGAACTACTTGCAATATGTACTCGAGGGTTCATGGCATCTCTATGTAACTCAAAGATAAACAAAAGATACGCTTGATTTAAATATATCAAAATGACTCAGGATAATTGCATCGATATATATATGAACTGTTTACAGTAAATACGAAGGTCAAGTTGAATCACTTGCCTTGAGATAGACTGGTCTGGTCTGACTGGTAGGAGCAACAACTGGAGCTTCACTCGACTTTTAAGGCAAGTTTTCCCTCGTCTCGAGATCCTACATAAATAATAATAATCCTCATTATAATATATTCTTTCCATCTTAACCTATTTACAACCCGAAATTAAACATGGATGGCACTTAGGCCTATACACACTTAATTCATATCCAACATTTATATTTTTAAATATACACACGTAGCCACATAATCACATATCGTATATTAATACCAAATAACATCACATACACCATAACGCCACACTAGGCTTGGATGATCTCGACTCACCACTTAAATTACTTGGTCGCTAACTAAGCGAAGTCTTCGAATTTGGGCTTCCTAACTCAATGTGCCTTTCCTAAATTATCCAAAACCTATTGACCCTCACTTGTGCCTTTTGTTCTACTGACCTTATACTATCTTACAACTATGGTGGTCGACCTAATACTCACTTCTAAGTGTCCTAAAACTATGTGATAAGTGAAAGTGCTCACTGGTGTAAATTTCAGAATGGTAACTAAGGTTTCTTGAGTGCATTAGACACTCTTAAACTACAAGTTTTTCTTCAAAATTTTTACACAAGACTCTCCTGACCTAAGGGCATCTCATAAGCTTGATGTGGCTCAAAGGCCTGGCTTGGGCCTTCTTGGGCCTAAGCTAAAAGTCCAAGGTTCCCCTGTTTTTCTGGGCAGAAAATGCCCTGACTTGAATTAACTTGTGGCACATGGTTCTAGCTCATATCCTATGAACTATGGTTGGAAAAACTTCTCTGACATACCCTCTAACTAAGGCCCAATTGGGCCTAATGAGGGCCTACCCATGACATGGCCAAATCTCCCTATTTCTAAGTTGCAACAAAACTGTCCCCTGCTGGACAGATTTTGTTATTCTACTTGTGCACCTAACCAAATGACATGCAAACCTCCAACCAACTCCTAAAACCTATTATATACTCCCCATACTAACTTCTGGTGGCTTGGGCCTCAAAGTGCACATCAATGACATGGTCAAAACTCACTCTAAACCTCAGGGTACTAAACTGATTTTTCTGCAGAAACTATAACTTCTCATTTTCCAAGATTTTAACTTGACAAACCCAACTAACAACAACTAAATACTTAAACCAAGACCTATACTTGGTATTCTACTGAACTAACTCCCTTTTTCTTAAAATACCCTTGGTGAGATCATCCTTACCTAAGGTGCAACTATGGCAAAACAAAAGAGACTACTCTTAACAAATCGCAAATCTTCATGCCTTTGAAACAACAAG
This sequence comes from Apium graveolens, assembly GCF_009905375.1. Taxonomy (NCBI): domain Eukaryota; kingdom Viridiplantae; phylum Streptophyta; class Magnoliopsida; order Apiales; family Apiaceae; genus Apium; species Apium graveolens. Next base: position 158,017,114 of record NC_133655.1, on the reverse strand, counting down.
ATATATATTTTTATAAAAGATAACCACAAATTATTACCATGCAACAAGAAGCATAAATCAATATTATCACATTATTCCTACTGAAATTAAGGCTCACTAACAAAATCTTTCCAAATAATCAAAATTTCACAACAAACTAAGAGAATTCCACATGCATGCATGCCTTCGGGTTTTTCAAACCAAAACAACATGATTTCCAAATAAATTTTTATCATAATTCAACATGCAAGCCTAACATGGATTACAACTAAATGATCAACTAGCATGCAAAAGGATTTTATCAAGACTTTACTACAAAATTCATGTTATCATCACAAAATACACAAAAATGTTAACAAGGCAACAAAACACCATCCATTCGGCTCCTATCAAGTCATGGCCGAATGGATTAGGGTAAAAACAGCATTCGCATAGGTGTAACACTCTTATGTCTAGCCATTCTTGACCCTATGATACTATAACTCATGGTGAAAGCCTTAGATTCACAAGAATCAAGGAGGTTCACTTTGAGTTTAACAAAAACATCACCATGCAAGGTCAAAACATAGGTTTTTCACTCTATACTTTTGAAATATATAAGAATAACATATAGGGAGTAAAATTACTTGAATATAAGATGATTGTTTGGGTGAAAGAATGAAGAAATGAAGGGGATGGAGGGCCTCGGCTATGGGATGGCCGAGAGTGAGGGTTGAGCCGAGAGGGAGGGAGGAGAAAAGGGGAGGGTGGAGTGAAAATGGAGTGATCATCACTTTAGTTTTGTTTTTATGTCTTTGACTAGACTAAATGTGAGTGGATTTAGGAAATGACAAGAGTAACCCTCTAGCTAAAGTTAGGCAAGTTTGCATGCAAGGTCAAGGAGGTAATTTGGCTAGCAAAATGTGAGTTAGTGGGGTGGAGAATGTCTTCTTTGCCCTTTGGTTAAATAGAAGAGAGTTTGCATGCAAGGTTATTCATGTAATTTGATAATTATTAAGCAACTAATTTCCAAAGATTTATTTTTATATAATAAAGTACAAGTTCAAAAATTATAAAATTTATACCATAAAATAACTTGGATTTTTAGAGACTTTATAAAAATCATTTTCAAAATTTGTGTACAAAATGTCTTTTAAAAGAAAATTTTTCCAAAGCTTAGAATATTCCTTATAAATCAAAAATAAAGAAATTAAATAAATTCTTGCTTTGAAAAATCATATACTACCCAAAGCAAATTTATAATGCAGAAATTTTCACTCACACAAACGTACAAGCATTGAATATATTTTTATTTAACTTAATATTATTCACAAATAATATTACATAAAATGCCGGTCGTAACATAAGAAGCATTATTCTAGTTTTTGACTTAGTAATAAGATACACAAAGTAAACTTAACTAAGCTCAATATCAGAATTTGCTTGTGTTAAAACATTTTCACATAAACAATTACTTCAAACATGGGATCTTTAGTATATTAAAGATTACTAGGTCAACATCTAGCACAGATATCCTTATTGGATTGAATAGTCACAGAAACAATTATATCACTATCAGAGTTTAAAAATTCACATCAGACAACAATCAGCACTTCAGCAAATTTCAATTTAAGCACAGAATATACAAAGATAGTAATATCTGTAAATACTGATCATAAAATCTGATGTATCAGAACATAAACTAAGTAGATTTAGAGAAGGAACCTGAAACCATTCCAAGTTCATTTACCAATCTTGTAAAAGTAGCTTCACACAGTGTTTTTGTGAAGATATCTGCTAGTTGTTGATCTGTTGGAACAAAATGCAATTCCATTGTACCTTCATCCACATGTTCCCGTATGAAGTGGTACCTAATGCTGACGTGCTTTGTCATTGAGTGTTGAACTGGATTACCTGACATAGCAATATGACTTTGATTATCACAGTAAATAGGGATTTTAGAAAATTCTAACCCATAATCCAGTAACTGATTCTTCATCCAAAGAATCTGTGCACAACAGCTTTCTGCAGCAATGTATTATGCTTCTGTAGTTGATGTGGAAATTGACTTCTGTTTCTTGCTAAACCAAGAACCCAATCTGCCTCCAAGAAATTGGTAGCTTCCACTTGTGCTTTTTATGTCAATTTTGCATCCTGCAAAATCTGCATCTGAGTAACCTATTAGCTTAAAGTCTGATTCTCTAGGATACCACAATCCCAGATCAGCTGTACCCTTAAGGTACTTGAAAATTCTTTTCACAGCTATTAAGTGAGGTTCTCTTGGATCTGCTTGAAATCTTGCACAAAGACAGGTAGCATACATGATATCAGGTCTACTTGCAGTTAGGTAGAGTAGTGAACCAATTATATCTCTGTAATCAGTAATATCTACTAATTTACCAGTATCCTTATCCAACTTTGTTGCAGTGGCCATAGGAGTGGATGCACTTGAACAATCTTGCATTCCAAATTTCTTCAACAAATTTCTGGTGTACTTAGATTGACAAATAAAAGTTCCTTCTTCATTCTGCTTGACTTGAAGGCCCAGAAAATAGTTAAGTTCTCCCATCATACTCATTTGATATCTTGACTGCATCAGCTTGGCAAACTTCTTATAAAGTCTGTCATTTGTAGAACCAAAAATGATATCATCGACATATATTTGCACCAAAAGTAAGTCCTTTCCATGGTTGAGATAGAACAATATTTTGTCAATAGTCCCTCTGTTAAATCCACTTTCCAGATGAAACTAAGCTAAAGTCTCATACCATGCTCTTGGAGCTTGCTTAAGGCCATAAAGTGCTTTATCAAGCCTGTAGACATGATTGGGAAATTTGGAATCTACAAAGCCTGGAGGTTGTTCAACATATACTTCCTCTTCCAATTCTCCATTAATAAAAGCACTTTTCACATCTATTTGAAAGACTTTAAACTTCTTGTGAGCAGCATAAGCCAAAAATATCCTTATGGCTTCCAATCTAGCAACTGGTGCAAATATTTCATCATAATCAATTCCCTCATGTTGAGAGTGTCCTTTTGCAACCAACCTTGCTTTTTCCTTGTAATTATGCCATCACTATCAGTTTTATTTCTGAACACCCACTTTGTACCAACAACGGACTTTGTTTCTGAACACCCACTTTGTACCAATAACAGACCTGTTCTTTGGTCTTGATACTAGGGTCCAGACTATATTTCTTTCAAATTCATTTAACTCTTCTTGTATTGCTTGCACCCAATCAGCATCTTGAAGAGCTTCTTCAACTTTCTTTGGTTCAGTCTGAGAAAGAAAAGAATGATAGAGACATTCATTTGATGTAGCTATTCTAGTTCTGACACCTGCATCAGGATTTCCAATAATTAAGTCAGGTGTATGTGCTTTAGCCCACTTCCTTGCAGATGGAAGGTTTTCTCTAGAACTGGATGCTCCCCCATGATCCATGTTGTCTCCATCAACATTTTCTGATGCTCCCCTTGAAATTATGCTCTCTGAGTTAGATCCTTCAGAATTAGAGTTTCCAGAAATATCAGAGTTTGAGTTTCCAGAATTATCAGAACTTGGCCCATCAGAACTTGACAAATCAGAACTTGAAGAGCCTGTTGTAGATTCTGATGCTTCTTGAGATGTGGTTGGATCTTCAGTATGCTCCCCCTGCACAGGTGCATTTTCCTTAGGCATAGTCACCATAGTTTTAATAACATCATATTTTAATCTATCAGAGTTTGCAATATCAGGATTTACAGAATCAGAATTTAAAACTTCATTTTCGAATCTTAGTTGATCATGATCATTGAAATCTTCAAGTCCAGTAATCTTCTTATCATCAAAAGAGACATTGATAGATTCCATGACAACCCTTGTTCTTAAATTATAGACTCTGAAGGCTTTTATAGAAAGTGGATATCCAACAAAAATTCCTTCATCAGCTTTTAGATCAAATTTGGATAGCTGTTCGGGATGAGTCTTAAGAACAAAATACTTGCATCTAAATACATGAAAATACTTCAGATTTGGATTCTTTTTCTTCACCATCTCATATGGTGTTTTTCCATGCTTGTTGATAAGTGTTGCATTCTGAGTAAAATAAGCAGTCTGCACAGCTTCAACCCAAAAGTAGGTTGGTAACTTTGCTTCATCAAGCATAGTTCGTGCAGCTTCAATAAGAGTTCTATTCTTTCTTTCAACAACTCCATTTTGCTGTGGAGTTCCAGGAGCAGAAAATTCCTTCTTTATTCCATGGTCTTTGTAAAACTCTTCCATGATCAAATTCTTGAACTCAGTGCAATTATCACTTCTTATGATCTTCACATAATCTTTGACCAATTTATCCAGTTGCTTGACATGATCAATCAAGATAGATGCAGTTTCACTTTTTGTGTGCAAGAAATACACCCATGTGTATCTGGTGAACTCATCCACTATGACCAAAGCATATTTCTTCTTTGTTATAGACATGACATTTACTGGACCAAATAGATCAACATGTAGTAGGTGATAAGGCTCAAGAATTGATGATTCAGTCTTGCTCTTGAATGAAGATTTTCTTTGTTTTGCCTTCTGACAAGAATCACAAAGGCCATCAGGAGCAAATACTGATTTTGGCAGTCCTCTCACAAGATCTTTCTTGACTAGTTCATTTATATTGTTAAAATTTAAATGAGAGAGTTTCTTGTGCCAATCCCAGCTTTCTTCAATTGATGCTCTACTTAACAGACAGATTGCAGAACCATCAGTACTTGTTGAAATCTTGGCTTCATAAATGTTACCATGCTTGTATCCTTTCAGAACAACTTTGCCTGTAGATTTGCTTACAACTTTACAGTGTTCTTCAAAGAAATCCATATGATAACCTCTGTCACAGATTTGACTCACACTCAGTAGATTGTGTTTAAGTCTTGAGACCAGAGCTACTTTTTCAATGATGACATTCCCAAGATTGATATTGCTAGATCCCAGAGTTTTTCCAATGTTGCCATCTCCATAAGAAACACCTGGGCCAGCTTTCTCCACAAAGTCTGATAGCATGGCTTTATTTTCAGTCATATGTCCTGAACATCCACTGTCCAAAACTAGGATGTTTTTCCTGTTGCACTGCAATCACAAAGACCACTAATGATTAGTTTTAAGGACCCAGACTTGCTTGGATCCTTTGGCCTTTTTAAGTTTGTTAACATTTGCAGCGGATTTAGAATCAGAGTTTATGTTAATAGTTTTCTTATCAGAATTTGCAATATCAGAATTTGCATCAGAACTTACACTAGTTTGAATAATGCTAACTTTCTTTACAGAAGGTTTTATTTGATAATAATCATAGTACAAACTATGATATTCCTTACAAGTATAAATGGAATTTCATAAACTACCACAATGCAAACAAGGATTTTGTGGCTTATATCTAACAAACAGACTCTTAACTCCTGATTTTTAAGGTAAGGAGTTTATGTTCTTATTCTTCCTGCAAAAAGAAGCCAGATGGTTAGAGTTTCCACAGTTATGACATGTTTTTCTAGGAGCATTAGGAACAGGCTTATAATTATTACTTTTGTTCACACCTTCCTTTCCATTCCTATTTTTCCTAGGTGCCTTTACCTTGTTTATATTCTTAACATCTTTCAGCTTATGCTTAAGCTGCTTCTTAGTCATTAAGCCTATGTTAACTTCAGTTGGCTTATCCTGTTTAGGTTTGTCAGAAGTTACTTTCTCCTTAACTTCAGATTTCTCAATATCAGACTTTGTAGTTACAAACTTAACAGGATTTACCTTTGGTTTTTGTTTAAGAACTATAGGCTCAGTTTTTACAGTTCCCTTACTGTTCTTATCATCTCCATAACCTAAGCCCTCTCTCCAGTTTCCACTACTAAGAATATCTTGAGTTGCTTTACCAGAGTTAGTCGAAGTCCTGATAATTTCTCTTTCCTTTTCTAACTCAGTTTTGAGAGATTCAATCATTTTTAGCACTTCATCCCTAACATAAAAGGCATCATCTCTATCTTTCTGAGTTTGATGGAACATGACTAACTTTTTTTCTAAATAATCATTCCTCTTTTTATAAGCAAGATTTTCAGAAGTTAATCTTTCACATGTTAAAGTTTGATCTTTATAACTAATGAACATGGTTTTAAGATAATTTCTCAACTCAGTAATAGGCATAAGTAGTTTGAGGTACCTTTAAGTCAGCAGTATCAGAACTGCTATTAGCATTTGCCATCAAGGCATAGTTTTCCTCATCCTCAGAATCTGAAGCATCTGACCAGCTTTTCTTCTTTGTGACAAAAGCCTTGCCTTTGTAACTTTTCCCTTTTCTGCAATCAGGAGATATGTGGCCTTTCTCACCACAGTTGTAGCATTTAACATTTGAGTAATCTCCTCTATCAGACTTTCCTCCTTTGCCTTCATATTTTATGAAACCTTTCTTATCAGAACTTGCACCTTTCCTGGAAAACTTCTTTCCTCTCCTGAATTTCCTGTATGCAATCTTTGTGATTCCTTTCACCATAAGAGCACACAGCTTCATCATCTCCTCATCAGGGTCCATCTCAGGTATACTTTCAGTTTCTGAGTCATCATCACTATTATAACTTGATGACTCAGTATCAGACTTTGTGAGAGAGCCTTGCCCTTGCCTTTCTTTGAGGCAGCAACTTTGGGACTTTCCTCCTCAGCCACAAAAGCAACTGTCCTTGACTTTCTTCCGTTCCTCTTGCTTCTTTGTCCATCTCAAGTTCATGAGTCTTGAGCATCCCATAAATTTCATCAAGAGTTGTTTCATCAAGATTATAGTTGTCTCTTATTATTGTGGCCTTCAAATCCCATCTTTCAGGAAGAGCTAATAGGAATTTAAGATTTGAATCTTCAATATCATACTCTTTGTCAACTAGTGACAAATCATTCAAGAGTTTGGCAAATCTGTCATATAAATCAGTTAATGACTCACCAGGCTTTGAGTCAAAGTGCTCATACTCTTGAGTGAGTATAGTCTTCCTGTTCTTCTTGATTGAATCAGTTCCCTGACACCTTGTTTCCAAAGCATCCCATATCTCTTTTGCAGTCTTGCATTGAATTACCCTGTTTGACATGACATTATCAATGGCACTATGCAGCAAGTGTCTTACCTTTGCAATCGATGAGATATCTTCAGCAGTGTAATCACTTTTCTCCTTTGGTACAGACTTTGCTGGCTAACCTGCAACTTCCACAGAGAGTTTGGTTGGCATATGTGGTCCTTCATAAATCCTGTCGAGATATTCTGGATCTGTAGCTTCCAGAAACATAGCCATCTTCACTTTCCATATGGAATACTCAGAAGGTTTCAATATGGGAACTCTTATAGTCTCATATCGACTATGAGTTATGGTTTTTGGAGGTTCTTCAGTTTTGGTGGGCTTGGTTGGAGTTTCTTCTTCTGACATGATTGTTTTTGGATCTTAAACTGTATGTGTGTTAACAGATAAGCTCTGATACCACTTTGTAGGTCACACACACTGTAGAAGGGGGTTGAATACAGTGTTTAGCACAATCAAATCGAATATAAGAACTCAAGTAACAGAAAATAGATTTTATTCAACACAATAAACTCTGTTACAATATGGAACTGTCCTCTCTCAGTGATGAACAAATTATCACGAGAGCTGCTAGGGTTACAAAGAATAATAACTTCGATAATGATAACACTTATAGTGTAAACCCTATGCCTGTGTTTATATACTACACAGTTACAAGATAAATTCTAATTGATATGGAATATAATTCTGCTTCCTAAAATATATCAACTAGTTATCTTTTCTTCCAAGTATTCTATTCTTCATAGAATTCTTTCTTCATGCATATTTCTTTCTGTCTTAGTCTCGATATTCTTTCCTTTCAATCAACCACCTGCCTTATCTGAAAGTCATCTTAAGTCCTGATATTATCTCCTGATAAATATCTTCTGATAACTTAAGTTCTGATTTCTTAAGTTCTGTCTTCAGTATAAGTGCTGATTTCCAGTTAAGTACTGATTTGTCCTGTTAGATAAGATCTGAAAACTAAACACAAATCATATTACACATGACATTATCAAATATATCTAACACAAAAACCACCCCTGTGATATACTTGCACCCTGTAACCTTTAGTAAACAAATGAAAAACCGCATGTTTTGTTTTGTTTTCTTTTTATTTATCCTTTTCCTTTTTTTGTTCCTTTTTCTTTTTTTGTTTTGTTTTCTTTTTGTTTTGTTTTCTTTTTGTTTTCTTTTTCTTTTAGTTTAAATTGTAACTAAATTAATTTATAAAATAAACTTAAATATAATTTATATAAATAAACTAATTTAGATTTATAAAATAAACTTATTTAAAGTTTATAAAATAAATCATTTTAAGTTTATTAAATAAATTATATTAAAGTTCACTAAATAAATTTATTTAATTTAACAATTAAACTTTGAGCTTGGCCAATGCCTCGAGCCGCATAGCTGTATACCCTACGCACCTCTTCTCGTACTTTAACAGATAAACGTTCAATCCAAGTACGTTCCTCAACTTAACAATTATTCTAAAATTAATACCCAAATTCCTTTCACGAGCTGTTGAGGCCTAGTGCAACTGGTCTGGTTCACAGACGACTAACCCCGATTCAGGTCTTCGTATTATAACTTTAATTACATTGTTAAGCTTGCAACAACTTTATCGCTTCAAACACTGACTGTCAATAAATAAATGTACTTTCACTGGAATCCTTTTTGCTACTTTAGACAACATCTTCATTGCTACTACAATCTTGAATACTTCATTCACTATTCTTCACCGACGCTTGGACATATAAATGAACTCCTGTTGGTGAGTATAACTTCAAGACTGCAGCTGTCTTCTTTAACCTATGTCTCTACCTTGTCTTCAATTCTTTATATTCCTATGCTTCATACACTATCTATCTTCAATCAATGTCAATACACTGAAATCTTCTGGTAGCAGTTATACACCGAATCTTCATCATTTCTGAAACCCTGAAAGTCTTTAACATTTATTCTTCACTAAGGCATGAACATATTAATGAACTTCTTTTAGTGACTTGTAAACAGACTTCAAGCCTTCTTCTAATCTTTTGATTCTTTGTATTTTCCTTATCTTCATTTCTTCTGATTTTTTGTGTAGACGTAGTATTATTAACCTGTCTGATTCTAGTATTGTTCTCGTGTTGATTTATCACATAACTGTTTATACAGCTACGCAGTCTCACCAACATTCTCCCCCTATTTGATTGTTAAACTTAACAAACAAATTAAATAGAGAGGATAACTCAACTAACAACTAGAAAAAGTAAAGTACCAGGACTTGTAAATAATGCTACTGGTTTTCTGGATCAAATTCTACATTTCCAGATTTCTTGAGTAACTTAAATGAATGATGTTTGTTCCTCTAGCACTGAACTGATCTTCAAGTAGTTTCATCTTTATTTCCTCGGTTCTTCAAATCTCTTCCAGATAATACTTCTCAGTCTTGAAGTAATCATCAACAGCTTCTTTTGTACAACCATATTTCCTATTGAGAAACACATATCTCTCTTGCTTCCCCCCTATGAGAATCAACTGCTTAAAAGAGATCACCTTATGAAGAATAGTGATGAACCAATCCAATTCTTCCGATCACTAGGAAATCACCTTCGCGTTTACCACATCTCCCGTACAATAGGATCCTTAGTTTCAAACAACAATGGTGTAGTGTGATGTACATGTGCTTTACCTTTTTCCTCCTGCCTGCTATTTCTCCCCCTTAGTTGAGGAATCCTCCAAACTATTACTTAAACTTTTATCTCCCCCTAAGAGAAGGAATGTATGTTGTTGTCAGAAGGAGTTCTCATATTTAAATTGGTTGGAAAAGAAATAACAAGTCATAGTCTAATCAACCATGTCCCTTTAAATGCTGTAGAAATGGCTTCACTGTTGATCATCCTGTTAACCAATATTCCTAACGCCTTATACCTCCCAATTGTGAGATCACCATTTTTTACCAATTGTTAGCTCCCAACTTATTAGGCCCGGAAGTATCCTAATCCAGTATGTAAATGTAAGGTCCCTAAGAGTTAGGTTCCAATCATAAACAGATTCAAGACCCGAAGTATCAAGAACTATGTTTAGGGATAAGGAATGGGATATGATGTTCCTCTTTCTTCCTCACTGTGAGTGTGTGATTCTATTTCGTGTACCTCACAAGTGTTTCACTCTTCTCTCCACTCATGTTTACACTCATTCTCACAAGTGTATCACTCCTCTCATAGCTCTAAAATCCAGCTGTACCTGCAAGGAAAATCACATTAGCCATCCTTAAGGAGGTCACAGGTGGTGCAATGGGAGTTCGTAAATCCCCATCCTTCTTAGACTCGTCAGATGAATCTGAGTCATAATCTACAAGTTGCTAGTTTCCCTTTTAGAGTTATAGATTTGGACTCTGTGAAGGTAAATAATGATCCAAATAATTTAGCATAAAAGATCAATGTTCCCTTCTAATATTTGTGAAGACATTTTCTTGTGACTTATCAAGTAAATCTGAATCATTGTCAACAAGTTGCCGATCTGCACCTATGTCAGATCCACTATCCGCATATGCATCTAGGGGATTTAAGCCTGGGGAGGTAGACACTGACCACTGACATATGGCTATTGGATCAATATCCTCATCTAACACCTGTAAAGGCAATTGATCCATTAAAGAACCTTGAACAATCGAATCTGACCATAAAATGGTCGAAACTTTTGTTTCCGTCAACTCTTCCTTTGTGTGTGTAACTTATCCTTGTGCATCAAGAATTATTTATGTTTGAGGTGGTGACACTATATCGGATACCCTGGCCGACATGCGAATATCAATAGACGCACCCTGTTGAGAGGATGAATATAGTAACTATTTCTGTGCCTTTTTAGCCATTACATATTTTTGAGAAAATGTATGGGGGCTGGCAGTTTCCTCGGTTTTAAAACTACTCATCTTTGTAGGAGACAGAGCTGTTGGGTTGACTTCAGAACTTTTCTTATATGGTGCACTAAGGAACTTTCTCCCTCACGCTCATTCATACTTCATTTTAATGGTAAGAGAGTGTTGGTTGGTTCCGATTCTGTGTTTGTCTTTACAGTCTGGGTAGAGGTTGTGGGTTTTCAACCTCATGACTATCAAATGAAAGAAGGCCATTGGAGGCTGAACCTGTATCACAGAACATATAGAAATATAGAGATAAAATGCACTTAAGATCTATAATGAATGAAACTTATGCATTTAATCTTTAAGAGAAATGATGTATAATAGTGATTTCACGAAGATTTTCATGAAATAAGCAATCACCACTGTAGAAAGAAGTTTGATTTTTCTCTTTAAAACTGTTCAAGTTCACAAGTCTGTTTTATGCCTAAAAAGATAAATGATTTGAAAAAGACACAGAATGATCACCTAGCAGTAGTAAGAAGAGAAATAAAGATTTTATCTAATATGAATGAGTTTTTGTAAAAACATTGATCACTTAGGGTAAAGTCTAAGCAATTCTCATTCATGTCAAAAGCTCCATAATCTATCTTTGTAAAATTATTGCCAACAACATTTTTTATTGATAAATAATCTTAATAAGACTGACTATACTGCTGATTTCAAATTATAGTGAATCTTTCAGATATAGCAAAGCATATAAATTTACTAGAACTTAAAATCTCACAATTATCTGTAACAAAATATTAACAATATATCATTGATTGACATCCTACTTTAATATAATTTAAATCATGAAACTGATTTGACATGGAATTATCTAACATCATAATTCAAATATATTATAATAAGATATCAATGAATTAAATACCAATTATCTATCAACTAGACATTATCATTCAATTTCATATATCATACAATTGTTAACTCCTAACAACTGTAATATCTCAAACAATACTGGTTCGATAAATAAAGCAACATTAACCAACATTGTCTTGTTTGCAAGCTTAGAAAAATATTATAAGTTTCTTATACTTTGATCCACTAAGTATTGCATATAATATCAAAGTACTGAGAATAAGCATTGATTACTTAGAGGAGTTCTAAGTAATGTCACAAATACTAATACTTCAGAATTAGTTCATAGTTGCACTCTTAACTAAGTATAATTAACTAATATAAGTCAAGAATTAGCATACAACTAATCACCCAACAATCATGATTCTGATCTCAGTGAATTCGTGAGATGTAAACATTGCTAAATTCACTAAAACCAAAATCTCATATTTAACTTATAACACATAATTTACAATCAATATACTAGATATAAATTGTTGATAGATTTAGTTATAATTAATCATGCTACTTATTTATATTGAATTTAGTTTGAATTATAGAGCAAATAAAAATCATTGAATTGCTTCAATTTCCATAATCCAAACTACCCAAAATAAATATTAAATAAATAAATACTAAATATCTATGAGTTTGATACTAGCACTTAAATATTTATAATTATCTTTGAATAATCACCAATAGAACATATGGCTTATATACATGTCAATCACTTTTTAGATAATTAGTAATTTTAGAAATACTTTCGAAGTATATAAAATATTGAGAGTTTTATACACATAACTTAGAAAATACTTCAACTTTAAATATTAGTGACTTTAGAAATAAGAATTGATTACTTAGAACAAAAATTCTAAATAATATCACTAATACTAAAAGTATCACAATTATTCGTACATGATACAAATAACTATGTTGCATATTATTTCAATATAATTTAAATTATGAGACTGATATGGAATGGAATTGTCTACCATCATAATTTAAATCAACTAAACTAATATTTAAACCTAATGCTATAATACTTAATTACCACAAATGTATATGATATTGTAATCATGATAATCAAGATAGTAGCATTAATCACGAGGTACTGGATTACTGATAAATTCACAAGCCCTTTATATATTGAAGATTTAATACTTGTGAACTTACATAAAAAATTCCTTACAGATGGGATTTCCAGCTAATATGCAATGAATGATATCCCACACTTACAAACCAGTCTTGAAAAATTAACTTTATCAAATGATTTAGTAAATATTTCTGTAAGTGACTCTTTGACTAAAAGACATGCTCTCTAAAGTAATGATACATGGTGTGAAGGTGCCTTGTCATAGAGTGTTTACAGAGTTGTTGGATTTGAGGTTGTTTCTTATAATAACAAGAAATCAATCTTCTTCCATGAAGTTGACAGCTTCCCGAGATGCTTCTCCGGTCACCTATGTTAACAGCTTCAGAGATGCTTCTCCTGTCTTTCTTACAACCTGTGTATTCTATATCTATATAGCCAAACATGTTAAGCATAATATCTTTAGGGTACTATACTCCAAGAGTTGGTAATCCTGTTAGATATCTAAAAATCTTGTTAATAACTATATGATTAGATTCTCTAGGATCCACTTGGAACCTTGCACATTAGCATCTTGAGAACATTATATCACTACACATGTATAACATTATGTTTGTGCCTAGTGATAAGATAGTTATTAATATGACGACTCTACTAATTTATATTAAACTGTAGCTTCTGTTAGAGTGCCATACCATGTCCTTGACGATTTATTGAGTAGTATACTAGTTCATACCAACCTGAAGTGAGCTTGTGAAGAAGAGATATGCATAGTCCAATGGATCTGCAACTGCAAAGTCCATGAACTGTTGTGCATTGACTTCCCCTTTTGACTCAACAACCAGGAGTACACTTGTACACATCTACTAGAGTCCAATTCCAAGTTTGAATGTTCATCAGGTGTCTGATATGTCATAATATCCTCAAGTCTCGTCACTAGTGCTTTTTGCCAGATACCGCTTCCAGATAATAACCTAGCATCCAGTTTGGCCTTGTCCCTCATAACAATGCCATAGTCATCCAGTTTGACTTCTGGTTATCCTTGTATCAATTACAAAATTGTCATTTAGTTTGGATACCATCTTCCCTGTAATATGCTTGCTAACTGATTGAGTTCATCTTGCTTTGCATTCACCCAATCAATCCGGATCTATCAGAGCTTCTGTAGCTTTCTTAGTTTCTGAAGGGTTTTTAGCACATAAATGCAGCGAAAACGTAAAGTTAATCTTAAAAAAAACTGAAACCCTCCGCAGGATCCATGCAAAAAAATAATATTTAATTCGTAGTTCAGTATGTTTACCTTAAGAAGCTTTACGTTAATGGAAAGATGGAGGTCTTTAATAGCGATCCAAGAACGATGAACGGAGATCCTTAGCAGCTGCTCCTCAAGTGTGAAGCACTCCACTGGTATCCACCAAAAAACGATGTAATGAAGGAGGAGGAGATGGAGAGAATTAGGGTTTTTGTAAATCTTTTTGGTTAAGGCAAAAAAAGGTTTATAATAGTATATTTATAGGCAAAATTTTCAACTGAAAATTTTCCCATAAAATATTATTATTATTAACCCTTTATTATTCTCACTAATAATTAAAACACCTTTTAATTATTAATCCTTTTTCTAAACTCTTTAGAAATAATTCTCACACTTGATTTAATTTCCAAAAATTAAATTCTTAATTAATAATATTAAGAACCTTTTCTTTATTAATTTATAATCAATTAAATCTCATTTAATCAATTATTAAATTTGCCAATTAATTATTTATTTCATAAATAAATAATTATCAGTCATTATTAATTAATTCCTCCACCATTAAATCATTCTCTTTTATGGTGTGACCCTGTAGGTTCAATATTAAGCCGATAGTAGAAATAAATAATAAAACTATTTTATCATTATTTATATAAATTCTCTAATTCATTAAATATGATTAATTAATTAATCATATTTATTCTACATCGTGAGGGATACTTCTCAACATATCGCGACTATCCGGATAATACGAATTCACTGCTTAGAATACTAAGAACCTATTTAGTGAGTAGTTACCGTACAATTAATTCCTTCTACCCTGTAATGTCATGATTAAATACAAGGCATGGAACTTGTGTCAAGCCTATCTTATTTAATCACTTGATTTCCCATTCACTATACTTAGTTCTATTTAATGTAAATTAGAAACTCCTTTCTAATTTCATACACTCTGGCCAGAGATTCCTGAACTAACATAAGTGGATCAGCATTGAACATTCTCTTCCTACACTGGAAGGGGTAGATCCTTTATTGATCATACACTATCTTCGTGTACAAATTCCTATACCCAGTAGAGCCCTTATAATTGTCCCTTGAGACTAAGAACTAAACCAAAACATAGTTCAGTGTACACAAGATGACTATGATGATCTCAAGTCTAAGGATACTTGTACAACTATCACTATGTGAACAACTGCTGACACATGAGTGAACTCCATCAGTTGTTCAGCTGTGTGAGTCATGTTCAGTGAACTTATTCTATAATAAGCACCTACATACTAGCTATAGTGTCACCACACAAATGTCTATGAGAACAGACATCCTTCATAATGAAGCAAGCATAGTATGTACCGATCTTTGCGGATTATTAATTACCAGTTAGTAATCCTACGACCAGGAACTATTTAAGTTTAGAGTTATCATCTTTTAGGTCTCATTATTATGATCTCATCACAATCCATAAAAAGCTTTACTCTAAACTATGGTATATCTTATTTAAACATTTAAATAGATAGAGCCCGTAATAAAAACAAAACAAGCTTTTTATTAATATCAATGAAATCAAAATATATTACATAA
Source organism: Apium graveolens (assembly GCF_009905375.1). NCBI lineage: Eukaryota > Viridiplantae > Streptophyta > Magnoliopsida > Apiales > Apiaceae > Apium > Apium graveolens. Next base: position 158,001,445 of record NC_133655.1, on the reverse strand, counting down.
AAGTTATTCCTAAATCCTCATACATGATTGGACTTAGGACATATCTCTTTCAATCTCCCACTTGTACTAAAGCCAATCACTCCGGTATCTAATACCCATCTTGTCTTTAAGACGATCAAAGTGACTCTGAGAAAATGGCTTTGTGAGTGGGTCTGCTACGTTATTATGTGTGTCAACTCTCTCGACGTTGACATCTCCTCTTTCAACAATCTGAATTGCACCACCATTCAGAGTAAAACGTACCTTGACATGGATTTGCTATCACTTTCTGATTGAAAACTAGAGTCAGTATAACCCTCTATTTTCAACTCAGATTCACCACCAAAAACAAGAAAAATGTCCTGAGTCCTTCGCAAGTACTTAAGGATGTTTTTCACTGCTTTCCAGTGGTCTTCACCTGGATTGGACTGATATCTGCTCGTTACACTAATTGAATAAGCAATATCAGGCCTTGTACACAACATCACGTACATGATAGATCCTATTGCTGAAGCATAATGAATCTTACTCATACGCTCTCTTTCCTCAGGTGTCTTAGGAGACATTTTTTCGGAAAGGGACACTCCATGGCTCATCGGTATGAGACCTCTTTTGGAGTTTTCCATGCTAAACCTTTTAAGCACTTTCTTGATGTATGTACCCTGGGTAAGACCTATCATTCTTCTAGATCTATCTCTACAGATCTTCATACCGAGAATGTAGGATGCTTCTCCCAAGTCCTTCATGGTGAAGTTCTTTGATAGCCATACTTTGACTGGTTGTAGCATCGGTATATTATTTCTTATAAGAAGTATGTCATCCACATACAATATAAGAAATGTTACCGTGCTCCCACTAACCTTCTTGTAGACACATGGTTCATCTATGTTTTTGATAAAACCAAACTCTTTGATTGTGTCATCAAAACGGATGTTCCATCTACGAGAAACTTGCCTTAAACCATATATGGTTCGCAGCAGCTTACACACTAGGTGTTCATTTCCCTTGGAAAGAAAACCCTCTGGTTGTGTCATATACACTTCCTCCTCAAGTTCCCCATTGAGGAAGGCCGTTTTCACGTCCATTTTCCAGATGTCATAGTCGTAGTAAGCAGCAATCGCAAGCAAAATCCGAATTGATTTTAACAGGGCTACAGGCGAAAAAGTTTCATCAAAGTCAATCCCTTGCCTTTGTTTGAATCCTTTTGCCATGAGCCTGGCACTATAGGTCTCCACCTGGCCATCTGCTCCAATCTTTCTTTTGTATACCCACTTGCACCCAATAGGCTTAACACCTTCAGGCGCCTCAACCAGAGTCCATACTTGGTTGGTATACATTGATTCCATTTCGGATTTCATGGCACTATGCCATTTCTCTGAGTCTACACTACTCATAGCCTCATTATAGGTCAAAGGGTTGTCATCATCAATGATTGACAACTCATTGTCATTCTCAATGACAAAGCCATAATACCTCTCAGGTTGGCGAGACACTCTCCCTGTCCTACGAATGGGCTGTTCCACAGAAGGTTGTTCAGTCTGAACAGGTGTTTCCACTTGATTAGTAGTAGTTTGTGCTTCTTGAACTTCATCAAGTTCAATTTTGCTCCCATTGTTTCCTTTAAGGATAAACTCCTTTTCCAAAAAGGTAGCATGTCTGGAGACAAGCACCCGATTTGTAAAAGTAATACCCCAAAGTATCTTTAGGATATCCCACAAAATTACATTTTACGGATCGAGATTCCAGCTTATCTGGGTCAACTTTCTTGACATAAGCTGGACATCCCCAAATCTTAACGTGTTTAAGACTCGGTTTCCTTTATTTCCATATCTCATATGGTGTTTGAGGAACAGATTTGGAAGGCACCTTATTCAGTAAATATGCTGAGGTTTCCAATGCATAACCCCATAGGAATAATGGAAGATTCACATAGCTCATCATTGACCGAACCATGTCTAACAAAGTTCGATTTCTCCTTTCAGATACCTTATTTAACTGTGGAGTATATGGAGGAGTCCACTGGGAGACTATACCATTTTCTTTGAGATAATCTAGAAACTCTCCATTCAAGTATTCACCACCTCGATCTGATCGAAGAGTTATAATACTGTGTTTGGTTTGTTTCTCCACTTTATGTTTATATTCTTTGAACTTTTCAAAGGCTTCAGACTTGTGTTTCATCAAATACACATATCCGAATCTAGATCTATCATCTATGAAAGTAATGAAGTACGAAAATCCACCCATGGCTTGCGTAGACATTGGTCCACATACATCTGTGTGTACCAATCCTAGCAAATCTGCAGCCCTCTCTCCATGTCCACTAAATGGAGATTTGGTCATTTTACCCAATAGACAAGACTCACATGTAGGATATGATTCAAAATCAAAGGGGTCAAGTAACCCTTCCTTATGCAATGTCCGCAGTCTATTTTCACTAATATGACCTAGCCTACAGTGCCATAAATAGGTCAGATTTTCATCATCTCGTTTTCTTTTATTAGTTTTTTCAATCTGAAGTAAATAATGCTCTACGTCACATACATACAGACCATTATTTAAAATGCCACATCCAAAAAGAACATTATCTCTAAGGATAGAACATTCATTATTCTTAATAATAAATGAAAAACCATCCACATCCAATATAGGAATAGAAACAATATTCCTCACGATAGAGGGAACGTAATAACAATTATTCAAAATAATAGTCTTGCCCGTAGGCATATGTAAACTAAATGATCCTACAAATATGGCCGCAACCCTTGCTCCATTGCCCATACGTAGAATCACCTCATCTTTTTTAAGAGTCCTACTTCCCTTTAGTCCTTGCAACGAATTGCAAATATGAGAACGACAGGTAGTATCTAATACCCAAGTAGAAATTTGACCTAGTGACATATTAACTTCGATCATGAACATGCCTAAATCAGAAGCGGTAGTCTTACTATCCTTCTTCTTCTTCAATTATGCAAGGTAAACCTTGCAGTTCCTCTTTCAGTGCCCCAACTTGTTAGAGTGAAAACAAACAGCTAAATTAGGACCAGTCAACTTGTGAGCATCCAGTATGCTCCGGAGTGATAGTGCAGAAGACATGACGAATATAGTAAATCTGTAAATGATAAACACATAACAACACATAGAAAATATTCAATTTTATTTCAAAACACTATATGAATCGGGTCTTTATTCATAAGTGTCTCCCACTAGTTTATCTAATTTTTTTTCAACCCCCTAAGTGAAAATTAAGCATTCATAATACTAGTGGGAATAGGGATCCTACATTCAATCACACAACCTCGGGGTGTGGCATGAAACATCATGTGATGTTCAATAGGCAGACAACTCTTGTCAATTACATCTTATGTTATTCCCTAATATAAGTTTAGCCTCTTGAATAATTGAGTCACGGCTATGGCACGATAAACTCAATATTCTAAGTCAAGTCTAACCCAACATTTCATACAATTGAATCAGTCTCCAACGGCATTCTTGTTTACATATGGGGTCACGTTTCCAAATTAAGCAGATATGATGATAAAAACATAAAATAACAGTTGAGAGCAAATGGAACAATAGCACATAATTATTGAAATTTTAAAGGTCACAGTACATAGGATTGGGACATAGTCTGATTCTAGAAATAACAGGCTTATTTAAAGGAAAGACGGAAACAACCGGGGGATTCCATAGAGTCTGATAGTACAACAACATGAAAGGTAAATGGAAAGAACTAAGGCTCCACTCCATCTGAACGGGGCTTGGTAGACTTTTCCTCTCGAAGTGTCTTCACAATGCTCTGGAGCTCATCCGCCACCATCTGAATGACATACTGGCTGGTACGGTCCCGGTGTGCTGGCATCTCCTCAAGCTTAGTGTTAACGTACCGAACCAAGGTCTCAAGTCTCGCAATCATCTGCTCCTTGGGCTTCCCTTCGTAGTTTCGGCTGTCCGGATACACGTTCTTCAGTCGGTCTATCAGTCGGTCGTACTTGCCCTGAAGCATGTCGAACTCGCGCCTCAACTCAGCATACACGGAGAAAGCAATAGTGTCGTCCGACCCAAAGGATGACGAGGAATGCGCCCTTTGCTGACAACCAATAAGAGGAGTATTAATAATAATTTACTTTACCTACTCTCTCGCATAATATCTATAACCTACTCACAAGTCCTATAACCTATTTGGGCTGTTCAGGGACTCTAAACCGTAGCTCTGATACCAAAACCTGTCACACCCCCAACTTAAATAGCAAAATAAATATAGTTATTACATCATTTTAATGAGTACTACACAACCAAAATCCAAGATCTTACAGTTTAGGGTTTGGAACAGCCCAACACTACCAACTATTACATCTGATTACAAATACCGAGTCCTCACACAACTATTATTACTTATTCTACCTGGGCTCGAACATAAGCATCCGCATCACAGGTCTTACGGGCAGTCTGCTTGAATCTAACCATGGCTGCTAGCTGTAATATCAGGGTAAAGCAAGAAGTGAGCCAAAAGCTCAACAAGTGCTAACAATACAACGCAAAGCATAAATCGAGATATACCTTTAGGAATGACAATGGAATGACATAATCAATGATAATCGAGAGATAAAACTTATGTGAGTTGGCATCATTATGCTTGCATCAAAACAATTTTAAAATCATTCTTAATCAAAATCATTTTATGACGCTACGGATTACAGCCGGTGATCAGCCGCGAAGTAACCCCGAACCTCGCTGGGTTCTAAAACATTATTGGGAATCCCTAGGCAACTTTTAAGCCTAATATAAGTGTGGAAAGGACTCGCGTCTCAGTCCAGATCCACCATTCAAGAAAACATTTGCCCCCCTTTGGGACTGAAAAACCCACGTTTTAATCATTTTAAAAACTGATGCCGATTTATGACAAAATCTCTTTCGACTGTAATTATTTTTATCAAGGGATTATAGATCAACTTGAAACACTGGAAATATGACACTAAATCTCAGGGCCATGATCTACTAGACTTTACTATATTAGGGTAATTGAGAGGTTTCCATAAACAAGAACTTAGACAAGGAAATTAAGCCAGGCTATTGGATAAGATGAAAGAGTAATGCCAAACTAGGCTTAAAGCAACGGTTGTAGACAAGATATAGGTATTAGAACATCAAAAGATAGGCATCACTGGTTCCAATAGGATAAAGGTGTTAAAATATAAAGAAAGCGATCATCAGCTCAGTATATAACAGGGTATCAAGCTTTAGGGTAAGGATAGGGTTATCAAACAATCATGAATGTATTTAAGAAATGATTGGCTTTTAGGTATCAAGATAAAGTTTCTATCGAGGTTATTTCAAGAGTTGAATCAAAGCATCAGGGTGCAACATCAAGATTTCTCAGGGATCAATAGCATGATAAACAAAAGGATCAATAAGATATTATAACGCATCTCTAATTTATCATGGCATTAAACTATCATGAAAGACTTTTGAACTACTTGCAATATGTACTCGAGGGTTCATGGCATCTCTATATAACTCAAAGATAAACAAAAGATATGCTTGATTTAAATACATCAAAATGACTCAGGATAATTGCATCGATATATATATATGAACTGTTTACAGCAAATACGAAGGTCAAGTTGAATCACTTGCCTTGAGATAGACTGGTCTGGTCTGACTGGTAGGAGCAACAACTGGAGCTTCACTCGACTTTTAAGGCAAGTTTTCCCTCGTCTCGAGATCCTACATAAATAATAATAATCCTCATTATAATATATTCTTTCCATCTTAACCTATTTACAACCCGAAATTAAACATGGATGGCACTTAGGCCTATACACACTTAATTCATATCCAACATTTATATTTTTAAATGTACACACGTAGCCACATAATCACATATCGTATATTAATACCAAATAACATCACATACACCATAACGCCACACTAGGCTCGGATGATCTCGACTCACCACTTAAATTACTTGGTCGCTAACTAAACGAAGTCTTCGAATTTGGGCTTCCTAACTCAATGTGCCTTTCCTAAATTATCCAAAACCTATTGACCCTCACTTGTGCCTTTTGCTCTACTGACCTTATACTATCTTACAACTATGGTGGTCGACCTAATACTCACTTCTAAGTGTCCTAAAACTATGTGATAAGTGAAAGTGCTTACTGGTGCAAATTTCAGAATGGTAACTAAGGTTTCTTGAGTGCATTAGACACTCTTAAACTACAAGTTTTTCTTCAAAATTTTTACACAAGACTCTCCTGACCTAAGGGCATCTCATAAGCTTGATGTGGCTCAAAGGCCTGGCTTGGGCCTTCTTGGGCCTAAGCTAAAAGTCCAAGGTTCCCCTGTTTTTCTGGGCAGAAAATGCCCTGACTTGAATTAACTTGTGACACATGGTTCTAGCTCATATCCTATGAACTATGGTTGGAAAAACTTCTCTGACATACCCTCTAACTAAGGCCCAATTGGGCCTAATGAGGGCCTACCCATGACATGGCCAAATCTCCCTATTTCTAAGTTGCAACAAAACTGTCCCCTGCTGGACAGATTTTGTTATTCTACTTGTGCACCTAACCAAATGACATGCAAACCTCCAACCAACTCCTAAAACCTATTATATACTCCCCATACTAACTTCTGGTAGCTTGGGCCTCAAAGTGCACATCAATGACATGGTCAAAACTCACTCTAAACCTCAGGGTATTAAACTGATTTTTCTGCAGAAACTATAACTCTCATTTTCCAAGATTTTGACTTGACAAACCCAACTAACAACAACTAAATACTTAAACCAAGACCTATACTTGGTATTCTACTGAACTAACTCCCTTTTTCTTAAAATACCCTTGGTGAGATCATCCTTATCTAAGGTGCAACTATGGCAAAACAAAAGAGACTACTCTTAACAAATCGCAAATCTTCATGCCTTTGAAACAACAAGATATATATTTTTATAAAAGATAACCACAAATTATTACCATGCAACAAGAAGCATAAATCAATATTATCACATTATTCCTACTGAAATTAAGGCTCACTAACAAAATCTTTCCAAATGATCAAAATTTCACAACAAACTAAGAGAATTCCACATGCATGCATGCCTTCGGGTTTTTCAAACCAAAACAACATGATTTCCAAATAAATTTTTATCATAATTCAACATGCAAGCCTAACATGGATTACAACTAAATGATCAACTAGCATGCAAAAGGATTTTATCAAGACTTTACTACAAAATTCATGTTATCATCACAAAATACACAAAAATGTTAACAAGGCAACCAAAACACCATCCATTCGGCTCCTATCAAGTCATGGCCGAATGGATTAGGGTAAAAACAGCATTCGCATAGGTGTAACACTCTTATGTCTAGCCATTCTTGACCCTATGATACTATAACTCATGGTGAAAGCCTTAGATTCACAAGAATCAAGGAGGTTCACTTTGAGTTTAACAAAAACATCACCATGCAAGGTCAAAACATAGGTTTTTCACTCTATACTTTTGAAATATATAAGAATAACATATAGGGAGTAAAATTAATTGAATATAAGATGATTGTTTGGGTGAAAGAATGAAGAAATGAAGGGGATGGAGGGCCTCGGCTATGGGATGGCCGAGAGTGAGGGTTGAGCCGAGAGGGAGGGAGGAGAAAAGGGGAGGGTGGAGTGAAAATGGAGTGATCATCACTTTAGTTTTGTTTTTATGTCTTTGACTAGACTAAATGTGAGTGGATTTAGGAAATGACAAGAGTAACCCTCTAGCTAAAGTTAGGCAAGTTTGCATGCAAGGTCAAGGAGGTAATTTGGCTAGCAAAATGTGAGTTAGTGGGGTGGAGAATGTCTTCTTTGCCCTTTGGTTAAATAGAAGAGAGTTTGCATGCAAGGTTATTCATGTAATTTGATAATTATTAAGCAACTAATTTCCAAAGATTTATTTTTATATAATAAAGTACAAGTTCAAAAATTATAAAATTTATACCATAAAATAACTTGGATTTTTAGAGACTTTATAAAAATCATTTTCAAAATTTGTGTACAAAATGTCTTTTAAAAGAAATTTTTTCCAAAGCTTAGAATATTCCTTATAAATCAAAAATAAAGAAATTAAATAAATTCTTGCTTTGAAAAATCATATACTACCCAAAGCAAATTTAAAATGCAGAAATTTTCACTCACACAAACGTACAAGCATTGAATATATTTTTATTTAACTTAATATTATTCACAAATAATATTACATAAAATGCCGGTCGTAACATCCTCTCCCCCTTAAGGGATTCTGTCCCCAGAATCTAAGAGAACAGATGAGGATACCGGGAACGCATATCAGACTCTAACTCCCAAGTCGACTCTTCGACCTTAGGGTTCCTCCAAAGTACTTTCACTAACTTTACTGATTTATTTCTAAGACTCTTTACTTGCCAGTCGAGTACTTTAACCGGTTGCTCCACAAATGACAGGTCTGTCTGAATTTCTACAGGTTCATATTCTATCACATGGCTAGCGTCAGGATTGTACTTCTTAAGCAACGACACATGGAACACATTATGCACATGCTGATACTGAGGTGGTAAGGCCAACTCGTAGGCCACCTTTCCTACTTGGCTCAAAATCTCAAAAGGACCTACGTATCTAGGTGCTAACTTTCCTTTCTTGCCAAATCTTATCAACCCTTTCCTAGGTGACACTTTTAGCAACACAGCTTCGCCAATTTGGAATTGAACATCCTTACGCGCGGGATCCGCATACTTCCTCTGTTTATCTTGAGCAGCAAGCAACCTTTTCTGAATTAACTTGACTGAGTCATGCAACTGTTGTACCAATTCTGAGCCGAGAATTCTTCCTTCTCCTACTTCATCCCAACTTGTTGGTGATCTACATTTTCGCCCGTACAAAGCTTCATATGGTGGCATGCCGATACTGGAATGATAGCTGTTGTTATATGAAAATTCAATTAATGGCAGGTGGTCGTCCCAACTTCCAGCAAAATCGATTGCACAACTGCGCAACATGTCTTCAATTGTTTGAATTGTTCTTTCACTCTGGCCATCAGTCTGCGGGTGATACGCCGTGCTCATATTCAACTTCGTGCCAAGACATTCCTGGAATTGCTTCCAGAATCTTGAGTTAAATCGGGGATCTCTGTCTGAAACTATTGATACAGGTACTCCATGTCTTAATACGATTTCGTGCACATACAGATGAACCAACTTGTCCAGTGACGACTTCTCATTTATTGGAAGGAAATGCGCCGACTTCGTAAGACGATCAATTATAACCCATATTGCGTCATGTCCGGACTTTGTTCGTGGTAGTCCTACTATAAAGTCCATAGCGATGTTTTCCCATTTCCATTCTGGAATCTTCAGGGGCTGAATTAATCCGCTTGGTCGTTGATGTTCTGCCTTTACTTTCTGACAGGTATAGCACTTTGCAACCCATTCTGCCACGTCTCTTTTCATATTTGGCCACCAAAAGTTCTTCTTTAAGTCTTGATACATCTTGGTGCTTCCCGGGTGGATTGAAAATTTCGAATGGTGGGCTTCATGGAGGATCTCATTCTTTAATTCAGATACATGGGGAATCCATATTCTGGATGAAAACCTTAGTATTCCTTGCTCATCCTTTTTAGTATTAATCTCTTCTCCAGATAACTGATTTTTCTCTTTTTCCATTACTTCCTCTTGACACTTCTTTATCTTTTCCATTAGTGTTGGCTGAAAGGTCATTGCATGACAAACTTCTTTGACTTTCCCATAAGCACAAAGTTCCAATTCAAATTTTCCGATTTCTTCAGATAACTCTTTTGATGTTATCATTGCATTCAATCTTTCCTTCCGACTCAGCGCATCGGCCACTACGTTCGCCTTTCCAGGATGGTAATTTATCGAACAGTCATAGTCCTTAATCAATTCCAGCCATCTCCTCTGCCTCATATTGAGCTCTTTCTGAGTAAAAATGTACTTTAAGCTCTTGTGATCCGTGTAGATTTCACACTTTTCTCCATAGAGATAGTGTCTCCAAATCTTGAGTGCGAACACTATGGCGGCTAGTTCCAAGTCATGCGTCGGATACTTTAACTCGTGCGGCTTCAACTGTCTTGACGCATATGCTATTACCTTACTGTGTTGCATCAACACACAACCCAAACCCTTATGTGAAGCGTCGCTGAATATTACAAAATTCCCTTGATCATCTGGAAGTACTAACACCGGAGCTGTTACCAACTTCTGTTTTAACTCTTGAAAGCTATTTTCACATTCTGCACTCCATTCAAACTTTTGATTCTTTCTGGTTAACTTGGTCAATGGTGTGGCGATCTTCGAGAAATCCTTGACGAATCTTCTATAGTATCCGGCCAATCCTAGAAAACTTCGCACTTCCGTAGGAGTCCTTGGCCTCTCCCAACTCATAACTGCATCAATCTTCGCCGGATCCACTTTAATTCCATCATTTCCAATAACATGCCCCAAAAATTGAACTTCCTTTAACCAAAACTCACATTTGGTAAACTTGGCATACAACTTCTCTTGTCGGAGTATCTCCAATGCTATCCAGAGATGCTGCATATGTTCTTCTTCCGATTTAGAATAAATAAGGATGTCATCAATAAATACCACGACAAATTTATCCAAATACTTCTTAAATACTCGATTCATCAGATCCATGAATGCGGCCGGGGCGTTGGTCAATCCAAACGGCATTACTAGGAATTCATAATGCCCATATCTGGTCCTAAATGCGGTCTTGGGAATATCTTCTTCCTTGATCTTTAATTGGTGGTATCCCGATCTCAAGTCAATCTTCGAAAAACATTTTGCTCCCTTTAACTGATCAAAAAGGTCATCTATCCTTGGTAGCGGGTAGCGGTTCTTGATCGTTACTTTATTCAACTCCCGGTAATCTATGCATAGACGCATACTCCCATCTTTCTTCTTCACAAAGAGAACAGGTGCTCCCCATGGCGACGTACTTGGTCGTATCACTCCCTTATCCAACAATTCTTGTAGCTGGCTCGCCAACTCTTTCATTTCTGCTGGTGCCATCCTATACGGAGCCTTTGAAACTGGTTCCGTGCCTGGAGCAAGGTTGATCTCGAACTCAATTTGTCGATCTGGTGGTAAGCCTGGTAGTTCGTCGGGAAACACATCGGGGAACTCATTAACTACAGGAATATCTTCCATGCTGGGGCTGCCTCTCTCTGAATCCACTACATATGCTAGGAACGACTCACAACCTTTTCTAAGTAACTTCTTAGCCTGAATAATTGTAAGAAATAGTCGCTCTTGCCTCTGTCCCTTAAATACTACCTTCTCTCCACTCTTCGTCTTTAAATTCACTCTCTTGGTCTTACAATTTATCTGCGCGCTATTCTCTCCTAACCAATCCATTCCTAAGATTATATCAAACTCTCCCAGCTTGAAGAGTATCAAGTCGGCCGAGAACTTATATCCCGAAATATCAATCTCACATTTTGGACAAAATTGATTCACAGGAATCTTCTCTTGGTTCGCAATTACCACATTTACTACCTCACTCATAACCGTTTTATCACATTGGATCTTATCAACAAAAGATTCTGATATGAAAGATCTTGTGGCTCCCGAATCAATCAATACTTTGGCTTTGACATTATTGAGTAAAAGTGTACCTGCTATCACCTCAGAATTCTGAACAGCATCTTTCATCTTTAGGTCAAATGTCCTTGCTGTTGCTTGCGGGGTTGGTGCGGGTGGTGGAGGTAATGCCAATACCTCAGCTGGCACGCTTGCACTGGTACTTGCCACGTTCATCAGAGCTCTGACTGGTCCTGTTGCCTTACACTCCCTAGCCATGTGTCCAGTCTTCCCACATTTGTAGCACGTAACTCCTGGCTTCGGCATCTTGCACTCATTTGCCAAATGTCCCTTCTGATTGCACCTATAACAGGTCATACTCAGCTTATTGCATACTCCGGGGTGCCTTCTTCCACAGTGCTTGCATTCTGGCCTCTGGAACCTGTTTTCTCCAACTTGCCCTTGGCTTGCCTGATTGTTCCCTTTTGATTCTTGCCTTTTGCCCAAATTTCCTTTCCTTTGAAAATTTCTGCCCTTCTGGAAACCAATCTTCTTTACATTCCGATCTTGCGAACTTCCAGCTTCAGACTTTTCTCCATAAAATGGAACCTTCCTCTTCTTGTTATCCCTCTCTTTCCTTGACTGCATCCCATTATTCTCAATCAGAGCAGCTTTCTGTACTACTCCCGCATAAGTTTCAAGCTCAAACATAGCCACCCTATCTCTGATCCAAGGCTCCAATCCTTGCTGAAATTTCTTTGCTTTTTCTTCCTCAGTGCTAGTATACTTTGTCACAAACCTTGACAACTCAGTGAACTTCTTCTCATATTCCAGTACAGTCATGTTCCCTTGCTTTAACTCAAGAAATTTTAGCTCCATCTGATTCTGCATGTACTTAGGGTAATACTTGTCCAGAAATAACTTCTTAAATCTCTCCCAAGAAATCTGCTGAGTGACTTCCATAGCTTTTACTGATTCCCACCAATAAATGACTTCTCCCTTCAAGAAGTAAGTGGCATACAGCGTCTTCTGATCGTCCCCTAACTGTACCAACTCAAAAGCCTTTTCTATCTCCTTGATCCATGTGTTTGCTATCACTGGATCAGTGGTATCATGAAATACAGGTGGATTCACACTCTGAAAAACCTTGAAAGTGACAATTTGTCTTGGTGGTACTGGTGGTTCAGGTGGTTGATATGGCTCACGGTTATCTTGGTTTTCAATTCGTTGTTGAAGAGTTAGTTGTTGTTGAGCTATAGCATTAGTTTGCTGTTGCAAGGTTTCCAGTAGTTGAAGAATGTTTGGGTCTGTGGTGAAGGTGGTTGTTGGGTTCTTCTTTTTGGGAGGCATGATCCTGAAATAAGAGTTGTGTTATAACAAATATAATTGATAAAATGATTCGAGGGTATCGCATGGCATTCTTGTTTACATATGGGGTCACGTTTCCAAATTAAGCAGATATGATGATAAAAACATAAAATAACAGTTGAGAGCAAATGGAACAATAGCACATAATTATTGAAATTTTAAAGGTCACAGTACATAGGATTGGGACATAGTCTGATTCTAGAAATAACAGGCTTATTTAAAGGAAAGACGGAAACAACCGGGGGATTCCATAGAGTCTGATAGTACAACAACATGAAAGGTAAATGGAAAGAACTAAGGCTCCACTCCATCTGAACGGGGCTTGGTAGACTTTTCCTCTCGAAGTGTCTTCACAATGCTCTGGAGCTCATCCGCCACCATCTGAATGACATACTGGCTGGTACGGTCCCGGTGTGCTGGCATCTCCTCAAGCTTAGTGTTAACGTACCGAACCAAGGTCTCAAGTCTCGCAATCATCTGCTCCTTGGGCTTCCCTTCGTAGTTTCGGCTGTCCGGATACACGTTCTTCAGTCGGTCTATCAGTCGGTCGTACTTGCCCTGAAGCATGTCGAACTCGCGCCTCAACTCAGCATACACGGAGAAAGCAATAGTGTCGTCCGACCCAGAGGATGACGAGGAATGCGCCCTTTGCTGACAACCAATAAGAGGAGTATTAATAATAATTTACTTTACCTACTCTCTCGCATAATATCTATAACCTACTCACAAGTCCTATAACCTATTTGGGCTGTTCAGGGACTCTAAACCGTAGCTCTGATACCAAAACCTGTCACACCCCCAACTTAAATAGCAAAATAAATATAGTTATTACATCATTTTAATGAGTACTACACAACCAAAATCCAAGATCTTACAGTTTAGGGTTTGGAACAGCCCAACACTACCAACTATTACATCTGATTACAAATACCGAGTCCTCACACAACTATTATTACTTATTCTACCTGGGCTCGAACATAAGCATCCGCATCACAGGTCTTACGGGCAGTCTGCTTGAATCTAACCATGGCTGCTAGCTGTAATATCAGGGTAAAGCAAGAAGTGAGCCAAAAGCTCAACAAGTGCTAACAATACAACGCAAAGCATAAATCGAGATATACCTTTAGGAATGACAATGGAATGACATAATCAATGATAATCGAGAGATAAAACTTATGTGAGTTGGCATCATTATGCTTGCATCAAAACAATTTTAAAATCATTCTTAATCAAAATCATTTTATGACGCTACGGATTACAGCCGGTGATCAGCCGCGAAGTAACCCCGAACCTCGCTGGGTTCTAAAACATTATTGGGAATCCCTAGGCAACTTTTAAGCCTAATATAAGTGTGGAAAGGACTCGCGTCTCAGTCCAGATCCACCATTCAAGAAAACATTTGCCCCCCTTTGGGACTGAAAAACCCACGTTTTAATCATTTTAAAAACTGATGCCGATTTATGACAAAATCTCTTTCGACTGTAATTATTTTTATCAAGGGATTATAGATCAACTTGAAACACTGGAAATATGACACTAAATCTCAGGGCCATGATCTACTAGACTTTACTATATTAGGGTAATTGAGAGGTTTCCATAAACAAGAACTTAGACAAGGAAATTAAGCCAGGCTATTGGATAAGATGAAAGAGTAATGCCAAACTAGGCTTAAAGCAACGGTTGTAGACAAGATATAGGTATTAGAACATCAAAAGATAGGCATCACTGGTTCCAATAGGATAAAGGTGTTAAAATATAAAGAAAGCGATCATCAGCTCAGTATATAACAGGGTATCAAGCTTTAGGGTAAGGATAGGGTTATCAAACAATCATGAATGTATTTAAGAAATGATTGGCTTTTAGGTATCAAGATAAAGTTTCTATCGAGGTTATTTCAAGAGTTGAATCAAAGCATCAGGGTGCAACATCAAGATTTCTCAGGGATCAATAGCATGATAAACAAAAGGATCAATAAGATATTATAACGCATCTCTAATTTATCATGGCATTAAACTATCATGAAAGACTTTTGAACTACTTGCAATATGTACTCGAGGGTTCATGGCATCTCTATGTAACTCAAAGATAAACAAAAGATATGCTTGATTTAAATACATCAAAATGACTCAGGATAATTGCATCGATATATATATATGAACTGTTTACAGCAAATACGAAGGTCAAGTTGAATCACTTGCCTTGAGATAGACTGGTCTGGTCTGACTGGTAGGAGCAACAACTGGAGCTTCACTCGACTTTTAAGGCAAGTTTTCCCTCGTCTCGAGATCCTACATAAATAATAATAATCCTCATTATAATATATTCTTTCCATCTTAACCTATTTACAACCCGAAATTAAACATGGATGGCACTTAGGCCTATACACACTTAATTCATATCCAACATTTATATTTTTAAATGTACACACGTAGCCACATAATCACATATCGTATATTAATACCAAATAACATCACATACACCATAACGCCACACTAGGCTCGGATGATCTCGACTCACCACTTAAATTACTTGGTCGCTAACTAAACGAAGTCTTCGAATTTGGGCTTCCTAACTCAATGTGCCTTTCCTAAATTATCCAAAACCTATTGACCCTCACTTGTGCCTTTTGCTCTACTGACCTTATACTATCTTACAACTATGGTGGTCGACCTAATACTCACTTCTAAGTGTCCTAAAACTATGTGATAAGTGAAAGTGCTTACTGGTGCAAATTTCAGAATGGTAACTAAGGTTTCTTGAGTGCATTAGACACTCTTAAACTACAAGTTTTTCTTCAAAATTTTTACACAAGACTCTCCTGACCTAAGGGCATCTCATAAGCTTGATGTGGCTCAAAGGCCTGGCTTGGGCCTTCTTGGGCCTAAGCTAAAAGTCCAAGGTTCCCCTGTTTTTCTGGGCAGAAAATGCCCTGACTTGAATTAACTTGTGACACATGGTTCTAGCTCATATCCTATGAACTATGGTTGGAAAAACTTCTCTGACATACCCTCTAACTAAGGCCCAATTGGGCCTAATGAGGGCCTACCCATGACATGGCCAAATCTCCCTATTTCTAAGTTGCAACAAAACTGTCCCCTGCTGGACAGATTTTGTTATTCTACTTGTGCACCTAACCAAATGACATGCAAACCTCCAACCAACTCCTAAAACCTATTATATACTCCCCATACTAACTTCTGGTAGCTTGGGCCTCAAAGTGCACATCAATGACATGGTCAAAACTCACTCTAAACCTCAGGGTATTAAACTGATTTTTCTGCAGAAACTATAACTCTCATTTTCCAAGATTTTGACTTGACAAACCCAACTAACAACAACTAAATACTTAAACCAAGACCTATACTTGGTATTCTACTGAACTAACTCCCTTTTTCTTAAAATACCCTTGGTGAGATCATCCTTACCTAAGGTGCAACTATGGCAAAACAAAAGAGACTACTCTTAACAAATCGCAAATCTTCATGCCTTTGAAACAACAAGATATATATTTTTATAAAAGATAACCACAAATTATTACCATGCAACAAGAAGCATAAATCAATATTATCACATTATTCCTACTGAAATTAAGGCTCACTAACAAAATCTTTCCAAATGATCAAAATTTCACAACAAACTAAGAGAATTCCACATGCATGCATGCCTTCGGGTTTTTCAAACCAAAACAACATGATTTCCAAATAAATTTTTATCATAATTCAACATGCAAGCCTAACATGGATTACAACTAAATGATCAACTAGCATGCAAAAGGATTTTATCAAGACTTTACTACAAAATTCATGTTATCATCACAAAATACACAAAAATGTTAACAAGGCAACCAAAACACCATCCATTCGGCTCCTATCAAGTCATGGCCGAATGGATTAGGGTAAAAACAGCATTCGCATAGGTGTAACACTCTTATGTCTAGCCATTCTTGACCCTATGATACTATAACTCATGGTGAAAGCCTTAGATCCACAAGAATCAAGGAGGTTCACTTTGAGTTTAACAAAAACATCACCATGCAAGGTCAAAACATAGGTTTTTCACTCTATACTTTTGAAATATATAAGAATAACATATAGGGAGTAAAATTAATTGAATATAAGATGATTGTTTGGGTGAAAGAATGAAGAAATGAAGGGGATGGAGGGCCTCGGCTATGGGATGGCCGAGAGTGAGGGTTGAGCCGAGAGGGAGGGAGGAGAAAAGGGGAGGGTGGAGTGAAAATGGAGTGATCATCACTTTAGTTTTGTTTTTATGTCTTTGACTAGACTAAATGTGAGTGGATTTAGGAAATGACAAGAGTAACCCTCTAGCTAAAGTTAGGCAAGTTTGCATGCAAGGTCAAGGAGGTAATTTGGCTAGCAAAATGTGAGTTAGTGGGGTGGAGAATGTCTTCTTTGCCCTTTGGTTAAATAGAAGAGAGTTTGCATGCAAGGTTATTCATGTAATTTGATAATTATTAAGCAACTAATTTCCAAAGATTTATTTTTATATAATAAAGTACAAGTTCAAAAATTATAAAATTTATACCATAAAATAACTTGGATTTTTAGAGACTTTATAAAAATCATTTTCAAAATTTGTGTACAAAATGTCTTTTAAAAGAAATTTTTTCCAAAGCTTAGAATATTCCTTATAAATCAAAAATAAAGAAATTAAATAAATTCTTGCTTTGAAAAATCATATACTACCCAAAGCAAATTTAAAATGCAGAAATTTTCACTCACACAAACGTACAAGCATTGAATATATTTTTATTTAACTTAATATTATTCACAAATAATATTACATAAAATGCCGGTCGTAACATACCGACCTTTAGATTCTAATTCAATGTACATATCTCTATGTAATAGACAATTATTTCTTATTTCGAAATCAAAGCCCTTGGCTGTAGCACAAAACGACAATGATTTAAAAATAAGAACCACTTTCTACCATGTTGGAAGGCTATGACCGACACAAGCCCGTTGTGTCATTGGCCAATTACTACTTGATATTATTTATTTTTAGAGGGATTATATTACGTTACAATCATAATCATATTATAAAGAGATTCTTCCTTTTAAATTAAATATTTCAAATCAATAATCAATAATCAGATGATTCCCAGATCGGGTAGAGCATTGTCAAAAAGCGTCACTTAATAACCCTTTCTTACAGATAGAAATCTGTTGTTGATAGAATCATCCTTTCTCTCAATATTGAAAATTCATATTCAATTACGTGTTTCATAAACACAAGAATCTCATGATCGTATTCATAATATTTATTGTTAAGGCAAGAAATGATTCCTATTCTAGATTTTCTAGAGCACGCCTTATATTGATTTAAGTTCACCTAAATCTATCATCGCATGGTAAACATAGGCATATATCTCATATATAAAATTAAATAAACAAGTAAGTGTAAAGTGCAATAAAGTATATGTGTTTGGTTATGCCCCCATCCTATGTGATCTTTATCAAGCTCATGATAAAGATCAAGGTCAATCTAATATGGTGATGGAAATAAATACAACTACTTATTACATAAGTCTTCTTCTTTGTTTAGACTTCTTGTATGCCTCGTCTTCTTCTTTGTATCACCTCCATTGGATAGCCTTCTTGAGTCTTCAATTAAATTATATGATTGAAAGTAAAACTAATCTAATGAACTTACAAGAATAACTCGAGTTACATTCGAGATTTATGATTACAAAGATTGACGACATACAAGTCGTATTTAAAACCAAAACCAAAACCATTACACTAAGGTCGAAAGGCCATAACCATCCACCATGCTCATACAACACATAAAAGCATGATAAAACACATAATCTGATCTTAACATATCATATTATCCATGATTTAATCATAAAAAGAAAATATGACAAAAATCAGAAAAATCAGAATCAAATCAGAAAAACAAGAATCATTGTTTACAGGCAGTAAATGACGTCAAACGCCTTACAGACGAGTCGTTGATAGATTAAGCTATCAGTTTTGTTCAGACGCGCGTTTACCTATGGAATATGGTATTCGTTTGCGTAAATCGGATACCAGACCCAGATTTCAGCAAATCTGCAGTAACCAATTCAGAATCCGTATCTAATATGATTCTCATAATTAGAACAAACATAAATCATGTATATATCAGTATATATACAGATTACATAATCATCTTATGATTATACAACTCACATGAATATCATATATTCAAACCATACATATATAAGCATATTATATCAACATCAAATCATGGCGAATCACGTACATGCTCATATATCGAAAACAGCTAAACACATAAACGAATTAAAAACTTTTCGCAAGTAGCTCTGATGCCATTGAAGGGTTTTAGCACATAAACGCAGCGAAAACGTAAATTTAATCTTAAAAATAACCGAAACCCTCCGCAGGATCCATGCGAAAAAATAATATTTAATTCATAGTTCGGTATGTTTACCTTGAGAAGCTTTATGTTAATGGAAAGATGGAGGTCTTTAATAGCGATCCAAGAACGATGAACGGTCCTTAGCAGCTGCTCCTCAAGTGTGAAGCACTCCACCGGTATCCACCAAGAAAACGATATAATGAAGGAGGAGGAGATGGAGAGAATTAGGGTTTTTGTAAATCTTTTTGGTCGAGGCAAAAGTGTTGGATTTTAATCGCAGCGGGGGCATGGCAAAACACTTTTACACATATAAAATCCAAATAAAAGCATATAAATCGTGGTAAAAATATAGGGATCGAATCTAACCTTTAAAATAATTCGGAGACAACGATCAGAGATCCTTAGCAGTTGCTCCTCAAGTGTGAAGCACTCTACCGGTATCCACCAAGAAAACGATGTTAAGGAGAATGAAGGAGGTGGAGAGAATTGGGTTTTCCAAACTTTTTGGGTTTTTGGGGTTGGAATAAAATTAGGGTCTATAATAGTATATTTATAGGCAAAATTTTCAGCTGAAATTTTCCCATAAATAATATTATTATTATCCAATTTATTATTCTCATTAATAATTAAAACACCTTTTAATTATTAATCCTTTTTCTAAACACTTTAGAAATAATTCTCTCTCTTGATTTAATTTCCAAAAATTAAATCCTTTAATTAATAATATTAAGAACTTTTCTTAATTAATTTATAATCAATTAAATCTCATTTAATCAATTATTAAATTTGCCAATTAATTATTTATTTCATAAATAAATAATTATCAGCCATTATTAATTAATTCCTCCACCATTAATTCATTCTCTTTTTATGGTGTGACCCTGTAGGTTCAATATTAAGCTGGTAGTAGAAATAAATAATAATAAAACTATTTTATCATTATTTATATAAATTCTCTAATTTATTAAATATGATTAATTAATTAATCACATTTATTCTACATCGTGAGAGATACTTCTCAGCATATCGCGACTATCCGGATAATATGAATTCACTGCTTAGAATACCAAGAACCTATTCAGTGAATAGTTACCGTACAATAAACTCCTTCTACCCTACAATGTCCCGATTAAATACAAGGCATGGATCTCGTGTCAAGCCTATCTAATCCAATCACTTGCTTACCATTTACTATGCGTAGTTCTATGCAAATTAGAAACTCCTTTCTAATTTCATTTACTCTGGCCAGAGATTCCTGAACTAGCATAAGTGGATCAGCCTTGAACATTCGCTTCCTTCACTGGAAGGGGTAGATCCTTTATTGATCATACACTATCTTCGTGTACAAATTCCTATACCCAGTAGAGCCCTAATAATTGTCCCTGGAGACTAAGAACCAAACCAAAGCATAGTTCAGTGTACACAAGATGACTATGATGACCTCAAGTCTAAGGATACTTGTACAACTATCACTATGTGAACAACTGCTGACACGTGAGTGAACTCCATCAGTTGTTCAGCTGTGCGAGTCATGTTCAGTGAACTTATTCCATAATAAGCACCTACATACTAGCTATAGTGTCACCACACAAATGTCTATGAGAACAGACATCCTTCATAATGAAGCAAGCATAGTATGTACCGATCTCTGCGGATTATTAATTACCAGTTAGTAATCCTACGACCAGGAACTATTTAAGTTTAGAGTTATCATCTTTTAGGTCTCACTATTATGATCTCATCATAATCCATAAAAAGCTTTACTCTAAATTATGGTATATCTTATTTAAACATTTAAATAGATAGAGCCCGTAATAAAAATAAAACAAGTCTGTTATTAATATCAATGAAATCAAAACAGATTACATAAAAAGTTATTCCTAAATCCTAATACATGATTGGACCTAGGACATATTCCTTTCAAAAAATAGGGTTTATAATAGTATATTTATAGGCAAAATTTTCAACTGAAAATTTTCCCATAAAATATTATTATTAATAACCCTTTATTATTCTCACTAATAATTAATACACCTTTTAATTATTAATCCTTTTTCTAAACTCTTTAGAAATAATTCTCTCGCATGATTTAATTTCCAAAAATTAAATTCTTAATTAAAAATATTAAGAACCTTTTTTTAATTAATTTAAAATCAATTAAATCTCATTTAATCAATTATTAAATTTTCCAATTAATTATTTATTTCATAAATTCATAATTAGCAGCCATTATTAATTAATTCCTCCACAATTAAATCATTCTCTTTTATGGTGTGACCCTGTAGGTTCAATATTAAGCCGGTACTAGAAATAAATAATAATAAAACTATTTTATCATTATTTATATAAATTCTCTAATTCATTAAATATGATTAATTAATTAATCATATTTATTCTACATCGTGAGGGATACTTCTCAGCATATCGCGACTATCCGTATAATACGAATTCACTGCTTAGAATACCAAGAGCCTATTCAGTGAGTAGTTACCGTACAATTAATTCCTTCTACCCTGCAATGTCACGATTAAATACAAGGCATGGAACTTGTGTCAAGCCTATCTTATTTAATCACTTGCTTTCTCATTCACTATGCTTAGTTCTATTTAATGTAAATTAGAAACTCCTTTCTAATTTCATTCACTCTGGCCAGAGATTCCTGAACTAACATAAGTGGATCAACATTGAACATTCTCTTCCTACACTGGAAGGGGTGGATCCTTTATTGATTATACACTATCTTCGTGTACAAATTCCTATACCCAGTAGAGCCCTTATAATTGTCCCTTGAGACTAAGAACTAAACCAAAGCATAGTTCAGTGTACATAAGATGACTATGATGATCTCAAGTCTAAGGATACTTGTACAACTATCACTATGTGAACAACTGCTGACACGTGAGTGAACTCCGTTAGTTATTTAGCTGTGTGAGTCATGTTCAGTGAACTTATTCACAACTGCTGACACGTGAGTGAACTCCATTAGTTATTTAGCTGTGTGAGTCATGTTCAGTGAACTTATTCTATAATAAGCACCTACATACTAGCTATAGTGTCACCACACAAATGTCTATGAGAACAGACATCCTTCATAATAAAGCAAGCATAGTATGTACCGATCTTTGCGGATTATTAATTACCAGTTAGTAATCCTACTACGATGAACTATTTAAGTTTAGAGTTATCATCTTTTAGGTCTTATTATTATGATCTCATCACAATCCATAAAAAGCTTTACTCTAAACTGTGGTATATCTTATTTAAACATTTAAATAGATAGAGCCTGCAATAAAAACAAAACAATCCTTTTATTAATATCAATGAAATCAAAACAGATTATATAAAAGTTATTCCTAAATCCTCATACATGATTGAACTTTGGACATATCTCTTTCAGTTTCTTCTTCAGATAGAAAACTAGAGAAATAATCATTCACACTCAGTAGCCCTGCTAATTATTACTCCACCATCTGGATCACTTAGGAACTAGACTCTGGGAATAATATTGACATCAAACCCTTTGCCTCAACATATATGTTCTTTAGTGTTATCTGATATTCAATATGGTGTTGTGTCTGACTAATAGATCCTTCTTTTTGCTCCCCCTAAGCTGTTGCTGGGATTTCCTGAAAATCCTTACCCTTGCTAAATGGCCTCATTGAAGTAATGAGTTGTGTAGATACACTGCCATTTCACTGCTTGGATACAAATCATCAATACCATTAATTTCACTTTTAATATCTTGGAGCATAGAGTTGTTGAATTGTGCACTTAGACTTTCAATCATCTACCGTTGATCAACCACAAATGCCCTGTAGGTTATATACTCCACTGAATAGGCATGGAAAATATCCTAACTAGTCTTAGCTGCAAATGCCAAGATCTTCAAACAACTGAAAACATTTCATTGTTTGCTTTTGTAGAGCATTCTCTCCGAACACTTTCAAATTATCCAGTGTTTGCTTCTGTTGGCCATTAACTCATTAGTGGTCTTCATGTATACATCCTGATCAAGGCCCGATCTTACTTGTTGCAAACTGTTTTGACTGCTCCAGCCCTTTGGTATTTAGAAAGTCTTGATTAGCTTGATCTTGCCTTTTGTTGCTTTAATCAAGTTTCATTTCTTCCCTTGTACCACTCCATTTTGACATGGAGCTTCCAGTGCTGAATATATCTCAAAATGTTCTTGATGTTACAGATATTAATCTGAACTGCTTCTTGAATTCAGTCCTATTATCAGACCATAAGACCATTTCTTTTACAGTTGCTTCCAGCTTGATCATCTTATACAATCAATCACCATCTGTGATGTCTTGTCTTGAGAATGCACGAACAACAACTTTGTGTTAAGAGTAGCCGTCAATCATCACTATGGTATAACTTTACTTTGATGTGATATTGTCTTTGACTTCTCTTCCTGACATGCCTTATATATATATTTCATCCTTCTAAATTCCAGATGAGGCAATCCCCTCACTAAACCCTTTTTACAAAAGAGTTCCTTGAGTTAATGTTCAAGGGTGAGAGCTTCTAATGTCATAGCTAAGCTTTTATCAGATGAAGCTTTATAGTAGAAACCATTGATTTCGCCTTTCTTGAGATTCCATTCTAGCCATAAGCATATTCTTTCCTTACTCTTAACAAGAGCAATCTTCTCAACCTTCCTGCTTTGAATGAGACACTAATCCTTCATTGAATTGACATTTTGTCCTTTGATGCAGAATCGTCTGATCAGAGGATTTGTGCCTTGATTCTTCATCAAGAAAGATGTTTCAACTGTTATCAATGACTCCAATGATTAGTTGTTATCAGTGATAGCAATTATTGAGTCCATGATGACATCCCTTTTTCTGCATAGCTTTCTCCGCAATGAAAACCTTTGATGTCATCTCCAAAGATTATTGTCGGAATAGCTTTTGTCAATCACATTTGATTATGAGGTGCTTTCTTTGATCAAATGCCTTGAGCATGAATTACCAAGAATACATATGAATCAATTAACATGTTATGTCCTGCACTCACAAATGGATTAACAGTTCTTGGTACCCAACTTATCAGTTTGGGTCCAGATGGATTAGAGATATTATTATAAACAAAGATAACAACAGCTGCAACCTTGTCATACTAATTCTTATCTTTGACTGATCATTTTCTCCATTTTGATACCCTTGACAAAATTGTCTCTATGCTAGGATAAAAATGATTCCAACCTTACATAAGGAGGACTAGCAGTCTTTGCTCTATTGTAATCCTAAACATGATTTCTACAATTGATGCAAATTCTAGGAGATGCATTCATGGAAAAGAAATAAGCAAGATTGTATTAAGAATACATGGCATTCATTCAGAAATATTACGCATAAGAATTAAGCAATATAGGCATGATATAGAATAAACAGAATTAACAAGTAAAACACTAATACTATCTAGTCCAATCCCGTTGACGAATCTCATCTAGATATCTCAATCCAATTGTAAACTAATAAATTTTAACAAACAATTCAGAATAAATGAGCAAATCATATTATATTAGGATACAGAGAATAAGCATAAACAAAGGTCTTATATGCTAGAAAATATATATCTCACTAAAGCATTTAATCATATTCAACAAATATTCAAACACATATTAAAGATCATCTAAAGTAACATGCATAAGTTAAACATCAATCCTAGTTACCAGAAAATAATCTAGTGAACTAGTTCAGCATTATCTATGTGTGATATTATCATGCTTGTGCGAGTGTTAAACATTTAAACACTAAGATCTTATCATGCATTGAATATTGAGAATAAGATATTGTCGTGGTTCAAGAAATTGAAACCTGAGATATATAAGTTGGACCATATTCAAAGATTGCTATGAATGCAAGATATTCATGATTCTCGTCATCTAATCCATCCCAACTCTTTCTCATGCACTATAAGTTTTGACTGGCTGCTTCCCTAAGAAAATATTCCATCTTTGTCACAGCTCTTCAACTGAATCCCTACTCATCTTTGTTTGTCAAGCTTCTTGTTCTGTTGTAGCAAAACCTGTAACACCCCCAGATCCGGGGTCAGGGATCCGGGTCATCACGGTCTTTCTTTCCACAATATCACTTAACTGAATTAATAATAAATAACCTCATGATGTGACCCCACACTAACACACCACAACCCGTTATAGTCTCAGAGATGAAATTGAAATAAGTACAACTCTTTGAATCCACAATTTAAAAGTTATTACAACCCAAAATGATTACTTGATAAGTTTACAATTAAGTGCCATTATCTGCCACAAGTTATAGTTATACATAATTGATTCCCAAAAGTAGAAGGTCTGATCTACAAATAGATCTACCTCTGCAGCTATAGCAACTATGATCTCAACGGGAAGGCACGGGGCGCTTCCCACGCTCTTGCGCTGGGTCTACTTGAGTCTGGCCATCTTTCCTAACTATTGTTGTGTGATGAAGAAATAAAGCAAAAGTGAGCATTACAGCTCGCAAGATAATATATAGTGTAAACAACAATGCAAGTATCTAAATGGATAACTTACTAAAATCCTTTATAAAGTGTAAGATAATTACTTACTGGATATAAGCAAAAATAAGGGATGAAGTTACCAAATACTTCACTATACTTATATCATTTATAAAGCTACTTGAACTACCACTGTTCAAAGTATAATGAGCTTTCAACAGTTCATCACATAGATGAGACTACAAGACAAGATTTGAATAGATTAAATCTTTGAAGTATTATTGAAGGAAATGAAGTTATGATATACTTCATTAAGTCCCGATATATATATCCACATATATATCTCTTTATACATTTCCTGAAAACCTCTGTCATGTAAAGTATGAACAGAGTTTGTAACATCCAATGAATTTTTGGAAAGGAAAAGAATTGTGGCATAAACCCGGTATCTTGCTGATCAGGCAAAGATACCAATAAGTAACCTTTTCTACTAGTAGATGGACGAATTCTCTACTGGTCATCACCCTGGTCGCAATAGGACCTTATGCTGGACTGCCACTCAGCCACTTACGCATTTGATAGACTCCCACTGAGCCACTTACACTTTCATGGACGCCCACTGAGCCCATGTTGCTTATGCCGACTCGATAGATGGACTTACTTCCCCAACGTTGGGTAAGTAATCAATTCATGTACCAAAACAGCAACCTTGTTACGAATATAAAATACATCACAGAGTCGGATCCCTCCGATTTTGAGCGAGTATTTAAATCCCCTTTAAAAGGAAGATCTTAAATATATAAAAAAATGAGTTTTGGGATCCGCTCTAACTTTTAAAAATCATTTTGAAGACTCGAAAACACTTTAAAGAGTGTTTGGAGTAATGCTGATTTAATAAAGTAAATCAGTCCCAATATATTAGAAAATATCTGAATATTTTTATTTAAATAACATTCCCATAAAGAATAATCTTTATAAAAATAATTGAAGTAGAAGTTGTAAAACTTATACTTGAAATGAATAGTAAATAACTAAAGATATACTTATACGAAAGTAATATCTTTATTTGAATAATCAAAAGTAAGTTTGATTATCGACACATTATTCTTTAATAAAATAAAGAATATTATTCAGTAAATAATCGGAGTCATAGGTCCTCAAATGAATATTCAAATAATATTCATTAAATAATATAAACTGAGTCATAAGTCCTCGAATGAATATTCAAGTAATATTCATTAAATAATATAAACTGAGTCATAAGTACTCGAATGAATATTCAAGTAATATTCATTAAATAATATAAACTTATCGAATAAACCTTATTCGATTAATAGTTTTGAAAACTATATCAATATATATATAAATATATATATCATATATTCGGGAACATCTACTCCCGGTTTTAGAAAAGGGTTTACCTTTGGGTCCCCTATCCTCAGGGTATAAGCAACTACTGCTTATCTCTAACATAGGTATTATGCAACTATAAGCATTTGAACCAACAGATATATATCAAGATTACGAAACAGACATGCATATATACCATATCACATGCTCCAATATATCGCAAGAATTTGCTAATAACAATCATGCATCTATCACAAGATAATGCATATACACATATACATCACAACAACAGTTATACGGGTAGAAAACTTGCCTGAGCGACTGGGGTTAACAAATGGCTTGGGACGAGTCTGGTAACCTATAAACAACAGATAAGTTGGAATTAAACCAAAGTCACTTATAAATCTATACTTTAACCAATTTAGACTCTAACGCTCGCTTTGAGCTTACTGATTCTCTTAAGTCGCTCGAGTACCCTCGCCTCCACCATTTTTAATAAATTAACAATTACGAGTTTTAAGGCGATTCTTTCGCGAGTGTCTTACCAACTGCCTATTACACTTTAAATAAATGTTTCATACTCCAATTAGTCCTTCAAGGTCTTTAACCTATGTTTCAAAGTAAGGCGAGGGGTAATGATTCGTTCGCGAAACGCCGTTACTTAAAACAGTCGTTTCTCCTAAACCGTACATCGGAATCAAACGAACCACATATCAAAACGAAGCTCGTAACATGAACTATCTAATCATGGTAATGGTCAAAACCTAGCAGTGAGTTCACGGGTCCTAATGTTAAGAGCAAAAACAGTCTAAAGTAAATCGGACATTACGACGGCTATGTTTACGCGATTACCAATTTTATTCTACTCCAAACCAACCCACAATCACAACCCAATCAAAACTCCATCTATAATTCACCATAACAGCCCCAACAACTCAAAATTATCAATTTATACTATTCTCAAACATGAATTTAAACTATACTTAAGTTCATTAATCAATACTCCAAGAATTACAACTCCAAAACATTACAACACCAACTATCCTCTACATTCACAACAAACAAGCCTCCCATGAACTATAACAACATAACTAAACCTAATACTCAAGTAAAGTTAGGGTTTGGAGGGGTTATACCTTCCTTGGAGAGTGGAGAATCAAGTAACTAGCTTGGAATCACCCTTAAAAGTCCTTATCCAAGCTTAATCTAAACAAAAACTCAAGAACAAAAATTTTAGTTCTTGAAAAACACTATTCACCATCTTCTTCCATGATTTTTAGGAAGAGATTGTGAATGATTTATGAGCTCAAACTTATAGGATAGCTATATCTATGCATAAGGAGTCTTGGATAATTACCTTGCTAATTAACAAAGCTTGGAACTAAGATTTTGAATTTCTTGCTTTGAAGAAGAAGAAAAAGCCGAGAGCTTTTTGGATGAAGAAATGAAATAATTTTGTGTTTTGGTGAAATGATTTGTTGGTTGGTTGATTTTGATTTGTTTTGTTTTGTTTTCTTACCTTTTACCATGGTAACTTTTGTGTGGTTCTAATTCAACCAACAACACACTTGCTTTGGTCATGCTTATGTCACCATGTGATGTCACCCTCCCACCTTTGTCCTCTTCTCATTGGTTTGATGACATCATCCCCACTAATCTCTTTGATTAGCTTCTAATTACTTGGCTAATGACCGCTGATCTGTTATACGGTTCGCTTAACTTTCGTTTTCGTTTATCGTTTGAGGGATCATACCCGGGATCTTATTACTTGGGTTCCCTTAACCTTTCTCAATACATTATATTCCTTTTATGATCCTCTCTTACAATCCTTGAATTTAAATCCTTTTTATCCTGTTACCTAATACTCAATTCTTTCGATATCTAGTGGATTTTCGGGAAAAATCAAAGTGTTCGGATTTGGATTCTGACGATCTTTACATACACTTATTTATCATAAAGAGTACTATTACGATCTCCGAATAACAATAAAATAACCCTTACATAGTGTGGCATGAAAAGTTTTCTTATTCAGCAATATCAGCTAAAACACTATTCATAAGGGTTACAAAAAGTTCAAAATTTTGGGGTTATTACAGTCTCCCCTCCTTAAAAGGATTCCGTCTTGGAATCAAATAGAAAACAAATGGGGGTACTTTTCTAGCATTGCGCTCTCTAGCTCCCAAGTTGATTCTTCCACATTATGATTCCGCCATAGCACTCTGACTAGCTTGATCACTTTGTTCCGAAGCACCTGCTCCTTCTTATCCATAATCTTTACTGGTTTCTCCACGTAAGTCAGATCTGGTTGCATATCCACATGCTCGTACTCCACTGTGTGTCTGGCATCCCGATGATACTTCCTTAGCATTGACACATGGAACACATTATGAACTTGTTGTAGGTTCGGGGGTAAGGCTAGCTCGTAAGCCAACTTCCCAATCCGTCTTAGTATCTCAAAAGGTCCAATGTATCTTGGTCTTAGTTTTCCTTTCTTTCCGAATCTCATTAACCCTTTCCAAGGGGATACTTTTAGTAGTACTAAGTCCCCTACTCCATACTCCTTGTCCTTTCGGGCTAGGTCTGCATATTTCTTCTGTCTGTCTTGGGCTGCTACCAGCCGTCCTCTGATGAGATCCACTATGTCTTTGGTCCTTTGGACCACTTCGGGTCCGAGCATCTTCCGCTCTTCTACTTCATCCCAGTATAAGGGAGATCGACACCTTCTTCCGTACAGGGCCTCATAAGGCGGCATTCCGATGCTAGCATAAAAGCTATTGTTATAAGAAAACTCGATCAACGGCAAGCGATCATCCCAACTTCCTTTAAAGTCTATTACACAGACTCTCAACATATCCTCTAGTGTCTGGATGGTCCTTTCACTCTGCCCATCCATCTGGGGATGGTACGCGGTACTCATATTTAACTTGGTCCCCGCACATTCTTGAAAGCTCCTCCAAAATCTGGAGTTGAACCTAGGGTCTCGGTCTGAGACAATGGACGCTGGGACTCCATGTCGCGTCACTATTTCCTTAAGGTAAATGTCCACCAGTCTATTGACTGTGTATCTCTCATTGATAGGAATGAAATGAGCTGACTTTGTCAGTCGGTCTATAATCACCCATATGGCATCATGGTTGGCTTTCGTCCTTGGTAAACCGACAACAAAATCCATGGCTATCTGTTCCCATTTCCATTCAGGAATCTCCAGGGGTCGTAAAAGTCCACTGTGTCTCTGGTGCTCTGCCTTTACTCTTTGGCAAGTCAAACATTTGCTTACCCATTCTGCTACGTCCCTCTTCATGTTGGGCCACCAGTAATATTCCTTCAAATCCCTATACATCTTGGTGCTTCCCGGGTGAATGGAATACCTTGAACTATGGCTTTCATCCAAAATCACATCTTTAAGCTCTTGAACGTTCGAAACCCAAATCCGGTAGGAGTACCTCATTATCCCTTAATCATCTTTCTCAGTATGGATCTCTTCTCCAGTCATTGACTCTCTGCCTTCATTCATTATTTTCTCTTGGCACAATCTGATCATTTCTAATAACTCTGGCTGCATTGAGATCTCAAACAGCTTTTCAGTTCCGGTTCCGGTTACCTTTACTTCTATTTCCATTCTCTCAAAATCCTTTATCAATTCTTCCGAAGTCGTTATCATTCTGAGTCTTTCCTTTCTACTAAGGGCATCAGCCACCACATTGGCTTTCCCCGGATGATAGAGAATCTCACAATCATAGTCCTTGATTAGCTCTAACCATCTCCTCTGGCGCATGTTGAGCTCTTTCTGCGTAAATATGTACTTGAGGCTCTTATGGTCTGTGAAAATCTCGCACTTCTCTCCATACAAGTGGTGCCTCCAAATTTTTAGGGCAAAAACTATTGCCGCAAGCTCAAGGTCATGAGTAGGATATCTAATCTCGTATTCCTTCAGTTGTCTCGATGCATACGCAATCACCTTACCGTGCTGCATAAGCACACACCCTAATCCTTTGTGCGGCGCGTCACTATATATCACAAAATCTCCTTTTCCGCCGGGCAATGCCAACACCGGGGCCGTTACCAACCTTTTCTTTAATTCCTGAAAACTGTTCTCGCATTTCTCTGTCCATTCAAACTTCTCTGTCTTACGAGTAAGTCGTGTCAAAGGGGCTGCGATCTTCGCAAAGTCCTGTACAAATCTACGATAGTAGCCGGCCAATCCTATAAAACTCCTTACCTCTGTGGGTGTGGTTGGCCTTTCCCAATTTGAGACCGCCTCTATCTTGGAGGGGTCGACCAATACTCCTTCTTTATTGATCACATGTCCTAAAAACTGTACTTCATTCCGCCAGAATTCACACTTCGAGAATTTGGCATATAACTGTTCCTCTCTGAGTATTCCTAGAGTTATCCTCAAATGCTCTGCATGTTCTGTCTTAGTCCTTGAGTAGATTAAAATATCATCGATAAAAACTATCACACACTTGTCCAAGTACTTTTTAAATACTCTGTTCATTAAATCCATGAAAGCCGCTGGGGCGTTGGTTAATCCAAAGGACATTACCAAAAACTCATAGTGCCCATACCTGGTACGGAATGCTGTCTTGGGAATATCTTCGGGTTTAATCTTTAGTTGGTGATATCTAGTTCTCAGGTCAATCTTGGAAAAATAAACAGCATCCTTTAGTTGGTCGAACAGATCGTCTATTCTAGGTAACAGGTACCTGTTCTTTATGGTTAGCTTGTTCAACTCTCGATAGTCGATGCACAGCCTCATGCTCCCATCCTTCTTCTTAACAAATAACACTGGTGCTCCCCACGAAGACACACTGGGTCTTATCATACCCTTATCCAAGAGTTCTTGCAATTGGGTAGCTAATTCCTTCATTTCTAATGGGGCTAACCGGTAAGGTGCTTTTGAAACTGGCGCCATCCCTGGGGCCAGCTCAATAGCAAATTCAATCACTCTATCGGGTGGTAATCCCGGAAGGTCTTATGGGAATACGTCTTCAAATTTGTTGACTACCGAAATATCTTGTAAGTTGGGCACCTCCTTCTGCGTGTCCACCACATAGGCTAGGTAAGCCTCATTTCCTTTTCGTAGCATCCTTTTGGCCTGGGCCATAGTCAAAAATTTCTGCGTCTGCCTCTTTCCTCTAAATATAACTTCTTTCTTTCCTGGGATATTTAACTTAACTTTCTTCCCCTTACAGTCTATCTGAGCATCATTGCTAGATAGCCAGTCCATTCCCAAAATTACATCAAACTCCCCTAATTTAAAAGGAATCAGATCAACACTAAAAGATTGCTCCCCTATGCCTAACTCACATGCTGGGTGAATCTGGTTAACAGGAATAATTTCATGATTGGCTATTTCTACTTGTAAGGGTTCTATCAAGGGTTCAGCCTTAAGTCTTAACTTACGCGCAAGGTCCTTTGATATAAAAGATTTAGTTGCTCCCGAATCAAATAAAACGTTTGCTCTGACTGAATTTAGAGAAAGGGTACCTGCTATCACATCTGAGTCTTTCATAGCATCCTGGACTGTCATGTTAAAAGTCCTCGCAGTAGGTGGCTTATTGGAGGCAGCCCTGCTGGCTCCTGAAGCTGCTGGTTTGTTCATTGGGCATTCCCTCTTCCAATGACCCGGGCGTCCACACTGATGACAAGTGGTGGTTGGAATGACAGCAGGGGTTGATGAAGGGCACTTAGTTGAATAGTGACCCTCTCTACAGCACTTAAAGCAGGTTACTGGCTTTCCTTTACACTTCCTAGTATGCATCCTTCCACAAGTGTTACAGGCTGGCAATGGGGGTCGAGACTGGTTGGAATAGGACATTCTTGACTTCTGGCCGCTCTGGCTCACATTCACGCTCATTGGCCGCTTAAACCTAGTGTTCCGTCCCGATAGGGACACTGCTCCTCGATTAACTCTAGTTGGGAAGCTCCTTCCTGCAGAACCTCCACCCATGCTCATACTTTTCCTCTTTATTCCCTTCTTCTCTCTTTCCTTTTGCATCTGTTCACTTCCGGCTTCTACAATTGTTGCCTTTTGCACCAGAGTGGCATAATTAGTAAGCTCAATGATTGCCACCCTATTCTGAATCCACGGTTTCAGTCCCTGCTGAAACCTCCTAGCTTTCTTTTCCTCGGTGCTCACAAACTCCGGCACGAACCTTGATAACTCAGTAAATTTTGCTTTGTACTCTGCTACAGATAAGTTATTCTGCTTTAGCTCCAAGAACTTGAGCTCCATCTGGTTCTCCATAAACCTCGAGAAATACTTTCCCAAAAACAACTAACTGAACCTCTCCCAGGTTATGATAGCATCTGTCTCCATATTTTTCTTGGCCTCCCACCAGTAGTTGGCCTCTCCTTTAAGAAGGTAGGTAGCAAATACAGTCTTCTGTGCCTCATCGGTACTCAGAATCTCAAAGGATTTCTCCATTTCCTTCAGCCATGCCCTTGCCTCAACTGGGTCGGCTGATCCGTGGAACTCAGGGGGCTTAAGGGACTTAAAAGCCCTGAAAGAGTTTGCCACATCATTGTTATATCCTTGAGGGGATGGGTTGGGTTGACGTTCCAAGTTCTGCCTTAGTAGTTGCATGAACTGGCCCATGGGATCCATGCCTGGGTTTGGTACTGGTTGCTCAACCTAAGTTTCTCCTTCTTCAGCCTCTATCTCAAATCCATCAACATCATATGTTTCCTCTTCCTCTTCATACAGGGAGTCATCCTGTTCCACATAATCCTCATCTTCCTCTTCACTGTTTTCTTGGTTCCTACCGTCCTGGTTATGGCTTCCCTGGTCCTCAGATCCAGGGTTCGCCCTAGTTCCAATCTTTCTTGGCAGCATGATACTGATAAATATTTGGGAAATTCCATGTTAGGTCACAATCATACATAACATTGTGCCTTGCACAGTTCTATAATGGGGAGAATGTATCTCGCAATTCTATTATGACAGTTCTAATAAGAAGTGCAGTAATAATAATGATAAAAATAGTGATCTCGTCACTAAGGAACTGAACTGAAAGGAAACAAATATATACATAATGCGAGAAATACATAGTTTGATCTGGTCAAAAGTACAACAGTGCTACAGCCATCCGTCCCAAAAGTGATACACAATAGCCTATCTGTCTAGTCAGAAAAAGGGATGCTATATTCAAGTCAACTATCCCGGAAAATTGGCTCTTACTAAGGCCTCGACTAACTAGACAACTAGACTATCCCATCGTCAGTCCTGAATCATATACCGGAGCGGGTCAGCTCCCATACCCTTTCCATCGCATGACGGAAGATATAGTCGGCCTGCCGCCTGGAGATCCTACCATGCCTGTCCCCCTGGAGTGATCAGAGTCTCGCTCGGGACGTGAGCTCTATCCCCGTCAGCTCCCTCCTCAAGGATCGGGGTATAGCGGCCCTAGTCTCATAAGCTCGGGTACGCCTACCCGCCCTCTCCGCATCCAACTCCGTCCTGACCTCATCCAGCCGGGCCTCAGCAACAGCCACTGGGGTCCTTAGTACATCCTGAACATAGCTGTGGATTAACAAAAACTGCCTATGGGCAGGGTCGAGAGGTGGTGAATCCGGAGCCGCTGGGGGTGCCTCCTCGGTCTGCCTAGGCTCGGAAGTATGGGTCTCTGAGCTGTCATCATAGGGGATCCAAGATAGTGGTGGAGGGGTAGGAGCTCTGACCACCGGGAGTGTGGGTAAAGGGGTACCAGTGTACACTACCATAACTCCGACACGCTCCTCAGCTACTGAGACCTCATCCGGGTCCTCCTCATCTGAAATAGCAATGACCTCTGTCTCTGACTCCTCTGAGGGGTCCACCTCATCCTCCTCCATCTCAGGCTCCTCCTGATCCTCGACATCTAGCAGTGCTTCATCATGCTCACGCTCGAACATCTCAGGGTCCTCTATCTCATGTGCCTACACATTAAACGAGCTAAGTTACTATCATGATACTTATAAGGGTTCCCGTAAGGGTTTTAACTGTCAGCGCTACTTTAAGTAGTCCGACCATGAACTTGGCAAGAGTTTTTATTATCTTTGTGAGTTTATTATTATATCGTCGCATCATCTCTGAGGTTTATAACGCTTGGCTCTGATACCATTTCTGTAACACCCCCAGATCCGGGGTCAGGGATCCGGGTCGTCACGGTCTTTCTTTCCACAATATCACTTAACTGAATTAATAATAAATAACCTCATGCTGTGACCCCACACTAACACACCACAACCCGTTATAGTTTCAGAGATGAAATTGAAATAAATACAAGTCTTTGAATCCACAATTTAAAAGTTATTACAACCCAAAATGATTACTTGATAAGTTTACAATTAATTGTCATTATCTACCACAAGTTATAATTATACATAATTGATTCCCAAAAGTAGAAGGTCTGATCTACAGATAGATCTACCTCTCCAGCTATAGCAGCTATGATCTCAACGGGAAGGCGCGGGGCGCTTCCCACGCTCTTGCGCTGGGTCTGCTTGAGTCTGGACATCTTTCCTAAGTGTTGTTGTGTGATGAAGAAATAAAGCAAGAGTGAGCATTACAGCTCGCAAGATAATATATAGTGTAAACAACAATGCAAGTATCTAAATGGATAACTTACTAAAATCCTTTATCAAGTGTAATATAATTACTTACTGGATATAAGCAAAAACAAGGGATGAAGTTACCAAATACTTCACTATACTTATATCATTTATAAAGCTACTTGAACTACAACTGTTCAAAGTATAATGAGCTTTCAACAGTTCATCACATAGATGAGACTACAAGACAAGATTTGAATAGATTAAATCTTTGAAGTATTATTGAAGGAAATGAAGTTATGATATACTTCATTAAGTCCCGATATATATATCCACATATATATCTCTTTATACATTTCCTGAAAACCTCTGTCATATAAAGTATGAACAAAGTTTGTAATATCCAATGAATTTTTGGAAAGGAAAAGAATTGTGGCATAAACCCGGTATCTTGCTGATCAGGCAAAGATACCAATAAGTAACCTTTTCTACTAGTAGATGGACGAATTCCCCACTGGTCATCACCCTGGTCACAATAGGACCTTATGCTGGACTACCACTCAGCCACTTACGCATTTGATGGACTCCCACTGAGCCACTTACACTTTCATGGACGCCCACTGAGCCCATGTTGCTTATGCCGACTCGATAGATGGACTTACTTCCCGAACGTTGGGTAAGTAATCAATTCATTTACCAAAACAGCAACCTTGTTGCGAATATAAAATACACCACAGAGCCGGATCCCTCCGGTTTTGAGCGAGTATTTAAATCCCCTTTAAAAGGAAGATCTTAAATATATAAAAATATGAGTTTTGGGATCCGCTCTAACTTTTAAAAATCATTTTAAAGACTCGAAAACACTTTAAAGAGTGTTTGGAGTAATGCTGATTTAATAAAGTAAATCAGTCCCAATATATTAGAAAATATCTGAATATTATTATTTAAATAACATTCCCATAAAGAATAATCTTTATAAAAATAATTGAAGTAGAAGTTGTAAAATTTATACTTGAAATGAATAGTAAATAACCAAAGATATACTTATACGAAAGTAATATCTTTATTTGAATAATCAAAAGTAAGTTTGATTATCGACACATTATTCTTTAATAAAATAAAGAATATTATTCAGTAAATAATCGGAGTCATACGTCCTCAAATGAATATTCAAATAATATTCATTAAATAATATAAACTGAGTCATAAGTCCTCGAATGAATATTCAAGTAATATTCATTAAATAATATAAACTGAGTCATAAGTCCTCGAATGAATATTCAAGTAATATTCATTAAATAATATAAACTTATCGAATAAACCTTATTCGATTAATAGTTTTGAAAACTATATCAATATATATATAAATATAAATATAAATATATATATATCATATATTCGGGAACATCTACTCCCGGTTTTAGAAAAGGGTTTACCTTTGGGTCCCCTATCCTCAGGGTATAAGCAACTACTGCTTATCTTTAGCATAGGTATTATGCAACTATAAGCATTTGAACCAACAGATATATATCAAGATTACGAAACAGACATGCATATATACCATATCACATGCTCCAATATATCGCAAGAATTTGCTAATAACAATCATGCATCTATCACAAGATAATGCATATACACATATACATCACAATAACAGTTATACGGGTAGAAAACTTGCCTGAGCGACTGGGGGCTACAAATGGCTTGGGACGAGTCTGGTAACCTATAAACAACATATAAGTTGTAATTAAACCAAAGTCACTTATAAATCTATACTTTAACCAATTTAGACTCTAACGCTCGCTTTGCGCTTACTGATTCTCTCAAGTCGCTCGAGTACCCTCGCCTCCACCATTTTAAATAAATTAACAATTACGAGTTTTAAGGCGATTCTTTCGCGAGTGTCTTACCAACTGCCTATTACACTTTACATAAATGTTTCATACTCCAATTAGTCCTTTAAGGTCTTTAACCTATGTTTCAAAGTAAGGCGAGGGGTAATGATTCGTTCGCGAAACGCCGTTACTTAAAACGGTCGTTTCTCCTAAACCGTACATCGGAATCAAACGAACCACATATCAAAACGAAGATCGTATCATGAACTATCTAATCATGGCAATGATCAAAACCTAGCAGTGAGTTCACGGGTCCTAATGTTAAGAGCAAAAAAGTCTAAAGTAAATCGGACATTACGACGGCTATGTTTACGCGATTACCAATTTTATTCTACTCCAAACCAACCCACAATCACAACCCAATCAAAACTCCATCCATAATTTACCATAACAGCCCCAAAAACTCAACATTATTAATTTATACTATTCTCAAACATGAATTTAAACTATACTTAAGTTCATTAATTAATACTCCAAGAATTACAACTCCAAAACATTACAACACCAACTATCCTCTACATTCACAACAAACAAGCCTCTCATGAACTATAACAACATAACTAAACCTAATACTCAAGTAAAGTTAGGGTTTGGAGGGGTTATACCTTCCTTGGAGAGTGGAGAATCAAGTAACTAGCTTGGAATCACCCTTAAAAGTCCTTATCCAAGCTTAATCTAAACAAAAACTCAAGAACAAAAATTTTAGTTCTTGAAAAACACTATTCACCATCTTCTTCCATGATTTTTAGGAAGAGATTGTGAATGATTTAGGAGCTCAAACTTATAGGATAGCTATATCTATGCATAAGGAGTCTTGGATAATTACCTTGCTAATTAACAAAGCTTGGAACTAAGATTTTGAATTTCTTGCTTTGAAGAAGAAGAAAAAGCCGAGAGCTTTTTGGATGAAGAAATGAAATAATTTTGTGTTTTGGTGAAATGATTTGTTGGTTGGTTGATTTTGATTTGTTTTGTTTTGTTTTCTTACCTTTTACCATGGTAACTTTTGTGTGGTTCTAATTCAACCAACAACACACTTGCTTTGGTCATGCTTATGTCACCATGTGATGTCACCCTCCCACCTTTATCCTCTTCTCATTGTTTTGATGACATCATCCCCACTAATCTCTTTGATTAGCTTCTAATTACTTGGCTATTGACCGCTGATCTGTTATACGGTTCGCTTAACTTTCGTTTTCGTTTATCGTTTGAGGGATCATACCCGGGATCTTATTACTTGGGTTCCCTTAACCTGTCTCAATACATTATATTCCTTTTATGATCCTCTCTTACAATCCTTGAATTTAAATCCTTTTTATCCTGTTACCTTATACTGAATTCTTTCGATATCTGGTGGATTTTCGGGAAAAATCAAAGTGTTCGGATTTGGATTCTGACGATCTTTACATACACTTATTTATCATAAAGAGTACTATTACGATCTCAGAATAACAATAAAAGAACCCCTACATAGTGTGGTATGAAAAGTTTTCTTATTCAGCAATATCAGCAAAAACACTATTCATAAGGGTTACAAAAAGTTCAAAATTTTGGGGTTATTACAAAACCCCGATAGTTACTTGACATATTTGTCGTGTCATAAATGTAGCTATCAAATCTTGTTTCTGTCCCAATCTCAGTCTTGAAATCACCTCTTGAACTGAATCTGTAAAAGTCTATGCTTTGGAGTAGATAGGCTTGATCCTTGGATATAACATAAGTATTCCTTGTGAATCTGATGTGACTAAACTTCCCTGACAAGTAAAACACTGCCCTGACGTCCAATCCCTCAATTACTTCTACCTGAGCTTCCTTTGATTCAACTATCAGTAACTCTTACATTCT
This sequence comes from Apium graveolens, assembly GCF_009905375.1. Classification (NCBI taxonomy): domain Eukaryota; kingdom Viridiplantae; phylum Streptophyta; class Magnoliopsida; order Apiales; family Apiaceae; genus Apium; species Apium graveolens. The sequence continues at coordinate 157,962,060 of NC_133655.1, read as the reverse complement.
GTCCCGAGGTTCCAACTTTTAATGCATATAACTGAGATGTTTGTATGTCCCCACTATTCTCTCTGACCTCCACAAATCCTGCCTTTCTGATCTCTGTGATTCCCGGATAAATATAGCGTTGGTAGAAACCACGGTGTGACTGTATAATCTGGAATCATAAAGTTGTCTTAAAATCTTTGAGAAAAGTTGTACCCGTAGAAATTTCATTCATTTCCTGCATCTGAAAATCCAGTGGTATCCTATGGAGTAAGTCTTTGAGGAAATTCCATAATTTTCTTCAGTAGGTCTTGAAATCAGCTTTGTTGTAATAAGAAAACCATTATCTTCAATTTTCGTGTTCGGGAATTTTCCGTTTGAATAACACATGGTCTTCGTTTTCTTCGAAAGATTAAAATCATCTTTAAAAGCCCGGAGAAATCTCGCGTCTACCAATCCTTTGAGAACCCTTAATTTAATATTTAAGAGAAATTTAAATTTCCAGAATTTTTAATTTTCTTAGAAAATAAATTAATCAAAAATAAATATTTACATAAACTTTAATTTTCAAGAATTTCGAATTTCCTTAAAATTAAAATAAAAAGTAAATTATTATTTAAGAAAAAAATTAAATTTAAAAATTTTAAATTTTCCGAGAAAAATAAATAAATCTAAAATAAAAATTAGGGGCTACATAATTGAGCTCTTATAAATTAAGTGCTAGATTGTGACCCCTGTATCATTGTAGCTAACTTGCGACTGGTTTCCAAGAATTACCTCGAAGAAAAAAAATTTGAGTTGCGATCCTGTGGTAACAATTGTCACAAGTAACTTTCCCTTTTTTTTTACTCTAACTTGCGACCTTATCTTTGGCACAGGCTATGTACATAAGTCGCATGTATCGCAATTCGCAAGTTACTGACTTAGGGTGTGTTTGGTATTGCTGTTGTTGACAGCAACAACAGCTTTTCGCTGAAAAACAGTTAAAAAACTGTTTGGTAATATTCAAAAACTGCTTTTCGGAAAAGTGCTTCTAGCCTAAAAGCTGCTGTTAGAGAAAGCAAATTCCTCCATGCTTTTATAAAAAGCTGTTTTTCAGCTTTTACAGAAAGCAGATGCTAATTTTATCATCAAACCTTACCAAAAGCATTATTATTTTTAATTTCTTGCATCAAAACATATATATATCAAAAAAGTTACCAAACAATCATCTAATTTTTATAACAGCACTTTTTTTAACAACAATTTTTCTAACAATAAAGCAATTTTTAACAGCAATCCCAGACAGAGCCTTAACCAAAATTGATACATTATGCAGCTTACGCGTGTATTATTTCTGCGCGTGCTTAGATATCCAAGGCCTGGAAATTGCTCTCACTGACGGCGCCATTTATACTCAAGATTTACTTTGGTAAAAACTCTTATTTACAATAATTTAAGTAGTAAATTAATTTAATTAAATTTATAAAATAAATTTATTTAAATTAAGTTCATACAATAAATTTATTTAAAATAAATTTTCTAAATCAAATTTATAAAATAAATTTATGTAAATAAAAAAATGATAAAATAAATTATTTTTAAGGATCCTGATTTGTGTATCAATCAGTCAGCTCTGATACCAATTGTTAGATCCCAAAGTATCAAGAAGGGGGTTAAATACGATACTCACTAAATTAAAAAAAGTCTTTCAAATCTTTTACGGATATAAAATTTAGTACTTGGTTAGTAGTTCCGTGTTCTTGAGGTGAATAGTGTTTGGAACAGTAAAATGAGGAACACAAGATATTCGGGGAAATATATATTTATATATAAATCCGCGAGGGGTGTTGCTACACTCCAGTAAATAAATTAATCGGCTACAATCTAAGAACAACAAAGTACCTAGCTTCTACAAAGATCAACAAATTAAATCCTATACAACGTTCTAGCTTTTGTTTGTCTAAAGATTTAATTACCGGGTAACGATTATAATGCCCCTATGAATATACAAGCGTTAAATCGGGCATTATAACGTTACTCCAGTGACAAGATTAACGAATATAGATTTGGGTGTATATATCCCCTATCTCTCTTTGTTTCAATTCTTCAGCTCACTTGTGAGAGAAGATGAACATAACAAAAACTAATAGCTTAATAAATCTGCTGCTGTAGTGTAGACATTATATCAATTATAATGTGTGGCTGAAATTGAACCACACAAATAATTGATTGTACAATAAAGTAGTGGCGGAGGAGTTAATTGTGATAGGTATGTTTTCCTTTTACTTGCTACCAGAAGGAGGGAAGCTTTTGCCTTAGTTTATTTTGTCTCCTCAAGTTTCTTGCGACCCCCTGTGTGCTTAGTACAAGTACTTAGTTTCTTTTGCATAACACAGTTACTTGCGCCTCCTAGTACACTTGTTTACTGGAAACTAACATAGAGTACAAGGTTTGTACTTAAACAAAAACCACCCCTGTGATTTACTTGCGCCCTGTAAGTAAACAAAAGAAAAGCCGCCTGTTTTGTTTTGTTTCCTTTTTATTTTTCCTTTTCCTTTTTTTGTTTCCGTTTTTGTTTCTTTTATTTTGTTTCATTTTTGTTTTCGTTTTCTTTTGTTTTCTATTTCTTTTTGTTTTTGTTTTCCTTTTCTTTTAGTTTAAATTGCAACTAAATTAATTTATAAAATAAACTTAAATATAATTTATATAAATAAACTAATTTAGATTTAGAATATAAAATTATTTAAAGTTTATAAAATAAATCATTTTATGTTTATTAAATAAATTATATTAAAGTTCACTAAATAAATTTATTTAATTTAACAATTAAACTTTGAGCTTGGCCAATCCCTCGAGCCGCATAGCTGTATACCCTGCGCACCTCTTCTCGTGCTTTAACAGATAAAAGTTCAATCCAACTATGTTCCTCAACTTAACAATTCTTCTAAAATTAATATCCAAATTTCTTTCACGAGCTGTTGACGTCTAGTGTAACTGGTTTGGTTCACAGACGACTAACCCCGATTCAGGTCTTTATATTATAGCCTTAATTACATTGTTAAGCGTGCAACAACTTTATCACTTCAAACACTGACTGTCAATAAACAATTGTACTTTCACTGAAATCCTTTCTGGTACTTTAGACAACGTCTTCATTGCTACTACAATCTTGAATACTTCATTCACTGTTCTTCACCGACGCTTGAACATATAAATGAACTCCTGTCGGTGAGTATAACTTCAAGACTGCAACTGTCTTCTTTAACCGCTGTTTATACCCTGTCTTCAATTCTTCATATTTCTATGCTTCATACACTATCTATCTTCAATCAATGCCAATACACTAAAATCTTCTGGTAGCAGTTATACACTGAATCTTCATCATTTCTGAAATCCTGAAAGTCTTTAACCTTTATTCTTCACTGAGGCATGAACATATTAATGAACTTCTTTCAGTGACCTATAAACAAACTTCAAGCCTTCTTCTAATCTTCTGATTCTTTGTATTTGTCTTGTCTTCATTTCTTCTGATTTCTTGTGTAGACGTAGTATTATTAACCGGTCATGTTCTAGTATTGTTCTCGTGTTAAGTTATCACGTTACTGTTCATACAGCTACACAGTCTCACCAATAACCCTCTACCAAGAATTGACACCCTGATCGATGCCACTGCTGGGCACGAGATGCTAAGCTTTATGGATGGCTTCAGTTGTTACAATTAGATTAAAATACACAAAGATGACACCCGCAAGGTATCTTTCATAACTAACTTTGGTGTCTTTTTCTATCTTGTTATGGCTTTTGGACTAAAGAATGTAGGAGCCACTTATCAAAGATTGAAGAATAAGATATTCACTCATCTGACCGAAAAACCATGAAGATCTATGTCGACGACATGTTAGACAAAATTCTAGCCAAGCCTGATCACATTGATCACCTCAGAGAGGCATTCAAAGTGCTGAGGCACCATAAGATAATGTTAAACCCTGCTAAGTGCGTCTTAGGCGTTGGGTCTCGAACATTTTTGGGTCACATGGTTTTGAAGAGAGGAATCGATGCAAACCCCGACAAAATCAAAGCCATCCTAGAAATGGACCCTCCTCACTCCATAAAAGATGTTCAAAAATTGACGGGGATAATTGCGGCCTTGGGGAGGTTCATCTCCAAGTCTGGGGATAAGTGTCTACCCTTTTTCCAAAACTTTGAAGAAGGTGAGGAATTTTGAGTGGATTGTTGAAATCCAAGAGGCCTTTGAACAACTGAAGAAATACACGAGTGAAGCTCCATTGATGGCCAAATCAAGTCCAAAGGACATCCTTTACCTATACCTTGAGGTCTCTAAGCAGGCTGTAAGCGCTATTTTGGTGAAGGAAGAATAAAAGGTTCAAAAGTCTATTTACTATGTAAGTAAAGTTCTCCACGGAGCCGAGTTGAACTACTCCACCACCGAGAAGTTTGCACTCATCCTCATGACAGCCTCCAGGATGCTGCGACCATACTTCCAGGTAGACACGGTAGAAGTCCTGACGAACCAACCCCTGAGAAGCATCCTTCACAGCCCTAAAACAAGTGGAAGGCTTATCAAATAGAAAATTGAGTTGGGTGAGTTTGATATCAAGTACAAGCCTCGAACAACAATCAAGGCTCATGCATTAGCAGACTTTGTGGTCGAATGCACCATTAATGACCAAGAAGTCGTGAGGGGGGCAAGAGATAACAACCCCAGAAGAAGGAGAGAAGGATAAAGATGAAGAATCGACTTTAAAGAAGTATTGGGTTCTCCATTTTGATGGAGCATCCAAAACAAAAGCTAGTGGTGCCGGCCTAGTCTTGAAAATCCTTAAAGGGTTTATGATCAAATATGTTTTGAAGTTGGACTTCCCAACTACGAACAATGAAGTAGAGTATGAGGCTTTGATAGCCGGGTTAGGCTTAGCTAGAGATTTGAGGGCCAAGAGTCTTAAAATTTTTGGAGACTCAAGGCTCATTATTGCCCAAGTCAATGGGGAGTTTGAAGCTAAAGATGATTCCATGGCCAAGTACCTAATGGTCGTGAAAGGAATACTGACTCAATTTAATGAATGATATGCAAAATATGTTCCGAGAGAGGAGAACACTACGACCGATGCCCTTTCCAAGTTTGACTCAACTGAAATCGAGAACTATCCAAGAAGTATCTACTTCCAAGTCCTAATGACCCCGAAAATCCATGTCATAAACTTGAAAGAACCAATTGGCTTAACTAGATGCTGAATTTATCCCATCAAGGACCATCTTGAGAAAGGTTGGCTCCCTAATGATGCCCAAGAGGCATGCAAGTTGTCAGTAAGAGCATTGAATACTCTCAGATCAAAGGCCTTCTATATAAAAGGTCTTTCGTGATCCCATACATGATGTGCTTAAGACCTCACAAGGCAGACAAAGCACTAAAGGAAACCCATGAAGGGATTTGTGGGTAGCCCTTGGGGGTAGGGCCCTCGCTCACAAAATAGCCCGGTTGGGGTTGTACTTGCCGAAAAAGTTAGCCAATGCAAAGGTTTATATGAAGAAGTGTGATAGATATCAGAGGCATGCTTCTGTAGTTTGACAGCCCCCAAAGAGGCTCACGTCCATTAGATCTCCCATCCCCTTCTCGATGTGGGGAATGGATATACAAGGCCCCTTTTCTGTAGCATCGGGATAAAGAAAGTTCATCATGGTCACCATTGACTGCTTCACTAAGTGGATTGAGGCTAATGCACTGGCCAAGATAACCACCAAACAGATTTCTCAATTCTTCTAGAAGAATGTGATATATCGATTTGGAATCCCACGTATCCTTGTTATGAATAATGGATGACAGTTTAAAAATGAAGAGTTCAATAAGTATTGTAATGACAATAACATAGAACACTGATTCACTTTAGTTTCCCATCCTCAAGAAAATGGGTAAGAAGAAGTCACAAATTGGATTATCCTTGATGGACTCAAGAAGAGGGTTAAATGGTGAAGAAACACTTGGGTGGACAAGTTGCTACCTATACTCTTGACTGAAGGCATGAAGCTCGCCCTCGACCTTATTGACGAGGTCCGAGAAAAAGCCAATGCCCATAGTGCAAAGCATCAACACAGAGCCTCCCTCTACTTTAATAGGAGGGTTAAAGAGAGGTACCTCCAGCAAGGAGACTTAGTTTTGAGGAAGATTGAGGCATCAGGAGTTGGAAAGAAAGGGAAGATGGCCCCAAATTGGGAAGGACCTTACAAGGTCAAGAAGACATTGGGACGAGGATTCTATAAGTTGGAAATATTGGGCGGAGATGAGGTGCCTCGGACCTGGCATGCATCAAAACTAAGGGTTTATCATGTTTAAGATAAGCAACTTATGCTTCTATTAATTAGTAGTATACGTAGTAATAAGGCCGATGAAACCATTTCTATTCTATGTAAGGGTTGAACCCATTTTTCAGGATGTTATCTATCAATGCAAGTTTTTTTAATCATCTTGTCTATCAATTCTTTATGTATGAGCATTGGATAAGTGCAAGACATGATATGCCAAATACCGAAAATAAAAGACAAGTAAATAAACAAGCTAGTAATGCATAAAAGATAGATGATCCCGAAGGATCGCACGTTAGTCCTGAAAGATAATTAGGAAATAAATTCAAAATATCTAAAGGCCACATATGACCATGAATAAATAAGTTCTAAATTAAAGCCACAAGAGGCAATCAAGGCCATGCAAGGTCGGGAGATCACTCTTCGGAGGAGCCTTCTTCTTTATCTCCATTCTGCGCCCTCTTGGCGACCTCTCTGTTATCGTTATCTTCACTGGTCTAGCTATCAAAGCTCCCCGAAGAGGAAGAAGAGGAACCCTCATTCTGAATCCTCTTTCCTTAAATGGGTTCGCGAACCTTCCTATATAAGAGACATGTATATGGTGTTTTTCCATTAGGACTTCCTTGAACAGGGGCTTTCCTTTTAGCTTTGTCATGAACAAACATTTTCCCCTGGAGCCAGAACGGCTCGAACTGGAGCTAGGGTGTTGAGGAGCCACAGCTTTCCCTGAGTCAGGTGCTTGGAAGACCATGGTAGTATTGGATGAGGTCCAAGGACTAAGGAAGTCTTCTGGCTGAAAAAATTCGGTATCGACACCATGGACCTTCGTAATGGCTGAATTTCAACAAAGTGACATGATCACTGGACGCATCTCATCATCATGCCGATCCATCAACTGAAGAAACTCATCTGTCTAATGATAGAGATTAACCATCGTCCCTAACTCCATCATCTTCCTCCTCATGAGGCTATCATACTTCTTTTGAAGCGCAACTTTGCTATCCTCAGCCACCACAACCCGTGACTCCCACTCATTGGAATCTTTCTTCCACTTGTTCCTCACTTTTTCTAAGGCAATGTTTTGTCCCATCAGATTACGCCCCTGAAGAGACAGACATTGAAGTAAGCGTTGGCCTGAAATGGAGTGAGCAAACACCAAGGGGTTATTGAAACCGATTAAGTTAATCAGAGTAGGATCAAGAAGAGCCCAAAAATAGACTAGAAAACTTTAAATATGCTAAGAGAATCTAGCATACCTGATACAAGGCATGAACCTCCAACATATCCGCCTCCAGAAACTTTCTAGGAGTGGTGACCTCAATCAGGTCATGGGCAGTGATAGCACACCTAGACCAGTCTAGGGCGAGCTCCGAACTCCCGATTACAGTGTCTTGGCCATATATTCCCCAAGCAGGCTTAAAAGGAGTCTTGTAGTTCCCATCAGAATCCTTGATCCTCTTCTTTCCAGTAGAGGACTCTTCTAAGAAAGCGGGAACCTTAGGAGGAAGATGACTTGCTTCATTAGTAGCTTGATTGATCATTCTCCATGCGGGCTTGATCCCCTTCTTAGAAACCTCCGTGTCCAAGACATCAACAGCTGATATAAAATAAGAAAAATATTGGTATAAGAACAAACTTGTTAAAGGTTGAAGATTGAATAAGTAAAATACCCTCAAATGAAAGACCTCTAAGTCTAGTTTCAACTAGCGCTCTCTCGGTCACAATGTGCCAAAGGTGAGTCCGGCCCTTATCACTGATAAAAGCATCTCGGGCATAACACTCGAGAATAATAAGTTTCAAAATATAATCGGGATGATCGACTATGTTGCCAAATCTAGGCACAAAGAGATCTCCCCAGTAACCGTCTACTAGTTCAAGAAAAAATAATTTCTTATTTCAGCCATGATAAGAGCCGGGAAAAGAATGAGAGTTAACAATGTTGTCTACTTCGGGTGTGACGCCCTCAAACCCGGGGTCATGATTAAGGCTCACGACACATATTAAACAATATATTTTATATAAATAAACTAACCTCGAGACTTTAACATGATCTGTTAGGCCTTAAATTAACTGTAGAGGGGGTAATACCGTTTAAACAATCAAATCGATTTAAACAACTGAATAGAAAAAACAGTTTTTATATTAATGGATAAAAACTGATTACAATACTCTCTCAAAAAATGAACAGATATCCTTGAGAGCTTCTAGGTCATGTGAATGACATATCAATTCGAACCAACACACATATAGTATAAACCTAACCCGTGCTTATATACTGCACTGCTATACAATCAATCTAGAAGATATGTTACAATTGAATAAGGAATCCTAATACATATTCATTTATTGATTGCTACAAATAAGTAAAGTCCTACACTGACATATCCTTTCAAATATATCCTTATTTGATATCACCTGATATCCAGCTTGATGGATACTGATGTGAGTAAATACTGATGACAAATACTGATCAACAAATACTGATGATAAATGTTGATGACATCATCTCTGTCAAACTCTGATATCAAATGCTGATTGGCAAACTCTGATAGCTAAATACTAATATCATCAATTTCTTATAACAATCTCCCTCAACTTGTGTATTATGAAAATATGTACACGTTTCTAATTGATGATGTCAAAACTATCTAAATGCAGAAATACTAACACATGTATAATCTTATAGTCAATGTTTCAGACTATACCTTTAGTCTTCAACCTTGGAAAATCCAGTAGCATCATAAAAGAATTTCTTGGGTATATTCTCTTTAAGAACATATAAATACATCTCCAATCTCTGTTAGATATCCTTGAACTCTTCTGTAGATTCATCATTCTGATAGATAGTAGCTCTGAGGTCATGTAGATTTGATCATCCAATTGACAAATCATCTGGGTCCAAGAATCCAACCTTATTTCCATTTGTATTGAATGTAAGAACTTTTATACCAAGGGATGTAGTCGCTCTGGCTCCCCCTTTAATCATATCAACAGTATTTCCAGTATCATCAATGTATTTTGAAGTGCATTTTGACTTATAAGTCATTTTTTTTACTTTCTGAATACAAGGTCTTTCAAATATGTAGACCACCTAGCAGTAGTAGAGTTGATTACCTTAAGTAATATTGTGATGTTTGTCTCTCATTTGTTCTTGAGAAACTTTCAACCACTTCCCAGACTCAAGAAAATACAACATCTTTTCTTTTGGCTTATTTGTGTCATACAAATCAAGCACTATCTGAACTGAATGAATCTTATGTGTAATAACCCCAAAATTTTGGACTTTTTGTAACCCTTATGAATAGTGATTTTGCTGATTATGCTGAATAAGAAAACTTTTCATGCCACACTATATAGGGGTTCTTTTATTGTTATTCAGAGATCTTATTAGTACTCTATATGGTATATAAGTGTATGTAAAGATCGTTAGAATCCAAATTCGAACACTTTGATTTTTCCCGAAAATCCACCAGATACAGAAAGAATTGAGTATAAGGTAACAGGATAAAATGGATTTAAATTCAAGGATAATAAGAGAGGATCATAAAAGGAATATAATGTATTGAGAAAAGTTAAGGGAACCCAAGTAATAAGATCCCGGGTATGATCCCTCAAACGATAAATGAGAACAAAAGTTAAGCGAACTGTATAACAGATCAGCGATCATTAGCCCAGTAATTAGGAGTTAATCAAGGAGGTTAGTGGGTGATGATGTCATCACACCAACAAGAGGAAGACAAGTGTATCAAGATGACATAAGTGGATGACATAAGCATGACAAAATAGGAAGGATTTGTTGGTTGATTGTAAGCCACACAATTTTTACCATGGTAACAATTTAATTAACAACAAAAGGAAGCAACCAAGCCAAAACAATTCATAACACAAAAACACAAGTTGACTTTTCATTTCCAAGCAAAAAGCTCTCGGCTTCTTCTCTTTTCCAAAAGAAAAAAATCCAAATTCAAGTTCCAAGCTTTGATAATTTGTGAGGTAATTATCCAAGGTTCCCCAAGGTTCCTTAAGCATAGATATAACTATCCTATGAATCTAAGCTTCCATTTCCTTCACAATCTCTTCCAATAATTCATGGAAGAAGAGGGTGAATAGTGTTTTCAAGATCTTAAAAATTTTGATCTTGTGTTTTTGTTTAGATATAGCTTTGGTAAGGATTTTCATGGGTGATTCCAAGCTCCTTAGTTACTTTTACTCACCAAGGAAGGTATAATCTCATACCCTAGCCCTACTTTTGTATATTTAGAGTTTTTATGTTTGGTATGGTTCATGAGAAGCATGATTCTTGTATACTTAGAGTGTGGTTGGATTTGTAATAAGTTTGGAGTTGTAAATCTTGATTATTGGTTAATAAACTTAAGTATAGCTTTTTAGTTCATGATTGAGAGTACTATAAATTGGAAATCTTGAGATGTTGGGGCTGTTCTAGTAAAGTATGGATGGATTTTGGTTGTAGTAATGATTGTTGGTTGATTTGTGGGTTGATTGGAGTGGTATATATTTTGGTAATCACGTAAATATAGCCGTCGTAATGCCTGATTTACCTTAGACTGCTTTGTTAGGTCACACACACTGTAGAGGGGGTGAATACAGTGTAAAGTATAATCAAATCGAACTTTAATATCTCAAGTAACAGAAAATAAACTTTATTGAAACAATAAACTCTATTACAGTATGGAACTGTTACCTCTCAGTGATGAACAAATATCACGAGAGCTGCTAGGGTTACTACGAATAATCTTCTCGAATATGATAACACTTATAGTGTAAACCCTATGTCTGTGTTTATATACTACACAGTTACAACATAATCGCTAATTGATATGGAATATAATTATGCTTCCTAAAATATATCAATCAAATATCTTTTCTTCCAAGAATTCTATTTTTTATAGAATTCCTTCTTCATGCATATCTCTTCTTATGTTTATCTCAATCTTCTTTCCTTTAATCAGCTACTATTCTTATCTGAACGTCCTTCAGCACTTAAGTTCTGATATCCATCTTCTGATGATTATCTCCTGATAATATAAGTACTGATATCCTTAAGTCCTGACTTCCAGTAAGTACTGATTTATCCTGTTTAAGTAAGATCTGAAAACTAAACATAAATCATATTAGCCATGACATTATCAAATATATCTAACAATCTCCCCCAACTTGTAAATTATCATAATATACAAGTTTAACAGATATTTGATGATGTCAAAACCATTAAGTACAAATGCATGAGAATTAGACTAGATAACTACAACTTACAGTCCTTAAAGCTTTACCAACATTTAACTTCTGATAACAGCTTCAGTCTGTACAAATATCAGAATTTAATCAGTTGTAGATCTTGACTTGGCTTCATCTTCTGATCTCTCTGATATCAGGAGTTGTTCTGAGATAGTTCTTCAACAAACATCTCTCAGCATATCTAAGTTCATCAATCATCCTCCTTTTAGCATCTTTAAGCTCTGCATTATCTTCACCAATTTGAAAGATTACAGCCCTGAGATCATTAATCTTTGCTTTTCTTATATCCTGATCTAGTCTGATCAAATAAGCTTTATCAGACTCAAGATTGAATTCCACAGCCCTGTAACCCAGAAAGGTAAGTATAATTTTAGCAGTGTTGGGCTTCATTTCAACTATATCACCCTTGTGATCTCTGTACTTCGGAACATATGTGCTGTCAGACTTAACAGAATAAAGCCTTTTCTGTCTCTGAATCTGATTCTTCAAATAGTTTGCAGCACTTCCTGTCAATCTGTCATCCACTTGAAGTAAGAATAGTACATGCTCCAATTCTTCAAAATACTTCAATGGAATTGCATTTTTCCTTATATGATAAACCCTACCATCTGGCATGAAGTACAACAAGATGTGTTCTTTCAAGTAGGTATGGTAAACCATTTGTACAGATTCCAGTTGATTCAATCTCTCAGGAGTTGCTCCAATACCTGGTTCACTCAAGGAAGTTGGATCATTGGTAGTGTTCTGTATTCTTCTTTCATCAGCACTTCCCAATCCAGTTTTATCTCTTGCTTCCTTTCCAGTAACTACTCTTGCTTCAAAACCACTTGCAGCAGTCTTCAAAGGTTGAGTCTGTTTTACTTTAGTGAATCCTGGTAGGAGTGTCTTTGATCTATCTTCTGATATCAAGTTAACTTGAGCTATGTCAGAGGTTACTTGCTTCTTTGAAATATCAGAACTTATTGTCTCTTGACTCTGAACAACTTGAGCCATGTCAGAGGTTGTTTTAAGAACTTTTCTTGAAGTCAGAGCAAGATCATCCTTTTCATCAGTGACTTCTTCATTCTCAGGAGGCACAAAAACCTTGATAGGTTCACCAACCTTTTCTTTACCCTTGGATCTTGGATCTATCTATGGTTGTGATTTAGCCAATGTTGCTTCAGTATTTGTCCTTTCTTTTATAACAATGCCTTTGAGTTTTGGAAGTGTCTTTTTACCAGAAGCTTCAGATTTAGATGTGACTTTCTCTGATTTAAGTCTGGCTTCTTCTTCCATTAAACTCTCCAAGTCCAATCCTAGATTTTCCTGAAGAAATAACTGTCTTGACATTTCTTCATCAAGATCTAAAAGTTCATCAGAACTTATCCTTTTACCAGTAGCAGAACTAATTCTTTTCCCAGTATCAGAACTTGTCCTGTAACTTGTGATTTCAGCTTTTCTTGATGAGAAACCTCTACCTTGACTATGACATCTACCCATTCCAGAGTTTCCTTGATCATCCTTTTCATCATCCTTCCCTTTCAGTGTCTTGCCAGTCTTGCATTTGGACTTAATTACTTTCTCCCCCTTTTTGGCATCAGCAGGTAGGAGAAGAGAGACAAGCAATTCCACTGAGGCTTGGATTTCAGTAAGTTGAGATTGCTGAGAAGATTGATTTTTTAGAATATCATCAATCTGAGCTTGTTATTTCTCTTGAGTCTTCTCCATATAAGCAATCCTGTCAAAGGTAGGTTGGAAGAACTTTTTCTTGTCAATTTTCTGAATTTGGTCCTGTTTGATGAATTCTTCCTGAATCTTGTGTAGCTCTGCATGAGTAGTTGAATGGAGACCTTGTAGATGTTTAGTACTCAATGCAGTGACTCTAAGATGGGTTTTGAAATCATCAGAAATTAACATTTCATCAGCTTTTGTCAAGTGCTCAGCAAGATGCTTTGCATTTGGAACACAGGAAACTGAGTTCCATTCCTTAGTCCACTCCTATCCTGCAGGAGTTTCACTCCAAGGCACTGGTGTTTCTCTGGTAACAAACTTCTTAACAAGTTCAGATTTAAGAATAGTTTGTTGAGGAGCATGTCCTGAAGGACCTGCTTCATCAGCATCTACATTTGGAGCAACATCACCAGTATCTCCAGCATTTGCAGCATCAGAATTACAGAATCAGTATCTTCTGATAAAACAACAGTGTGAGTAGCAATGGAGGCTTCAGCATCCTCTAAGTGCTGATCTGGTTCTAAGTTTTGATCAACAACCATATCCTGATGCTCACCTATATTCTGATCATTAGCATCGAGATGCAGAGAAGGTGTAGAAGAGAAGTCTGAAATTTGAGCAACATCAGTAACAGGTATTGTTGATGGATGAGTTGCTGTTGGAGCTTCTAGGAGAATTACTTCAGGTACAACCAAGTTCTGAACATCAATTTCAATACTGGTGCCTGTATTAACAGGAGATACAGACTTTTGAACATGAGACATAGATGGTGTGTTGGCCTGTTCAGGAACAACCTCCTGAGATGGAGTTGATGAAGAAGAAGTGACTTTAGCAAATTCCTTTTCTTGTGAGATCAGAGATTCCTGATCTCCTTCCTTAGCTGCTGCTTCTTCATCTGAAACTGGCCTTTTTGCCCTCTGCTTCTTCATTTACCTTGTTTGCTTTCTACTTCGGCCTTATATTCTTTGAACATTTCAAAAGAATCAGATTTGTTCTTCATAAGAACCACATATCCATATCTACTGAAATCATCAGTAAATGTTATGAAGTAGTATAAGTCACCCCTTGCCATCATACGCATTCGACCACATACATCATTATGTATAAGTCAAAATCGTTCGGTGGCCCTTTCACCTGATCAGGTAAAAGAAGTTTTAGTCATTTTGCCAATGATACAAAGTTTGCATCTTCCGTATGATTCAAAATCAAACTTATCCGAGTATCCATCTATATGTAACTGGCCTTTTTGCCCTCTGTTTCTTGTATCTCTTTGTAGATATGGATTCCTTGGGAGTTTCAGGAACAGTCATTCTTCTAAGCCTCTTGAGAAGCCTAGATCCCCCAATTTCAGAATCCTTCTGAGAAGTCACTGTCTCAGCTTCTTGGACAACAGGTTCTGATGTAAAAACCTGTTCCTCACTGTCAGACTCATCTCTCAAAGCAATCCTCCTTCTCTTTTGAGGTGTTTGAGGAACAGTCTTTGTCCTCTTAGGTTTGGAAGATGAAGGCTTCACAGTAGGTGCTGAGGATGAGGGTTGAACTGTCTGTGAAGTGGAGAGATAGGATTTGATATATTGCCTAAGGGTTGGTTGAGTAGTATGGGTGGTATGTTCTGATGGTTGTTGTGGTGTTGGGGAGGTGTTTGTTGGTTGGACATCAGGATAAACAGATCTATAGGAATCAGGATCAGCATTTACTAAGATCTGTTTCACAGACTGAGGAATCTGTAAAGGTCTAACCACTGGTTTCTTAGTGTCAGCATTTACCAGGTCATTAAAGTAACATTTGGCAACTTTAAAAGGTGAAGTTAAGGTACTGGTTAGTCGAGGTTCATCAGTACAAAAAGTATATATAAGTTGACAGAATCTAGCAAAGTAAACAACATTCCTATCCTCTGTCATCCTATCCCCAATAAAACCTATTATAGCCGTTGCAAAATCAAAATGAGTTTGGTTTATAATGGCATACCCGATGTGCTGACTCATTATAGGGATGACATCAAAATTCGAACACTTGTTCCCAAAAGCTTTAGTGATGCAGTCGAAGAAAAAGCTCCATTCCCTTCTGATATGAGCCCGTTTCAACTGCCCAAGCTTTGCCAAACTCTGTTCATACCCCAAACTGGCCATTAACTCCTGAAGAGCTGATTCCTCTGGAATTGAAAAAGTACATCCTTCTGGGAGATGTAGAGCCTTGCGTATTGTACCAGGAGTGACTGTAAATGAAGAATCACCCACTTCGAAAACAATACTAGGAGTACCATTTGGACCACCATTATCAAAGTTTCCAGTCCTCCAAAGTGTCAGAACTTGTTGGCTTGAGAATACTGAAGGTTGGGTGAATGCATACCTGATTTCACTGTGTGCAAAAAGGTCTTGCATAAAATGTAATTCAGACGGAGCTTCAGCATTATCAAGAATAGCAACATAATTGTTTGGAACAAATTTAGCTCCATCAATGATTAAATCCTTAGGTGCCATGAAAGTAATTGAGAGGTTTAAATGCCTGTTAGGTGTTTGATAGAATGTCTATATGAAAAACCAACGTTAGAAGAAGAAAGAGAGTAAAAGTAAGTAGAGAGAAAAAGTATGTAAGGAAATAAAAGATTAAAAAATCTTCTCTCTGTCTTACTTATACTTGTGAAAGAAAAAATGTAACCGTTGGACACCTGTCAGACATGCAGTTAAAACGAATAGTTAATGGGCACGAGAAAACAGTAATCATTACTTACCCACTTGCAGTTTTTCAAGGAAAAACCGTTCCACTTACCCAGTTATTCCATCAATCAAGGTGAAACAGTTTTAATTCAAAATTGAAACTGTTCCCACTTATTTAATTCTTTTTCACTGCAACATCAATATTCTGAAAAAAAAATCGAGTGAAAATGACCATAATAAATCGGACGAGCAAGTACTGATAAAAGAAAATCAGAACTTAAGTTAAAACAGAATTTTTATGGTCATCAGAATATGAATATGTATCAGGATTTATCAATACATTACAAAATATCTTAGAGACAAGATCTTGAAACAAAAACAAATTTCATTAATATATCAAGAGAATACATTCATGAAATTGAAATTACATCAGAACTTGTACAAGATTTCCCTAAGCTGCTAAACCTAACGTCAACAGCCTTAGTCCTAGCTCAAGAAGCAGGGCAAGGCTGATGATGAAGAAAAACAGGAAGAAGAAAATAAATTATTTCTTCTTCCTACTCTCGACAAACAGAATAGCGAGTCGAATGATTCGCTCTTGCTGGCGGAGAGCTTCCAGCCTTTCCTCCTCCAATCGCTCCAGATGGCGATGGTAGCCCATGTAGAAGAACAGAAGGTGGGTAAGTACCTCCTGGGGAACAGAGTCCCATATCTCATCAGGAATGGCAGTGACGTGCCATTCCTGCATCCAAATACATGAAAGTACTTCAGATTTCGCTTCTTTTTCTTCACCATCTCATTTGGTGTTTTTCCTTGCTTGTTAATGAGTGTTGCATTTTGAGTAAAACAAGCAGTCTGCACAGCTTCAGCCCAGAAATACGTTGGAAGCTTTGCTTCTTCAAGCATTGTACGTGCAGCTTCAATGAGAGTTCTATTCTTCCTTTCAACAACTTCATTTTGCTGTGGAGTTCCAGGAGCAGAAAATTCCTGCTTAATTCCATGGTTTTTGCAGAACTCTTCCATTATCAAATTCTTGAACTCAGTGCCATTATCACTCCTTATGGTTTTCACAGAATCTTTGACCAATTTATCCAGATGTTTGACATGATCAATCAAGATAGATGCAGTTTCACTTTTTGTGTGCAAGAAATACACCCATGTGTATCTGGTGAACTCATCCACTATGACCAACGCATATTTCTTCTTTGCAATAGACATGAAATTCACTGGACCAAATAGATCAACATGTAGTAGATGATAAGGCTCAAGAATTGATGATTCAGTCTTGCTCTTGAATGAAGATTTTCTTTGTTTGGCCTTCTGACAAAATTCACAAAGGCCATCAGGAGCAAATACTGACTTTGGCAGTCCTCTCACAAGATCTTTCTTGACTAGTTCATTTATATTGTTGAAATTTAAATGAGAGAGTTTCTTGTGCCAATTCCAGCTTTCTTCAATTGATGCTCTACTTATCATACAGATTGCAGAACCATCAGTACTTGTTGAAAGCTTAGCTTCATAAATGTTACCACGCCTATATCCTTTTAGAACAACTTTGCCTTTGGATTTACTCACAACTTCACAGTGTTCTACAAAGAAATCAACATAAAAACCTCTGTCACAGATTTGACTTATACTGAGCATATTGTGTTTAAGTCCTGAGACCAGAGCTACTTCTCTAATGATGACATTCCCAAGATTAATATTGCCATATCCCAATGTTTTTCCAATGTTGCCATCTCCATAAGAAACACTTGGGCCAACTTTCTCCACAAAGTCTGATAGCAGGGCTTTATTTCCAGTCATATGTCCTGAACATCCACTGTCCAGAACTAGAATATTTTTCATGTTGCCCTGCAATCACAAAGACCACTAATGATTAGTTTTAAGGACCCAGACTTGCTTGAATCCTTTGGCCTTATCAAGTTTATTAACATTTGCAGCGGATTTAGCATCAGAGTTTATGTTAACATTTTTCTTATCAGAACTTACACTATCAGACTTTGAATCAGAATTTACACTAGAAGGAACAATGGAAACTTTCTTCAAAGAAGGTTTTATTTGATAATAATCATAGTACAAACTATGATATTCCTTACAAGTATAAATGGAATGCCATAAACTACCACAATGAAAACAAGGATTTTGTGGTTTATATCTAACAGACGGACTCTTAATTCCTGATTTTGAAGGTAAGGAGTTTATGTTCTTATTCTTCCTGCAAAAAGAAGCCAGTTGGTTAGAACTTCCACATTTATGACACATTTTCCTAGGAGCATCAGGAACAGGCTTATAATCATTGCTTTTATTCATACCTTCCTTTCCATTCCTATTTTTCCTAGGTGATTTTACCTTGTTTGCATTCTTAACATCTTTCAGCTTATGCTTAAGCTGCTTCTTAGTCATTAAGCCTATGTTTACTTCAACTGTCTTTTCCTGTTTTAGTTTGTCAGAAGTTAATTCCTCTTTAACTTCTGATTTCTCATTATCAGACTTTACAGTTACAAACTTAACAGGTTTTAATTTTGGCTTTTGCTTAACAACAGGCTTAATTTCTACAGTTCCTTTATCATTCTTATCCTCTCCATAACCTAAGCCCTCTTTCCAATTTTCACTACTTAGCAAATTTTGAGTTGTTCTGCCAGAGTTAGTCCAAGTCCTGATAATCTCTTTTTCCTTTTCTAACTCAGTTTTTAGAGATTCATTCATTTTTAGCACTTCATCCCTAACATAAAAAGCATCATCTCTATCCTTCTGAGTTTGATAGAACATAACTAACTCTTTTTCTAAGAAATCATTTCTTTTCTTAAAAGCAAGATTTTCAGAAGTTAATCTTTCACATGTTAAAGTTTGATCTCTATAACTAATAAACATGGTTTTAAGATATCTTCTCAACTCATTAATATCATCAGTATGAAAAGCATAAGTAGTCCGAGGTACCTTTATTTCAGCAGCTTCAGAACTGCTCTCAGCACTTTCTTTATCAGCATTTGCCATCAACGCATAGTTCTCCTTACTTTCAGAGTCTGAGGTGTCTGTCCAGCTTTTCTTCTTTGTGACAAGAGCCTTGCCTTTGTCACCCTTTACTTTCTTGCAATCAGGAGATATGTGGCCTTTCTCACCACAGTTATAGCATTTGACATTGGTATAATCTCCTCTATCAGACTTTCCTCCTCTGCCCTCAGATCTTCTGAAATTCTTCTTATCAAAACTTGTGCCTTTTCTGGAAAACTTCTTTCCCTTCCTAAACTTCCTGTATGCAATCTTTGTGATCCCTTTCACCATAAGAGCACACAGCTTCATCATCTCCTCATCAGCATCAGTCTCAGGCAAGCTTTCAGAATCCGAGTCATCATCACTTTCAGAACTTTATGACTCAGTATCAGACTTTGTGAAAAGAGCTTTACCCTTGTCTTTCCTTGAGGTAGCTGCCTTGGGGAATTCTTCTTCAGCCTTAAGAGCAACTGTCCTTGACTTTCCTCCTTTCCTCTTGCTTCTTTGTTCCATCTCAAGTTCATGAGTCTCGAGCATTCCATAAATTTCATCAAGAGTTGTTTCATCAAGATTGTAGTTGTCTCTTATTGTTGTTGCCTTCAAATCCCAGCATTCAGGAAGAGCTAACAGGAATTTAAGGTTTGAATCTTCAAGATCATACTCCTTATCAACCAATGACAAATCATTCAAGAGTTTGACAAATCTATCATATAAATCAGTCAATGACTCATTAGCCTTTGAGTCAAAGTGTTCATGCTCTTAAGTGAGTATTGTCTTCCTGTTTTTCTTAATTGTATCGGTTCCCTGACACCTTGTTTCCAGAGCATCCCATATCTCCTTAGCAGTCTTGCAGTTAATTACCCTATTTGACATTACATTATCAATGGCACTATGCAGTAAGTGTCGTACCTTAGCATCCTTAGCAATTGATGCTATATCTTCAGCAGTATAATCACTCTTCTCCTTTGGTACGGTCTTTGCTGCTTCACCTGCAACTGCAACAGCGAGCTTGGTTGGTTTGTGAGGCCCTTCCTTGATTCTATCAAGATATTCTGGATCTGTTGCTTCCAAGAACATGGTCATCCTCACCTTCCATATGGGATATTCAGATGGTCTCAGTATGGGAACTCTGATGGTCTCATACCGACTTTTAATTTGTGTCTTTGGTGGTTCTTCAGTTTTGGTAGGCTTAGTTGGAGTTTCTGTGTCAGACATGATTGTGTTTGGATCATTAACTGTATGTGCGTTAACAGATAGGCTCTGATACCACTTGTTTGGTCACACACACTGTAGAGGGGGTGAATACAGTGTAAAGTACAATCAAATCGAACTTTAATATCTCAAGTAACAGAAAAAAAACTTTATTGAAACAATAAACTCTGTTACAGTATGGAACTGTTACCTCTCAGTGATGAACAAATATCACGAGAGCTGCTAGGGTTACTACGAATAATCTTCTCGAATATGATAACACTTATAGTGTAAACCCTATGTCTGTGTTTATATACTACACAGTTACAAGATAATCGCTAATTGATATGGAATATAATTCTGCTTCCTAAAATATATCAATCAAATATCTTTTCTTCCAAGTATTCTATTCTTTATAGAATTCCTTCTTCATGCATATCTCTTCTTATGTTTATCTCGATCTTCTTTCCTTTAATCAGCTATTGTCCTTATTTGAACGTCCTTCAGCACTTAAGTTCTGATATCCATCTTCTGATGATTATCTCCTGATAATATAAGTACTGATATCCATAAGTCCTGACTTCCAGTAAGTACTGATTTATCCTGTTTAAGTAAGATCTGAAAACTAAACATAAATCATATTAGCCATGACATTATTAAATATATCTAACATGCTTTTGTTCTTAACATCAGGACCCGTGAACTCACTGTTAGGTTTTGACCATTGCCATGATTAGATATTTCATGTTACGAGCTTCGTTTTGATATGTGGTTCGCTTGAATCCGATGTACGGTTTAGGAGAAACGACCGTTTTATGTAACGACATTTTGCGAACGAACCATTACCCCTCGCCTTACTTTGAAACCTTGGTTAAGGCCCTTAAATGACAAATTGGGGTATGAAACAATTATTTAAAGTGGATTAGGCAGTTGGTAGGCTACTCGCGAAAGAATCGCCTTAAAATTCTTAATGGTTAATTTATTAAAAATGGATGAGCCAAGGGTACTCGAGCGACTTAAGTGAATCGTTAAGCGCAAAAGCGAATGTTAGGGTCTAATTGGTTAAAGTATAGATTCTTAAGCGACCTTGGTTTAATTCCAACTTATATGATGTTTATAGGTTACCAGACTCGTCCCAGGCCTTTTATCACCCCCAGTCGCTCATGAAAGTTTTCTACCCGTTATACTGTTGTTGTGATGTATATATGTATATGTATTATCTTGTGATAGATGCATGATGGTTATTAGCAAATCTTGCGATATATTGGAGCATGCTGATATGGTTTATATGCATGCTTGTTTCGTAATCTTGATATCTAATTGTTGATTCAAATGCTTATAAGTTGCTTAATACCTATGCTAGAGATAAGCAGTAGTTGCGTATACCCTTGGTATAGGGGACCCAAAGGTGAACATTTTCTAAACCGCGAGACGATGTTCCCGAGTATATTATATATATATATAAATAGTTTTCAAAACTATTATTCGAATAAGGTTTATTCGATAACTTTATTTTACTTAATGAATATTATTTTGAATATTCATTCGAGGACTTATGACTCCGCTTATTTTATTTAATGAATATTGTTTTGAATATTCATTCGAGGACTTATGACTCCGCTTATTTTATTAAATAATATTCTTTATTTTATTAAAGAATAATGTTTCAATAATCAAACTTATTTTCGATTACTCAAATAAAGATCGTACTTTCGTATAAGTATATCTTTGGTTAATTATTATTCATTTCAAGTATAAGTTTTAAAACTTCTACTTCAATTATTTTTATATAGATTATTCTTTATGGGAATATTATTTAAATAATAATATTCAGATATTTTCTAATATATCGGGACCAATTTATTTCATTAAATCAGCATTACTCCAAACATTCTTAAAATTGTTTTCGCGTCTTCAAAATGATTTTTAAAAGTTAGAGCGGATCCCAAAACTCATTTTTTATATTTAAGACCCTCCTTTCGAAGGGGATTTAAATACTCGCTCAAAACCTGAGGGATCCGGCTCTGTGGCGTATTTATATTCGCAACAAGGTTGCTGTTTTGATAAAAGAGTTTTTGATTACTTACCCAACACTCGGGAAGTAAAATTCTTGGAACAAGTTAATCCATTAAGAGGCACCGCCTGGGAAATATCGGCGAGCTTTCCTTTCCAACTAGATACAACTTCTTGGTGGAGCCGTATCAACAAGTTTCTACTTGGGGAAAGGGGGGACGAGCTTTACGTTTCAGAGTCATGGATTTCATCTGAACTAGGAGTGGCGTAAGTGGTTGAGTGGCGCCGGCCCAGCCTTATTATATTGGCCCAAATGGCTTGGAAGTTCTGCTAAGACGGTCCATTCCTTAGGAGTCCAGGGTTCAGTTGACAAGTAACTCCGACTATTCTCCTCTACATGTAGAAAATGGTGGGGTTGCACTACTGCGACTGATCATTGTAAGTGGTCTTCCTGGCGCGGCAAACTCCCGTAATGAGTTCATCATCCAGTTGAATATTTCTGCAACACTACCCGGAGCATTTTGATCGAAAGGCTACGGATGGGTGATTGCCGAAGCATTGACAGGGTCAAACAGTTATAATGGTGTTTCCATCAAATGAAGTATCTCGTAACTTCATTTCCTTTAAACAATATTTCAAATATTGAATCTAGTCAAGTCTTATATTGTAGTCTCATTTATATAATGAACCTTCAAAAACTTATTATACTTTGAATAGTGGTAGTTCAAGTAGATTTCTAAAATGGTATAAGTATAGTGAAGTAATTGGTAACTTCATCTTCCTTTAAGCTTATATCCAATAAGTAATTACCTTACACTTGATAAAGGTTTCCAGTAAGTTATCCATTTAGATACTTGCATTATTGTTTACACTATATATTATCTTGCGAGCTTTAATGCTCACTCTTGCTTCATTTCTTCATCACACAACAACAGTCAGGAAAGATGGCCAGACTCAAGCAGACCCAGCGCAAGCGCGTGGGAAGCGTCCCGCGTCTTCCCATTGATATCGTAGCTGCTATAGCTACAGAGGTAGATTTATTTGTATATCAGGCATTCTACTTTTGGGAATCAATTATGTATAATTATAACTTGTGGCAGATAATGGTAATTAGCTGTAAACTTATCAAGTAATCATTTTGGGTTGTAATAACTTTTAAATTATGGATTCAGGGACTTGTACTTATTTCAATTTCATCTCTGAGACTATAACGTGTTGTGGTGTGTGTTAGTGTGGGGTCACAGCATGAGGATATTTATTATTAATTAAGTTAAGTGATATTTGTGGAAAGAAAGACCGTGACGACCCGGATCCCCGACCACGGATCTGGGGGTGTTACAGAAATGGTATCAGAGCTAAGCATTATAAACCTCAGAGATGATGCGACGATATAATAATAAACTCACAAAGATAATAAGAACTCTTGCCAAGTTCATAACCGGACTACTTAAAGTAGCACTGACAGTTAAAACTCTTACGGGAACCCTTATAAGTATCATGATAGTAACTTAGCTCGTTTAATGTGTAGGCACATGAGATAGAGGACCCAGAGATGTTCGAGCGTGAGCATGATGAGGCACTGCTAAATGCCGAGGATCAGGAGGAGCCTGAGATGGAGGAGGAGGACCCCTCAGAGGAGTTAGAGATGGAGGTTATTGCGATTTCAGATGAGGAGGACCCGGATGAGGTCCCAAAAGCTGAGGAGCATGTCGGAGCTATGGTAGAGTACATTGGTACTCCTTTACCCTCACTTCCGGTGGTCAGAGCTCCTACCCCTCCACCACTATCTTGGAGACCCTATGATGACAGCTCTGAGACCCATACTCCCGAGCCTAGGCAGACCGAGGAGGCACCCCCAGCGGCTCCGGATTCACCACCTCTCGACCCTGCCCATAGGCAGTCTTTGTTAGCTTACGGATATGTTCAGGATGTTCTGAGGACTCGAGTGGCTGTTGCTGACGCCCGGCTGGATGAGGTCAGGAGGGAGTTGGATGCGAAGAGGGCTGGTAGGCGTGCCCGAGCTCATGAGGCTAGAGCTACCATACCCCGATCCTTGAGGAGGGAGCTGATGGGGATAGAGCTCATGACCCGCGCGAGACTCCGATCACTCCAGGGGGTCAGACATGGCAGGATCTCTAGGAGGCAGGCTGACTACATTTTCCGTCATGCGATGGAAAGAGTGTGGGAGCTGACCCACTCCGGTGTTTGATTCAGGACCAGTGATGTGGTAGTCTAGTCATCTAGTTAGTCGAGGCCATAGTAAGAGCCAATTTTTCGGGATAGTTGACTTATATATAGTATCCCTTTCTCTGACTAGATAGATAGACTCATGTATTTCACTTTTGGGCAGATGGCTGTAGAACTGTTGTACTTTTGACCAGATCAAACTATGTATTTCTCGCATTATGTATATATTTGTTTCCTTTCAGTTCAGTTCTTTAAGTGACAAGATCACTATTTTTATCATTATTATTACTGCACTTTTTTTTTCGAACTGTCATAATATAATAGAATTGCGAGGTACCTTCTTCCCATTATAGAACTGTGCAAGGCACAATATTATGTATGATTGTGACCTAACGTTGAATTTTCCCAAAAAAAATTATCAGTATCATGCCGCCAAGAAGGATTGGAACTAGGGCGAACCCTGGGTTTGAGGACCAGGGAAGCCATAACTAGGATGGTATGAACCAAGAACACAGTGAAGAGGAAGATGAGGATTATGTTGAATAGGATGACTCCCTGTATGAAGAGGAGGAAACATTTGATGTTGAAGGATTTGAGATAGAGGCTGAAGAAGGAGAAACTCAGGTTGAGCAACCAGTACCAAACCCAGACATGGATCCCATGGGACAGTTCATGCAACTACTAAGGCAGAACTTGGAATGTCAACCCAACCCACCCCCTCAAGGAAATAACAATGTTGTGGCAAACTCTTTCAGGGTTTTCAAGTCCCTTAAGCCCCCTGAGTTCCACGGATCACCCGACCCAGTTGAGGCAAGGGCATGGCTAAAGGAAATGGAGAAATCCTTTGAGATTCTGAGTACCGATGAGGCACAGAAGACTGTATTTGCTACCTACCTTCTGAAAGGAGAGGCCAACTACTGGTGGGAGGCCAATAAAAAAATGGAGATAGATGCTATCATAACCTGGGAGAGGTTCAGTCAGTTGTTTTTGGAAAAATATTTCCCAAGGTTTATGGAAAACCAGATGGAGCTCAAGTTCTTGGAGCTAAAGCAGAATAACTTGTCTGTTGTAGAGTACAAAGCAAAATTTACTGAGTTATCAAGGTTTGTGCCGGAGTTTGTGAGCACCGAGGAAAAGAAAGCTAGGAGGTTTCAGCAGGGACTGAAACCGTGGATTCAGAATAGGATGGCAATCCTTGAGCATACTGATTATGCCACTCTTGTGCAAAAGGCAATAATTGCAGAAGCCGGAAGTGAACAAATGCAGAAGGAAAGAGAGAAGAAAGGAATTAAGAGGAAAAGTATGAGCATGGGCGGAGGTCCCGCATGAGGGAGCCTCCCAACTAGATTTAATCGAGGAGCAGTATCCATACCGGGAAGGAGTACTGGGTTTAAGCGGCCTGTGAGTGTGAATGTGAGCCAGAGCGGCCAGAAGTCAAGAATGTCCTATTCCAACCAGCCTCGACCCCTATTGCCAGCCTGTAACACTTGTGGAAGGATGCATTCGGGGGAGCGTAAAGGAAAGACAATAACCTGCTTTAAGTGTGGTCAAGTGGGCCACTATTCCCACAAATTCCCTTCGTCAGCCCCTGCCGTCATTCAAACCACCACTTATCATCAGTGTGGACACCCGAGTCATTGGAAGAGGGAATGCCCAATGAACAAACCAGCAGCTTCAGGAGCAAGCAGAGCTGCTTCCAATAAGCCACCTACTGCGAGGACTTTCAACATGACAGTCCAAGATGCTATGAAAGACTCAGATGTGATAGCAGGTACCCTTTCTCTAAATTCAGTCAGTGCAAATGTTTTATTTAATTATGGAGCAACTAAATCTTTTATATCAAAGGACTTTGCGCATAAATTAAGACTTAAGGCTGAACCCTTGATAGAGCCCTTACAAGTGGAAATAACCAACCATGAAATTATTCCTGTTAACCAGATTCACCCCGCCTGTGAGTTAGGCATAGGGGAACAATCTTGTAGTGTTGATCTGATTCCTTTTAAATTAGGGGAGTTTGATATAATTTTGGGAATGGACTGGCTATCTAGCAATGATGCTCAGATAGACTGTAAGGGGAAGAAAGTTAAATTGAATATCCCAGGGAAGAAAGAAGTCATATTTAGAGGAAAGAGGCAGACGCAGAAATTTTTGACCATGGCCCAGGCCAATAAGATGCTACGAAAAGGAAATGAGGCTTACCTAGCCTATGTGGTGGACACGCAGAAGGAGGTGCCGAACTTGCAAGATATTACGGTAGTCAAAGAATTTGAAGATGTATTTCCACAAGACCTTCCGGGATTACCACCCGATAGAGTGATTGAATTTGTTATTGAGTTAGCCCCAGGGACGGCGCCAGTTTCAAAGACACCTTACCGGTTAGCCCCATTAGAAATGAAGGAATTAGCTACCCAATTACAGGAACTTTTGGATAAGGGTATGATAAGACCCAGTGTGTCTCCGTGGGGAGCACCATTGTTATTTGTTAAGAAGAAAGATGGGAGCATGAGGCTATGCATCGACTACCGAGAGTTGAACAAGCTAACCATAAGGAACAGGTACCCGTTACCCAGAATAAACGATCTGTTTGATTAACTAAAGGATGCTGTTTACTTTTCAAAGATTGACCTGAGAACTGGATATCACCAACTAAAGATTAAACCCGAAGATATTCCCAAGACCGCGTTCCGTATCAGGTATGGGCACTATGAGTTCTTGGTAATGTCCTTTGGATTAACCAACGCCCCAGCGGCTTTCATGGATTTAATGAACAGAGTATTCAAGAAGTACTTGGACAAGTGTGTGATAGTTTTTAT
This sequence comes from Apium graveolens, assembly GCF_009905375.1. Lineage (NCBI taxonomy): Eukaryota > Viridiplantae > Streptophyta > Magnoliopsida > Apiales > Apiaceae > Apium > Apium graveolens. The sequence continues at coordinate 157,934,963 of NC_133655.1, read as the reverse complement.
CGATGATATTTTAATCTACTCAAGGACCGAGGCAGAACATGCAGAGCATTTGAGGATAGCTCTAGGAATACTCAGAGAGGAACAATTATTTGCCAAATTCTCGAAGTGTGAATTCTGGCGGAATGAAGTACAATTTTTAGGACATGTGATCAATAAAGAAGGAGTATTGGTCGACCCCTCCAAGATAGAGGTGGTCTCAAATTGGGAAAGGCCAACCACACCCACAGAGGTAAGGAGTTTCATAGGATTGGCCGGCTACTATCGTAGATTTGTACAGGACTTTGTGATGATCGCAGCCCCTTTGACACGACTTACTCGTAAGACAGAGAAGTTTGAATGGACGGAAAAATGCGAGAACAATTTTCAAGAATTAAAGAAAAGGTTGGTAACGCCCCGGTGTTGGTATTTCCAGACGGAAAAGGAGATTTTGTGATATATAGTGACGCGTCGCACAAGGGATTAGGGTGTGTGCTTATGCAGCACAGTAAGGTGATTGCGTATGCGTCGAGACAACTGAAGGAATACGAGATTAGATATCCTACTCATGACCTTGAGCTCGCGACAATATTTTTTGCCTTAAAAATTTGGAGGCACTACTTTTATGGAGAGAAGTGCGAGATTTTCACAGACCATAAGAGACTCAAGTACATGTTTACGCAGAAAGAGCTCAACATGCGCCAGAGGAGATTGTTAGAACTAATCAAGGACTATGATTGTGAGATTCTCTATCATCCAGGGAAAGCCAATGTGGTGGCTGGCGCCCTTAGCAGGAAGGAAAGACTCAAAATGATAATGACTTCGGAGGAATTGATGAGGGATTTCGAGAGAATGGAAATAGAAGTAAAGGTAACCGGAGCCGGAACTGAAAAGCTGTTTGAGATCTCGATGCAGCCAGAGTTATTGGAAAAGATTAGATTGTACCAAGAGAAAGTAATGAATGAAGGCAGAGAGTCAATGACTGGAGAAGAGATCCATATTGAGAGAGATGATAAGGGAATAATGAGGTATTCCTACAGGATTTGGGTTCTGAATGTTCAAGAGCTTAAAGACGAGTTTTTGGATGAAAGCCATAGTTCAAGGTATTCCATTCACCCGGGGAGCACCAAGATGTATAGGGATTTAAAGGAATATTACTGGTGGCCCAACATGAAGAGGGACGTAGCAGAATGGGTAAGCAAATGTTTGACTTGCCAAAGAGTAAAGGCAGAGCACCAGAGACCCAGTGGGCTTTTACGACCCCTGGAGATTCCTGAATGGAAATGGGAACAGATAGCCATGGATTTTGTTGTCGGCTTACCAAGGATGAAAGCCAATTATGATGCCATATGGGTGATTATAGACCGACTGACAAAGTCAGCTCATTTCATTGCTATCAATGAGAGATACACGGTCGATAGACTGGTGGACATTTACCTTAAGGAAATAGTGACGCGACATGGAGTCCCAGCGTCCATTGTCTCAGACCGAGACCCCAGGTTCAACTCCAGATTTTGGAGGAGCTTTCAAGAATGTGCGGGGACCAAATTAAACATGAGTACTGCTTACCATCCTCAAACGGATGGGCAAAGTGAAAGGACCATCCATACACTAGAGGATATGTTGAGAGTCTGTGGAATAGACTTTAAAGGAAGTTGGGATGATCACTTGCCGTTGATCGAGTTTTCTTATAATAATAGCTTTCATGTCAGCATCAGAATGCCGCCTTATGAGGTCCTGTATGGAAGAAGGTGTCGATCTCCCTTATATTGGGATGAAGTGGGGGAGCGAAAGATGCTCAGACCCGAAGTGGTCCAAAGGACCAAAGACATAGTGGATCTCATAAGAGGACGGCTGGTAGCAGCCCAAGACAGACAGAAGAAATATGCAGACCTAGCCCGAAAGGACAAGGAGTATGAAATAGGGGACTTAGTACTACTAAAAGTATTCCCTTGGAAGGGATTAATGAGGTTCGGAAAGAAAGGGAAACTAAGCCCAAGATACATTGGACCTTTTGAGATACTAAGACGGATTGGGAAGTTAGCTTACGAGCTAGCCTTACCCCCGAACCTACAACAAGTTCATAATGTGTTCCATGTGTCAATGCTAAGGAAGTATCATCGGGATGCTAGACACATAGTGGAGTACGAGCAGGTGGATATGCAACCAGATCTGACTTACGTGGAGAAACCAGTAAAGATTATGGATAAGAAGGAGCAGGTGCTTCAGAACAAAGTGATCAAGCTGGTCCGAGTGCTATGGCAGAATCATAATATGGAAGAATCAACTTGGGAACTAGAGAGCGGAGTGCTAGAAAAGTACCCCCATTTGTTTTCTATCTGATTCCGGGACGGAATCCTTTTAAGGAGGGGAGACTGTAATAACCCCAAAATTTTGGACTTTTTGTAACCCTTATGAATAGTGATTTTGCTGATTATGCTGAATAAGAAAACTTTTTATGCCACACTATGTATGGGTTCTTTTATTGTTATTCTGAGATCTTATTAGTACTCTATATGGTATATAAGTGTATGTAAAGATCGTCAGAATCCAAATTCGAACACTTTGATTTTTCCCAAAAATCCACCAGATACAGAAAGAATTGAGTATAAGGTAACAGGATAAAAAGGATTTAAATTCAAGGATTATAAGAGAGGATCATAAAAGGAATATAATGTATTGAGAAAAGTTAAGGGAACCCAAGTAATAAGATCCCGGGTATGATCTCTCAAACGATAAACGAGAACAAAAATTAAGCGAACCGTATAACAGATCAGCGATCATTAGCCAAGTAATTAGGAGTTAATCAAGGAGGTTAGTGGGTGATGATGTCATCACACCAACAAGAGGAAGACAAGTGTAACAAGATGACATAAGTGGATGACAATATGGGAAGGATTTGTTGGTTGATTGTACGCCACACAATTTTTACCATGGTAACAATTTAATTAACAACAAAAGGAAGCAACCAAGCCAAAACAATTCATAACAAAAAAACACAAGTTGACTTTTCATTTCCAAGCAAGAAGCTCTCGGCTTCTTCTCTTTTCCAAGAAGAAAAAAATCTAAATTCAAGTTCCAATCTTTGATAATTTGTGAGGTAATTATCCAAGGTTCCTTAAGCATAGATATAGTTATCCTATGAATCTAAGCTTCCATTTCCTTCACAATCTCTTCCAATAATTCATGGAAGAAGAGGGTGAATAGTGTTTTCAAGATCTTAAAAATTTTGATCTTGTGTTTTTGTTTAGATATAGCTTTGGTAAGGATTTTCATGGGTGATTCCAAGCTCCTTAGTTACTTTTACTCACCAAGGAAGGTATAATCTCATACCCTAGCCCTACTTTTGTATATTTAGAGTTTTTATGTTTGGTATGGTTCATGAGAAGCATGATTCTTGTATACTTAGAGTGTGGTTGGATTTGTAATAAGTTTGAAGTTGTAAATCTTGATTATTGGTTAATAAACTTAAGTATAGCTTTTTAGTTCATGACTGGGAGTAGTATAAATTGGAAATCTTGAGATGTTGGGGCTGTTGTAGTAAAGTATGGATGGAGTTTGGTTGTAGTAATGATTGTTGGTTGATTTGTGGATTGATTGGAGTGGTATAAATTTTGGTAATCGCGTAAACATAGCCGTCGTAATGCCCGATTTACCTTAGACTGCTTTTGTTCTTAACATCAGGACCTCTGAACTCACTGTTAGGTTTTGACCATTGCCATGATTAGATAGTTCATGTTACGAGCTTCGTTTTGATATGTGGTTCGCTTGAATCCGATGTACGGTTTAGGAGAAATGATCATTTTAAGTAACGACATTTCGCGAACGAACCATTACCCCTCACCTTACTTTGAAACCTTGGTTAAGGCCCTTAAATGACTAATTGGGGTATGAAACAATTATGTAAAGTGGATTAGGAAGTTGGTAGGGTACTCGCGAAAGAATCGCCTTAAAATTCTTAATGGTTAATTTATTAAAAATGGTGGAGCCGAGGGTACTCGAGCGACTTAAGTGAATCGTTAAGCGCAAAAGCGAACGTTAGGGTCTAATTGGTTAAAGTATAGATTCTTAAGGTGAACATTTTCTAAACCAGGAGACGATGTTCCCGAGTATATTATATATATATTTATATATATATAAATAGTTTTCAAAACTATTATTCGAATAAGGTTTATTCGATAACTTTATTTTACTTAATGAATATTATTTTGAATATTCATTCGAGGACTTATGACTCCGCTTATTTTATTTAATGAATATTGTTTTGAATATTCATTCGAGGACTTATGACTCCGCTTATTTTATTAAATAATATTCTTTATTTTATTAAAGAATAATGTTTCGATAATCAAACTTATTTTTGATTACGCAAATAAAGATCGTACTTTCGTATAAGTATATCTTTGGTTAATTATTATTCATTTCAAGTATAAGTTTTAAAACTTCTACTTCAATTATTTTAATAAAGATTATCCTTTATGGGAATATTATTTAAATAATAATATTCAGATATTTTCTAATATACCGGGACTAATTTATTTCATTAAATCAGCATTACTCCAAACATTCTTAAAATTGTTTTCGCGTCTTCAAAATGATTTTTAAAAGTTAGAGCGGATCCCAAAACTCATGTTTTATATTTAAGACCCTCCTTTCGAAGGGGATTTAAATACTCGCTCAAAACCTGAGGAATCCGGCTCTGTGGCGTATTTTATATTCGCAACAAGGTTGCTGTTTTGATAAAAGAGTTTTTGATTACTTACCCAACACTCGGGAAGTAAAATTCTTGGAACAAGTTAATCCATTAAGAGGCACCGCCTGGGAAATATCGGCGAGCTTTCCTTTCCAACTAGATACAACTTCTTGGTGGAGCCGTATCAACAAGTTTCTACTTGGGGAAAGGGGGGACGAGCTTTACGTTTCAGAGTCATGGATTTCATCTGAACTAGGAGTGGCGTAAGTGGTCGAGTGGCACCGGCCCAGCCTTATTATATTGGCCCAAATGACCTGAAACTTCCGCTAAGACGGTCCATTCCTTAGGAGTTCAGGGTTCGGTTGCCAAGTAAATCCGACTGTTCTCCTCTACATGTAGAAAATGGTGGGGTTGCACTTATAACGACTCCTGTAATCTTTTTGAATTATTTAATTGTGCAATTATGGAAATTATTAAATAAATAAAATATGCGTGTTGGTTTTGACCACTATGTGTTGTTTGATTATTATCCATATGTGATTTACAGTGTACCGGGTTGTCTGCGCGATTAATTATGGGATCATATTGAATTGTTTTCACTTTGAAAAATGGATTTAGGGCAAATTTATTTGCATAGATATTGGGAATGTTTCTAAAATTGTTTTTATGATTTTATAATTACAATAATTATTTTTAGGATTTTATAAAATTGAGAAATCAATATTTTATTAATTATTTATCTTTAAATGATTTTCTGAATGCTTTTATTTGCAAAATCCATATTTAATTCTAAAATTCTTCAAAAATTATGAAACTTATATTTATTTAAGTTTGGAATATTCTGAGAATTTTAAAATTATTTTGAAAAATTTTGGGATTAATTTCACCCGCACGTTACTTCGTTTAATTGATAAAAGCGGGTACAAATTGCGTTTTAGAAATTGTTTAAAAATTTCAAAATTTATGTTTTCTTAAACTTCGTGATATTTGCAACATTTTAAGACTGTTTTCATAACTTTATGAAATTGTTTTATGCATATTTTAGTTCGATAAATTGCGGAATTCGGTACAAAATTAAGTTGTCGGGTGTTAATTGTACACATGTCTCTCTTTCATTAATTGCAGGATACGTGTCAGCTGCCCCGTTAACAAAACAAAATAACACAAATACAGCCCTGCATCTCGACTTAGTCTCTCCTTCACTCCCGATTCACTCTCAAATTCTTTTATCTTCTCTCGCAGCACTCGATCTCTCCTCTCCTCTCTCGTTTATTTCATGCCATATCTCTATATCTCTGCTTCCTGTTCCTTTCTTTTATTGCTGCCTTCTATTATGCGTCTCGCCCCTGTTATGCCTGTTTGTTCCGGTACAAGAAAAATCGCCGCCTTGGTTCCTTATTTTTCCGATTTATTTCCGGTTGTTATCACCGAGTCTAGCTTCCTGTTGTTCATTTCATATTTTCCCCGTATGTATATGTATCCGTTGTGTGTAATATTGTGTGTGATGTATGTGAATTTGTGTGTGTGTGTTTGTATTGTGTTTAGGCATGCGTGGGTAGTGGCGCGTGGATGCGCGTGTGAATTCGTGAGATTGAATTGTTGCTGTGTTGCTGTGGTTCGAAATAATCCTAATTTGAAATTTATTAATTTTGCAGGAAAATAAATGATTAATGTCCGTGATATAAATTATTTTCCGTGTGAAGAAAATATAAAATTTTTTGCTAATCGGTGGAATTCGCGTTGGAAACCCGAATTTAATTGGGAACCCGCGAATTTTATCGCCGTCGGCGATGAGCCTCGGCGAGCCGACGGTGGATTGTGATGATCGTTATCTGAGTCCTAAAATTTCAAAATATTAATTTAGTTCGAGAAATATTTATCCGATATTTAGAGTTTGTATTGGGACTTGGATTGCGTATTTAATTGTGATTGGGTTATGAATTTGAGTTGACGGGAGTTGTGATTGTTGTATTATTGATTGGTTTGTCGTTGAATCGTTTCGACGGGTAGTCCGATAAACAAAAGAGACGCTGCCCGATTTCCGGGAAATTCACCTATGAAAATACGGAAGCGTATCTGACGATTATCGAGACGTCGAATGGTTATATAGATATATATGTGTTCTATATGGAACTCGATTGCACGATGTGATGAAATAATTTGCTAAAATACATAACCCTGATTTTGTAAACTTATAAGTATACGTAATTTCAGAAAGCGAACACCAAACCGATTTCTTGAGAATATGAACCCTGACTGTTGGGTGTGTTGTTATATTATAATAATCCATATAATTACGAGTCGGGTTTGAATATTGTTGAATAAAAATTAGTATTGAGGATATGTCAAGCATACCTAGACGTCTAACGTAGGGTATTTCGACCCTGTAGGTTATAATTGGAAACCTAGAAGTGGACGATGGGCTAGAAATGACCTAGTAGTCAGTCGACGAGCTCAGTAAAGTTTCAACGGAAAAACCTGAGTGTCTAAGTGGAATCCAATGGGATCGAGTGATTGGACGTAAAAGCCTAAGCGGCAGAATTGACCCAGAAGTGATCAGTAATAGTTGTAAAGCCTTGCAAGGCAAGTATTCCTGAACTTTTCTTCAAGATATATTACCAATGTTTTCGAACTGTTTCATAACATGTCACTAAATATCCAAATAATTCCTGTTTTATACTGCAAGTGCTTTAAACTATTAAACCTTGAACTCTGATTCTTTCTTGATCTTGAGCCGTAAGCCTTATTCTTTGGAAACCGTCCTTTGTTGATCCTCAGATATCAAATCACACCAATATGATACTACTCCCGAAAGGTATAACTACCAAACACCAAACACTGAAACAAAACTGTTTGAAAACACAGAAACTTTTATACTGCAACCATTCTTTATAACCTCAAAGAACTATACTTTGAAAAATCATTTCTGACCTAATATCGGATGCTAGTAAAAATTGAAAACCATTTCTTATACATACCCTGAAATCCCCTTGAGATATTCATAAGCCTCCTTATGCTTTTACTCAAGTGTTTAAATATCGTTGATTATGAACTTGTTTTATTGAATTATATGATTTATCATATTGAACTGCTTTAGGATTGGATAGTTTTTATATATGTGGACCAGATTCGTGGTCAGACCATACCAATGGTCATGTTAGGCCAATGTATGCCTTGGATCCAGTAATTAGAGCAGTGCTGTGTGCTTGCTCGGGGTTAGTGCGTGACTGATCAGCAGCCTAACCTTGGTTTTTAAAACTTAAAATGAATATCCAATTCTAATGATGAGTTAAAAAGAAACTTGATTCCTTTGAATCATCTCATTTGATCATTGTTTAACCCCAGTTATCACTATTATGACTTGCTGAGCTAGTTAGCTCACCCTTGCGATTCTTTTATATATTTTACAGTTGAAAAGAATATGGATGATAGTGAAGTTCCTCAGTCTAAAGTGCGGGCTAAGGTTCCAGTTGAGTTGAATCGAGCTAGCAGAAGCTTCATGCGGTAGAAAGATAGTCGGATTGTAAGAATGATTTTATTATCAATTGCAAGTTAAATTAGTTGGGATTTGATACGTTGTAATAAAAGTTAAGGTTGTGGCTTGTTTTCATACTTTAACCTGTTGCGATCCGTGGTTAGGTGAAACAGGGTCATTGCAATTAATATTTCATGTAGAGGTTTATATATTGTGAATGTGTGGTGGACCCCAAACTTTTGACCCGGGTTTGGAGGGCGCCACAGGTTGGTATCAGAGTTACAGGTTATAAGTCAATGAAACAAGCCTAGATTGTTGGGATTGGGTAGAGGGTTAGGATTAGGAATAGGAAACAGAAAGATAAGACGTTGTGAGGATGAGTGCGACTATATAGTAAGTCTTCGGCACGGTTCGTGTTGCGATTCGGGATTCTCAGCTTGCAACGTGATTTCCAGACAACGGCAATGGCAGATCCTGATTTTCCGATGTCATTTGATTGTTTGGAGCTTTCCATTCGAGGATTATCATCTTCTCTCAGATTGGAATTGCACCTTGTTTCTCCACCAGTATTAATGGCACTACCTTCTATTATAACGGTTGCACTTCTTCAAGCTATTCTACGCTACCTTTCCACCTTTTGATATGAGATTACTTACTCAAGGACCTCCATCTACTTATTCTTGTTTCACTGGACATTCGGCTGTGAGCGTATCTCTTTAGTTTACCCTACATCATGTTCTATACCCCCAGTTTAGAACTTTTCCTATGAAGCGATTGTATCTACGAGGATGGATTCGAGAGTTATAGTAAATGGGGAGTGCTTGAGAGATAAATAAAGGTGAGAAGAATTTTAGAGAGAAGATTTAAGTGTTTCAAATGATAGCTGTTATCGGGTTAAAAGAAGTCATTAGTGACTAAGCCACCCAATAATTATGGGATGAACTAGATGAATTTTGAAAGAATAAGAGAGAAAAGTATAAACCTGGGATTTTTGTGAAATTAAATGATGGTGTTATGATAATGCGATATGTAAAGTAGTGATGTGATATGATACGGGTAAACTTTGTTCTATGAAATAGACTTGTGGACTATTGGATAGTCTGTTCTATTTAACTACTGCAACGATAATGTCGGGAATATCACCAGTATGGGAGCCTTGATGTGAAACTACGAATAAAATAATGTGCGACAACAATTGAAGTTTCATCGATTAAGGAAAGTAAGTGGACATGATGAAGGAGAAAAGGTAGATTGAAGTGAATGGACCTTTATATGACCGTTCCATGAGTTTGGTACCTTGTTATAGGTCGGAAGGATAACAACTAACTCATATAGTAAAGATAACCAGGTTTGTGATTTTCCAAACTTTTTAAAATAAGTTTTCAAAAAAGATTTTTCTTTACAAATTTCTAAAAGCCTTTTTGAATAAAATGATTTTTAAACATTGGTTGTCAAGCTACTACTTGAGTTTCTTGTTTGTTAGAAAGCCCGGATTACCTGGAAGGATGCTGTTTCAGACTTAGTATTGCTAATTTCGAGAACGAAGTAACCTATGATTATGAAGAAGTTGATTATTGCTAATAGTAAAGTGCAAGTATTGTTCGATAAAATTTACAACAGAATCAGCGTATGGAGTAACTATACATTCAATTACTAGGACTATTAGAGTTCGAAGAACTCATTGATTTAACAAAAGCCGGAGCGTGATCGAAGAAGATTGGAAAGATTTTCAGACCTCTCTAAAAGCAGAATATTATTAGCAAAAAGATCGTGATATTGAATGGTACGTGGTTATTCTAAATTAAAAGAGGAATCTCAAAGTTACCTGATAGGAATGCCATTATGATCAGATTGTTAAGATATTATACGTGTAAGTGCGATGTTAAAGATGCAAAACTTAGCAAGTAAGAATTCATTATAATGCTTGGTTTGCGATGAAATTTCAGCGAACTTTCTAAAGTTGTTATATGACGCAATCGGGATAAGATCGAACAAGCTCGAAAAGTGAATACAAATGAAATATGGATGGTAACCAACGGTATCGTTCTTGTCTTCAATATTACAGCGTATATTCCTTCTCAATTCTTAAAAATGTATGAACTTCTTTTCTCAAATAAACTCTTTTCTATGATATCGAAAAGGAGGATATTGCATTCCTTTCAAATTTAATTGTTTCCCTCAATTTTTGCTTTTTGATTGGGACAAACAGTGTTATGGTGAGACACTTTGTCAGAACGACGAAGAGTCGGGTGGGACGCCACCTAATCATATGCTGTATGCCATATGGTACGAAAGACTGGCCATCTTAAGTACCAATATGGTTGTCTCATTCATATTCAAATCCTTACTTCTTCTTTCTTTTCAATTCTAATTTTTGTTGAATTTTGAATCCTTCTAGTCGTTTCGTTGTATTGTCATTCTTTGCAAGAAGTTTTCAAACAGAAATCAACGTATCCTGAATCAAGCAGACGAAGTTTCATCTACCTCTTATGCTTGGAAAGGAAATAGGGGCACCTGGCGAGGATTGCAAATCACTAGCCCCAGTGAAGGATCCACTAAGAGTCAAGGGAATCTACTCCAACAAGGAATACGTTTTTAGAATGAGAATATGCGATTTTCCTGAGAAATATGTTATTCAGAATACGGACGTGATGACATGGATGATTAGGGTAAATACCTTATATGTTAAAGTATTAAAAGACGTGAGAGAAACTTAATTTTTATCTCAAGGTTGTGTCGATAAGATGAATTACCCTGTTGAATTGATAAGGTTATGATTAAAGGACTAGCAAGTCAAGAATGTGTGGTTGTTGAATAAGTGAGTACCAATGGTGAAATTGAGATTCCTGGAAATAAGTTGTGAAGAATTGATATCATGGAAGATAAGAGGATTTGATATTATTCTAAGGAATGGATTAACTACTAAAGCGTGATGTCCAGATAGACCGTCGTGATGAAAAGATAATTCTGAGAATGCCAAATGAGAAGGTGAGGAGGTTCAGAAGATGAAAGAAAGTAAAGAATTTGTTAATGATGATTACGATGATCAAGATATGAGCATTATGATGATTATGGGATACATAAAAGTCAGAAGCAAACAAAATTTGAAGATTTAATAGTAATTAAGGAATTTCAAGATATTTTTTAGATGAGTTATCAATATTTCTTCCAGATAGAGAAAGAAAGCTCGTGATTGACTTAACGCCTGAGACGAAGCCAGTAACTACGGCCTTACCCAATATGGCACCAGTTACATTGAAGAAGTTAGCAAAGTAGACGTAAAAGATATTTGAAGAAGAAGTGATTAGACCCAGCATATCCTATAAGGTGCACCGGTACTAAGTGTGAATAATAAAATGGAGGTATGAGATTATGTGTCGACTAAAGAAAGCTCAACAAATTTACTATCAAGAGTAAGTATCTGTTACCTCGAACTACTGATTTGTTGATCAAATAGAAGAAGCAAAGTATTTTCTAAAATTTATTTAAGATTTGGGTGTTACCAATTGGAGATTGAACCTATGGACATAATCTTTAAGGAATATCTGGATAAGTTGTAATTATGTTACTTAAAATCAACGGAGGACCGTGCGAAGTATTTAATGACAACTGAGGAATCGGAGAAGAAAGACGTTATATGTAAAGTTTGCAAGGTGAAATTTTGATGATAAAAAGCATAAGTAATCAGTGAAGAGTATACCAAAGGAGATCCAGTAGAAATTAAAGTCACCATGAATAAAGAAAGGCCAAAAGCACCAACAAATGTAAGAAGTTTTACCATGGACCGGCTATACTGAAAATTTGTACAAGATTTCTTGAAAATTTCAATACCTTTGACAAAGCTAATTTGGAAAAGCAATAAGTAAGTATGAAATGGAGAAGGGTGAAGAAAGTTTTGTAGAGTTAAATGAAGGAATGGTTATAGTACCTTCTTTATCACTTGAAGGCATCAAGGAGATTTGGTAGTTTATAGTAATGCTTCTCATACGGGAGTAGGATGTGTGTTGATGCGGTATAATAAAGTTATTATATATGCACCCAGACAACCGAAACCTTATGAGCAGAAGTATCCTACTCATAATCAGGACTAGCAGTAATCATATTCGCTTTGGATGATTGAGAAACATGATATGTACGGTGAAAGGTGTAAGATTTATACAGACCATAAGAGTTTGAAGTAAGTATTCATGAGAAAAACAAATGTAGTGGAAAGCGATAAACAAAAAGGAGGGAATGAACCTAGAGACTACATCAGAAGGATTAACTATAGGATTCTCGAAGTTGGAATTGGAAGCTAAAGTTCATAATCCAAAAGGAAGAAAGATGAATAGTGTGACCTTTAAGTTAAAGTTGTGAAGGGAAAGATAAAATGTCAAGATGGATTAGGAAGTGTGGACATGTCAAAGAATCAAGGAAGAATATTGGAGGCCTAGTAGATAAGGCAGACCCAGGAAGTGGTTTACCAGAAGCGAATCGTAAAGTGTACCAGTGATGTTAAGGGAGAAAAAGGAATGAAAGTATAAGAGTATGTGCTGATTATCGGGAGTTTAGAAAAATAACGAATAAGAAGAAATGAGACCCTATAAAATAATTGACTACTTACGTGACCTAATTCAATCAATATATTATATCTCGAGGATTAACTTAAGATCTAACCTGAGAAAATATCAGAGATTACGATTAAAGTAAGTTAAGAGCATTACAAGCTCTGATGATATTATGTGAAATGACAAGTGTATCAGGTGGCTATAAGGAATTAAGGAACGTGGGGTATAAGGAGTACTTGGATAAGCAAACTGTATTTATTGTTAACATCCTCAGTTACTCAAAGAATAAGAAGGTCTGTGTGGAATGCCCAAGGATTTTTCTCCAAAGATCAGAAGGAAAGCAACTATACGTTGAGTCTTCAAGAATAAAATTTTGACTAAGGTTAACCAAAGATTTTGAATTAATCCATTAACAACTACCTAAGCAAAGCCGTATGGTAACAGATGCCTTATACCGACAGAAAGGATTGGATGTAATTAAGACTACCGAGGAGTTAATAAACGAATTGGAAAGAGTGGAATCTGAAGTTTAAATACTAAGGTGATAATACGTGAATATATGAGATTATTTTTCAGCCTTAACTGATGAAAAAGAGTAAGAGATGTTTAAATGTTTGAAAACCAAGTTGAAAACGAGCACCGTTTATCATTCTTAAACGTAGAGTCAAAGTACGAAAGTGATTCAGGAAATGTAAGATATGTTGAGAAATTGAGTTTTAAGGGAACACTGAAATGATCATTTATCATCGATATCAGCTTTGGAATGCCATTTTATTAAGCTTCATGTGAACGCAAGTGTAGGTCCCCATTTTTATTAAAATAAAATGGGAGAAAGAAAGTTGTCAAATTCTAAAATTAATTCAGCACACCAAGAACGTAGTAATATTGATTGAAGCATCTCAAAGTAGGCAAAGAAAGAAGGCGAAATTGTATTGAGAGAGAATATGAATATAGAATAGGACCAGTAGTGTAGTAAACGTGTCGTCTGTGGAGCCCTCCAAACCCAGGTCAGAAGTTTGGGGTCCACACACACACTTTATTTATAACCTGCTTATAACAATAATAAAGATAACAATAATATGAAGTGACCCTATTTACCAACTACCACGGATCGCAACAGGTTAAAGTATGCACACAAGCCACACATCTACTTATATTACATACCGTTCAAATCCCAACTATTTCAAACTCAACTGAGTATTAAATATATTACAAACTTTTACAAACTTAAATTATTCCAAGAGAAGCCTACTAGCTCAGCTTCAACAATCTTAATCCCTAGCTCTCGCACTGGACTGGGGATCCTTGCTACCAACTGGTTCCTTTTTAACTGGAAAGAATATAAACAACATTGCACAAATGAGCTAACTAGCTCAGCAAGTCACAATGAAAAAACTGAGAATAATGATCATCAAGTGAACATGATTATGATATCAAGTGAACAATGGATTATGATTTAGAATTAGATATTATATTTCATGTTTAAAACCAAGGTTAGGCTACTGATCAGTCATGCACTAACCCCGAGTAAAGCACACAACACTGCTCTAACTACTGGATCCAAGGCACACATTGGCCTAACTTGACCATTATATGGTCTGACCACGAATCTGGTCCACAATTTTATAAAAATAATCCAATTCTAACATAATAACAGAATATGCAATAACAATCAATAACCAGAATCATTAACAATAATGAGTGTTTAACAATGAAAGAGTTTCAATCCTTGTAAGGATCAATAAGGTAATTTCAAAGCTTGGATGCTGGGTAATGAAAGAATTGGATAACAAAGGAATTAATGTTTCAGGGTTTCAAGGATTTGGTCTTTCAAAGCATAAAATACAAAGATTTGATTGTGTAAGCAATCTGGTTAGTGTTTAATATTTAGTTTATATGTATTTGTGGAGTAGGATCGTATACTTGAGGTTCGTGTTTGGGTATACAACAGTCAATGGTCTAGAAAGAATCAGGTTACGGCTCAAGATCAATAACTGGAATCAAGGTTTAGGGTACAGTGCTTCAAAGCACTTGTAATATCAACAAGACTATCAAGTACTACAATATCTCGAGAAAGTTCAGAACACTTGCCTGGTATTAGCTTACTACACTGCACTCGCTTCCAATCACAATCGTCTTACTCCTCAACTACTTGTTTCCCTTTCCTACGCCTTGCCTCTTCTGCTCACATATCATAAGCATCTATCAATAATCGACTCATAGAGTTCTATTCAACGCATACTTCTATCTACCCTTCATTTTACCCAAATCCGATTAACGGATTGAAAGTTATGCAATAATCAAGTAAACATCGAATATATAGACTGATAGTCAATCAACAAGTCACATATAGCACATAATACATCACGTAGTCAATGATATATTATTTATAAAGAAGTCTCGGGTCATAAATAGGCTTTCTGATATTTAAAATGATTTTTAAAACATTTTTCGGAATTAAAACGGGTCGTTGGATCAATTTCGGGTTAATAAATAGGGTTCGGTAGGCCAATTCTGGCTCCGAAACAATTTTATACTAATTATCGAGCTTTGGAAATAATTTAGAATAATATTTTAAAGCTCGAAACTATTTTTCGGAATTTTTAAATCATTTTTAAATAATTAAATCTAATTAAATAATTGATTAAAATCAATTAATAATTAATTAAATCAATTAATCAATTAATTTTCAAATTAATTGACCAATTAATTAATTAAAAATTAACTGAAATTAATTAACTAATTAATTTAGATTTATTTTTAAATTAAAAATAATTTTCGGAATTAAAATAATAATTTTCAGAATTTTCAGAAATTGAAAATGAATTTTTATAATAAAAATAAATAGGAAATATGATTTTTAAATATTTTATAAAAGGAATCCTATTTTTGAAAACTTTACAAACTACAGGGACTAAACTTCACCATCTTCAAAAATACAGGCAGTCGCCGGAAAATCGGGGGTGGCCGGAGAACTCACCTCCGGCATCCTCCCACCACCATCACCTCCAGAATTAAACTACACAACACCAGAAACCTATATCTACAATCAAAATTCATCAATAACCCCAGACTTGGCCGGAATTTGATCAAGAAACTCGCCGGTTTCCGGCGGGTTCGACGTAAACTTCAAAATACAACTCCCTTCTCTACAACCCTCGTTGATTCATGAAACTTGTACGACTAAATTGCAAATTTCACAGAGAATACAATACAATATACCACAACATCAATCTATTTCAGAATAAGAAACCCCCAAATTTCAATTAAGAACATTCATACGAGTTATTAACCCTAATTTTAAAATTCGAAAATCAAACTCAAATTTGAACATGTTATTGAACTCCAAATCAGACGTATATTATATCAAAATCATCAGGAAAACAAGCTCTACAACATGCAATCATCAAATCATACAAACAATCATCCGAACAAAAATTCATATTTTTAATAAATTTAATTCGAAAATAAATAAATTTCCAGAAAATAAACCTTTGATTCTGCAGTGAAACAAAGCTCAGAATCAGATAGAATACTTCAAATCCTTCGTTTGGTTACTCAAGCTTTGAAAACAGAGATCGGTAACGCCTTCGTTTTGCTGTTTGATTCTTAGAACAGTTTATGTAATTAGGGTTTTTCTCTGAAAATTATAGAATTAACTATCTGCAAATGATTTTGATACGAAATAAAATACGGAAAAAGGCAATTTATATTTACGAAATATTAGTATCCCGTTGGATCATTCCGGATATAAAACAGTACATTTATTTGTAAAAACTGATCCAAACGGTATCGGTTTTCGGGATAATTATCCAAATTAGTACAATTTGTACTGCGGTCTTGGTCTCAGCGCCTGGTTACACGTATTATGAAGTGATAATTGTGATAGTTTAATAAAAAGCTCCCGTTTATCGAAAATACGGGTTTTATTGATTTACCGAAACGAATATTATATCGAAAATGTTGCGCCGGGATCCGCGCAGGACAAATCGTACGCCGGATCGAAAAAGTCGAAACATGGAATATGCTCGGAATATTACAATTAGGTTAGGAAGGAGTTCTCGGAAGAGTTTCGGGTTCCAAAAACGTAACAACGATTGACGTCGGTTGGTTCCCGTTTTTATAAAATAGATTTTAAATACTCGGAAAAAGATTTTATAAATTTCATATGATCCTTATAAATCCTTAAATCAACATAAAAATAATTAGGAAGATATGACAATTATCTATGTTTTATTTTGGACATATAAAGATTAAAATACTCAATTAATATTATTTTTGAATATCCAAGTACAGATAACATTTAACAATTAACTCACAGAATAGATATTGAACTCACATAATAATTATTTAATAGCAAAATAATTATACGATATATCCCGGATATTACATCCTTCCCCCCTTAAAAGGATTCTGTCCTCAGAATCTCCTAAGAAAACAAATGAGGGTACTTTTCTCTCATATCACTTTCTAACTCTCAGGTTGACTCTTCAACCTTTGGGTTTCTTTACAATACTCTTACTAACTTTACCACTTTATTTCTCAATACTTTCTCCCTCTCCTCTAGAATCTCTATCGGACTCTCTATATAAGACAAATCTGCCTGAAGCTCTATTGGCTCATATTCTATTACATGCCTGGAGTCTGGATTATATTTCTTGAGCATCGATACGTGAAAAACATTGTGAATATGCTCCATGTGTGGTGGTAACGCCAACTCGTAAGCTACTTTGCCAACGCGCTTTAGGATCTCAAAAGGTCCGACATATCTTGGACTTAGCTTTCCTTTCTTTTCAAACCTCGTTAATCCTTTCCACGGTGATACTTTCAGTAATACCAAGCTTCCTTCTTCAAATTCCATGTCTTTCCTTGACTGATCTGCATATTTCCTCTGACGATCTTGTGCGGCTATCAATCTCTTCTGGATAATTTCAACAATTTCCTTTGTCTGCTGTACCAGTTCAGGTCCAAGTATTTTCCGTTCTCCTATTTCGTCCCAATATATTGGATAACTGTTGTTGTAAGCAAACTCTACCAGAGGTAAATGTTCATCCCAACTTCCTTTAAAATCAATAGCACAAACACGTAACATGTCCTCGATTGTCTGGATCGTTCTTTCACTTTGGCCATCCGCCTGGGGGTGATAGGCCGTACTCATATTCAGTCTTGTTCCCAAACATTCTTGAAAACTCTTCCAAAATCTTGAATTAAACCTTGGATCTCGATCAGATACAATAGACACAGGAACTCCATGACGAACTACAATTTCTTTCAGGTACATATGGACCAACTTGTCGAGCGAAAATCTTTCATTTATAGGCAGAAAATGAGCTGACTTGGTAAGTCTATCCACTATAACCCAAATGGCATCATGATTAGCCCTTGTCCTTGGTAATCCAACTATGAAATCCATGACAATATGTTCCCATTTCCACTCTGGAATCTCCAATGGCTGTAACAATCCACTTGGTCTCTGATGCTCTACTTTAGCTCTCTGACAGGTATAACATTTGCTAATTCATTCCACAATTTCCCTCTTCATGTCTGGCCACCAATAATTCTTCTTTAAATCTCTGTACATTTTGGTACTCCCTGGATGGATGGAATACCTTGAATTATGCGCCTCCTGTAAAATTTCATTTTTCAGCTCCGTCACTGGTGGAATCCAAATTCTAGATGAAAACCTCAGAATACCTTGGTCATCTTTCTGCGTGCATAACTCTTCCCCTACCAAGCGATTTATATCTTGATCCATTACATCTTCCTGACATTTCTTTATTTTCTCAAATAATTCCGGTTGGAAAGTCATACTGTATACTTTCGCTTCCTCGGACTTGCAAACTTTAATCTCCAATTCCAATTTCTAAAATTCCTTATATATATCTTCAGGTACTGATAACACATTCAACCTTTCCTTCCGACTCAATGCGTCTGCTACCACGTTCACTTTACCGGGATGATAATAAATCGAGCAATCATAGTCTTTGATCAACTCTAACCATCTCCTTTATCTCATATTAAGTTCCTTCTGTGTGAATATGTACTTTAAGCTTTTGTGATCCGTGAAAATCTCTCACTTTTCTCCATACAAATAATGTCTCCAAATCTTCAAAGGGAAAACTATGGCTGCTAGCTCTAAATCATGAGTAGGATACTTCTGTTCATGTGGTTTCAATTGCCTTGACGCATACGCAATCACCTTTTCATGCTGCATTAGAACACATCCTAATCCTTTGTGAGAAGCATCACTATAAATTACGAAATTGCCTTGATCATCTGGAAGTGACAAAACAGGTTCCGTGATTAATCGTCGCTTGAACTCCTGAAAACTTTCCTCGCATTTTTCGTTCCATATAAACTTCTCATTCTTTCGTGTAAGCTTTGTTAATGGTGTGGCAATCCTCAAGAAATTTTGAACAAATCGACGATAATATCCCGCCAATCCTAAGAAACTTCTTACCTCGGTGGGTGTTTTCGATCTCTCCCAATTCGTAATTGCCTTGATCTTTGCCGGGTCCACTTTGATCTCTTCATTACTAACTATGTGCCCTAAGAACTGAACTTCCTGTAGCCAAAACTCACACTTCGAGAATTTAGCATATAACTTCTTTTTCCTTAAAATATCCAAAGCCGTTCTCACATGTTCCGTATGATCCTCTTCCGTCTTTGAATAGATTAAAATATCATCTATAAACACAATAACAAACTTATCCAAATACTCCTTGAAAATTCTGTTCATCAGGTCCATAAACGCTGCCGGGGCATTGGTCAACCCAAAAGACATCACTAAAAACTCGTAATGTCCATACCTTGTTCTGAAAGCTGTCTTTGGTATATCTTCTGGCTTGATCTTTAGTTGATGATATCCTGATCTTAAATCAATTTTGGAGAAATACTTGGCTCCCTTCCACTGGTCGAACAGATCATCAATTCTGGGTAACGGATACTTGTTCTTGATTCTCAGCTTGTTGAGCTCCCTATAGTCGATACACAGTCTCTTGCTTCCATCTTTCTTCTTGACAAATAATACCGGGGCTCCCCACGGGGATACACTGGGTCTGATTACTCCTTTCTCTAACAACTCCTGCAATTGCTTCGCTAGCTCTTTCATCTCGACGGGCGCCATTCTATACGGGGCCTTGGATACTGGTTCTGTTCCAGGTGCTAAGTCGATCGCAAATTCAATTTCTCTATCTGGAGGAAGTCCTGGTAACTCGTCGGGAAATACGTCTGGAAATTCATTCACAACTGGAATATTTTCAAATTTTGTTGGTTCTTGTCTTCTGTCAATCACATATGCCATGAAATGCTCACATCCTTGTCGTAGTAACTTCTTGGCTTGAATCATCGTTAATAACTTCTTTACTTGTTTTTGACCCTTGAACGTTACTATCCTTTCATCTGGCATTTTCACCATTACCTTCTTATTTCGATAATCTATCTGGCCATCGTGCTTAGATAACCAATCCATCCCTAATATAACGTCAAATTCTCCTAACTTAAATGGTATCAAATCTACACAAAACTTACTACCAGAAATCTCAACCTCACAATTCCCACAAACTTGATTCACAGTTACACATTCTTGATTTGCTAATTCCACAGTCATTATTTCATTTAAACACTCAACTGGACAATTTAACTTACTAACAAAATCTTGTGAAACAAACGATCGAGTTGCTCCCGAATCTATTAACACTTTGGCACATAATGAATTCACATTAAGCATACCTGCCACGACATCCGTATCCTGGATCACATCCTTCACCGACATGTCAAAAACTCTAGCCCTTGGAGTCTCATTCACTGCTGGGGTAGATCACATAATCCTTAATGTATTACTGACTGAGGCTGATGTCTTGCAATCCCTGGCCATATGTCCTGGCTTTCCACATTTAAAGCACGTAAATCCAATGACTGGAACCTTTACTACTGGATTCCGGATAGGCTGATCCTTACTTGCTGGTTCTCTTGCTGGCTAATTTCGGCACTCCCTCGAATAGTGCCCTTTCTGGTTGCATTTGAAACATACCACATTCAACTTATTACAAACTCCAACATGCTTCTTTCCACAAACTTGACAATCTGGAAAAGTTAATTTCAACTGATTCGGCTGATTCACATTAGCCGGACGGTTGCCCTGGCCTCCGTCTCCTGAAATTAAAATTTCTCCCTGGCTGAAACTTGCCCTTCTTAAAATTTGGAAGCTTCCCTGGTTGTGACTGACCGTCACTACCCTCAACTTTCCATTTCTTGGTTTCTTTCTCCTTCTGGAACACCTCACTCTCTGTCTCTGCGATCATAGCCTTTAGTACTACTCCTGCATAGGTATCCAATTCAAAAATGGCTACCTTCCCTCTGATCCAGGGTTTCAAACCTTGCTGGAATCTTTTAGCCTTCTTCCTGTCAGTATCCACATACGACGGTACATACCTTGACAATTCCTCAAACTTACCCTCATAATCTGTTACCGACATGTTCCCTTGCTTTAATTCTAAAAACTTCAGCTCCATTTGATCCTGAACAAACTGAGGAAAATACTTTTCTAAAAACAATTCCTTAAACCTTTTCCAAGTAATAACATCTGTACCTTCCAATGTCTTCACCATCTCCCACCAATAGGTGGCTTCATTCTTCAGATAGTAACTTGCAAAATCAACCTTCTGTTCCTCCTTTACTTTTACTAAGGCAAATGCCTTCTCTATTTCCTTTAACCAAACATTTGCTTCAATTGGCTCTAAGGAACCCTTGAATTCTGGTGGGTTTACTGCTTGAAAAGTTTTAAAAGTTACCTGGGGGTTGGTCTGTCTTTGTTGTTGTGCCAAGTGAACTGTTTGTTGGGCCAAGATTTGAAGAATCTGGGCTATTGTTGGGTCTATGGGTCCTGGGTTAACATTTGGGTTTGTATCATCTTGGTTGTTGTTGTTGTTGGTTTCTTCATTCTGGGTGTTGGTGCGGGTATTTCTTCTGGGAGGCATTTTCTGTAAAGAATCAATCAACTTATTTAGGTTTTGAATCAATCTTTTGCATAAAAGAATAGTTTTGTAAAACAGAAATATCTCTTTTTGAAAACAGTTGTAACTAAGTAAATTGCATGCTTCTTTACAGAATATAAGCAGTTATGGAAAACAGGGTACATGGTATCACAGGGGTATAACTGGTGTAATAGATAAGGTAAGGTAAAATATGTGCAATAAAATAAATGACAGTGCTGGAAAGGAAAAAAGGTATTGATATATATAGATCAAAAGTTTTAGGTAATACAAACGTAAAGACGCTTCAGAAGTAAAAGCAAAAGGGTACAACAACCTACTCACTAGTCAGCATAGCTAGTCTATAAATACAACTCAAAAGTCTACTGATACACACTACTGTACATACTACATAACCATAACAACACTGCTCAACAACTCCATCTCTAAATCTCTGGCTCATGGAAAATCTGGACCTCCCATCTCCTCCAGCTCCTCTAGAACCCACTTAGCCAACTCCACTAGAAAATCAGGGGTGATGTTCTCATGTGTAGCCTCAGCAATCCTCACAGCAGTTGCTCTACGAAACGCCTGGAGCCTCTCCCTAAGTCACCTTTCACCACTCCCCATCTCTCTGGTACGCATGATATGCAATAACTCCTGGATCTGACCCTGTAGGAATCGCTGCTCCATAAGACAAGCCTTAAACTGATGATATGGGACAGGATAGGAAGAGAACTGGAAAGGCACTCCTGTGACTGAATAACTAGTAAACCCTGAATCAGCTGGTGGGGGTCCTCTGACAGGTGGCCTCATGCCTGGAGGTGGAATAGCCTGCAATGGTACGGGCTGCAACATAGGTGGAGGTAGTATAGCCAACACTGGTGGAACAACTGGATGTGGATCCGAAGACGACACTCCAACTGAAGGCTCTGAGTGATCAGCTGATACGGGAATAAAAGAGTCGGCCATCGCTGCTATCTGAAATCATATCGCAACATCAGAATCTCGAACCATAACGCGAATTATACTAATACCTGATATACCGAAGCACTCAACCTCTCGACGTTCTATCTTTCTATTCCTTACTTCTAATCCTAACCCTCTACCCATTCACGTCAACCTAGGCTTGTGTCAGTGACTTATAACCTGTAGCTCTGATACCAAACCTGTGGCGCCCTCCAAACCCGGGTCAGAAGTTTGGGGTCCACACACACACTTTATTTATAACCTGCTTATAACAATAATAAAGATAACAATAATATACAGTGACCCTATTTACCAACTACCACAGATCAGAACAGGTTAAAGTATGCACACAAGCCACACATCTACTTATATTACATACCGTTCAAATCCCAACTATTTCAAACTCAACTGAGTATTAAATATATTACAAACTTTTACAAACTTAAATTATTCCAAGAGAAGCCTACTAGCTCAGCTTCAACAATCTTAATCCCTAGCTCTCGCGCTGGACTGGGGATCCTTGCTACCAACTGGTTCCTTTTTAACTGGAAAGAATATAAACAACATTGCACAAATGAGCTAACGAGCTCAGCAAGTCACAATGAAAAAACTGAGAATAATGATCATCAAGTGAACATGATTATGATATCAAGTAAACAATGGATTATGATTTAGAATTGGATATTATATTTTCATGTTTAAAACTAAGGTTAGGCTGCTGACCAGTCACGCACTAATCCCGAGTAAAGCACACAGCACTGCTCTAACTACTGGATCCAAGGCACACATTGGCCTAACTTGACCATTATATGGTCTGACCACGAATCTGGTCCACAATTTTATAAAAACAATCCAATTCTAACATAATTACAGAATAAGCAATAATAATCAATAACCAGAATCATTAACAACAATGAGTGTTTAACAATGAAAGAGTTTCAATCCTTGTGAGGATCAATAAGGTAATTTCAAAGCTTGGATGCTGGGTAATGAAAGAATTGGATAACAAAGGAATTAATGTTTCAGGGTTTCAAGGATTTGGTCTTTCAAAGCATAAAATACAAAGATTTGATTGTGTAAGCAATCTGGTTCAGTGTTTAATATTTAGTTTGTATGTATTTGTGGAGTAAGATCGTATACTTGAGGTTCGTGTTTGGGTATACAACAATCAATGGTCTAGAAAGAATCAGGTTACGGCTCAAGATCAATAACTGGAATCAAGGTTTAGGGTACAGTGCTTCAAAGCACTTGCAATGTAATAACCCCAATTTTTGTGAAATTTTGAAACCCTTATGAATAGTGTTTTTGCTGAATGAGAAAACTTTTCATGCCACACTATGTAGGGGTTCTGATATGGATATTCTGAGATTTTATTAGTACTTTATATGGGATATAAGTGTATGTAAAGATCGTCAGAATCCAAATCCGAACACTTTGATATTTCTTGGAAATCCACTAGATACGGAAAGAATTGAGAAAAAGGTAACAGGATAAAAATGATTTAAATTAAAGGATTATAAGAGAGGATCATAAAAAGGAATATAATGTATTGAGATAGGTTAAAAGGAACCTAAGTAATAAGATCCCGGGTATGATCCCTCAAACGATAAACGAAAACAAAAGTTAAGCGAACCGTATAACAGATCAGCGGTCATTAGGCAAACAATTAGGAAGTTAATCAAAGGGATTAGAGAGGATGATGTCACCCAACCAATGAGAAGAGGACAAGGAGGGGAGGATGACATCATGAGGATGACACAAGCATGGCATGGGAAGGAAGGAGGTGTGGTTGAATGAGAACCACACAAAGTCCAAGGTTAATTAGGTAATTAACTAAAACAAAAAACAAAACCAAATCAACCAACCAAAAGCAAAACAAAGCAAAACACAAAAAAATCTCTCTTTCTTCTTCATGCTCTCGGCTTCTTTCTTAAAAAATGAAGATCCAAGCTCCACCACTTACTATTTAGCAAGGTAATTATCTAAGCTTCCCCATGGATAGTTACATACTTCCTATAAGTTTAAGGTTCTAATTCCAAGCCAATCTTTTTCTATAAATCTTGAAAGAAGATGGTGAATAGTGTTTTTCAAGAACTAAAATTTGTGTTCTTGAAGTTTTGTTTAGATTAAGCTTGGATAAGGACTTTAAGGGTGATTCCAAGCCATTCTCTTGATTCTCCACTCTCCAAGGAAGGTATAAACTACAAACCCTAGCTTTAGTTTTGAGTAATTAGGATTGAATATGATTGATATAGTATATGTGAAGCATGATGCTTGATTTTTTGAAGTTTGGTTGAGTTGTAGAGATTAGTTGGTTTTGTGGTATTGTTGGAGTTGTAAATCTTGATAATTAGTTAAAGAACCTAAGTAAAGCTTTTAGTTCATGTGGGGAATAAGTATAAATGGTTAATATGGATTTGTTGGGGCTGTTATGATGTGGTTTGGAGGGATGTTGGTTGTATGATTGATTTGGGGTTGAATTGTGGTTGGTTTTGAATGGTTTAAATTTGGGAAATCACGTAAATATAGCCGTCGTAACGTCCGGTTTTCTTTAGACTGTTTTTGTGCATAACATTAGGTCCCGAGAACCCCCTGCTAGATTATGACCATTGCCATGTCTAGATAGCTCGTGTTACGAGCTTCGTTTTGATATGTAGTTCGTTCGATTCCGATGTACGGTTTAGGAGAAACGACCGTTTTAAGTAACGGCATTTCGCGAACAAAACATTTCCCCTCGCCTTACTTTGAAACATAGGTTAAAGGCCAAAAAGGGTTAATTAATGTATAAAACAATTATGGTAAGAGTGTTAGGCAGTTGGTAAGACACTCGCGAAGGAATCGCCTTAAAACTCGTAAAGGTTAAATTATTAAAAATAGTGGAGCCGAGGGTACTCGAGTGACTTAAGAGAATCAGTAAGCGCAAAACAAGCGTTAGAGTCTAAGTTAGTTAAAGTATAGGTTTACAAGTGACTTTGGTTTAATTCCAACTTACTTGTTGCTTATAGGTTACCAGACTCGTCCCGAGCCATTCGTAACCCCCAGTCGCTCAGGCAAGTTTTCTATCCGTTATACTGTTGTTGTGATGTATACACTTGTATATGCATTATCTTGTAATAGATGCATGACGGTTATATTAGCAAATTCTTGCGATATATTGTAGCATGCGATATGGTACATATGCATGCCTGTTTCGTATTCTTGCCATATATATCTGTTGGTTCAGTTGATAATACCTATGCTAGAGAATAGCGGTAAATTGCATATACCCTTAGTATAGGGACCCAAAGGTGAAAACATTTTCTAAAAACCAGGAGTCGAGGATCCCGAATAGATTTTATATATATATTTATATATATATATGGTTATAGTTTTCAAAACTATTAATCGAATAAGGTTTATTTGATAACTTTATTTTATTATTGAATATTATTTCGAATATTCATCCGAGGACTTATGACTCCTTTATTTTATTATTGAATATTATTTCGAATATTCATCCGAGGACTTATGACTCCTTTATTTTATTATTGAATATTATTTCGAATATTCATTCGAGGGCTTATGACTCAGTTATATTATTAATGATTATTAATTGAATATTAATTTGAGGATGTATGACTCCGTTATTTTATTTAACGAATATTATTTATAATATTCATTCGAGGTATTATGACTCCGCTTATTATTTAATAATATTCTTTATTTTATTAAAGAATAATGTTTCCATAATCAAACTTATTTTCGATTATTCAAATAAAGATAGTACTTTCATATAAGTATATCTTTGGTTATTTAATACTCATTTCAAGTATAAGTCTTACAACTTCTACTTCAATTATTTGTATAAAGATTATCTTTATGAGAATATTATTTAAATAATAATATTTAGACATTTTCTAAATATATTGGGACTGATTTACTTCATTAAATCAGCATTACTCCAAACACTCTTTAAAGTGTTTTCGAGTCTTCAAAATGATTTTTAAAAGTTAGAGCGGATCCCAAAACTCATTTTTATATTTAAGATCTTCCTTTTAAAAAGGGGATTTAAATACTCGCTCAAAACCTGAGGGATCCGGCTCTATGGTGTATTTTATATTCACAACAAGGTTGCAGTTTTGGTAAATGAATTGATTACTTACCCAACGTTCAGGAAGTAAGTCCATCTATTGAGTCGGCATAAGCAACATGGGCTCAGTGGGCGTCCATGATAGTGTAAGTGGCTCAGTGGGAGTCCATCAAATGCATAAGTGGCTGAGTGGCAGTCCAGCATAAGGTCCTATTGCGACCAGGGTGATGACCAGTGGGGAATTCGTCCATGTACTAGTAGAAAAGGTTACTTATTGGTATCTTTGCCTGATCAGCAAGATATCTGATTTATGCCAAAATTCTTTTCCTTTCCAAAATTCATTGGATGTTTCAAACTCTGTTCATACTTTACATGACAAAGGTTTTCAGGAAATGTATAAAGAAGATGTATATGTGGATATATATATATATATCAGAACTTAATGAAGTATATCATAACTTCATTTCCTTTAATAATATTTCAAAGATTTAATCTATTCAAATCTTGTCTTGTAGTCTCATCTATGTGATGAACTTTTGAAACTAATTGTAACTTGAACGGTGGTAGTTCAAGTAGTATTTGGAAAAGATATAAGTATATTGGAGTATCTTGTAACTTCATCTTTTAAACTTATATCTAGTAAATGATTATCTTATGCATGACAAAGATTTTCAGAAAAACGTTGAGACAAGGTTAGATATATGAGATCACCTTGCAACGATATTTTTATACAGTTATACACTGGAACTCTGTGTGTATTATGCATGGAAGAGGACTTCTCATATTTTGAAAAGTATATATGTATATATATACTGAATATTTTACGACTTCATCACATTAAGATATCAACTTGGTTCATTTCTTTTGACCAAGACTTTCATGAGTACTATGAGAAGGCTCGTATATTATTAATCATTATACATATTATTTTGGTGGGCTTGCTGCTCACCCTTGCTTTCTTCTTTCATCACACAACAATAGATAGAAAAGATGAACAGGACCAAGCTCCCGATTCGTAAGTGATTAGGAAACGTTCCGCAGCTTTCTGGAAGCATTGAGGACGCTGTAGCTGAGGTAGAAATTACCAATAGGCTAAGTTTTCAACTAATAATGTACCAGACTTATGTATATTATGAATTGTAATAATGGCAAAGAAATGTAAATTTATTCAGAAACCTGTTTAAGGTGCATTGGCAGATAATTGTGGAATAAAATGAATTGTGATTATTTTTTTGGATGTTCATCTCTGAGACTATAACGTGTGGTGTGTGTATTTATTATGGGGTCACAGTACAGAGTCGTCGATTAATTATTAAGATTGGGTGTTATTAAGGGAAATGGAACTCGTGACAACCCGGATCCCCGACCCCGGATTTGGGGGTGTTACATGCAATATCAACAAGACTATCAAGTACTACAATATCTCGAGAAAGTTCAGAACACTTGCTGGTATTAGCTTACTACACTGCACTCGCTTCCAATCACAATCGTCTTACTCCTCAACTACCTGTTTCCCTTTCCTACGCCTTGCCTCTTCTGCTCACATATCATAAGCATCTATCAATAATCGACTCATAGAGTTCTATTCAACACATACTTCTATCTACCCTTCGTTTTACCCAAATCCGATTAACGGATTGAAAGTTATGCAATAATCAAGTAAACATCGAATATATAGACTGATAGTCAATCAACAAGTCACATATAGCACATAATACATCACGTAGTCAATGATATATTATTTATAAAAAAGTCTTGGGTCATAAATAGGCTTTCTGATATTTAAAATGATTTTTAAAATATTTTTCGGAATTAAAACGGGTTTGGAAATAATTTTATACTAATTATCGAGCTTTGGAAATAATTTAGAATAATATTTTAAAGCTCGAAACTATTTTTCAGAATTTTTAAATCATTTTTAAATAATTAAATCTAATTAAATAATTGATTAAAATTAATTAATAATTAATTAAATCAATTAATCAATTAATTTTCGAATTAATTGACCAATTAATTAATTAAAAATTAACTGAAATTTATTAACTAATTAATTTAGATTTATTTTTAAATTAAAAATAATTTTCGGAATTAAAATAATAATTTTCAGAATTTTCAGAAATTGAAAATGAATTTTTATAATAAAAATAAATAGGAAATATGATTTTTAAACATTTTATAAACAGGAATCCTATTTTTGAAAATGTTAGATATATTTGATAATGTCATGACTAATATGATTTATGTTTAGTTTTCAGATCTTACTTAACAGGACAAATCAGTACTTAACTGGGAATCAGTACTTATACTGGAAGTCAGGACTTAAGGATATCAGTACTTATATTATCAGGAGATAATCATCAGAAGTTGGATATCAGAACTTAAGTGCTGAAGGACGATTAGATAAGGAAAGTAGCTAATTAAAGAAAAGAAGATCGAGATAAACATAAGAAGATATATGCATGAAGAAGGAGTTCCGTGAAGAATGGAATACTTGGAAGAAAAGATATCTGATTGATATATTTTAGGAAGCAGAATTATATTCCATATCAATTAGCGATTATCTTGTAACTGTGTAGTATATAAACACAGACATAGGGTTTACACTACAAGTGTTATCATATTCGAGAAGATTATTCATTGTAACCCTAGCAGCTCTCGTGATATCTGTTCATCACTGAGAGGTAACAGTTCCATACTGTAACAGAGTTTATTGTTTCAATAAAGTTTGTTTTCTGTTACTCAAGATATTAAAGTTCGATTTGATTGTATTATACATTGTATTCACCCCCTCTACAGTGTGTGTGACCTAACAAGTGGTATCAGAGCAAATCTGTTAACACACATACAGTTAAAGATCCAAACACAATCATGTCTGACACAGAAACTCCAACTAAGCCTACCAAAACTGAAGAACCTCCAGAGACACAAATTCAAAATCGGTATGAAACCATCAGAGTTCCCATACTGAGACCATCTGAATATGCCATATGGAAGGTGAGGATGACCATGTTTCTGGAAGCTACAGATCCAGAATATCTTGATAGAATCAAGGAAGGGCCTCACAAACCAACCAAGCTCGCTGTTGCAGTTGCAGGTGAAGCAGCAAAAACCGTACCAAAGGAAAAGAGTGATTATACTGCTGAAGATATCGCATCAATTGCTAAGGATTCTAAGGTAAGACACTTACTGCATAGTGCCATTGATAATGTAATGTCAAACAGGGTAATTAACTGCAAGACTGCTAAAGAGATATGGGATGCTCTGGAAACAAGGTGTCAGGGAACTGATACGATTAAAAAGAATAGGAAGACAATACTCACTCAAGAGTATGAACACTTTGATTCAAAGGCTAATGAATCATTGACTGATTTATATGATAGATTTGTCAAACTCTTGAATGATCTGTCACTGGTTAATAAGGAGTATGATCTTGAAGATTCAAACCTTAAATTCCTGTTAGCTCTTCCTGAATGTTGGGATTTGAAGGCAACAACAATAAGAGACAATTACAATCTTGATGAAACAACTCTTGATGAAATTTATGGAATGCTCAAGACTCATGAACTTGAGATGGAACAAAGAAGGAAGAGAAAAGGAGGAAAGTCAAGAACAGTTGCTCTTAAGGCTGAAGAAGAATCCCCCAAGGCAGCTACCTCAAGGAAAGACAAGGGTAAAGCTCTTTTAACAAAGTCTGATACTGAGTCATCAAGTTCTGAAAGTGATGATGACTCAAATTCTGAAAGCTTGCCTGAGACTGATGCTGATGAGGAGATGATGAAGCTGTGTGCTCTTATGGTGAAAGGGATCACAAAGATTGCATACAGGAAATTCAGGAAGGGAAAGAAGTTTTCCAGGAAAGGCATAAGTTCTGATAAGAAGAATTTCAGAAGATCTGAAGGCAGAGGAGGAAAGTCTGACAGAGGAGATTATACCAATGTCAAATGCTATAACTGTGGTGAGAAAGGCCACATATCTCCTGACTACAAGATGGTAAAGGGTGACAAAGGCAAGGCTCTTATCACAAAGCAGAAAAACTGGACAGACACCTCAGACTCTGAAAGTGAGGAGAACTATGCATTGATGGAAAATGCTGATAAAGAAAGTGTTGAGAGCAGTTCTAAAACTGCTGAAACAAAGGTACCTCAGACTACTTATGCTTTTCATACTGATGATATTAATGAGTTGAGAAGATATCTTAAAACCATGTTTGTTAGTTATAGAGATCAAACTTTAACATGTGAAAGATTAACTTCTGAAAATCTTGCTTTTAAGAAAAGAAATGATTTCTTAGAAAAAGAGTTAGTTATGTTCCATCAAACTCAGAAGGATAGAGATGATGCTCTTTATGTTAGGGATGAAGTGCTAAAAATGAATGAATCTCTAAAAACTGAGTTAGAAAAGGAAAGAGAGATAATCAGGACTTGGACTAACTCTGGCAGAACAACTCAAAATTTGCTAAGTAGTGAAAATTGGAAAGAAGGCTTAGGTTATAGAGAGGATAAGAATGATAAAGGAACTGTAGAAATTAAGCCTGTTGTTAAGCAAAAGCCAAAGTTAAAACCTGTTAAGTTTGTAACTGAAAAGTCTGATAATGATAAATCAGAAGTTAGAGAGGGATTAACTTCTGACAAACTAAAACAGGAAAAGACAGCTGAAGTAAACATAGGCTTAATGACTAAAAAGCAGCTTAAGCATAAGCTGAAAGATGTTAAGAATGCAAACAAGGTAAAATCACCTAGGAAAAATAGGAATGGAAAGGAAGGTGTGAATAAAAGCAATGATTATAAACCTGTTCCTGATGCTCCTATGAAAACATGTCATAACTGTGGAAGTTCTAACCATCTGGCTTCTTTTTGCAGGAAGAATAAGAACATTAACTCCTTACCTTCAAAATTAGGAGTTAAGAGTCAGTCTGTTAGATATAAACCACAAAATCCTTGTTTTCATTGTGGTAGTTTATGGTATTCCATTTATACTTGTAAGGAATATCATAGTTTGTACTATGATTATTATCAATTAAAACCTTCTTTGAAGAACGTTTCCATTGTTCCTTCTAGTGTAAAATCTGATTCAAAGTCTGATAGTGTAAGTTCTGATAAGAAAAATGTTAACATAAACTCTGATGCTAAATCCGCTGCAAATGTTAACAAACTTAATAAGGCCAAAGGATCCAAGCAAGTCTGGGTCCTTAAAACTAATAATTAGTGGTCTTTGTGATTGCAGGGCAACATGAAAAATATTCTAGTTCTGGACAGTGGATGTTCAGGACATATGACTGGAAATAAGGCCCTGCTATCAGACTTTTTGGAGAAAGCTGGCCCAAATGTTTCTTATGAAGATGGCAACATTGGAAAAACATTGGGATATGACAATATCAATCTTGGGAATGTCATCATTAAAGAAGTAGCTCTGGTTTCAGGACTTAAACACAATCTGTTGAGTATAAGTCAAATGTGTGACAGAGGTTATCATGTTGATTTCTTTGAAGAACACTGTGAAATTGTGAGTAAATCTAAAGGCAAAGTTGTTCTGAAAGGATACAGGTGTGGTAACATTTATGAAGCTAAGCTTTCAACAAGTACTGATGGTTCTGCAATCTGTCTGATGAGTAGAGCATCAATTAAAGAAAGCTGGAATTGGCACAAGAAACTCTCTCATTTAAATTTTAACAATATAAATGAACTGGTCAAGAAAGATCTTGTGAGAGGAATCCCAAAGTCAGTATTTGCTCCTGATGGACTTTGTGATTCTTGTCAGAAGGCCAAACAAAGAAAATCTTCATTCAAGAGCAAGACTGAATCATCAATTCTTGAGCCTTATCATCTACTACATGTTGATCTATTTGGTCCAGTAAATGTCATGTCTATTGCAAAGAAGAAATATGCATTGGTCATAGTGGATAAGTTCACTAGATACACATGGGTGTATTTCTTGCACACAAAAAGTGAAACTGCATCTATCTTGATTGATCATGTTAAACATCTGGATAAATTGGTCAAAGATTCTATGAAAACCTTAAGGAGTGATAATGGCACTGAGTTCAAGAATTTGATAATGGAAGAGTTCTGCAAAAACCATGGAATAAAGCAGGAATTTTCTGCTCCTGGAACTCCACAGCAAAATGGAGTTGTTGAAAGGAAGAATAGAACTCTCATTGAAGTTGCACGTACAATGCTTGAAGAAGCAAAGCTTCCAACCTATTTCTGGGCTGAAGCTGTGCAGACTGCTTGTTTTACTCAAAATGCAACACTCATTAACAAGCAAGGAAAAACACCATATGAGATGGTGAAGAAAAAGAAGCCAAATCTGAAGTACTTTCATGTATTTGGATGCAAGTGTTTTGTTCTCAAGACTCATCCTGAACAGCTATCAAAGTTTGATCTAAAAGCTGATGAAGGAATCTTTGTTGGATATCCACTTTCCACAAAAGCCTTCAGAGTCTATAATTTGAGAACAAAAGTGGTCATGGAATCTATCGATGTCTCCTTTGATGACAAGAAGATTACTGGTCTTGAAGACTTTATTGACCATGATCAGCTGAGATTTGAAAATGAAGACTCAAATTCTGATGCTGAAAATCCTGACAGTCTAAGTCCTAATACTGTAAATTCTGATGGATTAAACTCTGATGTTATTGAAACTGTGGTGACTACGCCAAAGGAAGATGCACCTGTGCAGGGGGAGCATACTCAAGATCTTACCACATCTCAAGAAACTTCAGAGCATACGTCTGGATCTTCAAGTTCTGATAAGCCAAGTTCTGACAGTGCTGAAAATCTAAATTCTGAAGAATCCAACTCAGAGAGCATAGTTTCAGGGGGAGCATCAGAAAATGAAAATGAAGACAGCATGGATCATGGGGGAGCATCCAGTTCTAGAGAAAACCTTCCATCTGCAAGGAAGTTGACAAAATCACATACACCTGATTTGATAATTGGAAATCCTGATGCAGGTGTCAGAACTAGAACAGGTACTTCAAACGAATGTCTTTACAATTCTTTTCTCTCTCAGACTGAGCCAAAGAAAGTGGAAGAAGCTCTTCAAGATGCTGATTGGGTGCAAGCAATGCAGGAAGAGTTAAATGAATTTGAAAGAAACAAAGTGTGGACCCTAGTGTTAGTGTATACTGAAAATATTTATTTGAAGTATGTACATTTATTTCTGGCCATTTTATTTGAGAATCATTTGAATGTTTACATGTTGTCTAATATTATATATTGTGAACAATCTAGTATCAAATGGGATACAGAATATTAGATTGTTAAATACAGTTATATAATATAATAAGGTTCACATCACAGGTGGTGTTGGACAATCCACTGGTATGGTTGTAGTATTATTTAGATTAGTTTATATTGACTAATAAATAATGCTAGTATACTTTGTGTATATTGAACAAGATCAAATTTAGAATTGTTCCCTTAATACTGATTAAGAAGGAGAACTAAGATTCTATGTTATTATTAATGCTTAGGTTCTTAATCCGGAAATAGTAATTGACACGTGTATATTATTTACATGCTTTGATTTATATATGAAATAATTCTTTTGAATTATATCATTATATTTTGGGTGATGGAATTATATACATGGTGGATATTATTTATTGAAGGAATCCATGTCCTGATAATATTCGGGTTAATGATGTCGCCTTGAAAGCTCAAAAAGATATAATTATGTGAAACCCTGCAGGTGAAATTTATTCTGGCATAATTAAATAAAGGTTGAGTGGATGATCAAGGATAAAAGATATTAATTAAATAAATTATCAGTAATTTATTTAATTAATGGACATATGATATTTTAAACATAAGGAATTTAATAAGCAAATAATATTGGAACCGAATTAATTAAATTACGGTATTAGGAAAGGTAGTGCAAATATTAATTCTTTAGTGGATTGAATTAATATTTAATTAGATTGGGCTAGGCTCAAGATGTAATTAGAAGGCCCAACCTAATTATCCATGGTCCCTATTGTAGCCTATATATTCTTATTCTCTTCTTGCTTGGAATAGTGTGAAAACATATTGTAGCCACCAAGGAGCAAGAAGAGAGGATAACTTGAGAAGACGGAGGCCATACTTCGCTCAAGGGAATTTGGGAATACAATAGAAGAGCGTGGAATCAACCATTAACAAGGTAATCCTCTTTTCGCAATCTTTATCGTAAAACGTAGTAACACCCTAAGTCCGTGGTTCCCAACAATTGGTATCAAGAGCCTGGTAATGGATTCTACGTTTTATGATATAATGTCCATGTTGTAATTATATATGCGTGTATATAGTGTTTTGCTTGTATTGGTTTTGATGCAGGTTGTTAATCCACTATTATGGCCATGTATATTTTAATTATATGTTTGGATCCCACGTGGTTTAATCGTGGTTAATTTTTGTTTTGGTTTCCACGTGGTTTAATCGTGGTTGTAATTTACACGAGGGTTGATCGTGTTAGAATAGATTTTACAAAATTAGTTTTATATTAGATCTATTTTTTTTGTAATTGTTCCGGGTATTTTGTAATAGTTATGTGCGATCGGAAATCAATTCCGGTAATTTTTTGTTCCGCTGTGCGATTACAAGGGGCTGCTGCGGCAGCTGGGACTGCTGGGGCTGCTGGGGCTGCTGCGGCAGCTGGGACTGCTGGGGCTGTTGGGGCTGCTGGAGCTGCTGGGGCTGCTGGGGCTGCTGGGGGCGCGCTTGGGGCAGATTTTTTTGAGAGTTGGATTTTTTTTCAAGGGCCATAATAGTGGAAAATTTATTTTAATTTTTTCCATTAAATTTTAATTATTGCTTTAATTTATTGATTATGTGTGTCGTTAATTATGTGTGTAATTCTTTTGAAAATGCATGTTTAACTTAATTAGGACGACATGGACATAAATTTTATTTATTGCTTTAATTAAATATTATATGTTGCTAAAATTATGTGTGTATTTTGAATGCATGATTAGACATAATTATAACAACATAGGGCCCCATTTAATTTTAAAATTCCTCAATTTTAATAAAAAAAAATTCTAAGTGGGAGAGGGAATTAATATGAAATTAAATCCCATGGTCTCCATTATTGGTTGTAGGTAATTTAACATAAAGACGAATATAAATTATATATACGTCACCCATCGTGGCATGTAATTTATGGTGTCTGGAATGTTATAGAAATTACTAGAACAAACTTCTTAAATTAATAAATTTTGAAAGGAATAAATACAGATTTTCTTTATTTCTGATTTGGGGCGATTTTGTCAAAAACGGGTTCATCGAACTTGTAAGGCTGTGGGTTTTAAGCGAGACCGATGTGACTCCTCCACTACCTGGAAATCAAACCATTGATGAATATTGAATTGAAGTATTCTATTCAAGGCAAAATTACGAATATTGGAAGGTATACACGCCACCCATCGTGGCATACCAAGTTCCATAGATTTCGAATAATTTAAGATTTGATGATGTTATACACTTAGCTATGAAAAATAATATAGTCCACCCCAACGTGGCATATTGTTTAGTAATAGGACCGAAGTAACATTTAAACAAAATTAGGTGGTATACATGTCACACATCGTGGCGTACCAGAAGCTTATGGTGTTTATATGTTAGTGCATTAAATTTTAATAATTGTTAGAGGAATCAATAGATCTTAATAATTAATGCACCCTTATTTATGTGATGTTTTTATGCATGATTCTCAGGATAAAATGGGCTTTAATCCACTATTCACCATACTTAAGGATAACAAACTTACCGGACCTAACTATATTGAATGGAAATGAAATTTGGACATTGTGTTGACTGCTGAGGAGTATAAGTTTTGCACTTATGAACCCAAGCCTGAACAGCCTGCTGCTGATGCTCCTGAAGATGAGAAAGAGTATTATAAACGGTGGATTAAGGATGATGAGATGTCACGATGTTACATTCTGGCAGCAATGTCGGGGGTTTTGCAGCATCAGCATCAGTCTATGGCCACTGCTTTGGATATGCTCTTTAATCTCAAGGAACTTTTTGGAGATCAGAATAGGGCTGCTAGGCAAGTAGCCATGAAGGCTTTAATGAACACTCAGATGGCTGAAGGCACACTGTAAGGGATCATGTTCTCAAGATGATGTCGCATCTGAATGAGATAGAGATCCTTGGTGCTGAACTTGACGGGGAAACCCAGATTGACATTATCCTTATGAGCTTGTCCAAGAGTTTTGAGCAGTTCCGCTTGAATTACAACATGAACAAGAGGCAGTATAGTCTCGCGGAACTGCTGACAGAACTTCAGGCAGTTGAAGGATTATTTCGGCAGAGTGTTCAAGTGAATGTGGCTGAGAAAGGTTCTTCCTCTAAACCGAAAGGTATTAAGAAGAAGAAAAAGGCTCAGACACAGAAAGCTGTGAAGGCAGTGTGAGTTCAGGGTGGTGTGAAAAAGCCTAAGGGAAAGTGCTTCAGATGCAAATAGTCAGGTCACTGGAAACAGGATTGTCCTCTTCCTAAGAAGACAAACAATACTGGTATGTCTCTTTCTCTAGTTACAGAAACATTTATAGCGGCTATATCTACGAGCACTTGGTGTGTAGATACAGGAGCCACTGATCATGTTTGTAATTCTATGCAGGGGTTCCAACTATCCAGAATGCTTAAAGATGGTGAGATATACGTGTTCATGGGAGATGCTACGAAAGTAGCAGTAGTTGCAGTAGGAGTTATTCATTTATCTTTTGGTTCTGATAGGATTTTGGTTTTGAACAATTGTCTTTATGTACCTTCTTTTAGAAGGAATTTAATTTCGGTTTCTAAACTTGCTTTGGATGGTTATAATGTTTGTTTGGATCGTAATGTTTCTATTATGATGAATAAACGAATTATATGTTCTGGTACATTGCAAGACAATTTGTATATAATTAATCCTAGTCAACCTGCACTGCAACTGCAATTTAGGGAATTGAACAACACATCTTCTAACTCTACTAAAAGAAAGGAACCTTCTAGTTTGAACCAAACATATCTTTGGCACTTGAGATTAGGTCATATTAACTTGAGGAGGATTCAAAGACTGGTAGTAGAAGGGCCTTTAAGTTCATTGGAAGTGGAGCCATTTCCAGTTTGTGAATCCTGCTTGGAAGGTAAAATGACTAATAGGCCTTTCAAGGCAAAAAGGAATAGAGCCAAACAACTGTTAGAATTGGTTCACTCTGATATATGTGGACCCATGAATATCCAAGCAAGAGGTGGTTATGAATATTTCGTCACTTTCATTGATGATTATTCTAGATATGGGTACGTTTATTTGTTGCACCGTAAGTCTGAGTGTTTTGATAAGTTCAAAGAGTACAAAGCTAAAACGGAGAAGCGACTTAATAAAAGTATCAAGTCACTACGATCCGATCGTGGTAGAGAATACTTGCTTGGAGAATTTAGGGAAAAATTATTAGAAAATGGGATAGAATCCCAGTTAACTACACCAGGCACACCCCAGCAGAACGGTGTAGCAGGGAGAAGGAACCAGACTCTTTTAGAGAGTGTTAGATCGATGATGAGTTATTCGGATTTACCCAAGTCGTTTTGGGGACATGCCTTAGAGACAGCAGCTTATCTTCTGAACTTAGTACCTTCTAAGTCGGTTCCTAAAACCCCCTTAGAATTGTGGACCGGGGATAAACCGAGTCTAAGACATATTCGAATATGGGGTTGTCCAGCACATGTGCTGAACAAGAATGCGACTAAGTTAGAATCTCGTACAGAAGTAAGGTTGTTTGTAGGCTACCCCATGGGAACGAAAGGATATTTATTTTATAGTCCGAAGAATTGGGATGTCATTGTTAGCACCAATGCAAGATTCCTGGAGGAGGACTATATAATGAATCACAAACCCATGAGTAGTGTCGTTTTAGAGGAACTAGTGGGAGGGACAAATAGTACCCATGAAGCTGTAGTACAAGTAGAACAACCACAACATAATGTACAACCTGTCACTAATACCGCACCAGTACCTCGTCGTAGTGGGAGGGTTGTTCAACAGCCTGATAGATTCATGTTTTTGGGAGAGTCTTCAGACTTGGTCCCTGGTGAACATGATGATGATCCCCGTACATACGAAGAGGCAGTACAAGACAAAGATGCAGATCTTTGGCAAAAGGCGATGGAATCTGAGATAGAATCAATGTATTCTAATCAGGTCTGGGAGCTCGTGGAACCACCCAAAGGTATAAAACCTATTGGATGTAAGTGGATCTACAAGAAAAAGAGGGGATTAGATAAAAAGGTGAAAGCCTGGAAAGCAAGACTTGTTGCGAAAGGGTATACTCAGAAAGAAGGTATCGATTATGAGGAAACCTTTTCACCGGTAGTCATGCTTAAGTAAATCCGTATTCTTTTATCTATAGCAGCTCATCTCGATTATGAGATTTGGCAAATGGATGTCAAGACAGCTTTTCTTAATGGAAGTCTTGAAGAAACCATCTATATGCAGCATACCAAAAGGATTCATTAAGGAAGGCCAAGAGCATCTGGTATGTAAGCTTAGGAGGTCTATTTATGGACTTAAACAAGCTTCTAGAGACTGGAATATTCGTTTTGATCAGGCAGTCCAGTCATATGGATTTGATCAAAGTCCAAGCGAATCGTGCGTGTATAAGAGAAGTGAAGGTAATGCAGTGGTTTTTCTAGTACTATATGTAGATGATATTTTACTCATTGGAAACAATGTTGAGATGTTGTCATCAGTAAAGGCATGGTTGTTCAAACAATTTGACATGAAGGACTTAGGTGAAGCGGCATACATCCTTGGGATCAAAGTTATAAGGGATCGCAAGAAAAGGATGTTGGCTTTATCTCAAGAGCCCTAAATTGATGAAGTATTAGCTCATTTTAACATGCAGAACTCCAAGAAAGGTTTTTTACCTTTTAAGCATGGAGTTGCTCTATCTAAGAAGCAGTGTCCTTCGATACCTAAGGATATAGAGAGCATGAAAGAAGTTCCTTATGCTTCAGCATGTGGAAGCTTAATGTATGCTATGTTATGTACGAGGCCTGACATCTGCTTTGCTGTAGGCATGGTTAGTAGATATCAGTCGAACCCCGGTCAGGAACATTGGAGTGCAGTAAAAACTATACTCAAGTACCTGAGAAGGACTAAGGAGTATATGTTAATTTACAAGGCCTCAGATCTATTTCCTTTGGGATATACTGATTCAGATTTCTAATCAGATAGGGATAAGAGGAAATCAACCTCGGGATATATTTTTACTTTGGGAGGTGGAGCCATTATATGGAGGAGTGTAAAGCAGAAATGCATTGCAGACTCCACCATGGAGGCCGAGTACGTGGCGGCCTCTGAGGCTGCCAAGGAGGCTGTATGGTTCAGGAACTTCCTTTTGGACTTAGATGTGGTACCTAATTTGCCTAGGAGCTTGACGGTGTATTGTGATAACACTGGTGCTGTGGCAAATTCAAAGGAACCGCGAGACCACAAAGCAGCTAAACATATTGAACATAAGTATCATCTCATACGAGGAATCGTAAAGCGAGGGGATATAGTTGTGGCTCACATATCATCAGAAAACAACCGAGCGGATCCTTTCACAAAGAGCTTGCCAACCAAGGTTTTTGACAAGCATGTGGAAGCGATAGGAGTCAGATGCATGGACACATAGATTTTTATGTAATAGTGGATTAAATAAACACTGATGTACACATAGAATATTTTGAGTATAAGTGGGAGATTGTTAGTGTATACTGAAAATATTTATTTGAAGTATGTACATTTATTTCTGGCCAGTTTATTTGAGAATCATTTGAATGTTTACATGTTTTCTAATATTATATATTGTGAACAATCTAGTATCAAATGGGATACAGAATATTAGATTGTTAAATACGGTTATATAATATAATAAGGTTCACAGCACATGTGGTGTTGGACAATCCACTGGTATGGCTGTAGTATTATTTAGATTAGTTTATATTGACTAATAAATAATGCTAGTATACTTTGTGTATATTGAACATGATCAAATTTAGAATTGTTCCCTTAATACTAATTAAGAAGGAGAACTAAGATTCTATGTTATTATTAATGCTTAGGTTCTTAATCCGGAAATAGTAATTGACACGTGTATATTATTTACATGCTTTGATTTATATATGAAATAATTCTTTTGAATTATATCATTATATTTTGGGTGATGGAATTATATACATGGTGGATATTATTTATTGAAGGAATCCATGTCCTGATAATATTCGGGTTAATGATGTCCCCTTGAAAGCTCAAAAAGATTTAATTATGTGAAACCCTGCAGGTAGAATTTATTCTGGCATAATTAAATAAAGGTTGAGTGGATGATCAAGGATAAAAGATATTAATTAAATAAATTATCAGTAATTTATTTTGTTAGGTCACACTTTCACTGTAGAGGGGGTGAATACAGTGTTTATTACAATCAAATCAAACTTCAAGAACTTATGTAACAGAAAACAAACTTTATTTAAACAATAAACTCTGTTACAATCTGGAACTGTTATCTCTCAGTGATGAACAAAATATCACGAGAGCTGCTAGAGTTATATCAAATAATATTCTCGATAATGATAACACTTATAGTGTAAACCCTATGTCTGTGTTTATATACTACACAGTTACAAGATATTCGCTAATTGATATGGAATATAATTCTGCTTCCTAAAATATATCAATCAGATATCTTCTATTCCAAGTATTCCATTCTTCACGGAATTCCTTCTTCATGCATATCTCTTCTTATGTTTATCTTGATCTTCTTAACTTTAATCAGCTACTGTCCTTATCTGATCGTCCTTCAGCACTTAAGTTCTGATATCTATCTCCTGATAACACAAGTACTGATATCCCTTAAGTTCTGACTTCCAGTATAAGTACTGATCAGTTAAGTACTGATTTGTTCTGTTCAAATAAGATCTGAAATCTAAACATAAAACATATTAGCCATGACATTATCAAATATATCTAACAATCTCCCCCAACTTGTAAATTAACAAAATATACAAGTTTAACAGATATTTGATGATGTCAAAAACATTAAGTACAAATGCATGAGAAATAGACAAGATAACTACAACTTACAGTCCTTAAAGTTTTTACCAATTCAACTTCTGATAACAACTTCAATCTGTATAAATATCAGAATTTAAGCAGTTGTAGATCTTCGACTTGGCTTCATCATTTTCTGATCTCTCTGATGTCAGGAGTTGTTCTGAGATAATTCTTCAACAAACATTTCTCAGCATATCTGAGTTCATCAATCATTCTCCGTTTGACATCTTTAAGCTCTGCAGTATCTTCACCAGTTTGAAATATTGCAGCTCTGAGATCATTAATCTTTGCTTTTCTCAACTCCCGATCTAGTCTTATGACATAAGCTTTATTAGACTCTAGATTGAATTCAAGCCCCTTAATACCAAGATATGTTCTGATCTGTGCAGTATTAGGCTTCATATCAACAATATCACCATTGTGATTTCTGTACTTTGGAACATATCTGCTGTCAGACTTAACAGAATAAAGTCTTTTCTGTCTCTGAATCTGTTCCTTTAAGTAGTTTGCAGCAGTCTCTGTTATTCTGTCATCCACTTGAAGTAAGAACAATACATGCTCCAATTCTTCAAAATACTTCAACGGAATGGCATTTTGTCTTATATGATAAACCCTACCATCTGTCATGAAATACAACATGATGTATTCTTTCAAGTAGGTATGGTAAACCATCTGTACAGATTCTAGTTGATTCAATCTCTCAGGAGTTGCTCCAATACCTGGTTCACTCAAGGAAGTTGGATCATCGGTAGTGTTGTGTACTCTTCTTTCATCAGCACTTCCCAATCCAGTTTTATCTCTAGCTTCCTTTCCAGTAACTACTCTTGCTTCAAAACCACTTGAAGTAGTCTTCAAAGATTGAGTCTGTTTTGCTTTAGTGAATCCTGGTAGGAGTGTTTTAGATTTATTTTCTGATATCAAGTTAACTTGAGCACTGTCAGAGGTTACTTGCTTCTTCTGAATATCAGAACTTACAATTTCTTGACTCTGAACAACTTGAGCCATGTCAGAGGTTGTTTTAAGAACTTTTCTTGAAGTCAGAGCAAGATTATCTTTTCCATCAGTAATTTCTTCTTCCTCAGGAGGTACATAAGGCTTGATAGGTTCACCAACCTTTTCTTTACCTTTGGATCTTGGATCTATCTGTGGTTGTGATCTAGCCAAAGTTTCTTCAGTATGTATCCTTTCTTTGATCACAATGCCTTTAGGTTTTGGAAGTAACTTTTTACCAGAAGCTTCAGATTTAGATGTGACTTTCTCTGATTTAAGTCTGGCTTCTTCTTCCTCTAAACTTTCCAAGTCCATCCCTGGATTTTCTTGAAGAAATAACTGTCTTGACATTTCCTCATCAAGATCTAGAAGTTCATCAGAACTTATCCTTTTACCAGCAGCAGAACTTATTCTTTTCCCAGTATCAGAACTTGTTCTGTGACTAGCTTGTCTTGATGTAAACCTTCTACCTTGACTATGACCACTACCCATTCCAGAGTTTCCTTGGTCATCTTTTCCATCATCCTTTCCTTGCAGTGACTTGTTGGTTTTGCATTTGGACTTAATTACCTTCTCCCCCTTTTTGGCATCAGCAGGTAATAAAAGAGAGATAAGTAGTTCCACTGAGGTCTGGATTTCAGTAAGTTGCGATTGCTGAGAAGCTTGATTTGTCAGAATTTGATCAATCTGAGCTTGTTGCTTCTCTTGAGTTTTCTCAATATAAGCAACCCTGTCAATGGTAGGTTGGAAGAACTTTTTCTTATCAAGTTTCCAAACTTGTTCCTGTTTAATAAAGTTCTCCTGAATCTTGTGTAGCTCTGCATGAGTGTTGGAATGAAGACCTTGTAGATGTTTAGTACTCAATGCAGTGACTCTAAGCTGGATTTTAAAATCATCAGAATGTAACATTTCATTAGCTTTAGTCAAGTGCTCAGCAAGATGTAAAGCATTTGGAACACATGAAACTGAGTTCCATTCCTTAGTCCACTCCTGACCTGCAGGAGTTTCACTCCAAGGTACTGGTGTATCCCTGATAACAAACTCCTTTAGCAGTTCAGACTTAGGAAGAGTCAGTGGAGGAGTATGTCCTGAAGGACCTGCTGCATCAGCATCTACAGTTGTAGCAGCTTCACCAGTATCTCCAACATTTGCAGCATCAGAACTTAAAGAATCAGTATCTTCTGATAAGACAACTGTATGAGTAGCAATGGAGGCTTCAACATCCTCTAATTGCTGATCTGATACTAAGTTCTGATCAACAGCCATATCCTGATGCTCACCTAAAATCTGATCATCATCTTGATGCAGAGAAGGTGTTAGTGATAACTCAGGAGTTTGAACAGCATCAGTAACAGGTGTTGTGGAAGGATTATTTGCTGTTGGAGCTTCTAAGAAAAGTATTTCAGGCACAACCAAGTTCTGAATATCAATTTCAGCACTTGTGCCTGGATCAACAAGAGATATAGAAGGTGAATTAGCCTTGTCAGATACAGGTTCCTGAGATGGAGTTGATGGAGAAGAAGTGACTGGAGCAAATTCCTTATCTTGTGAGATCAGAGATTCCTGATCCCCTTCCTTAGCTGCTTCCTCCTCATCATCTGAAACTGGCCTCTGTGCCCTCTGTTTCTTGTACTTTCTTGTTGATTTGGATTCCTTGGGAGTTGCAGGAACCGTCATACGTCTAAGCCTCTTGAGAAGCCTAGAACCCCCAATTGCAGAATCCTTCTGAGAAGTTGCCTTCTCAGCTTCATCTATCATAGGTTCTGAAGATGGAATCTGATCCTCAGAATCTGATTCATCTCTCAAAGTAATCCTCCTCTTCTTCTGAGATGTTTGAGGAACAGTCTTTGTTCTCTTTGGCTTAGAGGATGTAG
Organism: Apium graveolens; assembly: GCF_009905375.1. Classification (NCBI taxonomy): domain Eukaryota; kingdom Viridiplantae; phylum Streptophyta; class Magnoliopsida; order Apiales; family Apiaceae; genus Apium; species Apium graveolens. The sequence goes on along the minus strand of NC_133655.1, from coordinate 157,890,338 downwards.
GCTTCACAGTAGGTGCCGATGTGCTGACTCAGAATTGGGATGGCATCAAAATTTGAACACTTGTTGCCAAAAGCCTTGGTGATGCAATCGAAGAAGAAACTCCATTCTCTTCTGATATTAGCCCGTTTCAACTGTCCAAGTTTCGTCAGACTCTTTTCATATCCCAAATCAGTCATTAACCCCCGAAGTTCTGATTCCTCTGGTATAGAGAAGGTACAATCTTCTGGAAGATGTAATGCTCTTCGTACTGTACCAGGAGTGACTACATAGGAAGAATCACCCACTTGGAAGATAATACTGGGAGTTCCTCGTTTACCACCATCATCAAAAACTCCAGTCCTCCAGAACCGCAGAACTTGTTGACTTGAGTATAATTCAGGCTGAGTTAAGGCGTACCCAACCTCACTATGTGCAAGAAGATCTTGCACAAAATGCAATTCAGATGGAGCTTCAGCATGATCAAAAATTGCAGCATAGTTGTTTGGAACAAACTTTGCTCCATCAATGATTAAATCCTTTGGTGCCATGTGAAAAAATATTGAAATTCAAGTATGCCTGTTAGGTGTTTGAGATAATGTCTGTATGAAAAACCAACGTGAGAAAGAATGAGAAAGAGAGTAAAAGTAAGAAGAGAGATAAAGTATAAAGAAAATAAAAGATTAAGGAAATCTTCTCTCTATTGTTCTTATACTCTGAAAAAAAATGTTACCGTTGGACACCTGTCAGACATGCAGTAATAACGGATAGTTACTGGGCTCGAGAAAACAGGAATGATTACTTACCCAGTTGCCTTGTTTCAAGGAAAAACCATTTCAGTTATCAAGAGACACAGTTTTAATTCAAAATTAAAACCGTTAGCACTGATTGAATTATTTTTCACTGCAACATTAATATTCTGAAAATAAATCATGTTAAAAATGACCTAGATAATTTCGATGAATAAGTGCTGACAAAGAATCAGAACTTAAATAAAGACAAAATTTAAATGGTCATCAGAATATCAAGCAGGATTTAACAACACAGATAAAATAACTCAGAGACAAAATCTTGAAGTAAAAACAGTTTTCATTAATATATCAAGTCAATACATATATGAAATAGAAATTACATCAATACAAGATTTTCCCTAAGCTTCTAATCCTAACGTCAACAGCTTTAGTCCTAGCTAAGAAGCCTGACAAAGCTGAGGATGAAGAAGAACAGGAAGAAGACGAGATTAAGTCATCCTCCTCTTCCTATCTTCGACAAACAAGATAGCGAGTCGAATGATTCGCTCTTGCTGACGGATACGACGAAGGTGAAGGTCTCTTCGAACGGCCACCAGATCACGTTTGATAACCTCTGGAAATTGAATCCAGAGATTGTGAGGGATGTTGGTGATAGGGTAGGGAGTTGAAATTCCATTCAAAAAGACATGCACAGTCTCATCACCGTAATTGTAGAACCAGCCAAATTCAGCCATTTGTGATAGTAAATGAAAAACAAGACTGAATTTGTGATACAAGTGTGATGAGAAGACTAATGTGAAGTGGCTGCATATATAGGCAAGAGAATGCCAAGAGACACAAAGATATTTAATGCTGACAGGTAGAATTAATTCTACCTCGTCTCCCTAGACTTTGAAAAAGAATAACAGTCATTGGAAAAGGAATGGGCACATGTAACAAGAGTGAACTGTTCAAGGACGAGTGCCATTATGTTTTAACCATAGACTATTAATCTTCCACTTCAACATTTCGAAATTAATCTGAGACTGTTACCAAATTTTACTCACAGATAAGTCAAGTAAAGGGTTAGACTGAAAAATCAGAACTTAGACCTATACCAGAACTTAACAGTCATCAGAACATAATGTCTTAACTCGAACAAGGAATATCTATCTTAGTAAATACTCATACAAGTTCTTAGTTATGAACGTCAGAACTTAATCATCAGAACGTGTAACTAGAACTTGTCCTCAGAATTTGTGCAGAAGTGACACAATGACTGTTTATCTAAAATAACATAGACCACCACAGAAATTTCATCATTCATATGGAGTGATGTGTGTGTGCATTAAGCTAAATAACAGACAAAGAGTAAAGTCTGATCTACTTCAGTACATCTTAGAAATAAGTCATAATTAAAATTTTGCTAAAGAACTGTCATTATCCTGAAACCTACTGATAAATGAGTTCATGCATGAGTCCACCTCAACTGTTTTTGTGCTAATTTTATGCATCTTTTGAAATTCTATTTTACAGAGGCTTCTCAGTGTAAGTGAGTCACGACTGTTTATCAGAATTTATGCTATTATCAGAGTATTTCTCCAGTAATCATAGAGTGTGAAAAGTCACCAAGAAAATATTTTGCTTTTCTAATGCATATTTACTTAATACCAGCAATGCACTTGGGTCGTCCCTTTCACATTTTTACTCTAGATCTCAAAGGAGTACCTGATATTATTCTTTGATTATTGTTCTTCTTCTTTTGATAAGTGAGGTTTATCAGCACTTAGTACATTCAGCAGTTTTACTAGAATCAGAACTTAAACAGATGAGTAGCATTATTCTAATTTGTGACTTAGTAATAAGATATACAAAGTAAACTTAACTAAGCTCAGTTATCAGAATTTGCTTGTGTCATAAGATTTCCACAGAAATAATTACTTCTTTCATGGGATCATTTGTTTATTGAAGACTAGTAGGTCAGTATCTAGCACAGTTATCCTCATAGGATTGAATAGTTACTGAAACAGACATATCACTTATCAGAGTTTAGAAACATATATCAGACAACAGTCAGTACTTAAAGACATTTATCAATTAATGCACAGAATATACAAAGAGATTAATTCTGTAAATACTGATCATAAAGTCTGATAACATAGAACAAGTTTAAGCAGATTTAGAGAAAGAACCTGAAATCATTCCAAGTTCATTTACCAATTTTGAAAAGGTAGCTTCACACAGTGGTTTTGTGAAGATATCTGCTACTTGTTGATCTGTGGGAACAAAATGCAATTCCACTGTACCTTCATCCACATGTTCCCTGATGAAATGGTACCTGATGCTGATGTGCTTTGTCATAGAGTGTTGAACTGGATTACCTGTCATAGCAATAGCACTTTGATTATCACAGTAAATAGGGATTTTGAAATACGTTAACCCATAATCTAGTAACTGATTCTTCATCCAGAGAATCTGTGCACAGCAGCTTCCTGCAGCAATATACTCTGCTTCTGCAGTTGATGTGGAAATTGACTTTTGTTTCTTGCTATACCAAGAAACCAACCTGCCTCCAAGAAATTGGCAGCTACCACTTGTGCTTTTCCTGTCAATTTTGCAACCTGCAAAATCTGCATCTGAGTAACCTATTAATTTAAAATCTGATTCTCTAGGATACCATAATCCTAGATCAGCTGTTCCTTTAAGATACTTAAAGATTCTTTTTACAGCTGTTAAGTGAGGTTCTCTTGGATCTGCTTGAAATCTTGCACAAAGACAGGTAGCAAACATGATATCTGGTCTACTAGCAGTTAGATAGAGAAGTGAGCCAATCATACCTCTGTAATCAGTAATATCTACTGAATTACCAGTATCCTTATCCAGTTTTGTTGCAGTGGCCATGGGAGTGGATGCACTTGAACAGTCTTGCATTCCAAATTTCTTCAGCAAGTTTCTGGTGTACTTAGATTGACAAATAAAAGTTCCTTCTTCACTCTGCTTGACTTGAAGGCCCAGAAAATAACTAAGTTCTCCCATCATACTCATCTGATATCTTGACTGCATTAGGTTGGCAAACTTTTTGCAAAGTTTGTCATTTGGAGACCCAAAAATAATATCATCAACATAAATCTGGATCAGAAGTAAGTCCTTGCCATGGTTGAGATAGAACAATGTTTTGTCAATAGTTCCTCTGTTGAATCCACTTTCCAGAAGAAACTGAGCTAAAGTCTCATACCATGCTCTAGGAGCTTGCTTAAGTCCATAAAGTGCTTTATCAAGCCTGTAGACATAATCTGGATGTTTGGAATCTACAAAGCCTGGAGGTTGTTCAACATATACTTCCTCTTCCAATTCTCCATTGAGAAAAGCACTTTTCACATCCATTTGAAAGACAGTAAACTTTTTGTGAGCAGCATAAGCCATGAATATCCTTATGGCTTCTAACCTAGCAATTGGAGCAAATGTTTCATCATAGTCAATTCCCTCCTGTTGAGAATATCCTTTTGCAACCAGCCTTGCCTTGTTCCTTACAATTATGCCATCACTGTCAGTTTTGTTTCTGAATACCCACTTTGTACCAACAACCGATCTATTCTTGGGTCTTGGCACTAAGGTCCAGACTTTGTTTCTTTCAAATTCATTCAATTCAACTCTTCCTGCATTGCTGTTCTAGTTCTGACACCTGCCTCAGGATTTCCAATTATTAAATCAGGTGTATGTGATTTTGTCCACTTCCTTGCAGATGGAAGATTTTCTCTAGAACTGGATGCTCCCCCATGATTCATGCTGTCTTCGGTTTCATTTTCTGATGCTCCCCCTGAAACTATGCTCTCTGAGTTGGATCCTTCAGTATTTAGATTTTCAGCACTGTCAGTACTTGGCTTATCAGAACTTGACGAATCAGAATTTGAAGAGCCAGATGTATGTTCTGATGCTTCTTGAGATGTGATAATATCTTGAGTATGCTCCCCCTGCATTGGTGCATCTTCCTTTGACGTAGTCACCACAGTTTCAATAACATCAGAGTTTAATCCATCAGAATTTACAGTATCAGGACTTAGACTGTCAGGACTTGAGATATCAGAATATGAATCTTCATTTTCAAATCTCAGCTTATCATGATCAATGCAATCTTCAAGTCCAGTGATCTTCTTGTCATCAAAAGAGACATTGATAGATTCCATGACCACTTTTGTTCTCAAATTATAGACTCTGAAGGCTTTTGTAGAAAGTGGATATCCTACAAAGATTCCCTCATCAGCTTTTAGATCAAACTTGGATAGCTGTTCAGGATGAGTCTTGAGAACAAAACACTTACATCCAAATACATGAAAGTATTTGAGATTTGGCTTCTTGTTCTTCACCATCTCATATGGTGTTTTTCCATGCTTGTTAATGAGTGTTGCATTTTGAGTAAAACAAGCAGTCTGCACAGCTTCAGCCCAGAAATAGGTTGGAAGCTTTGCTTCTTCAAGCATTGTTCGTGCAGCTTCAATTAGAGTTCTATTCTTCCTTTCAACAACTCCATTTTGCTGTGGAGTTCCAGGAGCAGAAAATTCCTGCTTTATTCCATGATTTTTGCAGAACTCTTCCATTATCAAATTCTTGAATTCAGTGCCATTATCACTCCTCAAAATTTTCACAGAATCTTTGATCAATTTATCCAGATGTTTGACATGATCAATCAGGATAGATGCAGTTTCACTTTTTGTGTGCAAGAAATACACCCATGTGTATCTGGTGAACTCATCTACTATGACCAACGCATATTTCTTCTTTGCAATAGACATGACATTCACTGGACCAAATAGATCAACATGAAGCAGATAATAAGGCTCAAGAATTGATGATTCAGTCTTGCTCTTGAACGAAGATTTTCTTTGTTTAGCCTTCTGACATGAGTCACAAAGACCATCAGGAACAAACACTGATTTTGGCAGTCCTCTCACAAGATCTTTCTTGATCAGTTCATTTATCTTGTTGAAGTTTAAATGAGAGAGTTTCTTGTGCCAATTCCAGCTTTCTTCAGTTGAGGCTCTACTCACTAAACAGATTGCAGAACCATCAGAACTTGTTGAAAGCTTAGCTTCATAAATGTTACCACGCCTGAATTCCTTCAGAACAATTTTTCCTTTAGATTTACTAACTATTTCACAATGTTCTGCAAAGAAATCAACATGATAACCTCTGTCACAGATTTGACTTATACTCAGTAAGTTGTGTTTAAGTCCTGAGACCAGAGCTACATCTTTAATAATGACATTCCCAAGATTGATATTGCCATATCCCAAAGTTTTTCCAATGTTGCCATCTCCATAAGAAACACTTGGGCCAGCTTTCTCCACAAAGTCTGATAGCAGGGCCTTATTTCCAGTCATATGTCCTGAACATCCACTGTCCAGAACTAAAATATTTTTCCTGTTGCCCTGCAATCAAAAAGACCACTAATTATTAGTTTTAAGGACCCAGACTTGCTTGGATCCTTTGGCCTTTTTAGGTTTGTTAACATTTGCAGCGGATTTAACATCAGATTTTATGTTAACAGTTTTCTTATCAGAACTTATACTAGAAGGAACAACATAAACTTTCTTTAAAGAAGGTTTTATTTGATAATAATCATAGTACAAACTATGATATTCCTTACAAGTATAAATGGAATGCCATAAACTACCACAATGAAAACAAGGATTTTGTGGTTTGTATCTAACAGACTGACTCTTAACTCCTGACTTTGTAGATAAGGAGTTAATATTCTTATTCTTCCTGCAAAAAGAAGCCAGATGGTTAGAACTTCCACAGTTACGACATGCTTTCCTAGGAGCATCAGGAACAGATTTATAGTTATTGCTTTATTCACACCTTCCTTTCCATTCCTGTTTTTCCTAGGTGATTTTACCTTGTTTGCATTCTTAACATCTTTCAGCTTATGCTTAAGCTGCTTCTTTGTCATTAAGCCTATGTTAACTTCAGCTGTCTTTTCCTGTTTTAGTTTGTCAGAAGCTAATTTCTTTTTAACTTCTGATTTCTCATTTTCGGATTTTTCAGTTACAAACTTAACAGGTTTTAACTTCGGCTTTTGCTTATCAACAGGCTTAATTTCTACAGTTCCTTTTTTATTTTCTCCATAGCCTAAGCCCTCTTTCCAGTTTTCACTGCTTAGCAAATTTTGAGTTGTTTTGCCAGAGTTAGTCCAAGTTCTGATAATCTCTCTCTCCTTTTCTAACTCAGTTTTTAGAGATTCATTCATTTTTAGCACTTCATCCCTAACATAATAAGCATCATCTCTATCCTGCTGAGTTTGATGAAGCATGACTAACTCTTTTTCTAAGAAATCATTTCTTTTCCTAAAAGCAAGATTTTCAGAAGTTAATTTTTCACATGTTAAAGTTTGATCTCTATAACTAACAAACATGGTTTTAAGATATCTTCTCAACTCATTAATATCATCAGTATGAAAAGCATAAGTAGTCTGAGGTACCTTTGTTTCAGCAGCTTCAGAACTGCTCTCAGAACTTGATTTATCAGCATTTGCCATCAATGCATAGTTCTCCTCACTTTCAGAGTCTGAGGTGTCTGTCCAGCTTTTCTGCTTTGTGACAAGAGCTTTGCCTTTGTCATTCTTGGTTTTCTTGCAATCAGGAGATATGTGGCCTTTCTCACCACAATTATAACATTTAACATTAGCATAATCTCCTCTGTCAGACTTTCCTCCTCTTCCTTCAGATCTTCTGAAATTCTTCTTATCAGAACTTATGCCTTTCCTGGAAAACTTCTTTCCCTTCCTGAACTTCCTGTATGCAATCTTTGTGATTCCTTTCACCATAAGAGCACACAGCTTCATCATCTCCTCATCAGCATCAGTTTCAGGCAAGCTTTCAGAATCTGAGTCATCATCACTCTCAGAACTTGATGACTCAGTATCAGATTTTATGATAAGAGCTTTACCCTTATCTTTCTTTGAGGAAGGTGGTTTGGGGGATTCCTCTTCAACCTTGAGAGCAACTGTCCTTGACTTTCCTCCTTTCCTCTTGCTTCTTTGTTCCATCTCAAGTTCATGAGTCTTGAGCATTCCATAGATTTCATCAAGAGTTGTTTCATCAAGATTGTAGTTGTCTCTTATTGTTGTTGCCTTCAAATCCCAACATTCAGGAAGAGCTAACAGGAATTTGAGGTTTGTATCTTCAAGATCATACTCCTTATTTACTAATGACAAGTCATTCAAGAGTTTGACAAATCTATCATATACATCAGTCAATGACTCATTAGTCCTAGAGTCAAAGTGTTCATACTCTTGAGTGAGTATTGTCTTCCTGTTCTTCTTAACTATTTCAGTTCCTTGACACCTTGTCTCCAGTGCATCCCATATCTCCTTAGCAGTCTTGCAGTTGATTACCCTGTTTGACATTACATTATCAATGGCACTATGCAATAAGTGACGTACCTTGGCATCCTTAGCAATAGATGCTATATCTTCAGCAGTGTAATCATTCTTTTCCTTTGGTACGGTCATTGCTGCTTCACCTGCAACTACAACAGCGAGCTTGGTAGGTTTGTGAGGCCCTTCCTTGATTCTATCAAGGTATTCTGGATCTGTTGCTTCCAGAAACATGGTCATCCTTACCTTCCATATGGGATATTCAGATGGTCTCAATATGGGAACTCTGATAGTCTCATATCGACTCTGAGTTGATGTCTTTGATGATTCCTCAGTTTTGGTAGGCTTAGTTGGAGTTTCTGTGTCAGACATGATTGTGTTTGGATCTTTAACTGTATGTGTGTAACAGATAGCTCTGATACCACTTGTTAGGTCACACTTTCACTGTAGAGGGGGTGAATACAGTGTTTATTACAATCAAATCAAACTTCAAGAACTTATGTAACAGAAAACAAACTTTATTTAAACAATAAACTCTGTTACAATCTGGAACTGTTATCTCTCAGTGATGAACAAAATATCACGAGAGCTGCTAGAGTTATATCAAATAATATTCTCGATAATGATAACACTTATAGTGTAAACCCTATGTCTGTGTTTATATACTACACAGTTACAAGATATTCGCTAATTGATATGGAATATAATTCTGCTTCCTAAAATATATCAATCAGATATCTTCTATTCCAAGTATTCCATTCTTCACGGAATTCCTTCTTCATGCATATCTCTTCTTATGTTTATCTTGATCTTCTTAACTTTAATCAGCTACTGTCCTTATCTGATCGTCCTTCAGCACTTAAGTTCTGATATCTATCTCCTGATAACACAAGTACTGATATCCCTTAAGTTCTGACTTCCAGTATAAGTACTGATCAGTTAAGTACTGATTTGTTCTGTTCAAATAAGATCTGAAATCTAAACATAAAACATATTAGCCATGAACATTATCAAATATATCTAACAAAGTTAGACTAGATATGTTTTGTTTTTTTATCTTGTCTTATTGTCATGTAAACTTGGTGATATAAACCAAGTGTAGCTAGTAGAACATTCAACTAAGCAAACACATTTTAAAGAGAGATAGAAAAAGATGTACTTGTCAAGAATTTCTCTGTAGTTTGTTTGTTCTACTTGTAAAGCAGCTGTGAGCCATGTTAAGCTACACAGAGTTCTCAACTGATATATATCTTTGTTGGATACATTCAAATCTTCCAGAAAGTTTTAAAAGCGTGTGTTTTTATTACTTTGAGTTTTAATTTATATAATTCTTTCATTTCGCACTCTGTAAATCAAACACTTATATATATTCAGTTAGAACAGTTTTTAAAATCTTGAAAAAGTAGCCAGAATTACATTCAACCCCCTATTCTGTAATTTTGTTGTATTGTTAGGGAATAACACTTATTATAATAGAATAAGATTCCTTGTTGATTGTGTAACTGTGCACTATATAAGCACAAATTATGTTATGGTTAAAAAACTAAGGTTATTATTTGCTGTATTTATTACTAAGGTTCGGGAGCTCAAGGCCTTCAATGGCTGCTCTCGTGTTTCGTAGCTTAATTCTGCCTTTACGAGATGCCTATGTATCTCTATGAATTAGAGAATCAAGCCAAAAAATGTAGTTCTGATCTGTGGGGTGAGACCCCTTATATAGATGTTGGTGGTCCTAGATTTGGACTTGGTATTGGAGACTTGGTGGTCAAGTCTCTGAATTAGAATGGACTTTGGAGTCCTAAATAGTAGGAAACTGATTCCTTATCCTTCTAGGTCCTTTAGAGGTAAATCTGCAAAGATTTATGACCTTATTGGGACTCTTTTCAATAGTTGATTTTTCCCTTATTAATTAATTACGAAATTAATTAATATTCAGGGTTTTTGGGCCTTCCTTGTTTAATCAGGCATGATCTGGTCCATCAGGCCTGATCAATGTATTAACCTTTCTGGTCTGAATGTCATACATCTTCTTATTGGGCCTAGCAGCCCAAATCATTTATAATTAGTGTAATATTAATTACACGATTAGGATTTATTTATCCCTATCATTTGCCACCCAACTTTTGGTAAACCGTGAAAGATTTCACAAAAGTTAAGTTCGTTCATTCCCTTTCAGGGTACCATTTTTGCGTAAAGTGTGGAGCGACCTACACGTTTACAACGATTTTCCTTGAACGCGGCTTCGGGGTCGTTTAAAAACTTCCCCCCTTTTTTTATTTTCTCACCTTCTCCCTATTTTTAGGGATTTTCTGGTATTTTTTCAAGAATTTTCCCTTTTTTCTCGGGATTTTTCCAAATATTTTGCAATTTTCCACAAATATTTTCAAATTTCCAGCCCTTTTTCGACCAGGATCCTAGTCGAAATTTCGACCTGAATCCTATCAAATTTTGGGCCAACTTTGCAATCCTGGTCGAAGGACTTCGACTAGGATCCACGACCTGGATTTCGACCAGGATCCTAGTCGAGCCTTCGACCTGGATCTAGGTCGAAAATTTGTCCTTGTTTTGCAATCCTGGTCGAAGGACATCGACTAGGATCCACGACCTGGATTTCGACCAGGATCCTAGTCGAACCTTTGACCTGGATCTAGGTCGAAAATTTGTCCTTGTTTTGATTCCTGGGCGTAAGGTTTCGACTAGGATTCACGACCTGGATTTCGACCAGGATCCTAGTCGAACCTTCGACTTGGATCTAGTTCAAAAATTATGTGCTTATTTGCTTCCTGGTCGTTAGATTTCGACTAGGATTCACGACCTGGGGTTCGACTAGGATCCTAGTCGATTCTTCGACCTGGATTTAAGTCTAGGTTTCTGTACCCCATACTTGAAAAATGTTGTGCTTGATTCGACCTCAATCCTGGTCTGGGTTTCGACCTCAATCCAGTTCTATTATACCCGTAATTTTCGGGTGTCTGTTCGAAAGATTTCGAGGAGAATCCATGACTTAGAATTCGACCTAAATCCTGGTCTTTTATACCCGTTATTTTTGGGTGTCTGTTCGAAAAATTTCGAGCAGAATCCACGACTTGGAATTTGAGCTAAATCCTGGTCTTTTATACCCGTTATTTTCGGGTGTTTGTTCGAAAGATTTCGAGCAGAACTTACGACTTGAATTTCGACCTGAATCCTGGTCTTTTTGATCTTCCTTCTAATCCAATTTGGATTGGGCCTTTGTTTGGACCTAATCTTCTTTTTGGGCCTTATATTTTTTACGGCTTTGATTTGGGCATTGTATTTTTCGAAATCCTAATTGGATTTAGGCCTTTTAATTCCTATTGGGCCTCTTATTAATCTAGGCTTAATATATCAAGAAACTCCTATTGGGCCTCTTATTAATCTGGGCTTAATATATCAAAATACCCTGTTTAGAATTCTCTAGAATTCTTGGGAATTTTATTTAATTTCTTTTCGAATTCCCTTGGAATATTCTGGAATGTTCCATTTTCTGGGCTTTTTCATTTGGGCCTCTATCCTTACTGGGCTTTTTGTCCCTTCAACTTCACTTTTCCTCCTATATAAAGGACTGAGTAGAGTCTACTACTCCTCAGTTTCTCATTTCTAAATTCTTCTTCTTTCTTTCTATCAAGAATCTCAGAGCAATAACAGTAAGTCGGAGTATCTTAAGCCCCAAAGCCTTTTTTATGAGCATTACTTCAGGTAAAATTTCTCCCTTTACTTCTTGTGCTTGTTTTTGCATAGTTTGCGCTTTTAAAATTATCTCTTTATGTGCCCTTTTTCAGATGGCTGATAAGAAAATGACTCATTTGGCCAAGATGAATGTGGCCATAAAGTCCAATGAATTCCCTATTCGATCAAGGTACACTTCCTTGATCGATATGATCAACACCCGAGGGGACGAGTACCCGTCTGATGCGCATCTGGACGCGCACGACCATATTCGTGCCTTGCGGAATCCAAAGGAGCTGGAAAAGTTGAGTAGCTGTTTCAGAATCAAGGATCCTTTCAAATTCGTTCTTGCAGGTCCGGCCGACAGGGCCTGTCAGTGGAGGAAGGACGCATTATGCGTCTACAGGGATACTCTAAGGGCAGGTATCAGACTCCTCTTTAACCCGTTTATCCCTGTTCTGCTAGCTGATGTGGGCATCAGCCCTTGCTAACTCCCTCCTAATTCTTGGAGGCTCATTCTGTGCTATCTGTCACAATGCGCCAAGCACAATGTCCCTACTTCTGTTGTTGTTTTCAGAAAGATTTTTCAGTTCAAGAACAGCCCTGACAAGAATCCGGGTTGGGTTTCTTTAAACCAGCGCCCAACTATTCCCCACATAGTGAATGGGAAGTCCATCCCTGACAACAACTTGGGGTGGAAGAAAGATTTTTTGTTTGTTATTTTGGAGGGTTGTGATATCCCGTATTTTCAGAATTATTATTAGTAATATTGGAATATGTTTATGTGATTTTCTGATTTAAAAGGAATAAAATGGTGGATATTTTATTCCTATTTGACGAGTTTGTGTTTATTAAATGGTAATGTGCTAATTGTTGAGTGTTAAATCGATCCTTGTTAATTTCTAAAAATATTCACTTAAATGTATAATTTTCAAAAGTTTATTTGAAAACCGATCATTTTATTGATATCTGTAAATTGAGTTCGTCTAGTGATATTAGGGATTGGATGGATATTCTGTCTGCTATGTGTTGTATGTAATATTAACTGCGTGGGACTTAGTTGTGATTGAGGATTATTTGTATTATTCATTACTGAGTCGTATCGTTTTGTTTTTGTCTTAAAAAGTGATTTTATTGAAAATTTAATTTCATAAATATTTAAATTATCTTTAAAATTATTTTTATGACTTTATAATTACAATAATTATTTTTGAGATTTTATAAAATTTGAAAATCAATATTTCATCAATTATTTAGCCCTATATGATTTTTAGATTTCATTTATTTGTAAAATCCGTATTTAATTCCAAAATTCTTCAAAAATTACGAAACTCATATTTATTTAAGTTTAGAATATTCTGAGAATTTTAAAATTATTTTGGGAATTTTTAGGATTAATTTTACCCGCACGTTGAATCGTTTAATTACTAAAGCGGGTATAAATTGCGTTTCAAAAATTGTTTTAAAATTACGAAATTTATGTTTTTATAAACTTCAGGATATTGGTAACATTTTAAGACTATTTTTGTAATTTTCTGAATTTGTTTCAAGTGCAGCTCGGTTCATTAAATTGTGTAATGCGGGTATAACGCGCAAGTCAAAAATGCTTTAAAAATTATAAAAATTTTATTTTATTAGTTTTTAATTATTCTGAGAATTTTAGAATTTGTTTGGTAATTTTCTGATTTTATTTACCTGCGCGTTTATTCGATAAGTTGAGAAATGCGGGGCAAAACAAAATTTTCAGATATAAATAAGGATATGTTGCTGTGATCTGTTAAAAAGAAAAAAAAAACAAAAAAACAAAAAAAACAAAAAAAAACAAAAAAACAAAAAAAAAACAAAAGAGAAAACGTGGCAGGAGGCCACCACCCCCACCTGCCACCCGTGAACAAAACAAACCCCCCCCAATTTCCTTTTACCAAAAAGTTTCTCCCCCCTCTGTCTCTCTGTCTCTCTCCCTGTTTATATACTTTTAATTTTCAAAAATTCATATCTTCTCAACCGTATATCCAAATTTCAATTGGTATATATATAAACGATCAGCGCTTCGATACCTACGCATAGGTATAATATTGCAAGGTTTTGAGAAGAAAAATTGCGGGGCATATTTCCGTTATATTTCCGTTTTAATTTATTTTCGGGGCGTAGAAAAAGAGTTTGGAGGTGGTGATTACTCCACATGGCATCTCAGCGTGTATATATCTATCGCTATTAATTTCGGATTTTTCTGGAAATATTTTCCGGACATCAGATTTTCTCTTCGGGGTGATCAGAATTTATTTTGGGTAACGATTCCGAAATTCCGCCTTCGTACTTGTGTATATTATAGCATGTTAGTGTTTATATTTATTTCATAATTTTTAGAAATTGTTGGAGAAGTCACTTTTGGTCCGAGTTTTGGTTCAGGTGGCCGTGTTATTCATTCTGGAGTGTTTATATGCGTAAATATAAATTATTGTGTTGATTGTTGTTGGTTGTGTCGATATGATATCGACTGGCAGTCCGAGAAATAGAGGAGGTGCTGTCCAATTTCCAAGAAAATATTATTTTAAATTATTTTACAGGCTCAATAATTCTTATAAAATTATTTCGAGTGTTCGAGCACTATTATTTAGTTATAAATGATTCGGAGACTTGTTTTAATTCCAAAAAATGTTCAAAAATTCATATTAAATAAACCGTTCGTCCGTTTAATACGAAACGAACGCGTACAAACTCAGAAAAATATTCCGCTTTCATTAAAAATACTTTCGAGACCCAAATCCTTTTTGTTTCGAAAGTTCGTTTGTTTTACAAGTTATTTTGAGTCGATTATTGATCGAAAAATCATATTTTTGACCTGATTTCAGTTTTAAACATATCGAGTCGACCCTTTTGACGAACTGAGTCATATGTGATATGAATTAAGTGATACATGAGTTATGTGCTTATGTGCTATGTGAATTATGTGTGTGTGTGGATTAAGAGTCCTGTGTTTGTCTGTTATATTTATATGTGGGTTATCGTATGGGTAGACGATAGGGTTTTGACGCGCCGTTCGTCAAGTAATTATCATTTAGACAATTAAAGTTGTATCTTTTAATTATAGATGCGGATCATTCGAGTTGATCATGACAAGACGTTGGATAAAGAATGAGATGGAATGGTATTGGGCATCTGGCTTCTAGCAATCGCAGGAGCAACATATCAGTCAAGTGTTGAAAAGAAGGACGGTGATGTTTTAAGACAGAATTTCAGAATAGATGCGTGTTTGCGAGTGTGACTAACTGCTAAAAACCCAAAGGCAAGTACCCCTGATTTCACTTATTGTTCAAGTGATGTTTATTTCGAATCACAGTATGCAAGTATCCCTATCATCACTTATTGTTCAAGTGATATTTATTTTAAATCTTTTGATGCAAGTATTGCTTTCCATATTCTCAGTTTAGAATCGATAAATGTTTTACATATCGCTGAATTAAATAATTCTGTTTATGCAAGTATTCTTCCGCTATTCTATATTCAGAGTAGCTAAGTGATTTTAGTTATCCAATTAGGATTTACAAATGTTTTGGATTTTGAGAAAAGTGATTTGGTTGCGAATATTCCTACCCAAAAATTGGGGGAATAAAATTAAATCGGGTGTCGGTTATTATGACCCCATTTCAATAAAAGGTTTTAAGATTGGATCATAATTGCGTAAGTGACCGGGACGGACGGTCCAGCGGAGGGCTATTTCTAAGTGCCATATGAAATATTATGACACCATTTTGCCACAGGCTAGTTATGCCTTTTTATTTGAGTACTCGTGTTTTTGGGGTCACGTTTCTATGAATCATGACCTTGTGTTATCACACGGGCTGATCAGCATGTGATAGTACGTCCGTCGGAGAATGATCTTAATCTAAATTATCATATTGTTTTTGATATTCATAGAATAAATAATTTATCAACTGATTCTTTTTGGATTAAAAGTACTGATTCTGTTTTGGATTAAAAGTGAATTGTGGCTTTGATTCAGTTTCTGATTTTGTGGATACTTACGTTGTTATTAAATATCAAAGGTGGTATTAGTATAGATGATTGATGTTGACTTCAGTATGGGTGTTGTGAGCATCAAAGTTCGTATTGATATCTAATTTGATATGACAACAAAATAAGTATTAATATCAAGAGTTGAGTTTTGAGTAAAGTTTATGATTCAATCCATAATCATTGTTTCATGTTATTGTGGTTTACGATATTTCCGTAAACACTGTTTTACGAGTTTTATTCTCGTCAAGATTCAAAGTATTGCTGAAGCCTTTCACTTGAAAATATCAAAAAGAGTTTATAATTCAGCAATTATGATTTTCAATGTTCTGCTCTAATGCAGATATCGGTTTTATATCAAAAGACCCTATATATGCTATAATGATCTTGCTGAGTATTTCTTCCGCTCATACTTGCCTGTTTTTAAATTTAACCTCCAGTGAGGATTAGCTTGCGCTACTTAGCTGCGAAATTCGAGGAAGCAAAGAAGAAGCTCTTTGAAGGTGGTTGGTCCAGGGTTTGCGGACTAGTGTAAGTTTTATTGTGTAAAGTTATTTATATTAGATTATATTATAGTTGTATATTTTATTTGGGCCTAGTATACTTCATTTCGAAGTTATACTAGTGGGTTTAATTGTGAGTTGGAATTTATTGAAAAGAGTTTTAAAAGAAAGTGAGAAAAATTTATTTGTGGAATTTGGATATCTTGTTTCTAGAACTGTAACCTTAAAGATCTTGGATTAGTTTGGGGTCATTTATGATAAATATCTTCCGCTGGCATTTATTATTTGATTTAACAGGTTAATTTGGATTGATGTTTTATAGTGACGACCAAATCCCTTGACCCCGGATTTGGGGGCGTTACAGGTTGGTATCAGAGCTCAGGTTATAGTAAACTAGAAACGAGAGTGTGTAGGAGTGTGTATAGCTATGTGAGGTCGTTTGAGCTCATATCGAGTTCCTGTTGGACTATCGGATATAGTACCAACGAGTAAGTTAAGATAAGGCCTATTCATTTGAGATGGTTGTGCTGAGCTGGATGGAACTCCTGGCAGTTGCAAAACTTCTATTCTGGAACCTTTCGGGCTACTACGTTTTGACGATGATGAAGATTATCGATATCCTTGGAACGTGAAGAAGTATCTAGAATCGGATGACGAGTCAACTGGAGAGTTCAAATTGAAGATAAATATTAAGACTTTGGCAATACCTTCTCTTTCTATAATTTTGACCTCTCTCGAAAGAGGTATTTGTTAGAGGATATATTCCCTAACACTCGTTTAATCATTTTGTGCCAGACTCTTGTTTTCTGGATTTCATTTCCTTCAGAAATATCATCTTTGAAATCTTTTCAGTTTTATTCATTTGATTTTGGATTCCTTTGATATTATTTATTCTGACTGAGATGAACAACCCTAACTATGGGGGACACAAGGTATACCTGTCTGTGTGATAGGAGTTGGATGGGACGCCATCACTTGTGTGTGTGTGACTACAAGAAGGTTAACAACCTTTAGTAGTGTCTTAATTTGGACACGCAATACCAAGTTCATTTGATCATATTGATCTCTCAGTTATTCTTTCATTTCAACAATACTTTTTCACAAATTCAGATTTTGGTCTCGTTATGGTATCAAATTCTTTTCTTTTTGAATTCCATGATTTTATCATCTCAAACATTCGAAGGTATGCCAATCAAGTTAAGTTGAGTATCCTGATCAAGTCAAAGTAAGCCGATGTGATGGAATTACGAAGGACGACAGTGGACTGCAATGCGATTAGAATATCAGTGGCATATAGCGAAGTCAATCTGTTCTTTTATTTCTCTCTCTATCTTTCTTCTTTTTCTTCTCTCTATCTTTCTCTCTATCTTCTTTCTCGCGATCAGTAAAAGTGATTCTATTGAGGAATTGGTCAAAAAATGTAGACGAAACAGTGGTACACAGTAAAGCTCCTGTAAAAGTTTATTATGCACAGAATACAAGATTTGTTTGAGATTATGGAAAATTGAGGTTATTTGGAAATGGAAAGTTGGTTAAAAACCCTTAGTGCTTTCTTCTGCTGATTCCGAGGACGGAATCCTTATAAGGGGGGTAGATTGTGATATCCCGTATTTTCAGAATTATTATTAGTAATATTTGAATATGTTTATGTGATTTTCTGATTTAGAAGGAATAAAATGGTGGATATTTATTCCTATTTGACGAGTTTGTGTTTATTAAATGGTAATGTGCTAATTGTTGAGTGTTAAATCGATCCTTGTTAATTTCTAAAAATATTCACTTAAATGTATAATTTTCAAAAGTTTATTTAAAAACCGATCATTTTATTGATATCTGTAAATTGAGTTCGTCTAGTGATATTAGGGATTGGATGGATATTCTGTCTGCTATGTGTTGTATGTAATATTAACTGCGTGGGACTTAGTTGTGATTGAGGATTATTTGTATTATTCATTACTGAGTCGTATCGTTTTGTTTTTGTCTTAAAAAGTGATTTTATTGAAAATTTCATTTCATAAATATTTAAATTATCTTTAAAATTATTTTTATGACTTTATAATTACAATAATTATTTTTGAGATTTTATAAAATTTGAAAATCAATATTTCATCAATTATTTAGCCCTATATGATTTTTAGATTTCATTTATTTGTAAAATCCGTATTTAATTCCAAAATTCTTCAAAAATTACGAAACTCATATTTATTTAAGTTTAGAATATTCTGAGAATTTTAAAATTATTTTGGGAATTTTTAGGATTAATTTTACCCGCACGTTGAATCGTTTAATTGCTAAAGCGGGTATAAATTGCGTTTCAAAAATTGTTTTAAAATTACGAAATTTATGTTTTTATAAACTTCGGGATATTGGTAACATTTAAGACTATTTTTGTAATTTTCTGAATTTGTTTCAAGTGCAGCTCGGTTCATTAAATTGTGTAATGCGGGTATAATGCGCAAGTCAAAAATGCTTTAAAAATTATAAAAATTTTATTTTATTAGTTTTTAATTATTCTGAGAATTTTAGAATTTGTTTGGTAATTTTCTGATTTTATTTACCTGCGCGTTTATTTGATAAGTTGAGAAATGCGGGGCAAAACAAAATTTTCAGATATAAATAAGGATATGTTGCTGTGATCTGTTAAAAAAAAAAAAAAAACAAACAAAAAAAAAACAAAAAACAAAAAAAAAAACAAAGAGAAAACGTGGCAGGAGGCCACCACCCCACCTGCCACCCGTGAACAAAACAAACCCCCCCCAATTTCCTTTTACCAAAAAGTTTCTCCCCCCTCTGTCTCTCTGTCTCTCTCCCTGTTTATAT